>NC_045789.1:9170266-10370266 GCF_009873245.2 Balaenoptera musculus | reverse complement strand
AAAAATGGTTTAGCCACTGTGGAAAACAATAGGGAGATTCCTCAAAAAATTAAAAATTAAACTACCATATGATCCAGCAGTCCCACTTCTGGGTATTTATCCAGAAGAACTGAAATCAGGATTTCAGAGAGATACTAGCACTCCTATGTTTATTGCAACATCACAGTAGCCAAGCTGTGGAAACAACCTAAATGTCATTCAACAGATGAACAGATAAAGAATATGTGATACATATGTACAGTAGAATACCATTCAGCCTTTAAAAAAGAAGGAAAATTCTGCACTATGTGACCATACGGATGAATCTTGAGGGCATTATGTTAAGTGAAATTGATCAGTCACAAAAAGACAAAAAATACATAATTCTTCTTACGTGAAGTATCGAAAATAGTCAAGTTCACAAAATCAAAGAGTGGTTGCCTGGGGCTGGGAGGTGCTGAAGGGAATGAGTAGTTATTAATCAAGGGGTATAAAGTTTCAGTTAAGCAAAATGAATAAACTCTAGAGATCTTCTTTACACCATTGTATCTACAGTCAATAATAATGTATCATACACTTACAAATTTGTAGAGAGTAAATTTCATATTGTGTTCTCATCGAAATAAAATGAAAAAAATCATCAGATAAATGACTGTTAAATGGGCTTAATCCTAGATTTACCTAATTTCAAACTCTATGTTCTTTCCACTAAAAATACTGCTACCCTAGAAACAATTTTTTTAATATTTTTAAAAATTTATTTATTTTATTTATTCTGTTTTTTTCTTTCAGCTGCGTTGGGTCCTCATTGTTGCGTGTAAGCTTTCTCTAGTTGACGTGAGTGGGGGCTACTCTTCATTGCGGTGCATGGGCTTCTCAGTGCAGTGGCTTCTCTTGTTGCAGAACACGGGCTCTAGGCATGCAGGCTTCAGAAGTTGTGGCTCACGGGCTCTAGAGCACAGGCTCAGTAGTTGCGGCACACGGGCTTAGTTGCTCCGTGGCATGTGGGATCTTCCCGGACCAGGGCTTGAACTCGTGTCCCCTACACTGTCAGGCAGATTCTTAACCACGCCACCAGGGAAGCCCTAAAAACAATTTTGAGTGCAGAAGATTCTAATCTTATCAAAGTTTGTGATCTCTCTAAAGAAAGGTTATATTAACAGAGGAGCCTCGATGGCAGACATGAATCTCAGAAAATGTTGAAAGAGATAACATGAATTTGGTCACGCACTTATTCAACTCTCTGCAAGGCATAGAAATAGTATATATATATATATATTTTTAATTTATTTTATTTATTTATGTTTGGCCACATTGGGTCTTTTTCACTGTTGTGGGTGGGCTTTCTCCAGTTGAGGTGAGCAGGGGCTACTCTTCATTGCAGTGTGCGGGCTTCTCATTGTGGTGGCTTCTCTTGTTGCTGAGCACAGGCTCTAGGCATGTGGGATTCAGTAACTGTGGCACGCGGGCTCAGCAGTTGTGGCTCACGGGCTCTAGAGTGCAGGTTCAGTAGCTGTGGCACACGGGCTTAGTTGCTCCGCAGCATGTGGGATCTTCCCGGACCAGGGATCGAACCCGTGTCCCTTGCATTGGCAGGCAAATTCTTAACAACTGTGCCACCAGGGAAGTCCAGAAATAGTATACTTAATGTACAAGTACTTTCCATTCCCTAGGGAAAAACTATTGTTTTTATTGTTTTGTTTTGTGTTTTAGTTTTGTGATGTGGAAGTATTGTTAGGTCCTAACAATTCCTGGACAAAATGTCCTCTTGAAGCTACCTAATAACATTTCATAATTTTTTATTTCCCATAAAATTATTAGGTTTATAAGTGTGTTTCCTCAATGTCTTAAAAACAAGAAGGTATGCTCTAGATAAAGGAAATTAGTTCTCTAGTCACTGAAGGTAGCATACTTTATTATAAATGAAGAATTAGGATTATTTTAGTCATCAATGTCTCATGAATTTCTTTGGTGAGTGAGATCTTTAAGGGGCCTATTCACAGAGTTTCTGTATCTACAAAGCTGAGGACCAGCATCTAGGTAACCAAGATTCCATGTAAGTAAGGCACCCACAGATGGTGTTTTCTATTAATTCTCTGACTAGACTTTGAACTACATTTTACACTTTCACTGATTCAAGTTGAGTCTATTATTTTATTGATACTCTGCTTAATTACCCTTAATTGACAGGGATATAATTCTTCCCAAAGAATGAGCATTTAGCAACTGAAGGCAATCAAGTATAACTTATGTCTCTATTAAAATGGGAGTGATTCAAATGATACAAATCAGAAACAATCAATAAGACTATGTATTTCAGATAATCAACTAAGATTTTAACTATTTATCTAACTTAATGGAAAAGCAGAAAAGAGTTTTGTTGCATTAGTTTTATTATTGAAAAGTACTAAAATACTGTGACTGGTAAGATGAAAGAAGGCACTCAGAGTGATTGTGACTGGACAATAAAGAAAAATCACAGTATGTTAAACTCTATTTAAAAATATTCAGAGGAGCTTCAAGATGGTGGAAGAGTAAGACATGGAGATCACCTTCCTCCCCACAAATACATCAGAAATACATCTACATGTGGAACTGCTCCTACAGAACACCTACTGAACGCTGGCAGAAGACCTCAGACCTCCCAAAAGGCAAGAAACTCCCCACGTACCCAGGTAGGGCAAAAGAAAAAAGAAAAAACAGAGACAAAAGAATAGGGACGGGACCTGCACCAGTGGGAGGGAGCCATGAAGGAGGAAAGGTTTCCACACACTAGGAGCCCCTTTGCGGGCGGAGACAGCGGGTGGCGGAGGGGGAAGCTTCGGAGCCACGGAGGAGAGCGCAGCCACAGGGGTGCGGAGGGCAAAGCGGAGAGATTCCCGCACGGAGGCTCGGCGCCGAGCAGCACTCACCAGCCCGAGAGGCTTGTCTGCTCACCCGCTGGGGCGGGCGGGGCTGGGAGCTGAGGCTCGGGCTTCAGTCGGATCCCAGAGAGAGGACTGGGGTTGGCGGCGTGAACACAGTCTGAAGGGGTTAGTGCACCATGGTTAGCTGGGAGGGAGTCCGGAAAAAGGTCTGGAACTGCCGAAGAGGCAAGAGACTTTTTCTTACCTCTCTGTTTCCTGGTGCGCGAGGAGAGGGGATTCAGAGCGCCGCCTAAACGAACTCCAGAGACGGGCGCGAGCCACGGCTATCAGCGCGGACCCCAGAGACGGGCATGAGACTCTAAGGCTGCTGCTGCCACCACCAAGAAGCCTGTGTGCAAGCACAGTTCACTATTCACACCTCCCCTCCCGGGAGCCTGTGCAGCCCGCCACGGCCAGGGCCCCGTGATCCAGGGACAACTTCCCCGGGAGAACGCACAGCGCGCCTCAGGCTGGTGCAATGTCACGACGCCTCTGATGCCGCAGTCTCGCCCTGCACCTGTACCCTTCCCTCCCCCCGGCCTGAGTGAGCCAGAGCCCCCAAATCAGCTGCTCCTTTAACCCCGTCCTATCTGAGCAAAGAACAGACGCCCTCAGGTGACCTACATGCAGAGGCGGGTCCAAATCCAAAGTTGAACCCCGGGAGCTGTGCGAACAAAGAGAAAGGGAAATCTCTCCCAGCAGCCTCGGGAGCAGTGGATTAAATCTCCATAATCAACTTGATGTGCCTGCATCTGTGGAATACCTGAATAGACAACAAATCATCCCAAATTGAGGCAGTGGACCTTGGGGGCAAAGATATATATATTTTTTCCTTTTTCTCTTTTTGTGAGTGTGTATGTGTATGCTTCTGTGTGTGACCTGTCTATATAGCTTTGCTTTTACCATTTGTCCTAGGGTTCGGTCTGTCTGTTTTGTGGTTTTTTTTAGTATAGTTTTTAGTGCTTGTTATCATTGGTGGATTTGTTTTTTGGTTTGGTTGCTCTCTTCTTTCTTTCTTTCTTTCTTTTTTTAAATTTTTAATATTTTTTTATTTTTTATTTTAACAACAATATTTTATTTTATTTTACTTTCTTTTTTCTTTTTTTCTTTCTTTTTGTCTCCCTTTCATTCTGAGCCGTGTGGCTGACAGGGTCTTGGTGCTCCCACTGGGCATCAGGTCTGTGCCTCTGAGGTGAGAGAGCCGAGTTCAGGACACTGGTCCACCAGAGACCTCCCAACTCCACGTAATATCAAACGGCAAAAATCTCCCAGAGATCTCCATCTCAACACCAAGACCCAGCTCCACTCAACGACAAGCAAGCTCCAGTGCTGGACACCCCATGCCAAACAACTAGCAAGACAGAAACACAACCACACCCATTAGCAGAGAGGCTGCCTAAAATCATAATAAGGCCACAAACACCCCAAAACACACCACCAGACAAGGTCCTGCCCACCAGAAAGACAAGATCCAGCCTCATCCACCAGAACACAAGCACTAGGCCCCTCCACCAGGAAGCCTACACAACTCACTGAACCAAACTTACCCACTGGGGGCAGACACCAAAAACAACAGGAACTACAAACTTGCAGCCTGTGAAAAGGAGACCCCAAACACAGTAAGTTAAGCAAAATGAGAACACAGAGAAACCCACAGCTGATGAAGGAGCAAGGTAAAAAGCCATCAGACCAAACAAATGATGAGGAAATAGGCAGTCTACCTGAAAAACAATTCAGAGTAATGATTGTAAAGATGATCCAAAATCTTGGAAATAGAGTGGAGAAAATACAAGAAACGTTTAACAAGGACCTAGATGAACTAAAGACCAAACAAACAATGATGAACAACACAATAAATGAAATTAAAAATTCTTTAGAAGGAATCAATAGCAGAATAACTGAGACAGAGGAATGCATAAGTGACCTGGAAGATAAAATAGTGGAAAATATATTGCAGAGCAGAATAAAGAAAAAAGAATGAAAAGAATTGAGGACAGTCTCAGAGACCACTGGGACAACATTGAGTGCACCAACATTCGAATTATAGGGGTCCCAGAAGAAGAAGGGAAAAAGAAAGGGACTGAGAAAATATCTGAAGACATTACAGTTGAAAACTTCTCTATATGGGAACGGAAATAGTAACTCAAGTCCAAGAAGCACAGAGAGTCCCATACAGGGTAAATCCAAGGAGAAACATGCCATGACACATATTAATCAAACTATCTAAAATTAAATACAAAGAAAACATATTAAAAGCAGCAAGGGAAAAACAACAAATAACACACAAGGGAATCCCCATAAAGTTAACAGCTGATCTTTCAGCAGAAACTCTGCAAGCCAGAAGGGAGTGGCAGGACCTTATTCAAAGTGATGAAAGGGAAAAACCTTTTCCAAAGATTACTCTACCCAGCAAGGATCTCATTCAGATTAGATGGAGAAATTAATAACTTTACAGACAAGCAAAAGCTAAGAGAATTCAGCACCACCAAACCAGCTTTACAACAAATGATAAAGGAACTTCTCTAGGAAGGAAACACAAGAGAAGGAAAAGACCTACAAAAACAAACCCAAAACAATTAACAAAATGGTAATAGGAACATACATATCAATAATTACCTCAAATGTAAATGGATTAAATGCTCCAAATAAAAGACATAGACTGACTGAATGGATACAAAAACAACACCCATATATATGCTTTCTACAGGAGACTCACTTCAGACCTAGGGACACATACAGACTGAAAGTGAGGGGGTGGAAAAAGATATTCCATGCAAACGGAAATCAAAAGAAAGCTGGAGTATCAATTCTCACATCAGACAAAATAGACTTTAAAACAAAGACTATTACAAGAGACAAGGACACTACATAATGATCAAGGGATCAATCCAAGAAAAGATATAACAATTGTAAATATTTATGCACCCAACACAGGAGCACCTCAATACATAAGGCAAATGCTAACAGCCATAATAGGGGAAATCGACAGTAACACAGTTATAGTAGGGAACTTTAACACCGCACTTTCACCAATGAACAGATCATCCAAAATGAAAATAAATAAGGAAACACAAGCTTTAAATGATACATTAAACAAGATGGACTTAATTGATGTTTATAGGACATTCCATCCAAAAACAACAGAATACACTCTTCTCTCAAGTGCTCATGGAACATTCTCCAGGATAGATCATATCTTGGGTCACAAATCAAGTCTTGGTAAATTTAAGAAAACTGAAATTGTATCAAGTATCTTTTCTGACCACAATGCTATGAGACTAGATATCAATTACAAGAAAAAATCTGTAAAAAATACAAACACATAGAGTATAACAATACAGTACTTAATAACCAAGAGATCACTGAGGAAATCAAAACATACCTAGAAACAAACGACAATGAAAACATGACGACCCAAAACCTATGCGATGAAGCAAAAGCAGTTCTAAGAGGTAAGTTTATAGCAAAACAATCCTACCTTAAGAAATAAGAAACATCTCAGATAAACAACCTAACCTTACATCTAAAGCAATTAGAGAAAGAAAAACAAAAAAAAAAAACCCCAAAGTTAGCAGAAGGAAAGAAATCATAAAGATCAGAACAGAAATAAATGAAAAAGAAATGAAGGAAATGATAGCAAAGATCAGTAAAACTAAAAGCTGGCTCTTTGAGAAGCTAAACAAAATTGATAAACCATTAGCCAGACTCATCAAGGAAAAAACGGTGAAGACTCAAATCAACAGAATTAGAAATGAAAAAGGAGAAGTAACAACTGACAAGGCAGAAATACAAAGGATCATGAGAGATTACTACAAGCAACTATATGCCAATAAAATGGTCAACCTGGAAGAAAGGGACAAATTCTCAGAAAAGCACAACCTTCTGAGACTGAACCAGAAAGAAACAGAAAATATAAACAGACCAATCACAAGCACTGAAATTGAAACTGTGATTAAAAATCTTCCAGCAAAGAAAAGCCCAGGACCAGATGGTTTCACAGGTGAATTCTCACAAACATTTAGAGAAGAGCTAACACCTATCCTTCTCAAACTCTTCCAAAATACAGCAGAGGGAGGAACACTCCCAAACTCATTCTACGAGGCCACCATCACCCTGATACCAAAACCAGACAAAGATGTCACAAAGAAAGAAAACTACAGGCCAATATCACTGAAAACACAGATGCAAAAATCCTCAACAAAATACTAGCAAACAGAATCCAACAGCACATTAAAAGGATCATACACCATGATCAAGTGGGGTTTATCCCAGGAATGCAAGGATACTTCAATATACGCAAATCAATCAATGTGATACACCATGTTAACAAATTGAAGAATAAAAACCATATGACTGGGCTTCCTGGTGGCACAGTGGTTGAGAATCTGCCTGCCAATGCAGGGGACACAGGTTCGAGCCCTGGTCTGGGAAGATCCCACATGCCGCGGAGCAACAAAGCCCATGCGCCACAACTACTGAGCCTGCGCGTCTGGAGCCTGTGCTCCGCAACAGGAGAGGCCGCGACAGTGAGAGGCCCGCGCACCGCGATGAAGAGTGGCCCCCGCTTGCCACAACTAGAGAAAGCCCTTGCACAGAAACGAAGACCCAACACAGCCAAAAAAAAAAAAAAATTAAAAAAAAAAAACAACACCATATGATCATCTCAACAGATGCAGAAAAAGCTTTTGACAAAATTTCTTTAGAAAGTAGGCATATAGGGAACCTACCTCAACATAATAAAGGCCATATATGACAAACCCACAGCCAACATCATCCTCATTGGCGAAAAACTGAAACCATTTCCTCTAAGATCAGGAAGAAGACAAGGTTGCCCACTCTCACCACCGTTATTCAACATTGTTTTGGAAGTGTTAGTCACAGCAATCAGAGAAGAAAAAGAAAGAAAAGGAATCCAAATCGGAAAAGAATAAGTAAAGCTGTCACTGTTTGCACATGACGTGATACTATACAGAGAGAATCCTAAAGATGCTACCAGAAAACTACTAGAGCTAATCAATGAATTTGGTAAAGTAGCAGGATACAAAATTAATGCACAGAAATCTCTTGCATTCCTATACACTAATGATGAAAAATCTGAAAGAGAAATTAAGGAAACACTCCCATTTACCACTGCAAAAAAAAGAATAAAATACCTATGAATAAACCTACCTGAGGAGACAAAAGACCTGTATGCAGAAAACTATAAGACACTGATGAAAGAAATTAAAGATGATTCAAACAGATGGAGAGATATACCACGTTCTTGGATTGGAAGAATCAACATTGTGAAAAAGATTATACTACCCAAAGTAATCTACAGATTCAATGCAATCCCGATCAAACTACCAATGGCATTTTTCAAAGCACTAGAACAAAAAATTTCACAATTTGTACGGAAACACAAAGGACCCCGAATAGCCAAAGCAATCTTGAGAAAGAAAAACAGAGCTAGAGGAATCAGTCTCTCTGACTCCAGACTATACTACAAAGCTACAGTAATCAAGACAGTATGGTACTGGCACAAAAACAGAAATACAGACCAATGGAACAGGATAGAAAGCCCAGAGATAAACCCAAACACATATGGTCACCTTATTTTTGATAAAGGAGGCAAGAATATACATTGCAAAAAAGACAGCCTCCTCAATAAGTGGTGCTGGGAAAACTGGACAGCTACATGTAAAAGAATGAAATTAGAACAGTCCCTAACAACATACACAAAAATAAACTCAAAATGGATTAAAGATCTAAATGTAAGGCCAGACACTATAAAACTCTTAGAGGAAAACATAGGCAGAACACTCTATGACATAAATCACAGCAAGATCCTTTTTGACCCACCTCGTAATGGAAATAAAAACAAATGCGACCTAACGAAACTTAAAAGCTTTTGCACAGCAAAGGAAACCATAAAGAAGACGAACAGACAACCCTCAGAATGGGAGAAAATATTTACAAATGAAGCAACTGACAAAGGATTAATCTCCAAAATTTACAAGTAGCTCATGCAGCTCAATATCAAAAAAATAAACAACCCAATCCAAAAATGGGCAGAAGACCTAAATAGACATTTCTCCAAAGAAGATATACAGATTGCCAACAAACACATGAAAGAATGCTCAGCATCATTAATCATTAGAGAAATGCAAATCAAAACTACAATGAGATATCACCTCACACCAGCGAGAATGGTCATTATCAAAAAGCCTACAAACAATAAATGCTGGAGAGGGTGTGCAGAAAAGGGAACCCTCTTTCACTGTTGGTGGGAATGTAAATTGATACAGCCACTATGGAGAACAATATGGAGGGTCCTTAAAAAACTAAAAATAGAACTACCATACGAGCCAGCTATCCCACTACTGGGCATATACCCTGAGAAAACCATAATTCAAAAAGAGTCATTTAGCACAATGTTCATTGCAGCTCTATTTAGAATAGCCAGGACATGGAAGCAACCTAAGTGTCCATCGACAGATGAATGGATAAAGAAGATGTGGCACATATATACAATGGAATATTACTCAGCCATAAAAAGAAACGAAATTGAGTTATTTGCAGTGAGGTGGATGGACCTAGATTCTGTCATACAGAGTGAAGTAATTCAGAAAGAGAAAAACAAATACCGTATGCTCACACATATATATGGAATCTAAAAAAAAAAAAAAAAAAAGTCATGAAGAACCTAGGGGCAAGAAGGGAATAAAGACACAGATCTACTAGAGAATGGACTTGAGGATATGGGGAGGGGGAAGGGTAAGCTGGGACGAAGTGAGAGAGTGGCATGGACATATATACACTACCAAATGTAAAACCGATATCTAGTGGGAAGCAGCCGCATAGCACAGGGAGATCAGCTCGGTGCTTTGTGACCACCTAGAGGGGTGGGATGGGGAGGGTGGGAGTGAGGGAGACGGAAGAGTGAAGAGGTATGGGGATATATGTATATGTATAGCTGATTCACTTTGTTATAAAGCAGAAACTAACACACCATTGTAAAGTAATTACACTCCAGTAAAGATGTTAAAAAAATAATAGTAATTCAGGTCCGAGGTCTATATGCACTCTTTACTGATGTGTAAGCACAGATAAAATCATGAGCAAACTCAGCCGCATCAAAGTGACTGGTGCTTTCTGGAATTTCCAGTACCTAAAACGACAGGGAAAAATCATAGCTAAATCCACGAAGCCCTGGATCTGCCACATAATCATTAGCTTTGTGATCTTGGTTGTGTAGCTCCATCTCTCTGAAGGTCAGATTAGTTTTAATCTCTAAATGAGGATAAAGTACTTATCTCCAAGGATTTTTAAGGATTATAGAAGATCATCCATATATCTGTTGTGACAGAGTTAATAGTTACATTTCCTCCTGGGAACACAGCTGAATTCTATTTTCCATCCACCTCTACAGTTAGGTAGGGCCATGGGGTTAAATTCTGGCCAGTGGCTTGTTGGTGGAATGCACATATGTCATTTCCAAGAGAGGCTCCTAAATTGTCCTCCGCAATCCTCCAAGTTCTGGCGAAATGACTTCAGGTCTTTGATGAACACAGAGTATTCATCATCAAACTTGGCTTGCTGTAGTTCCAGAAGACCCTCATCAGACGATAAGGGGAACATAAAGTAAATGTGACTAGGGCTCTGCTTGCAGAAAGTTAGCTGACGCTGTCAAATACTACAGAAATGCTGTTGTCGTTTTCGTTTTCCATTATTAACTAGTATCTGCTGAGTAGCACATAAAGGTAAAGGGAAATCTACTGACAACCCAAGTGCCATTTTATCTGATTTAATTAATTAACTACTTAAACCCTTATGTGCCAAGGACTCGTCTAGACACTGGAAATAGAGTAGTAAATTCAACTTTATCCATGCCCTTAATGTAGCGATATTCTAGTGAGTGAAACAGACAATAAGCAAGCAAATTCACATATACACAGACACACAGGTTTTATATATATCATATATTACGTATGTTACCTATCATATATATGTTGTGTATGTCTATATATAACATATTTTATACATATATAACAGGTAATAAGTTCTATGAAGAAAAATATAACAGGAGAAGAGCATATATTATGATGGAAGACTGCTTTAAAGAAGGGGTGGTCCTGGGAAGTCTCCTTGGGAGATAAACTGAAGTATGAATGAAGTGAGAGAATAAACCACCCCAAACAGAAGAAACTGCAAATGCAAAAGTGTGAATAGAAACTTTCTTGATACGTTTGAGGAATATCAAGGAGGAAAGAGTAATTAGAGACCACAGAGAAAGGGCTAGAATGGGAGGAAATGAGCCCACAGATGTGGACAGGAGCCAGACCATGTAGGCACACGAACATAGCTAGGATTTGGGATTTCATTTGAAACCTAATGGGAACAGTTGAAGAGTTGAGACAACGGAAACGATATGGCTTACCGTTTTCAAATGCAGCCACTCTGGCCACTGTGCAGAGAACAGACTGCAGAAAGCAAGAGTGGAAACAAGAATAGTCCAGAAGCTGTTGGGATGATCCTCGTGAGAGGTGGTACTGCTACTGAACCAGGCTCGTTTTCGCCCGTCGCACAGTGAGCCAAAACGCCGAGACGCTGAGGTTTGCGGAAAGAGAGGGTTTAGTCACAAGGCAGCCAAGCAGAAAGACGGGAGAACTAGCCTCAGATCCATCGCCCCAAAGCAAACAGCTCCGCGTATTCATGGATTAAAGACTAAAGAAGCAGGGAGGTCTGAGGCGTGGGGGGTGTGGGGAAAGGTGATTGGGAAAAGGTGAGATAATTGTCCTTCTGCGCAGGCGTAACTAAGCTACAGCCGCCGCATGTTCAAAAGGTCACTGAGCGGACACTCGCGCATGCCCAGTTGAAGGGTCGGTGGTCCCATCCCATCTTTACCAGCTCAGCTGGAACGAGACACAGCTGACTCCAAGTTCTTGGAGAACCACTCCGGCAAACATCTTGTTTAGGTGATGTGCGGTTGGAGGACATGCAAGTGTTTTGTAGCAACAATTAACGACCTTGATTAGTGAAGGCAGGTTACAGGATTTAAGTAATGATTACCTACAGTTTCAGGGCTGCCTGGGACCAGTCTGGTAGTGGAGGATGGGGCGTGAAGTGGAGGGTTTAGAGTACACTGTAAAAGTGCGGTAAACAAGATTGCTGGTGTGCTGGACACGGAACAGGAGAAAAAGGGTTCAAGCATGGCTCCAAGGTACGATCTGAGAAACGGAGTGGTCTTTATTGAGAGGGAGTAGACAGTTTTAAGGACAGTTTTGGAGTGGTCATAGGGAACAATTAAGGGTTTTGGACATGTGACGTTTTAGGTTCTTCAAGTCATACCAGTAAAATGTCTATAGTTTACTCTTATATCCAATTGTCTTGGTTCAGAAAAGGAAGTTTGAAAAGATAAGGTCACTCCACGCCAAAGACCTTTCACTAGTGACACTGCAGGGGTCCAGGAGAAGGCCTACTTTTAGTGGCTTTGAGGGAAGCCGGGATGTGAGTTCCTGTATTGGATACTTCTCATACCTTGCCTCCACTTGGCCCAACTTTTACTCTAACCTTTGCTTCCACAACTAGCTTTGCCTGCTTAGACCTGACAGCTATCAGCACCTCACCTCACCTGCCCCACTGTACCACCCTGGGGCTTCTCTGAGGCCATGGTGGGGGACACCTTTGGGAACCCACAATCCCATGGTACTGGCGTGAACGGATCTTGGTGTATGAAGGAGCTAACACACCATGGGGCAACCCACGAGCAAGGGAGGACGAGAGCTAATAGATGTTTCCTCCTTCCATCCCTCAGGTGGTCAATTTTGAGGCTCTTCCTAATAGCTCCTCAGAAGTTCAAGGCAGGATGAAACTCCAGGAACCCATTTTAGTAACTAACTTAAAATATACGTTCACATTGGCTTTCCTTCCTTCTCTGTTGTACTGTCTCCAGTCCCTTAGTCTTTCTCTCTGGCGTCATTTCCTAAATAAATATTCTGCATGCAAATAGAAAGCAAATCTTCATGATGAGACATTCATTCATTCATTCATTCATTCATCTAATATAGGATGAGGGCCTCAGGATGTACTTATATGTTTCACTAACCCTGTACTATTATGTCTTTTACAGAAACTATTGTCTGATACTACCTTAAAGGCTCTGTGATAGACTGAACACGACGAATGAAACGGTGTGGTACAAACTGTGACTAGAATTGAATGCCTTTTATACCCTCCCTCACATCTTCCTGGTCACCCACCTTCTCCAACCTTCTGAGGCAACCAACACACCAGCTACAACCTGACAGCACCTGCCCCAGCTACACTGCCTACTTTTGATTTCTTACCCAGGATCTCTAACCTTGAGGGACTCCTGTACAAACTTCCCTGACGCCTTGAGGGACTCCTGTACAAACTTCCCTGACACACACACAGCCTGAGGAAGCTGGTGGGTTGACCACTGGGGGCCAACTCTGAGCCCTATTCTCGCTTCTCAGAGGCCGGCAGGGCAAGATCAACTCCACTCACTTTCAGTTACAGCCTTTGCATTTGCTCTCACTTCCTCTGTTGTACTCTCCAACTCTTTATCCCTGAGATCACTTCCCAAATAAACCATCTGTATACAACCCTTGTCTCAGGTTATACTTTGCAGGAGAAGCCAGGCTAAGACAGTTCAGTAGACAGGCAAGATTGCTAACTAGCTTTGAGAATAGCACTGTATTTCTCGGGTACATAGGTTCTACCTCTGTAAAAAGATTAAGGGGACTCTCCCTTTCAGGGCCAACGTTTGTTAATTACTGAATATGGTCATCATGGTAAATGAAATGTAATTTAACCGCACTCAGCGTTCATTCCCATCTTCTCCTAGTGGGCTTTTCTGAACTACAGAGGCTGGAAAGCTAAAGACCTTATTTCCCAGACTCTCTTTATACCCACGGTTCCCAACAAGAATTCAGTTCCTCCAAAATTTGAAGACAGAAAAAAGCATTTTTCTTCCTGTTGTCTGGGGCTATTTTCTGCTAGGAAGCGGAGTCATGAAGGCACAAGCTTTTCTGCAGCGTCGTTTGCTTTCTGGTCACGAGCTGGGGTGGAAGCAGTAGCCTCTTGACTTTCTAGTGACCACAACAGTGGTATGTTCTTCAACTCACTGGTTCAGGAGGCAGCCTCCTAATTTCCTACCATCAGACTCTAGCAGAGCTAACTCTAGCAGAGCTAAAATGTAAAGGGCAGAGTCAAGCGCACAGTGTTGAGGAAGCTATTCTGGTAGGGCTAAAGCCCACACTAGTCCCACCAATAATTTTTTAATCACTGCATCTCTGTATTATATATCCCTTTTCTCTTAAAATATGTAAGACAGTAAATATATATATATTTATATACATATTTGCACTGAACGTTGACAGTGCAAATGTCAGCACAAATATGACAGTAAATATATATTTATATATTTTAAATATATATTTATACATATAAATATGTATACATATATATATTAATATTTATAAATATAAATAAATATATATGTGTGTTTGCACTGAACTCTGACTGATACATGCAGGTTATTCTTGTTCTAAGTAAATATTTCACTCCAGGAATCAATAATTTCTACATACAGCATCGAGATCTTATCAGAACTGCTGGACATTCATATGGCAAGTCTTTCCCAATAATCCCCAACCCAGGAGTAAAATCTGAGGAATGATGATTGCTAGCAGAGTTCAGGAAAATAACACCCTGCAAGCATTACCACAACCCTAGCCCCTGGCACAAGCCTAGATTCCCATTCTTCGGGCAGCCACATTAAAGAGGCAAATACTGAAACTCCATCTGAGACAGAAGGCACCACAGTCACTCCATAAATAAAACCATCTAGTTTTAAATTTTAGCAGAGAAACAAGAGTCGCATGTAATTAGGTTTCCTGACAGGGGAAGAAAACTGTTAGTGGAGGGTAAAAAGCAAGCTCTTTTAATTATCAAATGTCTCAAAAAAAAAAAAAAAGTCTACTGAATTGAAAAGAAAATCTATTTGTATTACTCATGTTCTTATATTCTTAGGTGAAAATTTCTGGATATTAATTAACCTTTATTGAAGATCCATGGTGAGTCATATATCAAATATAATGTCTATCTCAAATATGACAATTTTACCCTCTACAGTTCTTTTATTAGTTCTTCCCTGTTGCAGACCCTCCCTACAATGGTCTGAGACTTCAGGTAATCAGATCTGCCAAATTTTGTGTAAATTGTAATCAGGAAGATCTAAATAGGGAATAAGCCTGGGGCTCATTCCTTGTTAATCAAGTAATTGATTTTGAAATGCAATTTGATATTGAAATGCAATAATTTCAGTGCCTAGGTAATCTTTTTTTTTTTTTTTAAAGTATTTATTTGTTTATGGCTGTGTTGGGTCTTTGTTTCTGTGCGAGGGCTTTCTCCAGTTGCGGCGAGCGGGGGCCACTCTTCATCGCGGTGCGCGGGCCTCTCACTATCGCGGCCTCTCTTGTTGCGGAGCACAGGCTCCAGACGCGCAGGCTCAGTAGTTGTGGCTCACGGGCCCAGCTGCCCCGCGGCACGTGGGATCCTCCCAGACCAGGGCTCGAACCCGTGTCCCCTGCATTGGCAGGCAGACTCTCAACCACTGCGCCACCAGGAAAGCCCCGCCTAGGTTATCTTTTAAGCAACAATTTTAGCTGATCAGAAGCTATTTTAGTTATTACTAGTGTTTTCCATATTTGAGCCTCCGATGGAGTGGGAGCCCTTGGGTTATTTCAAGGAATACAGCTTGACAGAGAAACCATTATGCTCTGCATATAAAGATGCTACTCATTTCAAAATGGATGTAGATGGTACTTAGAGTAAAAAATAAAAATTGATCTAAAAGAGTATCTGAATTCATAGTAGTGTTTGATTACCATGTATTTTCTCAATAAATAGGTAATAAATATACAACTACTATCTCAGAGATATGGTTCACAGAATTTTTTTTTATGTTGAGAAGTAGTCATAATACTCAGAAATGTCAAGAGCTTTTGTGTCAAAGGATGGAGTTTGCCAGAAATGTGTCCTATGAGAAATGTAAATACAAATACAAATTAAAATAAGAGGCTTAAGTCTCCCTGTTAAAAATAAGGGAACAGATTTACCGTCACTTCTTTTTCTCAGAGCATTTACTTTAGAAAACTTGTAATTATAAGTACTTCTCTTTGAAATGTACATAAATCCTTCAGAAAACTAGAATAGGACTTATGCCTCGGGCAATCTTTTTTTATCAACAGGTCAGCACTACATTTCATTTGGCAATTATCAGCACCTCAGCTGACATAGTCTCGAGTTCCAGCATCCTGTTTTCAAACTGTCACCAGTACTGTGATATCCCAGGCTTAAGTGTCAGTAGCACTGATAGAAAGATCTCACATGGCACACTGCATAGTAGGTGATGCTCATTAGCAATGACCCTGTACTTATTTCCCAAATGTGATTCCCAGACATAAGTAACACCCAGAACATCAGCTTGTTTAATTGGACTGTTCCGTTAGGCAGTGACTCAATCATGAAGGGAAGAAATAACATGTGTGCTTTCAGAATTCACTATCTTCTGAGTCACACCACTCCACAGTGATTTAAATGATGCCTAAGGCTGCTTTTGTGCTCAAGAAATACCTCTTATTTTTGATGGAAGCCCCAGCTGACAGTCTCATCAGGGAATACTATATGTCCTTTTTTCTGCTATTAGCTACAATATTAACAGAATTTCCTGACACATAAATCTTTTCACGTTAAGATACTGCATCTAAAGTCATGGTTCTTTTGCTTTTCCATAATAATGAAAAAAACCCAAACGGATCGTTACAACATTTTTGAATTTTACATCAGTGATTCTTGGACTAGCTCCTCAACGTATACTCTGGTACAGAACAAAGGAAAGCTATCATTTTCTTTTACCTGGAGATTTTTAGTGCAGCCATACATTAGGATGGATGTCCAGGCACCTACCAATGATGCTACCCAATTAATATCTGGGTTCACTGTAAGTCAGTACCAAAAAAAATGTTGTAAGAAATCATCTGTTGTAGAGAAATTGGAATTCTTGTGCACTGTTGGTGGGAATGTAAAATGGCATAGCTGTTATGGAAAACAGTATGAAGGTTCCTCAAAAAGTTAAACTATCATATGGTCCAGCAATCCTACTTCTGAGTATTTATCTAGAAAAGTTAAAGAGAGAGAGAAAAAAAGAATTGATATCTGCATTCCCATGTTCACTGCAGCATCATTCACAGTAGCCAAGATGTGGAAGTAACCTAAATACTCATCTGTAGATAAAAGCATAAACAAAATGCGGTATATACATACAATGGAAGATTGTTCAGCCATACAAAGAAGGAAATCCTGTCATATGCTACAAAATGAATGAATCTTGAGGACATCTTGCTAAGTGAGATAAGCCAGTGACTGACATGATTCAACTCATACGAGGTATCAAAAGGAGTCAAACCCATCGAAGCAGAAAGTAGAACGGTGGCTGCCAAGAGCTGGGAGGAGGCAGAAGTGGGGAGTTGCTGCTCAGTGGATATAAAGTTTCAGTTACGCCAGACGGGAAATTTCTAGAGATCTGGTGTACAACATTGTGCTTAAAGATAACAATACACATTTGTTAGGAGGACTGAGCTCATATTACGTGTTTTTTTATCACAATGAAAGGAAAAAAGAAAGAAATCATCCTCGTGACCACTACAAAGTATAAATGCTTTTTATACTTTGGTGAATTATGAGCTACAACCTCTACCCGCACACATAATGACGTAGCTACCAGTGATGCACGTACTTCTCACCTCTGTCTGTGCTCCGTGACCACCAGAGTGTGCAAGTTATGAAAAAAGGAGAAATAGAAAAAAATCACAGATCTAATTCTCACTTTCCTATATGTCTCAATGAATAATAATACTTATCTCTCAGATTTGCTAGGTATAATAAATGTAATGTATTTAAATCATATGTCCAATTTCTGATAGATGCAAAGGGAGCAACTCTCACACTAAATAAAGTCATTTAATAATATCCTTACTTAGTTCGTAAATTTAGATGATCAACCTTGATATCTATACATTTAATTGCAATTTTATTCGAGGAGGTGACTCAGTCATGAAGGGGAAAAATAACATGGAGATTTTCACACCGGACATAGACAGCAGTTTCTATAAAAGGCATTAGCAGTTCTCAAGTCAATTAAAGAAAATTCCTTTTAACTTGTACAGAGTTGCTTTATTTTTCAAAATAATTTACAGATTGATTTTCTGAAAAATATCATTTCTCTTTCCAAATGCCAATATGCATAGGTTATACCAAACTTTGGTTTTGCCATGGGAACTACCAAGATATGGTGTTACTCTCTGGCTTCAACTGAATATGAACTCATATGTGATCAATGGTTATATGATTATGTAGGTAACCTTTACACACAGTCATTTTAACATCATTAAGAATATGAATAAGGTGCAGTGGATACTCTGGTACATTCTTCCTGCAGCCAGGAGCATTGACTGCTGAGGCTTACTGCTGAGTCCTTCCGCATGAGCTGCCTCCTACTGAAGGAAACTGTCTTATCCAAGGTTATACCCCCTCCCTGCAGGCAGACTACATCTATAACTAGTTGCATTGGGGTGCAAAAGCTTTGGCCCCTTGACTCAACTGGTATTCTAAAGCGCTATACCAGCTTCCAGACACCCCGTAGGATCAGCTGAAGCCTCTCGTGCAACTTCTCCCTGTGCCCAATTTTGCTTTCTTCATCCCTCACAGGCATTGCATCTCAGCCCTCCCAGTGAACTTTCTGCTTGCAAATCTCAGTGTCTTTCCCAGAGATCCTGACCTACAGTATAAGGTATATTGTTTTAGAATTATTATTTTTCCTAACTATAAAAATTTTCAAGAAAGTTTGAAAGGTTGAAAAAACACTACAGTGACACCACTACACGGTGTCACTGTATTTACCTTTTAGATTCCGTATTTACATTTTACTATTGCTTTATAAGATGTCTATCCATCTGTTTTAAATTCATTAAGAACACCTGAATATTTAATTTAAAATACTGGTAATCACCATAAGATGTAAAATTGCAATGAAAATCCACCTCAGCAAAAATCAGCTACATGTTATCAAGATATTTTAAACTGCCTTATCTTGCACTTATATGAGATGTTCAGCCAAGACAGAACGAAAGCCATTACATGTTCAAGGCTGTTTGAACAAAAGAAGGCAAACCGTATTACATACTTTGCAGATAACAATACCAACCACTCAGGATATACTAAAAACCAATGGTTGCTTGCCAAGCTTTCCTTTGCTGAAACCTGCTGAAGAAATCAAAACAATATATCACGGGGTGGGAGTATTTCTTACATGCTATGTAATGGACAGACCTCCCATCATTCCTCTCCAGGGAAATGTCATACTTGCCAATGAGAAATAGATAGAAACCTGAATGGCAGATAGGAATTCAAGAAAAATTTTAGTATCCTGAAAGCCAATCATATTTTTCAATTGCCAAAGTTCTGGTCCCTGGATTAAGAACAAATTTTTCTCAAGTGATTGTGTAAAGCAGAAAATGCGTGTGAAAACATTAGAGATAGGGGAGACTGTGCAAGACAGCGGAATAGAAAGCCACTGAGCTCAGCTCCTCTCACAAGCACATCAAAATCACAACTATTTGCAAGAACAACCATCAGTGAAAAAGACCAGAACTTAGCAGACAAGATCTTCCACAACTGAAGAAGGAACTACAATGAGATGGGTAGGAGAGGTGGAGTCACAACATAGTCAAATCCCAAATCCCTGGGTGGGCATTTCACAAGCAGAATAATCACAACTGCAGAGGCTCTCAAAGGAGTGAGAGGTCTGAGCCCCACATCGGGCTCCCAGCCCAGGGGTCCTGCACCGGGAAGACAAGCCCCCAGAGCCCCCAGCTGGTTTTGAAGACCAGCCAGGTTAACTTTCAGGAGTCCCAGATGGCTGAGGAAGATAGAGACTTCACTCTTCAATGTTGCACACAAAATCGCACACCCTCCAGAACGCAGGACAGAAGCAGTCATTTGTTAGGAGCCTGGGTCAGACTCACTTGCTGATCCTGGAGAGTCTCCAGGAGAGGCAAGAGGCAACTGCAGCTCACCCTCAGGACATAGACACTGATGGCAGCCATTCGTGGGAGCTCCTTCTACCACGTGGACTCTGGTGCTGGCAAGGACCATTTTGGAATCTTCCCTCCAGCTTATTAGCCCCAGGACCCAGCCCCACCCTGGCCAAGCCATCTGCAGGCACCAGTGCTGGGATGCCTCAGGCTAGGTAACTAACTGAGCAGCGGCACAGCCGCACACACCTGCCGACAGGCTGCCTTAAAAACCCCTGATCCCATAGCCACCTCTGGACGTGGCCCTGCCCACCAGAGGGCCCAGAACCTGGCCCCATGCACCAGTGCACAGGCCCTAGACCCAAGACCCCAGAGCCCTCAAGCCAGAGAAGCAGACACCCAGCTCCACCCACCAGGGGGCAGACACCAGCTGCAAGAAAACCACATTCTTATAACCTGGCCCACCCACCAGTGGGCCAGATCCTACCCTGGGACCTGCTGTGCCTGGGCCTTGCCCGCTAACAGCCCAACACAAGCTTCAGGACGCTCTGGGCCCTCCGGCCACAACTGCTTCAAGAGCCAGCCCACCCTCCAGTGGTCCAACACCTGCTTTGGGACCCACAGGCCCTGCAGCCAGACCCCGGGACCTGTCTCTGCCTGCCAGTAGTCTAGCACTAACTCCAGGACCTGGCTTCACCCATCAGTGGTTAAGCAACAGCCCTGGGGTCTCCTGGACCCTGTCTCTGCCCACCAGTAACCCAGCACTAGCCCCAGGGGCCCCCAGGGTTCCACAGTCAGCCACTTCATGACCCTGTCCCACCAGCCAGCAGCTGGCAGTCTCCACAAAGGCAGGCCAGCCAAGCCTACGAGACCACCCACATAGTCAGCCTGCCACAACAGAAAGCCCCTCAGAGCCCTCAGGGGGGAAACCTTAGAGCATATAAGTCTGGCGACAAGAGGGGAATACACTGCCAGAAGGCATGGGACGACTCCTACAAAAGGCCACTCCTTCAATGTCAGGAAACGTAACCAGCCTACCAGTTAAAAGTACGAAATAAAAATAGCAAGGTAGGCAAAATAAGGTGACAGAAACATGTTCCAAACAAAGGAACAAGATAAAACTCCAGAAGAAATAAGCGAAGTGGCGATAGGCAACCTTTCCAGAAGAAAGAGTTCAAGGCAATAATCGTAAGAGTGATCAAAGAACTCAGAAGAATAGATGCATAGAGCAAAAAGTTAGGCGTTTACAGCGAAGAGTTAGGAAATATAAAGAACAACCAAACAGAGATGAAGAATACAATAAATGAAATGAAGAATACACTAGAAGTAATCAACGATAGACTAAATGATACAGAGGAATGGATCAGCAAGACAGAGTAGCAGAAATCATTGATGCTGAAGAGAAAAAAAGAATGAGAAGAAATGAGGACAGTTTAAGAGACCTCTGGAGCAATATCAAGTGTACTAATATTTGTATTATAGGGGTCCCAGATGGAGAAGGGAGAGAGAAAGGGGCTGAGAACATAATTGAAGACATAGCAGCTGAAAACTTCCCTAACCTGGGAAAGGAAACAGACATCCAAGTCCAGGAAGTGAAGAGAGTCCCATACAGCATTAACCCAAAAAGGAACACACCAAGACACATTGTAATTAAAATGGCAGAAGTTAAACACAAAGAAAGAATATTAAAGCTCCAAGGGAAAAGCAGTACATTATGTACAAGGGAACTCCCCATAAGGCTGTTAGCTGACCTTTCAGCAGAAACTCTGCAGGTCAGAAGGGAGTGGAATGATATATTTAAAATGATAAAAGGGAAAAACCTACAACCAAGAATATTCTACCTGGCAAGGGTCTTGTTCAGATTTGATCAAGAAATCAAAAGCTTCACAGACCATCAAAAGCTAAAAGAGTTCAGCACCACCAAACCAGTTTTGCAAGAAATGTTGAAGGAACTTCTCTAAGTGAAAAAGAAAAGGACACCATGAGACACATGATAATCATAAAAGAAAAAGGTCATTGGTAAGAGCAAACACATAGTAAAGGTAGGACATCATCCACACACAAAGCTAGTAGGGAGATTAAAAGACAAAAGTAGTAAAATCATCTATATCCACAATAAGCAGTTATGGGATACACAAAACAATTAGTTGTAAAACATGATATCAGAAACAGTAAGCATGAGGGGAGGAGAGTACAAATGCAGAGTTGTTAAAAGCATTTGAAATTAAGAGATCAGCAACTTAAAATAATCACACACACACAAACACACACACACACACATAAATTGCTATGTTTAAACTTCAGGGTAACCACAAACCAAAAATCTATAATAGATACACACACAAAAAAGAGAAAGGAATCCAAAATAACACTAAAGGTAGTCATCAAATTACAAAAGAAGAGAACAAGAGAAGAAGAAAGGAACAAAAAGACCTACAGGGGGCTTCCCTGGTGGCGCAGTGGTTGAGAATCTGCCTGCTAATGCAGGGAACACGGGTTCGAGCCCTGGTCTGGGAAGATCCCACATGCCGCGGAGCAACTAGCCCGTGAGCCACAATTACTGAGCCTGCGCGTCTGGAGCCTGTGCTCCGCAACGAGAGACTGCGATAGTGAGAGGCCAGCGCACCGCGATGAAGGGTGGCACCCCGCTTGCCACAACTGGAGAAAGCCCTCGCACAGAAATGAAGACCCAACACAGCCATAAATAAATTAAAAAAAAAAAAAAAAAAAATTAAAAAAAAAAAAAAAAAAAAAGACCTACAAAATAACCCCAAAACAATTAACAAAATGGCAATAAGAACATACATATCAATAATTACTTTATGTAAATGGACTAAATGCTACAATCAAAAGACAGAGTGGCTGAATGGATACAAAAACAAGACCCATATATAAGCTGCCTACAGCAGACTCACTTCAGATCTAAAGACACACAGACTGAAAATGAGGAGATGTAAATGGTATTCCATGCAAACAGAAATGAAAAGAAAGCTGGGGTAGCAATACTTAAATCAAGCAACTGGATTTTTAAAAAATGGGCAGAAGACCTGAATAGCCATTTTTCCAAAGAAGGCATACAGATGGCTAAAAGGCACATGAAAATATGCTCAACATAGTTAATCATCAGAGAAATGCAAACTAAAACCACAATGAGATATCTCCTCACACCTGTCAGAATGGCTATCATCAAAAAGACCACAAATAACAAATGTTGGCAAGAATGTGGAGAAAAGGGAACTCTTATACACTGTTCATGGAAATGTAAATTGGTAGAGCAAATATGGAGAACAGTATGGAGGTTTATCAAGAAAACTAAAAACAGAACTACCATATGACCCAGAAATTCCATTCCTGGGTATTTATCCAAAAAAAACCAAAACCACTAATTTGAAAAGATACATGCACCCCAATGTTCATAGAAGCATTATTTACAATTGCCAAGATATGGAAGCAACCTAAGTGTCCATGAACAGATGAATGGATAAAGATGTGGTATGTATACACAATGGAATATTACTCAGCCATAAAAAAGAATGAAATGTTGCCATTTGCAACAACAGTGAGGGACTTGGAGGGTATTATGCTAAGTGAAATAAATCAGATAGAGAGAAGGTAAATACAATATGATACAACTTGTGGAATCTAAAAAAATAAAACTAGTGACTACAATAAAACAGAAACAGACTCATAGACATAGAGAAAAAATTGGTTACCAGTGGCGAGAGGGAAAGGAGGAGGGGCAAGATAGGGGTAGGGGATTAAGAGGTACAAACTACTACATATAAAATAAATACGCTACAAGGATGTATAATACAACACAGGGAATATAGCCAGTATTTTATAATAACCATAAATGGAATATAACCTTTAAAATTGTGAATCGCTATGTTTTACAATAATACATAAGATTCAGGTGTACGACAACTATACCTCAATTAAAAAAAAGAAAATATTAGATATTAAGATATGTGAGATTCACAATTGCAAGACTGCTTCTGAAAATATTCAGAAAGCATCTTCTTCAGCGTGGATTCAGAGCATCCATTTGGGGGACCACATCATTAGCATGACCTTAGCATCACCTCATCCTCACCATCTAGCCAGGAGCTAAAGAGGCGGGAAAGTGAGTTACAATTGGTGGAGGGGAGTTAATCACTTGGCCACATTGTTACATCAGCTGTGCCCCAGATGTAGGAGCTAAACAAAGGAATTTGTTCCTCCACAACCTCAGCTGAAAATAAATGTCTATGTATCCTCCCTAATGTGCAATATCATTACCATAGGAGCAATCTACCAGCTGCCATTGCTGAAAAAATGTTTCTGTTCTATAATGTCAAGCCTTAAAGAACGATTACTAAAACTATTAAAAAAAATTTCAATGATTTGACTTTATTTAATAATATTTCAGATTTATTTTTGCATTTGACGTTTTTTCTATGTTATGTGATCCATCTTGGCCAACTGTTGATTTTAACATTTGACCATTCAACCTCCAGCCAAAATGTGCATTCAGTACAAACACCCTCAGTGAATTTGAGAGACTGTTTTCCCTTTGTTAAGATGCCAGGTTGTTTCTATGTTGAAAAACTATGTTCTATATTTTTATGTTTAAAAATTATATAATATTCCTATAGAACCCTATTCTATTTTATTCAGAACCTTCAAGTACTTTTGAAAAGCATTATTAAAATTCATTCTCTCAATTATCCCTTTTGGAGTTAGTGTAAGCTTCTGTAAAATTTCAACAACAACGAAAAAGCCAACCAGATCTTATTATTTAGAATATGCACATTGATTTTAGAGCTTGTGTGTAGTCATCTTTGGTTTTGAAACTTTAGCTAAAATAATATTTTTTCCTACCTTCTGTAGACCTCATGGTTTGTATTCAGCTCTACTTTTTATTTTGTTAATGCAGACAATAATCAAAAAATAGGTTTTAAATGCATTGCTTTACTAATTAAATATCCAATACTAACCAAGCGTGGAAAATGAGAAAGAATGAACCACAGAGTACTTGTAAGAGAAATGGGATGTGTGTACCACAGGAAAGAAGCTGCTGTGAGGCCTGTTTGCACAATGAGCCCTGACTCACTCTCTTAGTCAGAGCAGGTACACATTTGGGCAGCAGCTGCTGTCCATTTCTGAGGCTGTTATTAAAAACATCTGGACAAACACTTCATGAATTTCAGGAAAGCAACCAGAAGAGAATGCCTGACGGAAATAAATAATACAAAGGGCAAAAGGGTATTTGACTAAAGTATGGACACAGGGAAATTTGCCAGTTTAAACAGGAAACAGAAAGAGAAAGGAATGGTAAAGACCAAGAAGAGAGACTTTGTTGTCCAAAAGGAGTTTCATCTTCCAAGTGACAAAGCCGTTAGTAGGTAAAGAGCGAGCTGACCCTAAATGTCACAGTTTTACTGACCCAGAAGGAAATCACAAGTCCTAGCGACAACTGATAGGTGGTTTTCAAAGGAGCTGTTGATACTGAAGGTTGTCAAAATGGCTTAATGAGAGTGTTGGCACTTCATTACAGCATCGGTGCACACACAGACGAGTAAGTGTACAAAAATCTCTTTTGTTCTTAAACAAAATCTCTTCTGTTTTAGCTAATGAGGAAAAGACTGTTCCACCTTGCTCTTGCCATAATGGAGACGTAAGCCATTTTCCGAGTAAGGCATATTGGTTCTTCAAAATAATAATAATAAGGATTTCTACTTTGTATAAAAGAAACCTGAAATTTTAATTTCTTGTTAAGAACCAAATAATCAAGTGAAATACTTCGAGTTCTATATTGTGGTGCAATTAGGCTTTCTCATAACAACTTACTGGTAGTGAGTATTGGCTCACGATTTGTTTTAGAGTGGCAATAATATCTTTTGAAGTTTCATCAATAACCTTGCTCAGGTATATGAATGGAGTGTAAAGATACTAGGGCATTTCTTTGCCCAGATGTCAAATATGAGTGTCAACTTCTTGGTAGCACAAATCTGATGATCCCAAAGACCCCCAAGAGGAAAATTCTCCTTCTCTGTACAAAGTATTCACATTGTCAGAGCAGATGCAATTAGGAATGCTAAGAGTATATGATCTCTAAGATTTTGGTTTCCTTGTACAGAATATATTTTGGCTTTCATTGCTTCCAAATTTTACCAGTTTTTCTCATCTCTGTTACAGCCATTTTAATGCCTTTACTTTTCAAATGCCTGCCTCTGCTGCCACATTTTTTGAAGTAGTAAAGACAAATAAAGACAGCACAAATACAATTCTCTTAAAGAGGGATCAATCCAGGAATGGATGCACAGATTAGATAATGCCTACCCAAGTGGTACAATTTGGGAGACGGTGGCAAAATCTCTCCCAAACTCCGACCTAAATCGCCTTGGACAACTGCCTTGTCTGAAATTATACTGGTAAAGATTCATTGGATGGAAGAGTTCAAAGCCCAGCAGATCTTCTATGGCAGAGAACAATGTAGCAGGAAGCTTCCTGCAGGGTCTCCTGAGCATTTGTATATGCACCCCAGGAGAGAACCAGCATTTGGTACCTTTCACTCAGAGGTCATCACCAAGGCAACTGTCACAGCCAAGAGAGGAAAAGACCAACCCCAACTAAATGAGAATCATTTGACTGACTCTCTTCTCGCATCTCACTTCTCTGTCCTGAATACACCAGAAGAAAAAGAGCTTCAGAAAAAGGAGGATGGGGAAAAGTCCCTAAATCAGACCTTTTCACTTCCCAATTCCAACTCCTTTGAGCCAAAAGTCTTGTTGCTAATGGAGGGAAGAGGAAGATTTAAATTGGATATAAGCTGATGTATAATAACTGAGTGACAGGAAAACTATGGGATTTGTCCCAAGATATCACTAAGGAATAGAAATGGAAATTCTATGGAAAACAGCTGAAGGAAGTGACTTTTAAAAGAGATTAACAACTTTATATCTGTGTCCCATCAAATTCACACTGTTCATTAATTTGTTTACACATTGTTATTGGTAATTCATATTTAAATTAGTTCATCTAATCCTTTCCTCATTTAGTAATCTGACATGAAGTCACAGAGGAAATGGGAGTACTGATGAGGGAAGAGAACAGAAATAATTGTAGAGTAGAAATGTAGTTTTAGGGGGACAGCTTGGGTAATGGTAATCTTAAGAGTCAGAACTATTACATATCAAGCATTTCATAAGCATCTTTTGGGAATCCTTACAACTTTGGAAATTAACTATTATTCTTCCCAGCTTGCAAGTAAGAAAAACACCTCAGAGAAATCAAGTGAATCATCTCAAGTAATGGGTCCAGAGTCTGGACTTGAAGATAGAGGGTTTCATTACAAGGTCTAATCTGTGGTCATTATATATACCTCTAGAGGGGGGGAGGGCAGGGGTACTTGGGGGGTGATAGTGGTGGGGAAAAAAGAGGAGACAGTAACCCAGAGAAGAAAAGGAAAACAGAAAGGAGAAGTAGGGATATACTGGAGAAAATACTTTCCAACTTTATAATTACAGTGAGGGGTGACCTGAAATATTTAACCTCATTGCTGTTTATCTGTGGAAAACAAAAGTACTGCCTTAAATACACATAACATTCTTAGTGCTTTTCCCTTATCAACCTACTCTTGGTTGTACATAAATGGCTTTCTTTCAGAAAGGAAATTGTGTGAGCCTTCAATATTTAGCTACAAAACCTGCTTCAAGAAAGGTCAGTGTTCCAGTTTCAGATAAGCTGTTTATTTCCATGTTTGGGAAGACCTGAGCCAAGAAACAGAAGGGAAAATGGAATGAGTCCCTAGTTCTTCCTGTCATTTAGGTTCATTTCAAGTATTATGTTGCCAAACATCAGACATAGCAGTATTTAAGTATGACCACGTAAATACATCATTCAGCAAAAATATTGTATAATTTACACTGCTACAAAGAACCTTAATCTACTGCTTCCTTTCATTAATGAAGGTGTGTGAAAGCTTTTGAAGTTCTTTTATATGAATATAATATTAAAAATATAGGCATAACATTATTCTCTCTCCAGCGCCTAACCTCCCCCTGAATATCTACAGGCAAACATAGAACTTACAATTAGATTTACCTACCAGCAAGTTTATTTCACATTTACCAGCCCAGTCAAAGATTGTGTGCCCTCATTGTGTGTGTATTTACAAGTTTATACGTGTGCATTTGCATGCCTGTGGAAAATTCTGCATCAAGAGCAGTATATTCTACTATTTACTGAATTACGTGGATAAATCTAGACATCATATCAGAAGAAACTTTTGTTCCTTCACAATCACACTTCAGATCTTCCCTATAATCTCATTATGAAAATAAGTACTGCTTCTAAATCTGAGACATGAAATAACTGATGGTGAACCTTAAGAAAATCAAGAAGTCATGTGGTAACTAAACCAAAGGTCTAAAATATAGTTGGTATGCTCTGTTCAAATTTCTTTTTTCCTATGTAATTTACATGGAAGTAATGTGAAGTACTCTCTATGCATCTGCTGCTTACCATAAAATAATTTGTTCCCTTACCTTGGGAACATAAGGACATGAGCAGTGGAGGAAGCCTGGATGAACCTTGGTTTGAATACAAGCTCTGTATCAGCCAAGGGAGCTTGGCCAAGATAACTAACTTCCCCGTGCCTCAGTTTCCCCATCTATAAAATGTGGAAACTAATACCTACCTCACAGTGTTGTATAAAGATACAGTGAGAGAATATATGAATGATGCTTAGCACAGAACCTGGGACGCATGGGAAGGCTCTACTAGTACTTGGTGGATAAGGGTGCCCCTTGGGAGCCAGACTCTGACACTCACTAGCTTAGTGACTCGGGGCAAGGTACTTACTACACTCTGTCCCACTTTCCTCATCTGTAGAAGTGAGATAATAATAGCATTACCACGTTGGTTGGATTAAATAAGATAAAACATTTTAAGTACTTATAATAGCTTCACACAATAAAAGTTAGCTGTTATTACTCAACACCAAGTCAATGGTTTGTATTAATATCTGTTATAAAAAAGTGGAGAGGGCCTTCCCTGGTGGTGCAGTGGTTGAGAATCTGCCTGCCAATGCAGGGGACACGGGTTCGAGCCCTGGTCTGGGAAGATCCCACATGCCGCGGAGCAACCGGGCCCGTGAGCCACAACTACTGAGCCTGCGCGTCCGGAGCCTGTGCTCCGCAACAAGAGAGGCCGCGATAGTGAGAGGCCCGCGCACCGCGATGAAGAGTGGCCCCCACTTGCCTCAACTAGAGAAAACCCTAGCACAGAAACGAAGACCCAACTCAGCCAAAAATAAATGAATAAAGAAATAAATAAACACAAAAGTTAAAAAAAAAAAAAAGTGGAGAGTTTTGTTTTCAGGAGGAAAGAAAGATTTTTTTCAAAAATAGAAGCCAAGAGCAAAATAAAGTATCCACAGGAAATAACATAATGCCCCATGGCTTCTCCACTAACTCCACCTCTGGCCTTGCCTGGAGAGACAGGGGATTCACCAAAGCTTAACACCCAGAGGGTGCGAATTACAGCTGCCCTATCGCACTGCTCCCTCCCCCCCTTAGTTGCCACCTAGAGAGTCTCTTTCAGAACTTTCCAAGAAACAGTATTGCAGACGAAAGGACTAAATTAGTTCTGCCCTGTGGGAAGGCGACACTTTCTTGTGTTCCGCGTTTCACCTTAATTGTGGACCCATTTCGGCTTTTCCAGATCATTTTTTATCTGATTCTAGGCTTGTCCTTCCTCCTCGTTTCTACCCCTAAATCCCCCTAGTCCCAGGCTAGTGGTGGGAAAGCTTCATCCTGTCATTGTTTTTCAGCCAAAGGTTTCCTGCCCCCAAATGGAAAACCACTAGATGGTGAAGGGACAGAGCGTGTTCCTGCCCACGGAGCCCCCGGACATCAGAGCAACGCGTTGGTCGCTTTTGAATGCAGGTTTGGGAACTAAAGTTGCAAACTGTGCCTCGGTACGAGTGAGTAATTTATACACAAAGAAAGGAAGGAGTCTCATTTCTGGATAAAAAGTAAACATTCTATAATGAAACAATTGTCTGTAATGGACAGAATTAATTAATTTGAGATGTTAACTCAGAGAAACCGGTTTTGTATGTACCACATGATCAACATATGCAAAACAAATCCTTGGATGGATGTGCGTATACCAACATTGTAACGGTGAGTATCTCAGATGGCTATAAATTTTTTTCTCTAAGTCTCCATTTCTGTATTTACCAAAATATGCAATTCTTTTATAACAGACCATTAAATTGAATTCATATTAGTGACAGCTAGCCTCCAGGATGGTCCCTAAAGATCCCCACCTCCTGGTATTAACAGCCTTGTGTAGACCCTCCCACACTGTGCCAGGGCTGGTCTGTGTGACCCATGGGAGTATGGCAGAGGTGATCGTAGGTCACTTTCAAAGTTAGGTTATAATAGACTACAGCTTCTGTCTTGGGTTCTTCTCTCTCTCATCACTTGCTCTGAGGGAAACCTTCGCCATGTCGTAAAGACTCTCAGGCAGCCTATGAAGTGACTTACATGACAAGAGATGGAGGCCCCCAGCTAACAGCCAGTAAGGGACTGAAGCCTGCCAACAACCTGGAACTGAGCTCACGACTGGATGCTCCAGCTGCAGTGGGACCCGTAGATGATGCAGCTCCGGCCACAAGTGCGCCTGCAACCCCGCCAGAGACTCCGAGCTAGAACCAGCCGGATTCCTCACCCTCTCAGATTCTTGACCCTCAAAACTGGGTAATCATGAATATCTGTTAGTTTATGCTGTTACATTTTGGGGTAATGTATTACTCAGCAATAGTTAACTATTCTTTTCTATAATATTGAAGAAAAGGTCAAATAACCAGATGGAGAAAGTGGGTTTTTTGTATTTCATTTTCTTTCAGGTGGCTTGTGCACTGTCCCTGGAGGGGATGGGGTGAACATTACTCACCTTTATCCATGAAGACTCCAAGTTTGGAACAATTCTTCTAAAGTGAAAGATCTAATTGACACGACAAGTCCAGAACTCCTTCTTCATTTATGCTCATATCTGTGAAGAGGGAATATTTTCCATCACAGGTTATATCTAGACTGTTAGAAAAATCTGAGGTAAAGTGAATATAAGTGTGGGAAAGAACGCTTAGGGTTAAAGCAATTTTGTACCAACTTGAGAATTTTAGCCTTTGGCTATAATTTTATTGAAAACTAGACCAAAGGCGTAAATCCAAATTGAAAGCATTGAGTTATTACCTTCCTGCTCTGACAGCACAAGGAAATCATTCTATATCTATAAGGGCCTTCAGGCTCTCTACTGACTAAATTGCACATATGAAGAGGCTGACTGAACATGGTGTTTTATACAATACCGACATTTCACCAAAATTTATTTTATCTAGGAGGCGAAGGCAGATTTTTTTAATGCCAATTATTTCCTTGGAGAAATAATCTTCTAATTCTTTTTCTTTTTTTTTTTTTTGGTCTCCACCCTTGATACCTTTCCAAATGGGCCCCAGCTTCCTTTTAAAGCAGACAGCAGATGAGATGATTTGGTTTTTCAATTTGCTGTTACTTGTTTGGCTGTTCCTAGCTCCTTATCTCTTGAGAAATATAACAAAGGAACAAAAGCAATTTGAAATGACCACATCTTTTCATTTTGATCGCTGAACACATATAGATGTAACTAGGATGCCTGAGAGCAATCCTCGTCAGACAGTCGTGCAAGCGCGTGGATGCCCTCAGTCACTACACAGGCAGCATGAGGGTCACCACCAGTGAGGCATCAAAAATTCACCTGCCAGGGATCTCAGTAAAGGCATCACCTTCTGACGTCTTCCCCTGAATTCTTCATCCGATAAACTTTGCCCTCTTTTCTCCCTCAATTGCTTTGTCAAGACACTTCTTACACCATTCCTTTATTCTGCCTTTTATTATTGTTGTTTGTGTATTTGTCTTTATTACAAAGATGGATTGCCACTAATGGTACTAGACATTGGGAATATAATGATAAAGGATGCACGGGACCTCAGCCGGAACTGAGAATCCCACAGGGATCCTCACCATCCTGGGAAAACAGCCCCTCTGCTTCCCTGACCTATTTCAAAATGTTGCCTGTCTCACAGCCAAAGAGATCAGTATCTAGAAGGAGACCACGTGAGAATCTATTACTCACTATTATTTTTCCTCATAGGAAATCCTGCAGACTAACCTCATTGCATTTACAAACTTCTTCCTCTGACACAAGAACTCTTAGTCCTCCAGACTCTTATCTCCTTCTGTACAAGCCCCTTCACTTACTCAAGTCCCCACTCCAGCCGCCTTTTCACTCACTGTGCCCTCCACAATGGCATCTGCAAAAAGCTTGTATCCTCAAGTCCTCTGAATGTTCCTGTAACTTTCTCTTCTGTTGAAACCAGGCTATGCCCTGAGGACACGAACTTTCCTACAGGCCTCGAAAGTGAAGAATGTCCTCCCTCTTCTCACATAACATGAGGGGCGGCTGGGGTTGGCAGCCTCCTTGCCCCCCACCATGGCTTCCAGATCAGTGTTCCTCCCCTTGCCATAGAAAGAAGCAAAACACAAACAAAAACCCAAACCTACTTGAAGCAAGTATCATCATGATACCACCTTTCATTTTCATAGGTATCTGCCATTCACCTGGTCACTCCCTATATTCACTGAAGATTTTAGCACTCGGCTTCAAGTGTTCATTCCTACAGAATCCATGTCATTGTTCATGGTGAGTTTAACATCTATGTTGATGATTCATTCAGGCTTCTAGTTCTTCAGTCCTCAAATCTTTTCAAGTTCAGTGTTTTACACTTCACTTTCTGCCACTTACATCCATGGTTATAACCTAGACCAGAGGGTCGGCAAACTATGGCCTGTAGCCAAATCTAGACCACTGCCTGTTTTTGTACAACCTGACAACTAAGGATGGATTTTGTATTTTTTTTTTAAGTTTTTGCCTTTTATCTCTCACTCTTTTTTTTTTAAATTTATTTTTATATTTTTTATTTTTGGCTGTGTTGGGTCTTCGCTTCTGTGTGAGGGCTTTCTCTAGTTGCAGCAAGTGGGGGCCACTCTTCATCGCGGTGCGCGGGCCTCTCATTATCGCGGCCTCTCTTGTTGCAGAGCACAGGCTCCAGACGCGCAGGCTCAGTAGTTGTGGCTCACTGGCCTAGTTGCTCCGCGGCATGTGGGATCTTCCCAGACCAGGGCTCGAACCCACGTCCGCTGCATTGGCAGGCAGATTCTCAACCACTGCGCCACCAGGGAAGCCCAAGGATTTTGTATTTTTCAGGGGAGCACACCCATGTTCATTCAGGTTTATATCATCTATGACTGCTTTCTGGTAACAATGGCAGAGTGAGTAGTTGTGACAGACCTTACGGCTTACAAAGCTGAAAATATTTACTATCTGGCCCTTTACTTAAAAGTTTACTCACCCTTGCCCTAAACTGTCTCATTACGAATAATTGCAGCACTTTCGAAATCACAATTTTAAAAGTCCCCTTTCTGACTGCCCCCTCCGCTCTTTCTGGTTTGCTTGAACCGTCTTCAACCACCCATCCTATTGATGCTGTCATCATTCTTTCCCTACCTCACTTCTCTCATTCCCTAGGTTGGATTCCACAGTCCAGCAGTATTTGTACTCCCTTGCACGTACACTCAACTTCCATGCTCTCATTTTTCTACCATTTGAGCCTGTTATGACCATAACCATATCCCTAGTTAAGTTCAACTGTCTGCCTTTTCTGTGCCTTCCCCTAAGGAGCTGAATGTAGCTGGAATAAAGGCACACGGCCACATGACAAGCTAGTTTATGACAACCTGCTGGTTTAAATATGTGGGCTGAAGGTGGGAGAAATTGGAATGTAATAATGTTTGGAAAGCTTCTCTAGGAAAATGAAAAAAACAAAACCAGGTTAAGGGCTGATGCAAGTCTTTATCGTTCTGACAGGCCCAGGTGCAATTAAATGAAGTTCTACAAATAATGGGATCTCATTAACACCAAGGACAGTGCAGCTGCCGTTCTAATGGAAGAAACATTTTCCCCCATCAATTTGGGGTTACGTTTACTCTCAGAAAATAATAATAATAATAGTAGTGGTAGTAGTAGTACTAGCACTAGTAATAATAATGATAATATAATAATATAATGATAATAATAATAATGTTTGTCCCTGGGAGATGTGCTATCTTGAAACTGGGCAGTATAAGCCCCAGTGATATCCAGGGGAGTGCAGAGCTCCAGAGAGTAGACGGTAGGACTCAGGCCATTTCATTGTGTGGGTGGGACCTGGAACCCAAGAAACAAGATTTTTATTCCCGATGAAAATAAGTGATGTTCATGAGTCGGGGAATGTTATAGACTGAAATGTATCCTCCTAAAAGTCAAATGTTTAAGCCCTAACCCCCAGTGTGATCATATTTGGAAATGGAGCCTTTAGGGCAGTAATGAAGGTCAAATGAGGTCATAAGGGTGGAGCCTAATCCAATATGACTGGTGTCCTTATAGGAAGAGAGATACCTGGCACAGAGAAAAAGCCATGTAAGGACACAGCAAGAAGGTGGCCATCTGTAAGCCAGGTAGAGAGGCTTCAGCTGAAACCAAACCTGTTAACACTTTGATCTTGGACTTTCAGCCTCCAGAACTGTAAGAAAATAAATTTCAGTTGTTTAAGCCACCCAGTCTGTGGTATCTTGCTTTGGCACCCCAAATAGGCTAATACAGGGAGCAAAGTGGATTTTCAGACTGAGACACTTGAAAGTGGGGAGCTTGGGAGGCACAGATACAAACCTGATGGTGGAAGAGCCCAGTTGGGATATGGGGGAAAGAGTTTACAAAGAAAAGCATTGTATTAGTAAGGATTCTCCCCATCCTAAATGAAAGAACCCCAACTTTAACTAGTTTAGACAAATAAGTAGATGATGATGATGAAGACAGATAGATAGTTGATAGATAGATAGATAGATAGATAGATAAATTCATTTCAGAGTTGTAAGGCTACTGGAATAACTGAAAGACTCAAGGAAATAAAGGAAAACCTAAAGGGACCCAAACAGGCCTGGGCGTATGAGGAACTAGAACTGGGAATTTATGCTACACTCCTGTCTCTACTCCCTTGTGTGGGTTGACTTCATTGCCCACGTTATGGACAATTTTGTCCAAAGGTACAGCAGGATAGGGAAGGAAAATCATGGATCTATCATCTGTTCTGGGTTTACCTTTTCCCAGGTTAGCGATCCAGAGAGACAAGAGCTTCTCTCCTCCTTCTCGGTCACATAAAATCCCAGAGAAGAAATTGAATTGTACTGGCTTAGAACACACACCCTGTGATAAACAACTCTAGTTCTAGGAATGGAGTGTTATGATTAGTCAGACTGGGTCATATGAGCACCCTGGTGTCTAGAAAGGGGTCTGGGTGGACAGGATACTCTATGGACATTCACACAACACCTACAGAAGGTGGTTAAGGAACATCACCTAGAGGCAGGGGTAAGGGTACATGGTGCTTGTATCAGAAGAAGGGGGGAGGGATTAATGATGGACTCCCTCGCCCCTCACTCCTTAAAAGAAAGAAATCAACTCTATTTTGTTCATGGAGACCAAGGTCTTTAGGTGCTTTTCCCTTGCACTGCCAAACAAAATATAAGTTAGATAGAACTTTAAAAGTTATAATAACAGAATGAACATTACAGGGTTAAGAGACATACCTGCTCAAACTTCTTAATACTCATTGGCTCCCTACATAAGGGGACACTAAGCAGAGTTCAGCTACTACTTGACTTCTGCCAAAGGTAGAATTTACTTTAATATCCATAGAATTCTGGAACCCTTAGTTGGCATGGCTCACTCTGGACTTAGGGGCACACCTGGGGTCACCTCTGTGGGCAGGAGGGGACAACTCTTTTAAAGGAGGACGGAGATGCTCTAACCCTTTTTCATAATGACTGTCTAAGCAAAAATCAAGAGTCCTTGGGGGGCATCCTATACCTCATTAGATACATTAGATACAGGGCAATTTTCATTCTAATCTCTAATAGAAATACTAAAAAAGCAATGAAACACAATTTTTTAGACAAAAAGCCTTTCCTGGAAATTCACAAATATTACATGTCTTTTCTTTTCTTGCAAAATGTATAAGCTGTATATAAACTATGAGCTGGGTTTAGCCACACACAGCCTTGTAGTACTTCACTGAGGAAAGCTAACCACAGTCTATGAACACTATTTGTCCCTGAAAGAAGGAAGAACTATCGTATGAGAATATAGAGTCTCCTGACCATGAAGGTTTTTCTATAATTTCCTTTTGAAATGGCCCTTATTCTTCAGAAATCCACACATAACTGTGCAGTATAATGGGGCTGAATAGAGAGCTTAGCAGAAGAGAAGTAGACCTGGTGCTTTCTTTTTTCCCTCTTAATTCCAGAGGGATTTGCACAGCAAAAGGGGGAGAAGTGAGCTGCAACAGTGGAGGGCAGTCATTGCAAACTGCAACAGAGCAGAGAACCCAAGGATACTAGAAAACTCTTCTGCAAAGGATACATGTCAGACATTTCACATCTAAACTTCAGTAAGCTTAGCCACAGTAAGAAAACAGACACACTAAAAGGGCAGACAGAGGTCGTAGCAACATTTAGAAGAATTATACATGAGACTCACTTTATAGTAACGTTCTTAAAAATTTGCTTGAAACTTTGCAAGCATTCACTATGTTTTATGTCCTAGAGATGGTCTCTTTAAATAGAACATTATAATCATTCTTTTCTGTGTGTGAACTGAAAAAAATCTTTTAATGATAAAATTTATTAGCTTCTAATATTTGGTTTTACAAATTTAACTATCAGTGTATTGAGACTTCTTTAAATAAGAAACAACTATAAATATTTTGAGGGACATTTGAAGTAAGGGAACTCATCAGTGTTAATTCATATATAAAGAGAGTAAACCAGAATTAGTAAAGGTCAGTTAATAACTGAAATTGAAATTATCTTGGCACTACCATATTCAATGACTATCAGTCTTCTTTTTCTTATTTGGATTCTTTAAATAGAATATAATTATGAAAATAATTAACACCTCAAAATCATGAAATTAGAAGGAAAAGAGTCACATAAATCAAAACTGCACTTTTGAAGAAAGTTTAATGTCATAGGAGACCTAACTAAAAGAACAAAATCTAAGATTGGGAGATCAAGATGGCGGAATAGGAGGATGTGGAACTCCCCTCCCCACACAGACACATCAAAAATACATCTACACATGGAAATGTTCTCACTGAAAACTAACCAGAAACGGGCAGAAAGTCACTTGTACAAACAAGGATATAAGAAAGAGCCACATGGAATTGGGTAGGAAAGGAAGAGAAGTGATCAGGTCAGGACCTGTGCCCCTGGGAGGGGACACAGAGGAAAAGGGAGATGACATGGGAGGAGATCCACCCTGGGGAGTAAGCAGTTCAAGCTACACATTGGGCTCCCCAGTCCTGGGGTCCAACACAGGGAAGACAAGCTTCCTTTGGAGTGCTGGTGGAACCAACAGGAGGGCTGCTGGAAGCTTTAGCTCCACTTGTGAAGAGCACACACAAGCTTGCTTGTTCCTGAAGCAGGGTCAAAGGCAAGGGTGCCAGTACTGGGAGCAGGGAGATCACGCACTTAAAGGGAGTGGAGTCAGCTTGGACTCAACCCTCGGGGCTTCTGCTCCAGCAACTTGGGACTTGCCCCCACCTGTGATAGTGTGGTCATGGCCACTGAGCATATGGGGAGCCCTAGCTTACACCTGTCTCTGGCCCTAGCTCCTTCATCTCCAGATCCACTTCCTACCAAGGTGATAGCTACCAGCACACTCTGAGGAAAGATGTGACTTGTGTTCACCTGGAATCCAGCTCTCACACCAAAGCCAACAGGCACATGCAGACTGTATAGGGATGTCCCTATGTAAGCACACCACTTCAAGACTGCCATAGGTAACTGTTTCACCTAATTTCTAGAGACAGAAAAAGATAAGCAAAATGAGAAGACAGAGGAATTTGTCTCAGTTGAAGAGCAAGAGAAAAACCCTGAAAAAATAATTAAAGAAACAAATAAACAGTTTACCAGATAAGGAGTTCACAGCGTTAGTAATAAGAAATCTAACTGAACTAGGGAAAAGAGTAGATGAACACAGTGAGCATTTTAACAAGGAACTAGAAAAGATAAAAAGGAACCAGTCAGAACTGTAGAATACAATAGCTGAAATGAAAAAGACACTAGAAGGAATGAATAGCAGACTATGTGATACAGAAGAATGCGTAAGTGATCTGGAAGATAGAAAAATGGAAATGGCCCTATTGGAACACCAAAAAGAAAAACAAATTATAAAAAATGAGAACAGTTTAAGAGACCTCTGGGACATCAAGCATACGAACATTCACATTATAGTGGTCCCAGAAAGAAAAGAGAGAGAGAAGGGGGTTGAAAATGTATTTAATAAAATTATGGCTGAACACTTCCCAAACCTAGAGATGGAAACAGATATCCAGGTACAGGAAGCATAGAGGGTCTCAAACAAGATGAACACAAACAGACCCACACCAAGACATATCATAACTAAAATATCAAAGTTAAACATAAAGAGACAATTCTAAAGGCAACAAGCAAAACAAAGAGTCATATACAAGGAAACCTGCATGAGGCTATCAGCTGATTTTTATGCAAAAACTTTTCAGGCCAGAAGGGAGTGACATGATATATTTAAACTGCTGAAAGGGAAAAACCTGCAACCTAGGATACTCTACCCAGCAAGATTATCATTTAGAACTGAAAGGGATACAAAGAACTTCTCAGACAAGCAAAAACTAAGAGAGTTCATCAATACTAAACTGACCTTAAAAGAAATGTTATAGGGTCTTTCTAAATGGAAATGAAAAGGCAATAACAAGAAATAAGAATCTATAGGAAAGGAAAATCCCACTAGTAAAGGTAAATGTATAATAAAGGATGAGGATCGACCACTTAAATAAGGTAGTAAAAAGAATAAAATGCAAAAGATTGTGAAATCAACTACAACAAGAATAATCAGCAAAGTGATAACATGAAAATGCAAAATATGACACCAAAAGCACAAAAGGTTGGGGAGGGGAGTAAAAAATATAGATCTTTTAGAATGTGTTTGAGCTTAAAGGACTACCTGTTTAAAACAAGTAGATGTAGGTCAACATATATGGTGACCACAAATCAAAAATCTACAATAGATACACAAAAATTAGAAAGAAACACAAGTGCACCAGTAAAAAATCATCAAACTACTAGAAAAGAAACTAAAAGAAGAAGAAAAGAATAGGGAAAAACTACAAAAACAACCAGAAAAACAAGTAACAAAATGCTAAGTACATACATATCAATAATTACTTTAAATGTCAATGGCTAAATGCTCCAATCAAAAGACACAGGGTGGCTGATTTAATAAAAACCAAGACCTCTGCTTACAAGACACTCACTTCAGAGCTAAACACACAACAGACTAAAAGTGAGGGGATGGAAAAAGTATTCCACTCAGATGGAAATCAATTCACATCAATGGACAGATCATCCAGACGGAAAATCAATAAAGAAAAAGTGGTCTTAAATTACACAATAGACTGGTTGGACTTAATATTTATATGACATTCCACCCAAAAGCAGCAGAATACACATTCTTTTTAAGTGCACATGGAACATTCTCCAGAACAGATTACACACCAGGCCACAATCAAGTCTAGACAAATTTAAGAGGATAGAAATTATATTAAGCATTTTTTTCCACTCACAGCAGGCGCACCTCATTCTCTATGAGCTCTGGGAACCTGCAAGCCATGGTGGGTTGCCCACACACAGAGGTAGAGCTGAAATCGAGCCAATCCCCAGGGCCCATGTGACTTCAGAAATGGAGCTGAAATCTGAGCCCTGTTCAGGCGGCTCTCTGACTTTGGCGGATTTATGCTAAAATCTGGAAGAAGACAAGGATGCCCACTCCCACCACTTCTTTTCAACATAGTTTTGGAAGTCCTAGCCACAGCAATCAGACAAGAAAAAGAAATAAAAGGTATCCAAATTGGAAGGGAAGAAGTAAAATTGTCATTATATGCAGATGACATGGTACTATAAATAGAAAACCCTAAAAACTCCACACAAAAACTACTAAAACTGATAAACAAATTCAGCAATGTAGCAGGATACAAGATTAATATACAGAAATCTGTTGCATTTCTTTACACTAACAATTAAATAACAGAAAGGAAAAGTAAAAAAAAAATCCCTTTTAAAATTGAATCAAAAAAGTAAAAATACTTAGGAATAAACCTGACCAAGGAGGTGAAAGACTTGTACAAAACACTGAAAAAGGAAATTGAAGATGATTTAAAGAAATCATCTGGGAAAGATAACCCATTCTCTTGGACTAGAAGAATTAATATTGTTAAAATGGCCATAGTACCCAAAGCAATCTACAGATTTAATGTAATCCCTTTCAAATTACCCATGACATATTTCACAGAACTAGAACAAATAATCCTAAAATTTATATAGAACCATAAAAGACCATAAAACCAATGCTGAGGAAAAAGAACAAAGCTAGAGGCATAACCCTCCCAGACTTCAGACAATACTACAAAGCTACAGTAATCAAGACAGCATGGTATTGGCAAAAAATAGACATATGGATCAATGGAACAGAATAGAGAGAGCAGAAATAAACCCACACACCTACAGTGGTGTATATATGTATAAATATATATATATATAGAGAGATAGATAGATAGATAGATATACACACTCACAATGGAATATTCCTCAGCCATAAAAAAGAATGGAATAATGCCATTTGCAGCAACATGGCTGGACCTAACTATTATCATACTAAGTGAAGTAAGTCAGACAGAGAAAAACAAATATCATATGATATCACTTATATGTGGAATCTACAAAATGATATAAATGAACTTATTTATAAAACAGAATTAGACTCACAGACATAGAAAATATCAAAGAAAAAGAAAAATTTTAATAGCCTTAATAATTGGTTAAGTAATCAATTCCTTCAACCTTTTTAATCACCATTTTGTTTGTTTTTTTATCATAGATTTTTAATGGTTAAATCAACTGTATTTTATTCATCTTAGGCTGGGAAATGAACCCCAAACCAGTAGTGTGTTCACAGAGATCTATAAAGAAAGTCTGAGGCCACAATCTTAGAAGTCTGTTGAATTCTGTCATCCATAGTTATGTTGTGAGAACTCAGAAAAACACTGCCAATTCAGAACAAGGAAAGGGAGTTTTGAATTGCTGTTTGTACTGCCATTCTCCCTCTTCCACCCCTTCCCCAGGAGCCATAGCAGTAGCAGCAGTGGGGCCTTGATAAATATGCATCTGAGATCCCCAGTGGCCAACCAGCTCCCATCTTACTCCACAAGAGTATCTGTGGAAAGAGTCATCTTTGCCACTCCAGTCAAGCACCCATGAATGATTATTCAGAGTTCTCACATATTAACGGATTATTCATCACCATGTTAGTCTTGCTTTCCTTTCAACTCAATTATATCACTGATATACCCTAAACTTATTTGTTTATAGCTCCAAAGACTTTTTGGTTCCAGTCTGCATACAGCTCTATTTTCCTCTATATTTTCTGTATATATTTCCTCCAAAACTCATAAATTTTAAACTGCATCATTTGGTTTATTTTGAAGTGGATAGTGATGAAAATAACGATTAAAAGGTACACCTGTAAATTTCCAGGATATTGGAAAAGGATATTGAAAAGTGCTGGGGTGGGGGAAGTGCTACTTAAATTGTGAAGGGAGCTGCATTATAGAATTGTGGCATATTTAAATTTGTGGAATGAATATATTTCAGTGTTATTATTGTAGCATGGTATGTACTTACATAAATTAATTTGTAAACAATGTCAAAAGTCTGAATTTGAATCCTACACTAAATATACTTTCTGACCCTTTGTAGGAAAACTGGCTGCATGGTTTTTGGAAGGCATTTAACATTTCTGCAGTTCAGTTTTCTCATATGTGCAGTGAGAGCATTTGCTTAGCTATTTCTAAGGACCCTTCCTACCCTAAAAGTCTATTAGTCTGAGATATACTCCCATTCTTCCTTTCATATTCCATTGAGGTAAAAGTTCCTTTAATCTCATACCATCTTCATCTCTTATTGAACAAGGATGGCTCTGTGTTCTCAAGTCTGTTCTAAATGACTCTTAAAGAGAAATCAAACTTTTTAGACTCTTGAGTCCTGATTGACTGAGACCATAACATCCTAACAATAGCTATTTGATACAGTCACTGGATAAAGCGAAGTCTCTTCTGTTGATGTGTCTAAGTGTCTGTGAATTCAGCCAACCAAAAAATCCATTTGGTTGAGCAGTCTTAGTTCTGGATGAGGTCTTATCCCAAGGGAATACATCCAATTGTAAGATAAGAGAAAATGTTGGGTAATCTTTTGTTAGAATCTCTGTGAATCCAAATGCCTCTGTTGATAACTTTGCAGGGTGTGGGCGGCGGGGGGGAAGTGTGGTTTAGGAAGATTTATATTATTAAAAAGTAAATTCTGTAGTGTCTGAAACAAAAGCAGCAATCACTGAGGGAATAAACCATATATCAATATTGCAGTAAAAAATACAGGTATTAGTTCTGTATTTCATAAAAATCCATATAGTGAGAGAAAAAAATATATTTTAAGTGAACTTACATATAATGATGCAAAATTTTTATATCTTGTAGCTATGGAGGCATAAAATAAAATCAAGACATTATTCTGAACTATTAGTTAAAAGACTTAGTAGAAGTAAGCTACTCTATGATAAAGGGGGTTCTGCATTTCAGGCAGAAACATTCCTAGTTGGAGATGTATAAATAAGGCCAAAAAAAAATCCTAAACAGAATTTTTAAATATCTATATGATGAGAAGTTTTATTTATGAGGTTTTCAACATTTTCAAAGCATCTGAATATCACTTTTAATGGTTAATTGATATTATTATCATCTAGCCCCATGTCTTTTTCCAAAAGTTTAAAAGGTATATTGCTAAAATCATGAAATTTTAAGTTGTCCTTAATGAGCTGTATAAAATGACTTTCTTCCACTTTTTTGTCTCACTGACTCCTAATAATTCTTAAATGTCTCTTCTCTGAAGTTTTTCCTAATCCTGTTTCCCCTGGCAGATTAATCACTAGCACTCTGGGTTTTTTTTTTTAAACAGAAAACTTGGATGTAATTTTAACATGCATGCTTTAATTGTTTCCATACCTATCTCCCTTACAATGTTGTCTTATTCATTTCTCTGTTCCTAATACCAAGCACAAAGCCTGGCATAGAGTGTGGGCTTAATAAATACATATTTTTGAACTGGTGAGAAACATAAAGCCCAGAGAGAAGCTGTTTTCATAGATCACACAGCTCATTAATAACAGTACTTGTTCTAAAATTCAAGTACACTACTTTTAGCATGATGACTTTCACATAATCAGTAAATATTTAAGGAATTAATGAATCAATAGGTTAATAAATCAATGGTTTCTACAAACTTTCCATTGCACTGTTCGGATGAATAATAAATATAGCATACCTCATGTTTTTACCAGGCTTCTGGCTACTTGCCTTCAATGAGGCAACATACACAACAGCAAAGGGAACAGATATTTCATGTACATTTGATTATTGGGTTTCATGTAGATATAGTCTGTATCAATCATATAAACTAAACTTTATCTGGTAACAAAAATCTACTGGTGATATCTAATGGTCTAAGCCAGTGATGTGAGAGACAACTTTCCTACCAATTTAAATATCTATCCTGTGAACACAGCTATCCAAGGGTTTTTGTTTGAAAATTAATCTTCTTGGATTTGGGTCAGTCCATGTGTAACATGCTTTAGGGGAGGTTGAATGGCTTCTCTCTTGTTCTGAAAGCAGAGATGTAACCTTTATATCGAGTTGGACACTAAGGAATTGCCAACTTGACCTCAAGGATCACAGTATGCTTTGGATATATTGCTTCTCAGAAACAAAAGAAGAACCCTCTACCCTTGGATACCCCCAGAGCTTCCTCTCTCATGTCAACCAGATACCTGTGCATATACCACCCTACTAGAGAGGCCTTTTCTGATCAACTTTTTCTAAAATAGGACCACATTCTGGATTTTCTCCCTTCATCCCCTTACCCTGCTTTTCCTGCTCCTATTATCACCTGATATACTATACACTTACGTTTTCATATCTTGTTATTACATATGTATATATAATGTGTATGTGCTATCCACATTTTACACATTTAATATTTTTGAGTAATCAGTGAACAATATCATAGATACATTGGAGAGCCTACTTTGGGTAAAATTCAGACGGAAGATTTGAAAATTGGTAATGACATTGTAGGTCATATGGTACAAACTATTCACTTTATAAGTATGAAATTAAATAATAATAAAAGATAATTAATAGCACACTACGTACAAGGCATTGAGTAAAGTGCATTACATGTATAAACTCATGATACTTATGGCAATTCTAGAAGATAGATCTTATTACTATATTTCATTGATTTAAAGATATGAATTTTCACATTTCCCACTTTAATATATTTAAACTATCAAAACTGAAATCAGAATAATTATCACCTCAAACATTTTATTTTATTTTATTTGGAACTATAGTTACCATTTATTAAGCACTTTCTTTATCAGTTAAGGTGTTTAGTAGCAAACAAAACTGGTTTGATCAGAGGGTAATTCATTAAAGGATATTGGGTTGTGCACAGAATCTCTAGCAAAGCTAAAGAACAGGGTTGGAAGCTGTACGGAGGGAAACAATGCTCAAAATCTCACTGCAGAATTGGAGGTAATGGGAACACCACAACTGCTACCCCGGGCACTGCACCACAAGTCAAACTGCTAAATGCTGGACACTGGAAGCCATGTCTAATTTCCCCCGCAACAACCATGAAAGGTAAATACTATTACTTTCATTTAACAGATGAGGTCACGGAAGTTCAGAGATGTTAGGTAGCTTAGTCACAACGTTTGCTAGAAATTCTCAACTGTAAGTTCAGTGAGGATGGGGATTATATTGACTTTGATCACTATTTATTATAAGCTCAGAACCTAGGCCAGTGCCGGTTCACTAGGTACTAAATAAACTGATGGAATGGATACATGGGGGAAGTGGTGGAGAGATGCATGGTTATTTTATTTGTTTTTGTCCCGCTTTAACATGACCTGTCCTCTTCTGCCTTCCTTTGGGAACATATCCCATGTTCCTGGCCAGAGGGTTGGGTAAATGACTCAGGGTCAGGCAGTCATAATATTATATCCTCCTGGCCATGGTGATTGGTCCCAAAGTTTGAAGGATGTGAGTTTGACCAGATGGCCCAGCAAGACTGATTGCGATATGAAAGAATAGAGTTAACATACAGAGAGGAGCAAAGACAGGATTTATATTCAATTTTCCTGCACGTTACTAAGCAAGCACTATCGTTCCAGTCAAGAAAAGCAGATTGAAAATGGTGACTTCTCTCAAAAAAGGGGTTTTATTTTGGATGCCAACTGCAATGCCCCATGAGATGGATATGTTTCAAGAAATAGTCCAGAACGGGTAAAAATGGATTTTTGTTGTTGTTCAGGGAAGTCTTTTTTTTTTTTTTTTTTCCATTCTCTAGCAAACATTTGTATTTCTTTTAATTAATTTTTATTGGCTTATAGTTGATTTACAATGTTGTGTTTGTTTCTGCTGTACAGTCACCTCGAACATTTTAGAACTTATGTGAGTTTGGAAAATATGAAAAGGAAAGGAATTCAAGATAACTGTCTTTGTTTTAAAAAAAATAATAAACTTAATTACTGTTTACCAGTCTTTTTTCACAAAAATCTCTAAGATGGAAAAATAAGATTGGCAATAACATAGTTTCTAGTTTTTTTTTCTGACTTTTCAGGAAAGAAGTGCTCATGATCCACTGAGCAAGGAAGAGGTGCTCAAGAAGAACCGTTACCCCATTACCTAGATCATGTGTAATATGTGAACATTTGTCTGGTGCCCGCGTGAGACTCAGTGATCCACGTGGAAGTGCGGCTGGAACAGCTGGGATTATGGATCCTGAGCTTGTTTTCCAAGGTGATAAGGTCAAAACCAGGGACATACACAAGGATCCTTTCCCAGTAGGAGGCCAAGGTTACATTTCAGAAGTTCAAAGTGGGCAAGAGTATAGGACAGAGAGTTGTTGTCCGAACCTACACAAGGCCAAAAATACGGTTAGAGTCAAAGATTGCGGTCAGCGTTGAGAGAACCAAACTGGGTAAGCGGACAGAGCAGAATATGACAATGACACCCCAGCCTGGATTCAGGGTTTAAATCAGACCAAAAACAAAAAACCAGGAGAAATAAGTCCAAATGGAGGTGAGTTTAAATTTAGGGATTGAAAACAAGCAATTATTCCCCAAAAGAACTAAGCATGAGTGATTTTAGGACACAGTGATTTGTAGGACATAGCTGTGTGCCCCACATCTCCTGGTTTGGGGACCAGATGAGTCTCGAAGATACAGTCTGCTCCACAGGGAGGAGACACTGGTGACCACACTTGGGTGGGTCCTCCTAGAGCACTAATAGTTCTAACAGCCAATATCTGGCTAATGAAACTAAAGATGAAATTCAGGATCCACCAGGAGACCCTTATGGATGTCGAGCATAACTTTAGGTGAATATCTCTCCACAAACACAGGTTAACATGACGTACAGCGGCCTGCTCCTTGGCTCTCCAGAGGATCCGAATGAGAGATTACCACGTGCACGGTAATCCAAGTGGATGACATTTTGTCAAGGCTTTCCTCATTACAGTCCTGCATTTAGGACACAACAATAAAAGAAGGTCATTTTCAACCATACCCCCTGTTGTTTTGTAGGCTAGTCATTCAATTTCCAAATAGAGCTGCCTCAAAATAAGCTTATTTGTAGAATTGAAATGATCAAGTTAAAATAGTAATATGTACCTGTATTGATTAATTTATGAATATAAAGCCTTTCTTCTAACACAGAAAAATCTTAATGGACATAATCTACACTGGGCAACCCTTGCTGGTCACTTTTATTGAGTAATAATAAATGTTTATGAAAAACTGCTCTTGGTTTTCATCAGTTTTATATTTAAAAGGACTTGCCAACAAACACATGAAAGAATGCTCAACACCATTAATAATTAGAGAAATGCAAATCAAAACTACAATGAGATATCATCTCACACCGGTCAGAATGGCCATCATCAAAAAATCTAGAAACAATAAATGCTGGAGAGGGTGTGGAGAAAAGGGAACCCTCTTTCACTGTTGGTGGGAATGTAAATTGATACAGCCACTATGGAGAACAGTATGGAGGTTCCTTAAAAAACTAAAAATAGAACTACCGTACGACCTAGCAATCCCACTACTGGGCATATACCCTGAGAAAACCATAATTCCAAAAGAGTCATGTACCACAATGTTCATTGCAGCTCTATTTACAATAGCCAGCACATGGAAGCAACCTAAGTGTCCATCATCGGATGAATGGATAAAGAAGATGTGGCACATATATACAATGGAATATTACTCAGCCATAAAAAGAAACGAAATGGAGTTATTTGTAGTGAGGTGGATGGAGTTAGAGTCTGTCATACAGAGTGAAGTAAGTCAGAAAGAGAAAAACAAATACAGTATGCTAACACATATATATGGAATCTAAGAAAGAAAGAAAAAAGGTCATGAAGAACCTAGTGGCAAGACGGGAATAAAGACACAGACCTACTAGAGAATGGACTTGAGGATACGGGGAGGGGGAAGGGTAAGCTGGGACAAAGTGAGAGAGTGGCATGGACATATATACACTACCAAACGTAAAATAGATAGCTAGTGGGAAGCAGCCGCATAGCACAGGGAGATCAGCTCGGTGCTTTGTGACCACCTAGAGAGGTGGGATAGGGAGGGTGGGAGGGAGATGCAAGAGGAAGGGGATATGGGAACATATGTATATGTATAACTGATTCACTTTGTTATAAAGCAGAAACTAACACACCATTGTAAAGCAATTATACTCCAATAAAGATGTTAAAAAATAAATAAATAAAAATAAAAATAAAAGGACTTAGCAATTAATTGCTGCATCTATGCAGCAATGATGATTGATGTGGAGAATTCAGCCTCCAATATGAGTATGTTAGCCCAACATATGTCTTTATTCAGTAGAAAAATGCTGGCTTATCCGTGTCTTTAACAGGGCAGCACTGAGTCAGGGTGAAGATTGTTGCTGTAGCATTTGAAATGCTGACTAGTTTTAAGCTGCTGTTTGGGGATATTTTGGGCCACTGACTGAAGCTAACCTTTATTGACTGCTTACTATTTGTCAGTAATTTTTTAGGACATTTGATATATTTTAAATGAGAATTTAATCCATACATCAACCTTCTGAAGTGGTACTACTTTTTCTCATTTCACACATAAGAAAACACAGGATTTTGGAAGTTAAGTAACTTACCCATGCTCACACAATTTCATGTAAACAACAGAAAAGTGTCTCTCCCAGGAGAAGGCGTATGGAGGTGGACAATAGGGGTTCAGGAAGTAGAATTAGGTAAAAAGGAAAAATTGCTCTGTCTGGATTAAACTAGGAAAATCCACATGCAATATCTGTGCTTAAGCCTTTTATAGAAGTAAACCCCAAATTGATATATATTTTTTCCTTTTTTGAAATGTGTGACTGAAGAGTTTGTAAACATCAAAATCTGGAGCCAAGGTTACTAGGCAATTATTTTCAGAGAAGGTACAATTGGAGTAGGATGGAAATTTTGCATTAAGAAAATTCCCCACATGCATGTATTGTGTTGTGAGTAATTGCTAAAAGAAGGGGGAATTGTCAGCCCAGAGGACCAAAGAAGAGACCCAAACAGTTAGAGGCAGGCTACTTAGACAGCATGCCATTCAACAGGTAAATTGTGACACTCCCCTTGTTTTGAACCATGCTCACCAAAAGCCTTCTGATTATACTATTGCTTCCTGAATACCACATTTGACAGGAAAGATTCTACTGATACAAGCATTCTTGTTTGCTTATCATTGCATTTCTTACTGTAAATGAATAAATCAGAATTATGGAAGTGTATCCATTTCTACAAGCTTGAATAACATGAGCCCACTCCTGAAAGATAGATCAGCTCTTTCTCTGATAAAACAGCAGGCACAAAAGGGGACCAAACTCCAAATATGATCAATTCACCAAATGAATATACCTTTATATATCGAAAATATACAACAGGCCTACGTAACAGGCCTCTTCAACACAGTAAGCTCTGCACAACTTAACAGCCATGGTGCAACCCTACTGGGAGAAAAGTTAATCCAGGGATAAGTTCATTTTCAAAATGAGATGTTTCTTGCTGCCAAAACTATGCCTACCATAATCCAGAGTTCCATTCATCTGACAAGAATTCAGAAGGAAATAAAACAGTAAACAGAACTAAAAGAAAAGAATGTAAGACAGAGAACCCTAATAATCTAATATATAAAACAAAACTCTTCCCTTAGCTAAATACTAGGCATAAACAGATATAATGGTATATTAGTAGCTGGTGGAACTTCAATAATGCTCTTAAAAAAACAACAACAAAAAACTGTTACCCTGTGCTCTGATCTTGGGTTCTGACACCATCCTCCAATGAAAAGAACCAGGGCTCTTTGGAGAAATGGCTGGCTGGCTCTAGAGCTGGGGCAGGGAACAGATATGATCAATCAGGAGCATCTTAACAGGGCCAGGAAATAAGGAAGTGTTCAGAGAAAAGGATGGGGCCTGTCAAATGGAACCAAAGTGAAAGAGCTCTGAATGGCCAGAATTGGAATAATTTGAACAACAAAATAAACAACAGTATTGGAAGATCACCTAAAGCATAAAATACATATCTCAGGTCCATACTGATAGAAATAAATGATGTCATAAACAAACAAATGAGGGAGAAGAGACGACTCTTTCTTACAGAAGAATTTCAAACAATTCATTTGGACGCTCCCCTATCCAGGAGATGATGCTTAAATCACCCCGCACCTTTAAGGGCGGGCCACCCGGAGTGACTCGCTTCCTTAGAGCAAGGAAAACAAGGAGAGGAAGTAACCTCACAGTGGAGAAACCTGGCAAGCCCTACGTCGACCAGATGATTAAGATTAGCACCATCACTAGTAAATCATGGAAATGGCATGTAGCCTGATAGGATGTGGTGAGAATTCACCTCTCTGGTCTTCCTCCCAAAAGCCCACGACCCCAGTCTAACAGAGAGAAAAACATTAGACAAATCCACACTGGAGGACGCTCTACAAAGTACTCCTCAAAACTGACAAGGTCATAAAAAACAAAGAAAGCTCGAGAAACTGTCACACAGTGGAGGAGACTGAGGAGATATGATGACTAAATGTAATGAACAGAAAATGGACCTTAGGAAAAAGCTAGTGCAATCTGAATACAGCCTGCAGTTCAGTTAATAGTAACAAACCAAAGTTGTTTTCTTAGTGTGATAAAGATACCATAGTAATGAAAGATGTTAACATTAGGGGAGCTGGAACTCTCTACTATCTTTGCAACTTTTCTCTAAGTCAAAAAGTATTTTTAAATTAAAAGATTATTTTTAAAAAGGGAACTATTGTTTTCTTCACATGGTGGCTCTACGGATTTCTTAAAAGCTACGTAATGAAAAATTCTACATCAGATGGATTTTGACCTCTCTAATTGTTCTGCTGTAGTGAAGTCACTTTGAAAAGATTGCATCCAGATTGAGCCACACAGCGATTCAATTATATGCCACGTCAAACCCTCCCGACTCAGGATCTTACCAGACACAAGCTTTCTGACCTCAATTACAATAGCAGGATCCTCTTTTGATCTGGGCTCCTTAGTTTCTAGTAGAGGCTACACCTGGTAGTAAAATAAATAGATGGTAAATGAAGCAAAACAAGATCAATAAAACAACCTTGCCATTATAGGTACTCAGCTTCGTCTGGGAGAAAATGAGCAAGAGATGTTTGGAAAGATGGTCCCGTGAGAAGGAGAGTTGTGATGGAAAGTTATCTATTCCTTTAATAATCTATTCAATAAAAATGTATTGCTTGCCTGTAGTAAGCTAGCTATTCCAGAGACAGAGAAAACGGATAAAGCCCTGGTCATCATGCTCACGTAAGTCACAATCTGGGGGGAAAGACAGACAGGAAAGGGAGGATTTAAATACACTGATGAGTGCTACCTCTGCCTTTTTCCTCCAGTGTCTGTGCTTTTGTTAAATATGCCCAGAGGCTGCCTCAGCACATCTTCTTGCCCTGCACCATCAGTGGTTATGAATCCAGAAGCCAGTCTGGGTTTATGGGGGAAAAATAATTTTCAGATAAAAAGCTACCTCCAAAACCCTTATCCCTTTTTTACTGTATAAAGCCATCACTTAAGCGTAATTTCTCTGTCTCATTCAAATATCACCCCTGCTACAGCCATCTGGGCTTTTATTATTTAACCATTTTACGCCCACTTATGAGCAAGTCACCAAAGTGACCTAACATCCTTAAAAGGAGATTTATGATCCCTAAAGATTTATAAATGCAACTCCTAAATAAGTGAAGGTTGTGTTTTTGCCAATGCCATGCAGATTCTTTGTTTATCCCCTTTGCCTTGTAGTCTGTATAAAATATGTTATCTAACCACTACCTGACCTGACCGGTAAGCCATGGCATTTGGAATTATTTTTTCTTTTCAGTCAATTTTATTAAGGAATAAAATACACTCACTCTAAGTATACATTTCAGTGTTTTGACAAATGAATATACCCATGTAACCACCACAATGATAAAGCCTAAAACATTTTTCCATTACACCCAAAAATTCCTTCATGTCCCTACCCTCTGACTCAGACACTCATCGTGTTAATTTGCGTCCTTGAGGAAGCAGATGCCAAGATAGAACTAGCCCTGAAATAGATCTAGGGGAAATAATGTGAAGGATAAAGGGAAGAGAAGCAAGAAGGCGTGGAAATCCTGCAGAACAATGCAGCTCTGATATAGGTAAAAGAAAGGAGGAAGTCAGGAGGAGGGGGTAGAGAGATAGATACTCAAGAGGGCAAAATGCAATCCCAGGAAAGCGTTGGCCAGGCCCCAGGGGGCATCCTCCGGTCAGTCTCCCATCAGAGGAGCTCCTGTGTCTTTTAGGAGTGGGCTGGAATCAGCACCTCCGCTGTCTCAGCCATTAGGTAGAGGTATCGCATTGCGGGATGTACCACAATTAGTGGATACGTTTACCTGTTGCTGTGCATTTGCATTGTTTCCAGTTTGTGAATATTATAAATAAAGCTGCTATGAATATTTATGCACAGCTCTTTGTGAAAACATATGCTTTCTTGTCTCTTAGGTAAATGCATAAGAGTAGAATTGCTGGGTCTTATGCTAAGTGTAGTTTAACTTTGTAAAAATCTGCCCAACTTTTTTCCCAAGTGTTAGAGTCACTGCATATTTTACAAGATGTCCATTTGCTCACATCCTCTCCAGCACATGGTATTATCAGTCTTTTTAATTTTAGCTCTCCTAGTGAGTATGTAATGATATCTTATTGCAGTTTTAATTTGCCTTTCCCAGTGATGAGGAGCACCTGCCCATATGCTTGACCACCCCTTCCTAAGGTTCCCAAGGGTTCTGGGAATATCTTCCTAAGGTTCCTAAGGTTTCTGGGAATATCTTCCTAAGGTTCCCAAGGGTTCTGGGAATATCTTCCTAAGGTTCCTAAGGTTTCTGGGAATATCTTCCTAACCTTCCTAAGGTTCCTAAGGTTTTGTCGCATTAAAGCATCAGCTCAAAATCATTTCAATCAGGCCCAGGTGTTAATAAGGTTACCGAGTGTAATCTGTTAAGTACAGACCCTGATTTACCAGTGTTCCCTATTGAGGGAAGAAGAGTAAAATAAAGAAAAGAATCTCAAGAAGGTTGTAAGCCACTACTTTGAATATATACATATTCTTTTAACCTTATGTCACCTAGCTGTTATACTTTGTCAGTTTATAACTACAATTGCATCCAGCTGCTAAAAACAGAGTTCCAACAGGGACTTAAAATAATTATTTTTCTCACATAACAGAAGTAAACTGTTGATGACATTGATTCAGGAGTTCAAGAATATTAGCGCTGAAGTACCTGAGATTCTCTTGACATTGTTTTCAAGGTCCCACGGTGGTTGCTCTGACTTCAGCCATCTCATCCCCATTTCAGGAAGGTAGAAACACAAAGGGGAAAGGACATGACTCCCAGCTGAGGCAGCTCTTTTAAGCAGCTGTCCTGGAAGCTGCTTCCCACCCATGACTCACGATCATATCTCACTAGCCACCCAATTGCATGGGGGCTTGGAGATGTCACATTAAACTGGGCATAATACTATGACCAATAAAATAAGGGTTCTGTAACTCAATGAGAAGGACAGAGTTGATAGTAAGGAGGCAACTAGGAGTCTTTATAGTTTCCTTCCCCTTACACTTGAGGGTTTGAAAAGAACAATCTAAAATTACTGTTCTCTGTTTGATCACTTTTAACTCACTGCCTAATATATGTAGCTTCTTTCAATCTAACTTCTCTATAATTGCCTATATTTGATCCTTTCAACATATTATACTCTTCTACCTGGAGTGTTTATCTATAATTAAATCCTTTCTTTTAAAAACTCCTTCCTTGCTTTATAAAACATTATTTAATGCTGATTACCCGTTTGCTGTCAGGCTACTCCTTCTCAGTATCCTTTTTGGGGGTCCCTTATTTTTTGGGGTCCCTCTTCTCTTATTTCTATACATTATCTCTGGCAATATTTATAGCTATGACATCAATTTTAATATGACCTACTTCCCATCAGTACCTTCTTCTAAGTCTCAGGCTTGAATTACTAATCACCTACTAGATACCTCCTTGAATTGCCAACTACCTACCAGATACTTCCATATGGGTATCTTACAGAAAATCAGATTCTAGATTTTCAAATTGAAATTGTCTCCCTCCCCATTTATCACCCCAAATCTCCCATATTTCCTGTCTTGGCTGATATTATAGAATTAATAAGAATTAGGGGGGAAAAGACATGACCAATGGACATATATACACTAACAAATGTAAAACCGATAGCTAGTGGGAAGCAACTGCATAGCACAATGAGATCAGCTCTGTGCTTTGTGACCACCTAGAGAGGTGGGATAGGGAGAGTGGAAGGGAGGGAGATGCAACAAGAAAGAGTTTTGGGGATATATGTATATGTATAGCTGATTCACTTTGTTACAAAGCAGAAACTAACACACCATTGTAAAGCAATTATACTCCAATAAAGATGTTAAAAAAAAAAAAGACATGACCAAAAAATTATAAATCCCTTATATGGGTCAGAAGGTTAAAATATTTTTATCCTCCATATTATTTCATTGTCATTATAACCTTATAAGAAAAGTACTTTATTGTATCCATTTTACAGGTGAGGAAACTGAGCCTTAGAAAAGATTAATAATTAAGACCAGGGAGATAGTAAATGATACTCTCTCCTAGTCTCAAGTCCAAAATCTTTGCATTAGGGTGTTTCACTTTTTTTTTTCGTTAAAATATCTGACATAAATTTCCTATATACCTCCTTGCCTAACGAGAGTGACTTCTACCTCAACCCTCACAAAATCCAGCAGAGTGCACCTTAAAAATAAGTTTACATAGCCTCTATCCCACAGCCATTGCTTTTAATGCAAGATCTTGGCATTTCTTACCCACACTAATACAGATAACTTTCAAAGTCTTCTTACCAGTGTTACCAGATCTTCTTTTCTTCATTCTTCCGAAAACGAGATATTTGCAAAACTAAATTCTGTCCATGTCAGTACTTTGATCATATTCCTTCAGTGACATTTTATTATGCAGAGAATAAAGGCCAGTTCCTCAGTATAAATAGTCTGCCATGGCTGGACCCATGTCTGTTTCTCCCTGTCACCCCACATTTGCCCTATGGAATTACTTAATGACTCCCTATCTTTGCATATGTTGATCCCTTCCGCTATTTTGATAACTTCTTTTATTCTTTAGCATTTGGATTCTCTTGGAAATTTCCTGGCTTTTCTAAACAGATATAGTACCCTTAGTATGCCATATTCTTTCATGGATGTTCTCTCTCTCTCTCCCTCTCTCTCTCTTTCATACACCACAGTAGTCTTACTGCATGCCCCAATGTCTAAACAAGAATGAGACAATCTACTCTGACCTCTTTGAGGTCAACAACTGTGTCTTCCTAATCTGTATGAGTTTAGTCCCTGAAATAGTACCTGTTGTTGCTAAGAGCTCACAGTTCAATTTGAGATACACTAAAAAATATATAATACAGTATGTTGTGTCCTACCACAGGATGGACTTAAAGTGCTGTATTAATATAGATGTTGTTATTTACCTGTAACTTGATTTGTTCACGTGATATCTTCTCCTCCTCACAATTAGCAAAACTGAAGAAACAGGTTAACCCAGGCTCTGTAAGATGTTAATGACATAAGGGGGAAACCAGCCAGTATTATGTCCTTTGAACAGCCGTAGAAATGCAAGCAGTGTTTTCTAAATGCACAGGACTTTCCTCTTTTTTTTAATTTTACAACATAGCATACTTGCTCCTGATCCTCTGAGTATTAGTCAGCTTTGCTGAAGTAACAAACCACCCCAACTTTCAATGACTTCCTCTAACAAATGTTTCTTGCCCATTAATGTTAAATGTAACTGCATTTCTACTCCAGGCAGAGGAATTTCTCCATGGGTCTTTTCATTCCAGGACCAAGGATGAAATGACAGCCACCCTCTGGGACTTGCTGTAATAGTACAAGAGTGAGTTGCCTCACACGATTGCCCTCCATGATTCTGCACATCTACTTGCATTTACCTCAGCAAGTCATGCGGTCAGGCTGCTGATGGAATAGGGAGTGCAGGAAAGCTCTGAGAGTCACATGGCAATGGCAACGGCAACAAGATAGAACCCTCTTACAGGAGAGGGAACAATGTCATGTGTTTTTAAATTTTTAATGTCACTCAGTCATGTGTTTTTTCATTTTTTCCTTGTAGACAGCACAGTGCAGTGGGAAAAGGGCTCATCAGAAGACAGGAGGCTTTGTCCTTGTTCTTTTCCATCTCAACCTCACTGAGATTCAGTCTCCTCATTTATAAAATGAAGGGGTTTCTGAAAGGAACCCTCAAGTCTGAATTATATGACTAAACGTTGCAGTTGGAGTGCAAAGCAACATAAGAAGATTACAAAGAAAAATTACTTCCCAATAGGTCGCTCAAGTTTTGTGTGACATTTTCTCAGTGTGTCATGATCAGGAAGGAAATGCAAAATGGAACAAGAACAGCTAGGTTGCATTTACATATAAGGGCTGGTTCAAACACACCATACCACGGATGTAAACCCTTTTATATTTTACTGTGAGATAGCTACTTTTTTTCTGTCACATTGAATAACCCATTTGCTCCTCTCTCATTTGACAGACATGTCAGTCATAGGTACTCATATCTGCTAAGAGTTTTCCTGTTGCAAATAAGAGAAAAAACTCAAATTGTTGTACAAAATAAAGAGTCAGTAATTTACACAGCTAAAAAGCCTAGAGGAGGACTACCTTCACGGATAGCTGGATTTGATGACTGAAAGATTTCACCAGGAATCTGTCAGCTTTGTCCCAAGACTGGCCCCTCTCGAGTTCACAAGATGGTTGCCAGCTGCAACTGGACACACGTGTGCTTTTCCTTTTAGTCCAAAGGGAGAGCGTTTGCCATCCCAGCTATTAACTAAAAGTTCTGGGCTTTCCTCTGAGTGGATCAACTTTTGTCAAGTTCCCTGAACCAATCACAGTCAGAAAGAGAATCTGATTTTGCTACTTGGCTTCTGCCTACCCAGAACCCTATGGTTGCCCGGTATGGGAGGTAAAGGGATTGTTGGAGAGTCCATGTGCAGATCACGTCCATAATGAAAGCCAAAGTTTTAATGAGGATACTTTAATGACTGCTTTGTAAATTTTATCAGCTTTAAGGAATATACCACTATCATATAAAGATAAAAGAACATAATACAGAACCTACCACATTTACATATCCACGAGCATATTTTTATGCTTCTAATAGAAACTATGGTAACTAACTCTCATCCAGATGTTGTAAATTTACAGTGTTTTTCTACTGAGTACTTATTTGAAGAAAGTTAAATTGCCCAATTTGTAGGAGCTCCTAAAAATTTTTCTGAAAAAATAAAAAGATTCTCTATAAACGGTTAAATATTTATGGGGGGAAATATAAATCCACTCTATCACTCCAAGAAATTACCCCTGATCCTTTTAGCTTGCATTCAAGACCTTAAGGGTATCACAATATATTTTGCTTGATTAACTCATTTGTTGACATGAACAGAATATTCTTTCACATGTGGAAAGAAATAGGAGAGTGCTACCTTTGAGGGAGAGGAGTCCTAAATTAAAACACACAGCACACCGCAAACACCAATCCCTTTTTGTTCCTTTTTATTTCAATAGATAGCTTCCCTTACCCCTACAGGAGTCCTCAGGAAAGCAGGCCATATGGGTAGTGTGTGGAGGACTAAACAGGAGGGCAGTTTTTGGTTTCTGGAGAATCGGGTCTTACACATACGGCTTCAAATTTTTTGTATGAAATACTGTGAATTTCTATATCATTGGCCACACTTTTTCCACAGGAAATGTCAAAACGCGTTCCAAACACAAATATAAGTGATTTTTGGATTATCTGCTTTTGCTCCTCTCCAGTAGCTTAGAAAATTGAGTCAACTGCATGTGAACTTCTCATTCACAACTAGACAGAATATAGCCTCCTCTGAATTATTCATGCTAATTGTGGGGAAGGAGAAGAAATGTCATGAATAAATTAAATTTACTGATGAAAGAAATCTGGATTGCTACAGCATATTGCATTTATCATTGAGAGAGAATATTTCACAACATATTATAATTATTTATGATGTTTGTCTATTAGGCTTGGAGTTTTGAGGGCACCCAATGATAAGGAAATGAGGCAGGCACGAGAACTATAAAAGTTTAGCAAGTCACAGTTGGTCATCTAAGGAATTTAGTGTTTCATGGAAAACACAGATAAGAATACTAAGGTTTACAAAACAATAAGACAATCACATGGGGACACAGGGGCAGAGTGAGAGAGGGCTTGGAGGAGTCAAGAAATTCCAAGGGTAGGTAAATGAGCTGAATGTCAAAGGATGAGTTACCTAGACAGCTGATGAAAGGGCATAAGTGAAAAAAGAAGACTTCAGAGCTTGCAAAGAAAACCAAGCAGTTCCATGGAGCTTTGGCCAGCTCTAGGTAGTGGTGCAAGTCTGGGCTTGGCTGATGCCACAACTTGACTGGCATCACAAGCAGCTACGGCAGTTAAGATCTAAGTATCATGCGATGAACCAAAGCACTTGAAGACTTATTTTTTAAAGGTGTAAATTTCTGGACACTACACCTGATCAATAAATATGAGTACTACAGTTGGCCCCAAGAATCTGCCTTGTTAACAAATTATCCAGATTTTTTTTTAAATGTTCACTAAAATTTGATAATATTGTTCTATGACATTGGATGCACATTAAAATCACCTAGGAAGCCTTAAAAGATGTCAATGCCTAGACCCATCGCAGACATTATAACCCAGGCATCTTCAGTTTTAAGAACTTCCCAGGTGATTCTAATGTAGTCAATTGTGGAAATCACTCATCTAAGGGAATAAACAGTATATTGTTTTCCTTTCCTTTTTGCTGACACACATCTCCAGTGACACTTTAGACCAAAAAGTCCATTTCTCTAGGTACTAGAAGCCACTTTTACTAGTGCCATCCTAATGACAATCTGGTTTCTGTGTTTGTGTTTGCCACAGTTTGAAACAGACCTTGCAGTCTAGTACAACCACCTAATTATGCCTTTCTCCAAAACGTAATCAAGATAATTGAAAGAATATTAGAGAACACAAAATCTTTAGGAGTATCTGACTGTCTCAAATACTGTATATTGAGATTAAATATTCCAAGAGCTCTATTTCAGGTGGCTCCAGTACTTTAGCTCCACGGATGTATTTTGACAGTAATATGTCTTTCTACACATGTGAATATACCAACTAATCACAGTGGTTTTCCCAGTATAAATGGCTTCTTTCATGGGCAAGTATTTCTCGTAAGATAATTTGGCAGACACATTCAGAGTGTTCAAAAAATTTTTTTTCCTGTTTTATCAAGATATAATTGACATACAACAGTGCATTAGATTAAGTTATACAACATAATGATTAGATATATGTATATGTTGTGAAATGATCACCACAGTAACTTTAGTTAAAATCCATCACCACATACAGTTACAAATTTTTTTTGTCATGAGAACGTTAAAGATCTACTTTCCTAACAACTTCCAAATATACAAGAGTACTGTTAACTATAGTCACCATGGTGTATATTACATCCCCAGGACTTATTTATCTTATAACTCGAAGTTTGTACCTTTTGACCACTTTCACCCATTTCTATCTCTGGCAACCGCCAATCTGTTCTTTATGAGTTTTGGTGTTTTAGATTCCTCATATAAGTTAGATCATACAGTATTCATCTTTCTCTCTTTGATGAATTTTGTTTAACACAATGCCCTCAAGGCCCATCCATGTTGTCACAAATGGCAGGATTCCCTTCTTTGCTACGGCTGAATAACGTTCCATTATATATATCACATATATGTATGAAATATATAAGGTATGTATATATATATTACATACATTATATATTTTATACATATTAGGTTGTTTCCATGTCTTGGTTATTACAAATAATGCTATAATGAATATGGGAGTGCAGGTATCTCTTCTAGGTAGTGATTTCCTTTCCTTTGGATATATACGTCCCCAGAAGTGAAACTGCTGGATCATATAGTAGTTCTATTTTTTTTTTTTTTTTTAATTTTTGAGGAACCTACACGCCGTTTTCCATAGTGGTTGCACTAATTTACATTCCCACTAACAGTGCACAAGAGTTCCCTTTTCTCCACATCCTAGCCAACATTTTGTCTTTTTGGTGATAGCCAGAGCCATTCTGACAGGTGTGAGGTGATAGCTCATTGTGGTTTTGATTTGCATTTCCCTGATGATTAGTGATGTTAATCACCTTTTCATGTAGCTGTTGGAAAAATGTCTTCTTTGGAAAAATGCAGCTCCTCTGCCCATTTTCTGATCAGATTGTTTGCTATTGAGTTGTGTGAGTTCTTTATATATTTTAGATACTGACCCTTTGTCAGATATATGATTTGCAAATATTTTGTCCCATTCCATAGGTTGCCCTTTCATTTCATTGATGGTTTTCCTTTGCTGTGCAGAGGTATTTTATCTCATTTATTCATTTGCTTCTCTTTCCTAATTCCTATTGGAGGCAATACCTCCCTATTTTCCTTACTTAAAGTAAAACCATTTTAGGAAAGTCCTTTTTAAATGTACCCTTACCTCTCAAACCTATACTGTATAGTCACTACCTGTTTGGCAATGCATGTCCCAACTGTTAAGAGGCAAAGGGGGCAAACTCAGCCACTGATTTAATTTCCAACTGTACCAGAAGGCAGAAAGAAACCGTGATTACTCTCTACCTGTTTTGGGTACAATTGTGAGAAAGATTAAGAACCTCAGAAAGATGGATGTAAGAGGACAGTTCCACTCATTTGTTGGCTGAAATAATGGGAGTACCAGAATTTTTAGCACATGTTAGTTAAGAAATAACGGGAGATGAGGGGAGAAGAAAGAAAAAAGCAGTAAGTTATTCTTCTTTATCTTTTGCTAAGAATAGTTCTCAGCTGTTTGGAGTCTGGGGCCAGTGCTATTTACCATGGAAACTAAGGTTCCCGAACAAAACAAAGACCAAGATCATGCCTGATTTTGTGGGTGGTTAGGTGGTGAAAGCACCGCCCTTCCCCACAGTGCTCTCTCCAAACTATTTCTACAAAACGGCAGGAAGTGAAAAGGAAAATGTGCAGTCCATCCTAAAGTATCCCTTTTGTCACTTTCCAAACAATGTTTTCAGGTCAGAAATGAGTATTCATTACATTTTGGCCTGGCAGGAAATGAACCTAATAAGATCCTATTTTGTTCTTGGCCTTGTACCATCAGTATCACCAAAAACAATCATGATTTTGCATAAGGTATTATATATAGGAACCAAAATACATTTACTCCTTGTTTTCATGAGGTTAAAAATCAAAGACAACTAATTCTATGGCCAGGACAGGCAAATACATGGTAAGCCTGTAACATCTTGTTATGCCAGAAAGGGAAGAAGGATTAAAAAGGGGGGGGGCGCGGGGAGGGGGATGTCAAAGGTAAGAGGGAGCCCACCTGCAAGAGGTTCCCCTGATCAAAGCTGGAACAATTTGAACAACAAAAACAACGTAGTATTGGGTTATAATGCAAAGTATAAAATAAATATCCCTGACTCCACACAGATATACATGACTAAATAAATAAACAAATAGAGAAGAGACAAATCTTTCTTAGAGAAGAATTCCAAATAACTTATATAGATATCCTCCCCTTCAGGAGATGGAACTTAATGCCCCGATTGCTTGAGTGTGGGGTGGACTTAGTGACTTGCTTCCAAAGAATAGAATAGGCAAAGGGAAAAATAATAACTTTACAGTGTAACAACGTGGCAAACACTACCTTGTCCAGAGGATCAAGGTTAACATTATCAGTGATAAGTCATGTTGATAGCATGAACCCCTGATACGACATGATGAGAAGAGCATTTCATCATGTGGTCTTTCTCCCCCTAACCCATGACCCCAGTCTAGCCATGAGAAAAACATTATACAAACCCAAGTTCAGGGACATTCTACAAAATACCTAACCAATATTCCTCAAAACCATCAAAGTCATGAACAACAAAGAAAAAATGAGAAAATATCACAGACCAGAGGAGAGTGAGGAAACCAGACAACTAAATACTATATAGTATCCTGGATTGGATCCTGGACCAGAAAAGACATTGATGGAAAAATCAGTGACATCCTGCTGTTCAAGTTAATAGGAATGCACCCATGTTGGTTTCTTAGTTTTGAAAAATATGCCCTGATAATGTAAGATGTGAATGCTAGGAGAAACTGAGACGTATATGAAATTCTCCATTATTATCTTTGCAACTTTACTAAGAATCTTAAAGCATTCTAAAATAAATACTGTACTGAAAAAAATAAAAGAAGTCAACATTAAAAAAGCATGTGGAATGACACAGTCAAAAAGCATTTACTTGACACATGCTATGAAGGTAGTTTTTAAAAATGTGTGAATTAGTTGCATTTTAGAAGGAATAAGCCAAAGATATATGATGAAATTTTGATGCATAAAATTTTAAATGTTTCCACTTCTTTGTGACAATTCAGGAAGGCTTCCTGTATCAACTTACTTCCTTTGCCAAAAACAAACAAACGATTAGTGTCAGTTAAGTGTTTTCAAGGGTAAATTTTCTCTAAGCTATATCAAACCTGAGATCATTATGCAATAGGTTAATAGCATTAAAGATTTTGCTCCAAGTACGCCCCTGATATTCATGATTCGATCCCTAATCCACCAGAGGTACTCTTACTTTTCTGGTTAGCTCATAGTGTTTCATGCTCTCTCTCTTTACTGGTCTATGCTTCAGTTCCAGGTGAGGCCTTGCAGCCTCATTAACTGCTTCTGTTTCTGTTTCCCTGCCATCACTGCCTTTTCTTTATTCTGTTGCATGGAGAGAGAGCAACAGAATTTGGAGGAGGGCTTTATTTCCCTCATTCATTTTATAAATTTTGATCAGTGTTGGATAGTCAAAATTATTTTGATCATCTTAGTCTTGTTTCTAGGTCAGTGCTTCCTAAGGAGTGGTGTGAAGGCCACCTACAACAGAATTACCTGGGATACTGATTCTTTGCCTAGACCTGTGGACTTAGACTCTCTGGGATGGAGCTCAGAGACCTGATTTTAACACTGGCTCCCAGGTGACTTTTTTGTCCACCGCTATAGGAGGTTACAAGTCTCTGGACATGCCAAAGGAATTTTCAGCCTTAGTTTAAGCTTCCATTTATGGAAGAACTTGAAACTTTTTTAGCAGTGTCCGAACTCCAAGTGAATACTGGGGTGCTCCCAAATTCAGAGGCTGAGAAAGTTTTGTTCTTGACTTTTTATTTGGAAGCGTCTATCAGTCCCATAACAAAGGACTCACAGAAATAAAACTTCTTGTGATTGTTTCTCAATCTCAGCATTTCCAAGGGCCTTTTTCAAATAAGGCCCCTTCCAAGACCCAGCTACGAAAGGCTATATTGAGAAGTGTGCTTACATATCTAAACATTATCTCCATGTACTTTCTTCACTTCCTTCAATGGATTTCTTGTCACATTTTCTAGACTAATGATATAATACCAAGGATCACATACATAATAGAGAACTAGGCTGAATCTAGCTGAAGAATAAATAATTTCAGCTGGCACCACTTAGTTAAAATATTCCCTGAAAAGATATTTCTTTTCTCAAAGTTAGAATAATGTGAAAAGTGTATGTGGTTTACACTTGTTCCATTTTTTCTTTGATGGCTAAAATTTCCATTGTCTGCCTCATTGTGACACATTATTTCCATTTTCTTCTCATTTCATTTAAAATGGGTCAAGTTGTCTTTCATGTTAATTAGCTTTAAACAAGAAAAAATATCTCTGTGCAGGTAATAACCAACTCCAAATAGCCATTATTTCATTAACTTCATGCTTTGGAGACATAATGGCTGCTTGTTACAGCACAGCAGAGCTGGTATAAATTAAATCTCAGTGGGTCATTCATTAAAAAGGCAGTGGAAAATGTCCTGAAAACCAAGGTTCTTTAGCTAAATTTAATGATATTTTTTCCCATAAAATTTTCCTAACGTTGCTCTCGTAGTTCAAACACACATCCATTTTAATCAATTTCTAAATTTTTTACTCAATAATATCTTAAAAAAAGAAATTAATGCTGATTAGACCTTCTGACAAAACCAGCCTAAATCATCAGTCTTGATGTTTCTAACCAAATGCTATTGAGAACTGTATATATGTTTTTGTGCATGGGTTCAATATTTCCTAAGAAAGTAATATGCAAAAAGCTGATGACTACTGAAATGTCAAATTTAATATTTAATGATCTCATAGATACTAGTCATTTTTAAAGCAAGTAATTCATCCCTTTAATATTTTGAATTCCGAAGTAATCTCAGCCAGGTTACGATGATTAATAAAGTCCTTTAGACAAGAACTCTTTGTATTCTAAAAACCCTTCCAGCACTTTTTTCCTGCTGAAAGATATATGTGTTTGCATGGTATTTGGCTCTATTTGAATACATATAGGGAGAAAGCCTTCTAGTTATAGAGTACATAGAAATCTAGTTATGACTTTTTTTAATAAAAATTCTCCTATTCAATTACTCAAAAAAACTATCTCAACAATTTTGTAGGCCAGGCACTATACCAAACCCTCTGAGAACAACTGTGAATAAGGCAGACACGTTCCCTGCCCTTATAGAGCTTGAAAATCAGTGCTGTTTTATTCCTAAAAATATAATGACTTTTTGTCATTTTCATGTTAGTTGGATTCACTTCATATTGATTGATAAGATTTTATAGTACCTAATTGTTACTGCTTCAACAATACAACAAAACAAATAGGGAATTTTAAACATGGTAGAAATGTAAGGCATACATTATACCCAAAATAATTAGTGAGCAAGGCATTACGGGTTTTACAAAACTTGCAATCACTGCATTTATGATATAATTCAGTCAATTATATGGTAAATTAGAAAACAGAAAAGTACCTGAGAAGGTGCTAATTCTGTGATATAACCACAATCCCCCCCAAATTAGGAGATGAACCTTTTGGGAAGTCTTTACAGAGGGACTAACCCTCATCCCAGAAGTTTCAAGATCTTTTCCTTTCCTAATAAAAAATGATAGAATTTGAGGAGGAAAGGCTATCTCTTCTATTCTCCTGTAACAGTGTGAAGTTCCTAACCTCCTGTGGTTGTTCCTGTTTAGAAAATTATATTCTTTAAATTAATTGAAAAGGGAATTTTGAGTAATTCATGAAAATCCCAGAAATCAGTTTTTCATTGTGAGATTAATATTGTATACCGACATACTAAATTTAGAGTTTAGCCATTTTTCCATCTAAATAATGCTTGGTTTCTCCCAACTTTTAGTTCAGCTCAATCTTCCCATTCACCATTACTAAGTCAGTAAAGGATTTCTGCTGGTCGTCAAGGAAACTATAATATAGAGAGAGTTGAAAATGGTGATAATCTTGTTTCTCATGAACCTGTAAACAAGAGATAAACTGAATAGAAAAAGCACAAATGCATTCATTGTCCCATTGGAGAAAATAGGTTTGAAATTATCCCACAAAGAAGCTCTTCAAAAACAGGGCATGCTGTTTTATAATAGGAAAAAAGGAAGTGATAATCTGAGGGATTCTCTAGAGGTACTGGGATAAATGAGGAAATAAATGGAACATGAAGAATAAGGATATGCATTCATTACAAATGCAGAAGGAATTTTTTTCTTTCTAATTTAAATATTGAAATCACGAGCCTGAATTTCTGCCCTTATTACTTTGCCTTTTTATACAGTGGGACAACTTTATTTCATAGTACAATATAAGCAAATTTCAGGAAGATTTAATGAAAACACAATCTTAGCAGTAGCTTTTTCATATTTCACTGAATGGTGTTGGAAATATCCAGAACTATCACTTTATTAAAAACTCTCAAATTAACTTAAATATATAAAAGTTTTCATTTCCTATTTTCCAATTTTGAAATTATAAAATGAAAAAAAGAAATGTCTGACACAAAAGGAGGAGGAGGAGGAGAGGAAGAAAAAGCAAAGTGTAGTTACACTGGAATTTTAGCATAGCCCATTCTGACTGTTGAAAGATCCAAGTAAAAGTTAAAAGTAGGGATGAAACAGGAAAAAGTAAGTATGCAAACCACTGATAGAAGGAAGAGATACCAAAACCAAGTTTCAATTACTTTATGATTTAGATCAAAACAAATCCTTCATAGATAGCTGTTTTAACACTAATTGCCCATAAGTTATAAAATAGTACTTGTTTATATTCAGTTAAACACACCATTACATTCTACTTTCTATGGTCCTCTGTTTCACACTGCAAATGTCCATCTCTACAAATACTAAAACTGAGGTCCTTGAGGACCAAAGCATATATATTTCTGTATATTTCTCCCATACTTCCCAGCCCTCCCTCCACAGGTACCCAGCAGGAAAGTAACAAATGCTCCAAAGACAGAAGTAAAACAGACAGGAATGGAACTGATTTTCTTAAAGACTGAGTAGAGAGGTACCTTTTCAGTCTTAAATTCTTTGCTTCTACTAACAGAGTGATGGGGTTCAGGACAAGCTACCCCAAAGTATTCCACCTTGGCATATTGAACATTTTAAGCTGAAAGCATTTGAGAAAATAGCAAAAGCAGGAAGGTCACTCTGACATTTCTCCAACCCTTCTCCTCTGAAATATCATAAAACCCTACTGTGAGAGGTGCCCTCCCTATACTCAGAGGAAAGGAGCAACCTTATCTGGGAAGACAAGGGGACACCGAGAAGAATCTGAACAGCACTTGCTAAGTTCCCCCCAGTTTACTACACTTACTTCATACTTCTTAATCTATCATATTCCTCCATGGCTGTCCACTCTTCATCAAAGCTAGCAAAATGATACTCAGGTTTACTTTGGGTCTTCATGTCCTTATGGAGGCTGCTGTGTCAAGTAAAAATTATATTAATTAATTTGTATGCTTTCCTCCTGTCCATCTATCTTTGTCGGTTTAATTGTCAGACCCAGCCACTGACGTTAAGAGAGAGGAGGAAAACTTTTCCTCCCCTCCAAGAGATATATGCTCCTATTTCCCAAAGTTGATTTTTTTCAGGTATCCTTCTAATTGAATAGTTTTACAACTAGAAAAGTCTTAAAGGTAGTTGTTAACAGAGCTATCAAGAAGGTTAAGGATTTAAAAGGAAAGTTCAAAATCTATTTAGGTTAACTTAGAATTCCTCTGACAGATTTTCTTTAAAATGAAGATAGGAAGGGGAAATGGAATAATGGAATGTGCAGAGGTTTTTTTCTAGGATACAATGGCTCTTCCAAAAGAAAGTTTGATGTCCCACATATTTTTTAACAACTAGTTTAAATTGCTATGTGGAAGATGAAGACGATGAGGTACCCCTCGGCTGCCTTGCCCCTCAGTACCCTGGGCTCCGGGGCTCATCGCTCACTGAGTCTCCTTCCTGTTGGTGGGCATCCCTGCAGAACTGTGAGTACACAAGAGGGTTCTGTCCCGAATTCATGACTAAGTTAATGTGCAGGTACTAAATCATTAGTATTTAGTACTTAGTTTCAATTTTTTAATACAAAAAGGGAGACTTCCAGTAATTTTAAATCTCAGCAATCATGCAAATATGTACAATGTTTCATTTATAAATTCTAAATTTATCTAAGTCAGAGAGAACTCTGACTTAGAGAAGGTTTAACGTTATACATAAATGTTTAACTACAAGTGCATTCAATAATACTTGAAGAACTACTCATTCGTCTCTTAGAGATTCCTATTGTAAACTACATGGTGATTCTTTGATGGATTAGAACGCATGTTTTAAGGCATATGTTATCTCCTAGTTTTGCTATATTTAGCGATGTGATGGAAAATAATTCAATAATCTAACCAGAATTCCAATAATAGCAATGTCTGCCTTAAGAGGTTTTACCCTAAGGTAGTACAACTTAATTTTTCATATAGCTAAGAAAGTGAATAAGTCAAAAGAATTTAGTAGGAACATTTGATATGTATTTTAAGATCAAACCATTAAGTGGCCATGGAAATACATTGTTAATACTCTTACCAGAAATCGCCTGTCATCCTGTAAGCTTCATCCAGAACTTGTACAATAGGTGATAAATTTCCTTTTAACAGCAAACATTGTTTTTCATTGCTATGACCAAATATTCTACTAGTAAGTGTCAAAAGGTGAGAATATTTGTTTGCGATGATGGAAGGACATCATCCTGGAAAAGAGATAGCCAAGTACACTGGAAATTCTGCTCCTTAAATTTCCCTTTATAAATCCCAATTCAGCACGTCCTCCCCTTACATAGTCTGTGCTCAAAAAACTTCTAGGGAAAGAGTTCAATCACTTAAGACTGGAATGGTAAGTTCACAGACACTGTGCTGGACCTTTCAAGATCAGCAGAAATCAGCAGTCCAAAGGTAGATAAAGACAATTTTTATGCTACAAACAAGAAATAAAGAAGGAGATGAAAAAAGGAGACATAAAAGTTGACTTGAAGGTAAATTTGGGAATGTACTTTAATGATCCATGGGAAAGAGTGTAGAAGAGATTCAGATCATGGTAACAGGAAGTATAGAAACCTAGCCCTGTTATATTTAGGGGCTGGCTAATAATCTAGAAGGCTAATAAATCCAAGGAGAAATAAAGAGATTTTTCATGTACAAGCCATTAGACAAAGCAAGACACGATTCTTTCTAAACATGGAGAATGTGTGTTCAATTGCTTGAAGGAACACAGTGTTGGGTCACAGGCAAAGATCAGTAATAGTCCTAAAACACTGCAATGGGAAGAACAGCCAACAAAGAATTATATCTTTCAGTTATATATTCCCTAAACCACTTTCCTGGAAAAAGATGCTCTATATTGAAAATATATTATTAGTCACAGTCATGAGAATCCAAACATGTATCTGCTAAAGAAACAAAGCGTTCCTGCTACTCCCTGAATTTCCTGTACAATAAAACTTGAAAGACAATGATGTGTAATTCCCATGTACCCAGAATATTTCATCAGAGAACTACCAAGAATTGTGCAGACATTACTGACAGCTACTTTAGTATGAATTCCATATTTTAAGGAGAAAGGAGGGGGAAAAGGATATAAGTCATTTTAGTTTTTGAAGGAAAATATTGGAATAATGCCATTGTACAAGAATCAGCAGTTTGGCAAATGAAGGTCTCACTCAGGAAACAAAAAGAAGCAATTTCATAATTAAACAAAGTTGCCAGCATGAAACATCTGTCGCTTCACCCTTAACCCTGCACTCTTCTTCTCTATGACATTTTAAGAGGTTCAGTATTTCTATTAAGCTGTGGGTCACCTGTGGGTCACTTCACTAACAATTTCACTACAATACCAAAGAAACAAATCTCACAGGATCCTCACAAAGAAATGCATTATTGCAAAGATTTCTCGATTAAAAGATATTGAAACTGCTCCCAGAAAGCCTGGAACGTCTCCATTCATTTATACCATCCTGTTTTCCTGTTTCCAGCCTTTCCCACAGACTGGTCCCTAGTTTTCCTTACTAGATCTCTTTCTCTTTCTCACAACAATCTCCTAAGACTAGTGTGACTTGAGTAGAAGACCCTCAGGATACCTTCTGACCCTGAGATTCTGTCATCTATGAGTATGCAATGTCCTTGATATGATCAGTTAGAATTAACCATAGCAAGTCTCGGCTCCTTTTAGCTTTTCCTTTTCAAAACCTAAAACTGAACTTAAGCTCATTAGGCAAAAATAAATCATGTGGCCATTTTTTGCAAATTATCATTCCCTTGGGGTGCTTCCCCAGAAAGGAATTAAAAAGGAAAGGGCTCATTTGCACTCTAGGAACAGATAACAATAGCTTATAATGACATGACAATAAGCACCAGCCTATGGGGTCTAGGGCTTAGAATAAATCAGGGTGGGCCTAATGTGAAACAGGCACTGGTCCTAATAGGTGGTAGGCAGAGACCCTAGGAGAAATACAAAGATTTCTGTCCTGCCTTTCCATCAAATTGTGGTTTGTTCTCTGTGGTACTGATTGGTCGTGAGCTTTAAGAAATCTCTTCCACACCATGCTCCTGTTCTCTTACCTCTTGATTCGGAGATCAGTTAGATATTATAGATGAAGACCAAGAAGAAGAAAACTACATCTGAAATGTGTGAAGAAGGCCTAAGCGAATATTCAATCTATTTAGTCTACTTGAGTGAGTACACTAAGCCTAAGAGATCAATAATTGTCATTGGGAGAGTTGTATGGGGACACTCAGCAAATTGTAGTAAATCCCTTTCTGCATAAAATGTTTCCTGAACTGAATTCTGAGTGGTAAAGTAGACACATTTCATTTCATATTTATGAAGTTGATGACATCATCTCATCTTCTCAAATTCTTACATTAAAAAGAGAATATCACTCTTTGATGTATACACTGGAATATTCTAAAGACAGCCATGTTCAGAAAAACAAAAAAATTCTTAAATCATGTGGCCTCTTTTTTGAAAAAAGAGAAAATTAACTTGAAAGCAAATGTTAACATTTTAAATAACCAATTAGAAACTAGTGTTGAAAATTAGCTGTTTGGTTAAAACAAATTGTATGTTCTATAAAGCAATAACTGATTTTGTTACATCGTTAGGGAAATAAAAAACACTTCGGAATTGGTTCCTTGGTATTTAGAGTTGGATATTAATAAGTTAAGTTGAAGGGGAAAAAATAGTCTAAAATTCACAGAGCTGAGCAGCACTATATCAAAACTGACTGTACTTCTGATTGTTCCAATTATTAGCAAGTTTTTATTTTTAGTTACTCCCAATGAAATTAGTTAAGACAGTAAATAATAGCATATTTGCAGCAAGTGTTTCAAAGTTAATGACAATTATTAAAGATAATTTTTATCACATGACTTCCCTACAAAGCCAGGAGATTAATAACTAAATAGGGACATTACCCACAGCTTGGTTGCCAGGAAGAATTATATGAACTAATTAACAGAAGACCTTGGAGGAAAGTGGTCTCATTTACAATCTTGATAAAAAGGAGGGGAGAAGATACCACAGAGGAAAAGATAAACAGATTATTCTATGAACTATTCTTTCTTTATAATAAAATATATCATAACTAAAGAGGAAAAGCTAATAAAATATTTTCAGGAAAAGACATGAAATTGCAAAGAAACATCTAAAGAAAAATTAGTAAACAAATAAATGTAAAAAATTAAAGAAATCAGAAATTAAAATTTTGAAAACATGTTTACACCTAATAAGTGTGCAAAATAAAAATAAGGTAATTATCTATGCTGGTAATGTGTATATGTAAATTGATAAATATTTTAGAAGTCATTTTTACTATGTATTCCAAAAATTATGTAGATGGTAGTATCCTTTGAAAGAGTAATCTCATCTGCATCAAATTTTCCTAGGGATTATCTAAAGGAAAGAATATCTACATTCATTGCAAAATTATTTATGGAAGCAAAAAGGACTAGATATTTAACGATAGGAAATGATTAATTACATTTTGTCCAATCGACTTCATGGTATAATATTGGGCAATAATTAAAATGTTATTTATGAGGATTCTGTAGCAACATATCATAAATATTAAGTATAAGTAGCTGTCGAAAAACTGCATAGCTGTAGGGAATAGAGAGAAATGTGGAAAAAGAAAATAACTTTGAGTGGAAATATTGCTAATTCTGAATCTAATTTTTATCCACATTTTGTTTTAACTTATTTGGGGAGAAAGATGGTAGAGTAAAAGATTGCTCAGGCTTCTACTGGAATTCAATAATTTCCAGATAGTTAAATATAAGCTCTTCTAATTAAACCTGTATTGCCATTTATTTCAGAAACAATATCCTTCAGTTATATACATGCTGTGAAATTATATTCAGTAAAATATTTGGTCGGTGCTATCAATTCAGGTATAGGAGGTTCGATGGGATGTTTCACTGAACTAACTGACAATGTTTTGGACTCTAAAACAAGGGACTGAGGTTCAGTGCAGGCGGAGGATGACAGAAGAGGCAAGACAGACAGAACCAGAACTGTTCTAACTAGAAATCATCTCCAGGTGCTTAGTGAGGAGAAAGTGAAATCGACACCAGAACTCTCCTCTATACCCTTTATAATTTTATCCTGTACAACATCCTTTATAATTTTACCTACATCATTATGTGTAAAAATTGCTGCATGAATTTCATTAGAATGCGAGCTCCGTCTGGCTGCACAATCCTCTGGTTGCTTTCACAAAGGCCCAAGTTCATGCTTTGTCTCTAGATAGTATACATAAATATCTAAACCAAGCATTAGGGCAGGGGGTTAAAAGCTAAGGACCTGGGGGCTAAAACTGGCTTACAGATTTATGTTCAGGTGGACATGGTGTTGACAAAAGTTTGAATGAGAATGCAGTATGGTCGAGCAAGCAGTCTGGACCAATTCAAACATTTTTGTCATTTGCCTGGATCCCAGAGGCATTTGAGCTGACACATTTTTCACCTATATTAGATACAGATGTTTGGACCCAGAACTAGTGGGAAAGTGAATGTGGTCTAAAAAGTCTTATGAATAGACCACAGATCAATTTTCCCAGCAAGGCCTGGGACTGAGGCTGATTTCCTCAAAGCATTGTGGGTGCTGAAACTGGGGAGGTGGGGTGGCCTCACCCCTGTGCTTTCTTCCCTTAGCCCAAGGGCCTGAGGTATTTTGCAGCTGTTGCCTTGGGATCAAACCACCAGTGCAAGGTTGGAATTAGCCTTTGGTAAGTTGAGAAAGCAGCTGGGAGGCCCTTATCCTCTTTCTCTGTCTCCTATTGAGAGAAGCAGCTCTCCGCCACCCTTAATTGACTATTAGGCAGTAATATTCAAACATGATGATGTTAGCATTATTGATAGTACAGGGAGAATCTTTTACCCCTGTTTAAAAGAAAAATACGATGATTGGAACATATTGCAATTAGCCATGCATTTCATTTAACAACTTTCACCTAAGAATCTCAGAGGTTTATAGCAATTAGCTGGTTAACCTTTAATGAATGAGGTATTTTTATTCTTAGAACCTGCAAACCACATATAAAAAGCATAGCTGGAATTTTAAGATGTGAAAAAAAAGGCACAATAATATAAAGAAATAAAATACATTGTCCTTTCGAGGGGCTTTAAATCTGTCCAATAGGAAGAGACACTGCATTTAATTGATAAAGACACCAGTCGGGCACACTCCATGAAAAAGCACGTTTTTTCCAGCTAGCATTTTTTTTACAACTAGATCCAAACAATACTTAATCACTCCTCCTGTGTACTAAGAGCATTTACTACTCAGGCATCTTTAACTTTGCGGCGACATCTACTGTACAAATGGGGAAATGCTCTGGAATCATTCTGTACCCAGAGATATTCTAGAAATTATATTATTTTATTTTATATTTTATTTAGATGCTACAACTTTTTTGATTCTTTCCTTCAATATAAGCAGGCCTCATTTTTAAAATCTAATGATATTTAAGTAATTTCCATATGTATTACTGCATAGAGGCATAGAAATATCAGTCCGTGCTGACAAATCCTAACTTAATTCTCTGGTAGATACTTTAAAGATATCATTTCAATTTAAAGACTTTGCTAAACCTCTGTTTAAATATTAGGAAAAATTTTAAAGTGAATATTTAAATGCATTCTCTTATATTTAAAGAGCACCATTTCTGAGGACTTAATTAAATATTATTATTTAAATGTTATGTATTTAATTAAAATATAATATTATTAAAATTGATATTATAATTGTAATATTTACAGTAGAACTTGAATTTTAAAGGAAATAAAAGCTCCAAATCAGTTGTCAGCTTGACTTGCTATTTCTCTAGCTATAAAAAATAGCAGAATTATCTGGTATGTACAGTATCATTTGTACTCCTAAATTATGCTCAATCTGTTCACAGCTGGTGGTTTGCAAAAGGCAAACAATTTCGATTATAACTAGGAAATTCTTGCAGAGGAATTTAGTAATTCAACAACAAAGTAAATAATTTTTTATTGAGTATCTATTATAGTATCATGCTAGCTGCTTTCACCAATGTAACATGGGATGAAATGGTATAGCTACCAAAGAAAAAAACCTCAAAACAGGGGGACCCCCTGTTCCATAGAACAAGCTATTCTCACTCACTCTGGTAAGAGGTGAGAAGGTATATCTCCGATTGGCTATGGTTCTCCAGGTCTTAAAAAAAACTCTACTTTTTCAACATGCCCATTGTAATCCAGTGAACAGACAGCCATTTTAAGTTTGTTACAGTGTAAAAACCAGATATGATAGAAGTAAACAAGCCTATTAAAAAAAAGTAAACAAGCCTAGAGTCTCATGTAACAAACAGATATAAATTATTAAGCAATTCCTTCCCCATATGATTTCCTTTCCAGTCCTCGGTATTTTTTTTTTTTTAATTAATGACCCCAAGGCCCAATAATCTGCATGAAGAAATAACCCATGTCAAGTAATCATTTAATTATGCTATTATTTTTATAATTATACTATTTTAATACTTATATATTAAATAATTAATTAATTATTCTGCAAATATTTATTGGCAAGGCTGGCTCACCCTGTGAACAATAAAATACAGACTATTTTTCAAGGGTTTACAGCCTGGAAAAGGGATGCATCAACAGTTCAAATCAAATCAGAAGGCACTAAGTAACCAAATGAGATCTACGGTAATGAGATTAGGATTTAGAAGAAGGTATGAGTACTTCCAGCTGAGGGAATCAGAGGCCAATGTATGGAGAAAGTGATCCATTTGATCGAATATGAGGAGTATGTGCATTTTCAAAGTGCTGTTATGGATGGTCTAGGTAACATGGAATTCAAGACCCCAGTCCTCACCGAGACAGGAAGGCCTAGACAGCGGCCTGACGCTGAGCAGCTCTGGATGTCTGCTCATTGGATACACCTTGGCTATTAAACCAGTGACGAAGAAACAAGCAGAGGCTGAGACATCTCACAAAGGGCCCTGACTTGCAAACTAAAGAGTTTGAGCTATTTACCGGGAATACTGAGTGCCTTACCCCAGTTCCCTAGATCATGGCAGGGAAATGTCTTCAACTCTGAGTTTCAAGTCAATTTCCTTTTAGCTTCATCTCAAAGCTGTTGTGCCGGGTTGGGGTTTTCCCCAGTTTCATTCTTCCTATACTTTTGAATTCTTCCTGATCTAAGACTAAGCCTTTTTGGCAAGTTGCCATAGACCTTTCACACAGATCAGTTTATACTTTTGATTCTGAAAAATTTCTGTTTCCCCAACTTCCTCTAAAATTTACAAATTACAGTCACCATTTTTCCCTGAGAAATTATTTTTATGCTATCAATTTTCAAATACTTTAGATTTTCTTCTCCAAATACATTTTATCATATTCAGCCCTAGCCTTTCCCTTACCACGTCTGGTAAGTAAAAGGATATTCTGGGAACATAACTGCCATCTCCTTTGACCACAGAAAGTGGGAAAGTAACAGCATAGAAAAAGGCAGAGATATAGGAGGAAACTTCACCCAACTTAGTTGCCTTCACCCACCTTCCAAAAAACCCCTGGGTTCACTTTATCTTAAAGTTTGAAATAATCCTTTTGTGATCTGTCAATAAAATACATAAACAGCATATCTGAAATGCCTAATATATAGGTACAAATATATTCAGAGATAATTAAATTCAGTTGACAACTCAAATGCACATCGTAAATATATACACGTTGAGATTCTGCCTAGAATTTAATTTTCATCTTAATTCTACAAATAACTAAACATTTTTCTACTAGATCAAGTTTGGGGTTCTCAACTCTACCAAGTATAATTTTGAGTCTCCAGTGTATGAGTTTATAGTTTTTTTTTTTGAGGCAAGTATAATTTTGAGTCTCCAGTGTATGAGTTTATACTTTTTTTTTTGAGGCAAGTATAATTTTGAGTCTCCAGTGTATGAGTTTATAGTTTTTTTAATCACTTACCACTATTCTTCTACTAACCTCAGCATATTCGTAAAATTAAATCACCATCCTTTATTTTTCATTTATAGTTTCAGTCTAACTTCACACAACCTAGAAAGAAAATAGGACAAATTCAACTGACAGAAAAAAATTATAAAGATAATTTACACTTCTATACAAATTTTTAAATATCTGCATGAATCAGGCAGCTTAACTTCAGCTCTGTACAAATCTGTGGTATAAGTAGGTGAAATGGCTACAAGGAGGCCACACTTTTCTCTAAGTCAAATTATACTCTCTATGATACATACACATGCACTAAACTGGTTTTCCCCACTTGCTTGACTGTCCCTTAGATAACATTGTCAGGACTGACATCTACTGACAGAGCAGGTTGTGCCTCAATGAGATGATTTAAGAATGACCATGTAATTTGTTGTCTGGATTAGGACACTTTTGAGAGTAAAAAAATATATATCTTTTTCATATTCTCAAAACTCTATAAATTTTTTATAAAAATAAAAACTACATATCTGTATAAACTAAGAAACATTTTAAAACTTCTTCACGTTCATTATCAGAACATTAAAAGATATGATCACGTAATAAAGATTTAAACACATAATAAAAGATACAAACACATAATCTATGTGTGACCAGACTAAAATCAAGATGGTGGAATAGGAGGACACAGAACTCACCTCCTCACAACAAACACATTAAACATACATCTACACATATAACAATTCTCACTGAAAACTAACTGGAGACTAGCAAAAAGAATCCGGTACAGCCAAGGCTCTAAGAAAGATCCACATAGAACCAGATAGGAAGGGAAGAGAAATGATCAGGTCAGGGCCTGGCCCCTGGGAGGGGACTCAGAGGAAAAGAGAGAATATACCGGTGGAGATCTGCCCTGGGGAGTGAGCAGTTTACGTCACATATTGGGTGCCCCAGCCCTGGGGTCTGACAAGTGGAAGACAACCCCCTTGGCTGGTTGGAGAGCTGGTGGGACTAATAGGAGGGTTGTGAGAAGCCTGGACTCAGCTCATGAGATGCACATAAATGCTTTCTTTCTCCCAAAGCAGGGCAGAGAGGGCAGACTGAAACCGTAAGGTTGGCTGACTCATTTCCCAGGACCACCACAGGGTGTGCCCCAACCTGAGCCAAGCAACTGCTCCAGCACTGCGTGCCTCACGTTGCAGCTCCACACTAGAGCAAGGGCTGCCACACCTGAGGAAAAAGCTCGACTATGAAACACTGCAGAGGCTCAAACCCTAAGTGATGTCTGAGCAGGGAGGGGGCCGCCATTACTGCTGTTGCTTAGGCGGTGCCTCAGAGGCGGTGTGGACAGCAGTCAGACCACCACAGCCCATGCACAACCCTCACTGAATACCCACACCAGCCCCTCTTGCTCCGGCACTGCTCCCCTCTGGGGCAAAGGGGCTGGTGCTGGGATGGGCGAGAGCACACACTTAAAGGAAACTGAGGCAGCTTGGTCCTGAACCTAGGGCTTCCTCTCTCTAGCAACTTGGGACCTGATCCTGGCCCCGATGGGGTGGCGATGGCCACTGAACAGAGGGGAAGCCCTGCCTCATACCTGGCTCTGGCTTCAGCCCCTCCATTCCAGCCCCACATCCTACCAAGGTAGGTGCTGCCAGCACACCCTGAGGAAAGATGTGACTTGTGTGCATGTCAAATCCAGCTCTCACCAAAGCCAATAGGCACATGCAGACTGTATAGGAATACTTCTACATAAGGACACCATATCAACATCGACATAGGTAACTGTTTCACCTAATTTCATAGAGACAGAAAAAGATAAGCAAAATGAGAAGAGAGAGGAATTTGTCTCAATTGAAAGAGTAAGAGAAACTCCCAGAAAAAACAACTAATAAACAGAAATAAACAATTTACCAGATAAAGAGTTCAAAGCATTCGTAATAAGAATGCTAACTGAATTAGGGAAAATAATAGATAAGCACACTGAGATTTTTAACAAGGAAGTAGAAAATATAATATAGAACCAGTTAGAACTGAAGAATACAATAACTGAAATGAAAAACACACTAGAAGGAATGAACAGCAGACTAAGTGATACGGAAGAATGCATAAGTGATCTAGACGATAGAATAATGGAAATCACCTAATCAGAACAGCAAAAAGAAAAAAACAATTTTTAATGAGAACAGTTTAGGGGATCTTTAGGATATTATCAGGCATACCAACATTCCCATTATAGGGGTTCCAGAAGAAGGAGTGAGAGAAAGAAGGGGGTCAAAAATGTATTGAATAAAATTATGGCTGAAAACTTCCCAAGCCTGAAGAAGGAAACAGATAACCAGGTTCAAGAAGCACAGAAGATTCCAGATAAGATGAACCCAAACATATCCATACCAAGACATATCATAATTAAAATGGTAAAAAATAAATATAAAGAGAGAATTGTAAAGGCAGCAAAATAAATACAAAAAGTCATATACAAGGAAACCCCCATAAGACTATCAGCTGATTTTTCTCCAGAAACTCTGCAGACCAGAAAGTAGTGACATGATATATTTAACATGCTGAAAGGGAAAAACCTGCAACCTAGGATACTCTACCCAGCAAGATTACCATTTAGAATTGAAAGAGAGATAAAGAAATTCTCAGGCAAGGAAAAACTAAAAGAGTTCATCAATATTAAACCAAACCTAAAAGAAAAGTTAAAGGGTCTTCTCTAAGTGGAAAAGAAAATGCTGTAACAAGAAGTACCTACAGGAGAGGAAAAAAATTCCCACTACTAAAGGCAAATATATAGTAAAGGCTGAGAATCAGCCACTAGTTGATCCTAGTACAAAGATTAAAAGACAAAAAATTGTAAAATCAAGTATAACTACAATAATTAATAAAGAGATAGACATTAAGATGTAAAATATGACATCATATACATAAAAGGTGGGAGAAAGGAATATAAAAAAGGTAGATCTTTTAGAATGTGTTTGAACTTAAAGGACTACCTGTTTAAAAAAATAGATATAGTTATAGGTCAACATATATGAACCCCATGGTAACCACAAATCAAAAATCAACAATAGATACACAGAAAGAAGACAGAAAGGAACAGAAACATACCACTAAAGAAAATTATCAAACCACAAGGGAAGAAACTAAAAGAAGAAGAAAAGGCAAAAACTGCAAAAACAATTGGAAAACAAGTATTAAATGGCAATAAGTACATACCAATCAATACTTACTTTAAATGTCAATGGATTAAATGCTCCAGTCAAAAGGTGGAGCTGGATAAATAGTTGGCTGACTGGATAAATAAACAAGACCCATCTATAGCCTGCTTACAAGAGACTCTCTTCAGAGCTACACAAACACACACACACACACACAGACTGAAAGTAAGGGCAAATGGAAATGTCAAGAAAGTGAGGGTAGCAATACTTATATCAGACAAAATAGACTTTAAAATGAAGTCTATAACAATGAGAAAGAAGGTCATTATATAATTTAAAACGGATCAACACAAGAAGAGGATATTAGACTTGTTAACATATAGGCACCCAATACAGGAGTACCTAAGTGTATAAAGCAAATATTAACAGACATAAAGGGAGAAATTGACAATAATACAATAATAGAAGGGGACTTTAACAACCCACTTACATCAAGGCACAGATCATCCAGACAGAAAAATCAATACAGCAACAGTGGTCTTAAATGACACAATACAGCAGTTGGACTTAATAGTTATCTACAGGACATTCCATCCAAAAACAGCAGAATAAACAGTTCTAAGAGGGAATTTTATAGTTATACAGTACTACCTTAAGAAACAAGAAAAATCTCAAATAGTCAACATGAATTTCCACCTAAAGGAATTAGAAAAAGAAGAGCAAAGCCAAAGTCAGCAAAAAGGAGGAAATAATAAAGATCAGAGAGGGGATAAATAAAATAGAGACCAAAAGAACAATAGAAAAGGTCAATGATACCAAGCGCTTGTTCTTCAAAAAGATAAACAAAACTGACAGACTTTCAGCCAGGCTTGTCAAGAAGGAAAGAGAGAGAACACAAATAAACAAAATGAGAAATGAAAGAGGAGAAACAACAACCAATACCACAGAGATACAAAAAATCATATGAGAATACTACAAACAATTATATGCCAACAAATTAGACAACCTAGAAAGAGTGGTCAAATTTCTAGAAACATACAACCTGCCAAGACTAAATCAGGAAGAAATAGACAATGTGAGCAGACTAATCAGTAATAGTGAAATTGAATTTGTAATTAGTAAAAAAAAAACCAAACCAAAACAAACAAAAAACTCCCGGCAAACAAAAACCTAGGACTCAATGGCTTCACAGGGGGATTCTATCAAACATATAAAGAAGAGATAATACCTATCTTTCTTAAACTATTCCAAAAAATTGAAGAGAAGGGAATACTCCCAACCTCATTCTAAGAGGCCACTATTACCCTGATATCAAAACCAGACACAGCCACTACACAAAAGGAAAATTACAAGTTCAAATCACTGATGAATATAGATGCAAAAATCCTCAACAAGATATTAGCAAACTGAGTTCAACAATATATAAAAAGAATCATACACTATGATCAAGGGGGATTTATTCCAGGGATGCAAGGACAGTTCAATATTTGGAAATCAATCAATGTGATAATTTGTTCTAAATTTACCACGTGCACAATTCTGGGCATCACACTATCAGGAGCTGCCATGTATTGATAGTAGCTGTGTGACTTTGAATGTTACCCTCTAAAATCCATTTTTCCTCTCTGTAGAATAGGGACCAGTAATAATACCTACATCACAGGTTTTTTGTGAGGCTTAAGTGACATTATGAACGTAATGGACTTATCACAGAGCCTAGCCTAAAGTATGTGCTCAATAAATGTCAGATGCTATTAGTCTTGTTACTATCATCACCACCATCACCATCATCATTTCCTCTCCTTTAACTCTATAAAGAGGAAGAAGGTATGGGACAAGCTGTATGACTTATATTTAAATAGAATGTCTATTTTAATACTACCATAAGAATAAATGTGGGTAAGAACCACCTACCGATCACATTATAATTTAGAGTCATGTAACAAGACATGTTTTCACCCTCCTTTTTAAATTAAAAGCTTAATTTTTGAACATCTTTTAAAATGCTGGATGTCTGTCTTCTTGCTATAGAGGATGGAGAGATGATTAGTCTCCTCGTCACTTATGAAGCGATTTAGCCTCAATGGATACTTGTTCTACCACCTAACTACTGCAGAAATAATAGCTAAAGATGAATTACTCTGAAACTCAATGTGGCAATTTTGAAAGACATCTTCCAAAATGTACTTGACTATCAATCAACAACTCTATGTAGCAAATGCATCCATTTCTTTACACATATGTGCATTTTGTTACAACTTTATCCTAGAAGGTCCATTGGGAAGTTATATTGCTTAAAATCATTCCAGAGAGGGATTATTGAGATTTCCCACAGTCAAAAGAGCAACTATTAATGTCTTCTTTAGGGGCCATTCTTTATGGCACAAAAAAGAACTTTGTTTTCTATTGTGGATAAAACAAATTGAGAAACTCAAATCTAAAAGTGAGGCCCATCATGAATAATTTTAAAAGCAAAACATAGCAAGTGTTGCCGAGGATTGTGAAGAAAAGGGAGCCCTGTATACAGTTTGTAGGAATGTAAGTTGTAAGTCATTATTGAAAACAGTATGGAGGTTCCTTAAAATATTAAAAATAGAACTTATATATGATCCAGCAACCTCACTTCTGAGTATATATCCAAAGGAATTGAAATCAGGATCTCCAAGATAAACCTCCACCCCCAAGTTCATTAAAGCATTATTCACAATAGCCACGATAAGTAAACAACCTAAATATCCATTGACAGATGAATGGATAAAGAAAATGTGGTATATACATACAATGGGATATTATTCAGCCATAAAAAAGGAGGAAAGCCTGCCCTTTGTGACAACAGAGATAGACCTGGACACTATGCTAAGTGCAAAAAGCCAAATGCAGAAAGACAAATACTGCATGATTTCACTTATATTTGGAATCTGAAATAGTCAAACTTATAGAAGCAGAGGGTAGAATGATAGTTGCCAGGGTCTGGGGGAAGGGAAATGGGAAGATGTTGGTCAAAGAATACAAAGTTTTAGTTATCCAAGATAAATAAGTTCTGGAGATCTACCTTACAGCATAGAGCATATAGCTAACAATATTGCATTGTATACTTAACATTTTCTAAGAGTGTAGATCTACATTAAGCATTCTTATCACAAAAATAATTAAAATAATAATGATAATAAAGCAATAATAATAATAAGGGCAGGAGGAAGCTTTATGAGGTGATGGGTATGTCTCTGCCCTTGATGACGGGGATGGTTTCACAGTTTTATACTTATTCCCAAACTCATCGAGTTATATACAGTTGTCCCCCCTTATCTGCAGGGGATACATTACAAGACCCCCAGTGGATGTCCAAAACTACAGATAATACCAAATCCTATATACACTATGTTTTTTCCTACACATACATACCTATGATAAAGTTTAATTTATAAATTAGGTACAATAAGAGATTAACAATAATAACTAATAATAAAATATAACAATTATAACAATATACTGTAATAAAACTTATATGAATGTGGTCTCTCTCTCGAAGTGTCTTATTGTACTGAACTCACCCTTCTTGTGATGATATGAGATGATAAAATGCCTACATGATGAGATGAACTGAGGTTAATGACACAAGTATTGTGACGTAGTGTTAGGCTACTATTGACCTCTGCCAATCAATAAGTCAGAAGGAGGATCATCTTCTTTGGATGGTCCTGGATCATTGAGCCACAATGATGTCAATGGCTGGATGTCAGGAGCAGAAAGATACTGATGGTTGGGGATTCTGGCAGCGACAGAGTAGGACTGCACAAGACTTCATCACACTACTCAGAAGAACATGCAATTTAAAACTTATGAAGTGTTTACTTCTGGAATTTTTTATTTTAATATTTGAGAAAAATCTGGATGGTATAGTGATTATGTGTTGTTATTAACGTGTGACGGTAAAGAAACAGCTTATTTAGAGAGGAGTAATTTGATAAGTGAGACATGGAGTACAATTATATTAATGAAAATAGAAGATAGAATCCTCTATTTTTTACTCTGTTTGCACTGAGGCATTTAATTATTTTTCCAGCAGATAAATGACAACTGGAGTTGACTTTTGGATAAAACAAATACAAATTATATCTTCACTTGCTAATAAAGATTCTGCTGCTAGTTGGTCATTTTTCTTTAAAGGTGTTTTACCTTGCAAAAAAATTCATTATTATTATTGTTTTTGTTGTTTTATATGATTGAATTTATCAATCTTATTTTATATATTCTAAGTTTGGGATCCTAATTAGACAGACTTTCCCTCTCTGAGATTATTTAAAAATTTATAATTTCTTGAAGTGCTCATTGATTTCAGCTCTGCTGTTTAGTCTTCACTGCCTGTAGAACCCTTTCCAACAATTTTTGAGTCTGGAGTTTCACCTGTTGTCTAGTTTTACTGAAGAAGAAATTTGCATTTAATTTTATCTTTCTTGTTTACTTCTTGTGATTTCTTTGAGAAGAAGGGCAACTATATGTTTCCAATTTTAAACTGAAAATCCTTTTTTAAAAAATCTTCTTTTATCCAATGTATTTCTAAAAGTCAAGTCAAATCCTTTGTAGAATGACAATATAAGTGCACAAACACAATTATTTTGATATATATACAGTTTTTTTAAAATAGCACTCAGTTTTCTTTGACCAAAAAAATGTTGATTTTTTAAAATGTCTTGTTTTAAGGCATTGTCCTTCTAAGATTAAGTTGCCTATAACAAATTATAAATATATACATAAACTTTTGCATAGAATTTCAGGAGGTTCAAGAACTCTTCAGAATTCCTAATGCCTATCCTGACCTATTTTGTGATTAAGAAGGAAGCTGAATGTGAGAGTGTAACACTCAAAATAGAAAACCTTTTATGATAAAGGAGAAAAACTTGCCTTTGCTGTCACCACCAAAGTGTGGAAATTAAAATACACAACAAGATCAGACCTAGTTTAATGATCCATCACAAATATTATTTAAATAGTTATTTATTTTGAAATAATCATGGTACATATGATTCAACCTAAAATATTACTATTTCCAAACATGAATATGAATGAGCTCAGCAAGTATATACTCAACACAGTTTTAAACAGATGACTGACTTGTCTTTAAAATCTTTGGTTAATGTAGCAAGTCGACTGCAGTTAAATTCCTTTATAGATAAAAGTCTAGCCAGACTGTTGAGAATGTACAGTAATGTCGTGGAAAATAAAATTTAGGTACAAAATATAACAGGATGTTAAAATGGCACTTCATCTGCTCCAGTTTTACATCAGGCCCAAAGGGAAAATAGAACCATTGATGCCACCTGATCTCCATTTCAAAGCACCTTGCTAAATCATTTATGTAGGATATGCAAAAGAGGCAATCCAAAAAAATTTTAATTTACCATTTAAAAAAAAAATTATTAGCACCTTTAGTTATTATTTATTTATTTATTTATTTATTTATTTATTTATTTATTTGGCTGTGTTGGGTCCTCGTTTCTGTGCGAGGGCTTTCTCTAGCTGCAGCAAGTGAGGGCCACTCCTCATCACGGTGTGCGGGACTCTCACTATCGCGGCCTCTCTTGTTGCGGAGCACAGGCTCCAGACGCGCAGGCTCAGTAGTTGTGGCTCACGGGCCTAGTTGCTCCGCGGCATGTGGGATCTTCCCAGACCAGGGCTTGAACCCGTGTCCCCTGCATTAGCAGGCAGATTCTCAACCACTGCGCCACCAGGGAAGCCCCCAAAATATTTTTGCATTTGTTGGCTCATTACCTAATTTAGGGATATGTAAGTAGTTGAATAAACCTAATAAATAAGAGAATTTCCTTAGCACAAGTTATCCACATACAGCGGCATTTTACGTACCCCCCACTCTTGGGGTAGGGGAGATAGTGCCTCTTCCTCACCTCAAGGCTACTGAATGGATCAACCAAGGTACCGATGAGAGAATTGAATGTTTGACTACTAAAGTTTGGAGAACATAAACATTTTTTTTCAACGTATACTTTAATAAGTATAAAGTATATAAACAATCAGATAAGCTTGTGGAGAAGCTGACCAAGATACATAAATTAGGAGATACAAGTGTCTATCTAAATTTTCTACTTCATTCTTTTTTTTTTTTTACAGAATATTTATTAAAGTTGTTTAATGTTCAATTTCTCATTTGTCACCCTGGAAGTCCTTTATTGTAAAGACTCTTCTTTGTCTGATTAAACAAACAGCAGCCACATTGTCCGTGATTATTCTGGACCTCCACGTTGGATAAATTCAATTTCTTCTTGAGATACAAGTTTCCTTCTGTACTTCTGAGGTAAAGTTTTTATTATCTCTGCAGTGTCTGGTGGACCCTGATGCATCAGCCAGTCTGGCAATTTACTTCCCTTAGAATGCTGTGAAATTGAAGAAGAGTGAGATGGTAGCCCTGCTGATCTCAGAACTTCTGACACATTGGGTTTAGGATTGTCTCTTCTGCAGGGAACTTATTAATGGAGTATGTGGCTTGACTACCTGAAGAAATTCCAAAGGGAATGTCGGAACCTGGGTTTGCAGAGTAAAGAAAGCAGGCTATGTTTTCCATCACCGGTAGGTCAGAGAGGCATGATTCCTATGCTTAGATGCAGATTTTGGAGGAAAGTGCCACACAAAGATCATTTTAGGGGAACACCCTCTTCAGGAGGGTTTGCTGCCAAGAACAAGGAGCCTTTAGCAGGAAGAGATCAGAGATACTGTCCAATGAAGAAGCAGCTGGGAGACCAGGGGAATGTAGGGAACAACTGCAGGACAAACAAACCTCAGCACAAGAGCTGAACTTTGGTGTTTTTGTTTGTTTGTTTTGTTTTTTGGTTTTTTTCAAAGGGAGAATATCTAAAAAACCCGCAAATATATTTCAGGAGAAAAAGAATGAACATTGGGAATCTGCCATACTCAGAGGGCACCAAATACCAAGTTACATCTGCCTCTGCCAACTAGGATTTTTTTCATTCCTCCTTTGCTTCCTCCAGAACCAACTCAGGAAGTTGCAGTGGCAGCCTACTGGGAAAGTGATGTTGAGAAGATCTGGAACAAGGTGGGGGAGTGGAGAAGTGGTCACACTCTCTTCCTTTCCTGTGATGGTTACTTTTATGTGCCAACTTGGCTGGACTAAGGGATGCCCAGATAGCTGGCACACATTATTTCTGAATGTGTCTCTGAGGCTGTTTCCAGAAGAAATTAGCAGTTGAATCAGACTGGGTTAAGATCACCCTTACCAATGCAGGTGGGCACCATCCATCTGTTGAGAGCCTGAATAATAGAGCAAAAAGTCAGAAGAGGGGCGAATTTGCTCTCTTTGGCCTTCTGATTCAGACTGAAGTACACCACTGGCTTTCCCAGCTTGCAGACTGCAGATACTGGGACTTCTCAGCCTCAGTAATTGCATGAGCCAATTCCTATTATACATTTCCCCATCTCTCTCTCTCTCTCTCTCTCTCTCTCTCCCTCTCTCCCTGTTCTATTTCTCTGGAAAACCATGACTAATACACCTGTTAAACACTTCCTAGGTTGAAGTAGCATGACTGTCAGTGGCATGAAAAAAGGCTTTAATTTAAATGAAGCACAGAGATTGGATCATTAAAAGAAGCTGGGCATCTCATTTGCAATTCTGAGTCCGAATGGATGATTAGAATTTAGTGAGATCAACAGAAACTTTCCTCCAAAACATAATAAATAGCATATGCAGGTTTTATTCACCTCCTCCTCACCCCTATGGTGAGGGGGAGACTCCTGCCCTAGAGTTATGTGGATTACTGAACAGACAACACCCACCACTAGCTGGATGAGACTGACAGCAATTTCTTAGTCACATAAACTACACAAGCCAGGTGAAGAGGACATCACATGCCATGCAGGGCCACATGGGGGTTGCTCTTGGGAACAAATTAATAAGCAGGAGCTGTAGGGGGTAGGCTTTGTAGTAACAAGAGGGTGAGGTGGCCCTTGGCTTGTTTGAATAATTTCTTGCACTGGCAGGGAACTGAAGCCTGCTACTTCAGGACTGAACCAGGTCTTGTGATAAGAGGGTTGTTAGACTAGGTTTCTTTATCTGCAGCAGCAGGGGGGAAGGGGAACTTGTGGTTAGGTCATTCAAAGCTCTCCCAATTTTACAGATGTCAAGGCAACGTTAACACCGAGTCTTAATTTCAGCCTTACACCACAGTGTAAAAGGGCCAGAGAGAAGACATTATACATTTAGGGTCTAACTAGTATTTTGGAATGCAGAGCACAGAAATAGAAAGGTTTGAAGGAGACTGGAGAAATAAGCAGGGACCAGAACCTAGAGTCTCAAATGCCCTACTACAGAGTTTTTCCCTGTAAGGGCAAAGGGAGAGCATTAAAGAGTCTTAAACAGAGTAACATCATGAGATTCCTTTTTTGTTTAGAAGTCTCTCTAGCTGTAACAAAGTGAATGTTTGGGAGTAGGGCACTACTCCAAAGGTAGGTAGACAAATTAGGAGGCTGTTGGAGTGTCTAAGAGACTGAAATGTACCAAAAGTAATTTGGGGAATAGAAAGATATGGATGGATCTCAGAAACTTAAGCAGAAGGAAAAATTAAGTTTTCTGGATTTGGCAGCTAGATAAATGATATGTCTTTCACTGTAGAAAAGAAAACCAGATAGGCACAATTTAGAAATGGAAATGTTCTAGCCACAAAAGTATGATAAATTAAGCATACAGTAGGAAGATGAGAGTAATTTGTATATATTTTAATGGTAGACTTTTCCACTTCCTGTGTTTATGGATTATTATTAAAAGTATAACGCATTAGAATCAATATCTCAGTAACATGAATCAATCAACAAATATTTTCAACATACCCACTAGCTATTAAAGACAGTACTCTCAAAGAATTTTTACTAGTTGAATATGTTGAGACCAAACTCATAAAAGAACTAGTAGCACAGTGTGGTATTTGCTAAGTACCAAATGATCAAAATAGAAAATAAGTTTTATGAAAGTATTCAAAAATGTCTGGTAATACCAGTGAAAACTTCTCTCAAAACACAAAATTTTAAATGTCATTATTTTATCTAGAAGTTCTGCTTCTAGAAATTTATGCTAGGAAAATGGTAAAGAAATTATGAATAAAAAATGTGAGATAAAAGAAGTGATAAACAGTGAAGTTAATGCTTTCTCTAAGGTTTTTGCTTATAGATGCAACATGCTATCTTCTTTTTGATCATGCTTGGGGTCAAAAGAACACCCCTCTGAAGATTAAACAAAAAGACCCAATTAGGCACTTGAGATGTTTTCCCATCAATTCCTCCTCTTCCTTTATACTTCATCCTCTAGGGCTGAAATCAGTCAAGATACAGAAAAGAATGTAGACAGGTTGACAATGGTATCTTTAACTGCCTATGGCTTCCTCACTGTTTTTCCTCACTGTTTTTCTTTAATACCGATTTTTTTTTGGTTAACGACCTTACCTTTAGTCTGCTTCCCCATCCTTCAAAAACAATCATGTTCTATCCCTTTATAATTATCATTGACAGACTTCCTGAGCTTAAAAAGTCAAAAAAAAAATGTGTTTACTTTTGGATGGAGCCTTAAAAATACAACTGATAAAAAAGCCATCTTTTTACTTAGAAGTTCTGCTTCTAGAACTTTATGCTAGGACCATAGTGAAGAAATTATGACTATGTGTGCATAGAATGGTGCTCTTTGAGTTTTAATAGTGAAAACCTAGCCATCACGTATATTAACATCAAAAATGGTTTGGTTATATAATAACAGCAGAACTACACAATAGAATATTATGCCACCATAAAGTAGAACTGAAAGTATTACAACAAAAGACATAGACAATATATTACTACATCGAAGAGCAGCTAATAGGAGAGTATTACGGCATGATGCTCTCTATCTATATGCATAAGGAATTCGGAAAGGAATTACCCAACAGGTTAACAGTAGTTATCCTGAAGGATGTGGGATTGCAGGGTTACTTTCACTTCCTCTCTACCATCTGAAATTTTAGAATGATAATACATTATCTGAAAAAAATATGTATTACGAAAGGACTTCCATTGTTGTCTTATGAGGAGCTTTCTGGACAACACTTGTTCACACAGGGAAAATCATATGGGCTGAATGATGTAAAAACTCTTTCTTCTGTGGTTGCATTCTGACTCCTACTACTGAATGCCTCCCATTTTCCAGCAACTAGAATGAAAACTGATACACTTGCCACTTTGATGGGGTTTGCTGTTTGGCCAACTCATGACCACTTTAATGTTCATTTTTCTAGTTTCGCATAATGATGAATTATAAAAAGGTATCTGGCCATTTAAGAACAACCCCTAAATAGGGCTTCACTATTTTTACTAAGGTAAAACATTCTCTCAATAACCCAAATTCAAAATTACAGAACCATCTTTCATTTTTCTTTGCTTCTTATATCAAATCTCTAACAAAGCCACCCATCTTCTCCCATTCCTTTCTATTCTTTATAACAGGGGTCAGTAAACTTTTTCTATAAAAGACCAGGTAGGAAATATCTTAGCACAGCAACATGCTTAGATCTTAAACGCACTTCGCTAAGTGAAAGAAGTCCGACATGAAAAGGCTCCTTTTGCACAATTCCGTTTATATATAGCACTCTGGAAAAGGCAAAACTGTAGGGACAGAAAGCAGATTAGTGGTCGCCAGTGATAAAGGTGTAAAGAGAGGGGTTGAATATAAATGAACAACACTAGGGAACTTGGGGCGCAGAGGGGGGGGTGAGAAAACTTCTGTACGGAATTGTGGGGATAAATACATGAGCCATCACAGTTGTCAAAACTCAAAGAACTGTACATCGCAGAGTGACTTTTACTGCATGTTAACTTTTAAAAATCAGATCGAACAGGATGTGGGGAGGGATGCAAGATGTGACAAATCTAGATGTATTTCAAAGGGATTACATAATCACAAAAAGCTGCTGACCCAAACAGCTTTGGCAAACAGTTTTCTGACCGGATACTTCAAAGTTAAACACAAAAAGAAATGTACATTAACTCTACGCTCTAGCTTACGGCTTGGCAAACTTTTTCCATAAAGGACTTGACAGTAAATATGTTCGGCTTGGCAAGCAAGGATCTCTGTCACCACTATTTAAATGTGCAGCTGGAACACAAAAGCAGCCACAGACAATACGTAAACGAATGAGCATGGCTGTGTTCCAATAAAACTTTATTTATTAAACAGGTGCTGGGTTGGATTTGGCCTGTGAGCTGTACTTGGCCAATCTCTGCTAGAGTTGGTAAATTTACTCCTCACAAGGGTATGGCCTAGCAATTCTAAAACTACTTTCCTTTTATGCTAGGGTTGAACTAATAAATATACTGTAGAAACTGAGAGTTGGCTTTCTCACTGCCAAAGGAAGAAGTCGCAAACAAGGAAAGCGTAAATGCTAGAATGAACCACGTGGTATACTGGATTGGAGATAGGGGTATTCAAATGGATTCACGATTTTTTAATACCTACAAATATAATAGGAATAAACAGAGACATGTTTATAGGCATGAGTTAGGGTACATATATTCCCCAGTTCTATCCACTTAGAGGTGCTAGAAGAAGTGTCACCCCAGCAGCAATGAGCTTGCTTTCTAAATATCATTCTCTAATAAAAGGAACCGGGGCTTCTTGTAAAACTGGTTTATGCCAGGGCTGGGGCAGGGAAAACATTGGATAATCCTGGAGCGGTATGTGATGCCAGAAAGTAAGGAAGTGATTAAAAATAAATAATAAAAGATCAAGACATAGTGAAAGGGCCTAAAAAAAGCTCCCAATAGCCAAAATTAGAACATTTTCAAAAACAAAATAAGTAACAATAGTATTGGATTGTAACCCAAAGAATGAAATACATATCCACACTGATATTAACACCCCTCCCAAAGTGAACACATAAACAAACAAATAAATGGGGGAAAGGGACTAGTCTTCTTTACAAAAGATTTCCAATTAAAGATGTAGAAGGGATGAGGAAAACCACCATTAGAGCACCACAGCAATAACTGCCTCAGACAGGACAGGTTAAACACCTACCACACTGGTTCATAATGCCTATGCAATTGAAATTATACTTAAGATACTACCTTATAGGTAAGATATATTTTCTAAGTGCACTCCGTTTGTTATTTTGGGCTTAGGGTAAAAGAACATATGACAACTGCTTTTAGGGGCCAGTTCTGAAGAAATTAGATAGATATAAGCACATCAAAGATAATGGCCTACTCCCCCTGGTGTGTATCAGCAGAAGACTCAAGCCTCTGTGAGAAGCCCATTGTTTGACTTGACAGCCAGCTCAGCCCAGAAGCAATAACAACTTTACCGCAGGGAGGCCCTCAGCTAGGTAAGTCTAAATAAATCCCAGATCTCCATGTGCCGCATATGTGTCCACATAATCCAAGATACAGAGTACGAGAGGACCAATAAGTCAACAAAGGCTTGGGGGTCACGGCGAAAATATTCCAGGATTTCAACACTGCAGACAAATGACTGGGACCATTGACTTCAGAGCAGGTGCCAGCACAATGTCTCAAAACGCCACACAGAAGTGGTCACATCCCAGTGGATACCAGCCAGGGGCTAGATAAGATTCCACGCTTCACAGAACATCAGCAAGGATTCATATAATTCAACATGCTTCCACAAGGTTCCCACAAGGTCACTTAGAAATTATCTGGAATTAGAGCAGGGAGGAGAAGAAGGAAATTTAAAAGACCGAAAACTTACACCAAAAAGCTTGAAACAAGCCAAAGAGCTTACTTATGCTGGAAGAGATGGAGAGATCATTATATTCTAAAATGGGTTTTTAAAAAAATAAATATACCTTTAAAGGGACTAACAGTATGAAACGCATGGTAAATATAAAATTGCTTTGATTTTAATGTTAACTTGTTGAATACACGTGTAATGATTCTTTTTTTATAACTGAATTGTTGGCCGTGCCGCACAGCTTGCGGGATCTTAGTTCCCAGGGATTGAACCCAGGCCCTCGGCAGTGAAAGCCCAGAGTCCTAACCACTGGACCGCCAGGGAATTCCCAAAAGTGGGGCGCTTTGTAAAAAATTAAGAAGTTGCATTTTATTTGTACATGTGTAAGCAATTACTAAATTAGTAATACCTGTTTACTTTTATGCACCATTAGACTGAAAGTTCTGTAGAAATGGGAACTGCATCTTTTTTTTTTTTTTTAAACCATTGTATGCCTAGCATGGTAATAGGTATTTGATAAATATTCATCATACGAATGAATGAAAGAATGAATAAGGTACTGTCCTGGAGCTCAAGACCAGGAAAGGCAAGCAGACATGTAAACAGATATTTAAGATAAACACTAATAAAAGCTGTGATACTAATCAGCCATCTCTGCCTGTGAGGGACAAAGACTACTTCAGAGAGGAGGGGTGTAGATCTTGAAGGGTTAACAGGGGTTCGACAAGGATCTTCTGAACCAGAGAGAAACTTGGAAACATTCTTGAGTTAAAACCATTGATTTTATACTTCTTAGTATTTCCTCTGAGCCCCAGCACAGTAACAGACATTCAGTAAATGCACTGATTTTAGTTTCAGTTTGCAATCCATTAGTCAAAAGAAATTGCCATTGCCTAAAACATATTTCCAACTGATGATGTTGGATATAATGCTTTTTGTAAGCTAAATTGATCACTACAGTGGTCTTATGTAATGAGGTTTATTTATGAAATTTCCTGCCATGGGATCAAATCAAATAATGATCATGGATAAACATATAAGTAAACTGACGGTTTTTTTTTTTTTTTTTTGCTTTTTTGGTTTAAGTATATACAAGTTTAATAATGATGTAATTTACCAATACTCTAGGTTGCATGCTCTGAGCAAGTCTCCTGTGTTTTTCATTTGAATTTCTCTACCTACTTTATTAAAGTGTAATTGTATTTATGTAAAAAATACTGAGCTTTAAATGTTATAAAAGGTTAATTTGACTTCTTTTATATCACCATTTTGAATCTTCTTATTCTAAATGAATCAAAAATATGTAACGCAAAATAGAAAAGAGAGAGGCAAAGAGAGGGAGGGAGAGAGAACTTCAATTAGGGGCACGTACTGATCACGACTGAATCAGATTTCCATCAGATTTCAGGATAAAATCATAAACTTATAAAATTCGAATTATACTTCTGGAGGCAACCTTAGAAATCATCTACACAATTCCTTTGTTTTACATATAAACTTATTAAACTAGAAACTGGACTCTAGTCAATAACCAGAGAAGTATCCTAAATGTCTTGATGTGAATTATTATTATTTTTTTTTGAATTATTATTTTTTAATAACAACTTTATTGGGATATAATTGACATACCATAAAATTAACGGTTTTAAAGTATACAATTCAATAGGGTTTAGTAGATTAACAGAGTTGCACAACCATCACCAATATCTAATTTTAGAGCACTTTCATCACCCCCAAAAGGAACCCAGCACCCCTTATGAGGCATGTTCCATTCCACCTTCTCCCAGCTGCTACCAACCTAATCTACTTTCTATCTCTATAGATTGGCCTATTCTGAATTTCATATAACTTTAATAGTACAATATGTGGCCTTTGTGTCTGGATTATTTCACTTATCATAAGGTTTTTAAGGTTTATCCATGTTGCAGCATATAATAGTACTTCATTCTTTTTTTTGCTAAATAATATTCCATTTTACGGATATGCCACATTTTATCTATCCATTCATCACTTGAGAGACATTTGGGTTGTTTCTACTGTTTGGCTACTAGGAATAATGCTGCTATGAACATTTGTGTACAAGTTTGTGTTTGGACCTATAATTTTAACCTTGAGTATATACCTAGCCATGGAATTGCTAGGTCATATAGAAAAGAAACTCTAGGTTAAAATTTTGAGGAACTGCCAAAGTGTTTTCCAAAGTGGCTGAAGCATTTTAAAATCCCACCAGCCATGCATGATGGTTTTAATTCCTCTGTGTCCTTGTCAACACTTATTATTTTCTGTCTTTCTTAATATAGTCATCCTAGTGGATATGAAGTGGTATCTTCTTGTTTTGTGTTTCCCTCATGGCTAATGATGTTGAGCATATTTTCATGTGTTTATTGTCCATCTGTTTATCTTCTTTGGAGAAATGTTTATTCAAATCTATTCTCCATTTTTAAATTGATGTTATGCACTGAATGTTTGTGATGTGCCCCCTGCCCCATATTCGTATGTTGAAATCCTAACCACAATGTGATAGCAGTAGGAGGCAGGGCTTTGGGGAGTTAATTAGGTCATGAGGGTAGAGCCCTCATAGATGGGATCAGTGACCTTACAAAAGACTCCAGACTCTTGCTCTCTTTCTTCTGTGTGAGGATGCAAGAAGCCAGCTGTCTGCAACTTGTAATAGAGCTCTCACCAGAACCCAACTATGCTGGCACTCTGATGTCAGACTTGCAGCTTCCAGAACTCTGAGAAATAAATTTCTGTTGTTTATAAGCTACCCAATATATGGTACTTTGTTATAGCAGCCCAAACAGACTAAAACAGTGGGACTGTCTTTTTAATTACTGAGATGTAAAAGTTTTTTTTATACATTCTGGATACCAGTCCCTTATCAGATACATGATTTGCTAATATTTCGTCCCACTCTGTGGGTTGCTTTTCACTTTCTTGATTGTTTCCTTTGAAGCACAAAATTTTAAAATTTTGACAAATCCATTTATCTTTTGTTTTTTGGTCACTTGTGTTTTTGGTGTTATATCTAAGACACCATTGCCTAACTCCAGGTTGCAAAGATCTATTCTCACATTTACTTCTTAGAGTTGTATAGTTTTAGCACTATGACACATTTTTCAGTTAATTTTGTATATGGTGTGAGGCAGGGTTTCAGCATCATTCTTTTACATGTGGATATCCAGTTGTCTCATTTGTTGAAAAGACTATTCTTTCCCCTAATGAACTGTCTGGGCACACTGGTTGAAAAGTAATTGACCATAAATGTAAGGGTTTATTTCTGTACTCTCAATTCTATTTCATTAATTTAGGGTTGAATTTATAATAATTCTTCTACTAGTACCTGATCCCACAATGTTTATTTTCTTACCAAACTACTATAAAATTAAATTCAATCCTCAAAATCAGCAGAAGTCACTTCTTCCTGTTTTTGGTACTAGGGCCCAGAAAGAGTATTGAGAAGTCCAGTACAAAGAGACTCACTGTGCCTTTCTCTCTTTATTTTCACCTTCCTTCACTTCTCTTTGGTCATCTAAGCTATCTAAAGCCAAACTGCCTTATGCAGTGTACAAATTGGTTATAGTTGCTTTTCATTGTCTCCTTCTCCTTCTCCATCCCATTCCCCTCCTCCTCCCCATTTCACTCCTTTCTTCTTCTTCTTCCTTCTCTTCCTCTTTTTACCTTTGTTCATGTGATTTCTTCATAAACTCAATTAGGAAGAAGTTCTACCATATTTTATTTTAAAAATTGGTATTTGATATTGCGGGCAAACTCAACTTATAATTTGTAAAGGGAATAAAATTGTTTGTGTAGAAATAGCATCTTTTAATGTTTATAATTCCAACTTAAATCTAACAAATAGTGGATATGAATTTTTGTACCTCTGATCAGAACAAATACAGGTTGGTCAATGTGAGTGTATAAATGCCCTGGCTGCTGAGGTACAAATGTTTTTCTTCTAGTTTTGAGATTGTTGTTGTCAGTGGTGATGGTAGTGGTGGTGTTGGTGGTGGTTAAAAATAGCTCTTTACATGGCCTATTTTGTTACATGTAGATTCCAAACTGTTCAAAGCTGCAGACTTGATAACTCACATTCCCTGACAACAGTTACTTGGTAAGTATCAGCTTTTGTAAATCTATTTGTATTCCCTTCCTTTGGTGTCAGCTATATATCAATATTATAAAGAGAAGAGAGAAAAGCAAGATTTTCTGTGAAAGATTTAAATTTTAAATCTAACATAATTAAAAGAGAGCTCAAGAAGCCTGAATATGTATTATTGTGATTATTGCTATAATGACAATCAATGACGAATACTTAATGTCCCACTACTATTCTTTAAATACTTCTAACAGATTCCAAAGCTCCTAAAAACACTATATGAATTAATTCATTAGCCTAACAAATATTTAATGAGGTCCTATGTAGCTGGTATTGCGTTAAACATACAGAGACCATAAAGATAAATGAGGCCCGGTCCCTCTTACGAAATACTTGATAATCTGGTAGAAAAGAAAAACTGATGCTTTAAAAACCATAATACAAGTGATGCAGATTATTTAAAGGGTACAATAAGAATTAAGGGGATTGATACAAAGTAGAATTGTGTCTGGAGCAAGTGAAAGATATCAGGAAACATTTCATGGAAGAAGTAATTTAGAGTTTAGAATTCATTTCACTTCCCCTCTAAAACACAGTGCCTGTAAATCAAAGCTCTTCTCATTCATTCCAAAATTCCTCCACCCTTCTCTCTCCTTCTCTTCCACCATATCTTCCACCCGTTCTCCTCTCTCCCTTTCTCCACATTTCTTATTTGCCAGGAACCAGTTTGGAGGAGAGAGGAGACTTAACAGGGTGCAGAGACTGGAATAAGCTGATAGAGTATTTGTACTGATGGTGACATTTCTATGTTGATATGAACATCATCATCTTTAAGTCATTATAATTTTAGCGTCATAGTACTTCATTGAAGACACTGACGATTTTTAAAATTATGTCATACAAACTGAAAAAGCCCATGGGCTGCATTTTTGTCTCTCCTAAGCTTCCCATCTCAATGGAATTCTTTTTTTAATATCTTTATTAGAGTATAATTGCTTTACACTGATGTGTTAGTTTCTGCTGTATAACAAAGTGAATCAGCTATACATATACATACATCCCCATATCTCTCCCTCTTGCGTCTCCCACCCACCCTCCCTATCCCACCCCTCTAGGTGGAAACAAAGCACCGAGCTGATCTCCCTGTGCTATGTGCTGCTTCCCACTAGCTAACTATTTTATATTTGGTAGTGTATGTCCATGCCACTCTCTCACTTTGTCCCAGCTTACCCTTCCCCCTCCCCGTGTCCTCAAGTCCATTCTCTACATCTGCGTCTTTATTCCTGTCCTGCCCCTAGGTTCTTGAGAACCTTTTTTTTTTTTTTAAGATTCCATATAAATGTGTTAGCATACGGTATTTGTTTTTCTCTTTCTGACTTACTTCACTCTGTATGACAGTCTCTAGGTCCATCCACCTCACTACAAATAACTCAATTTCATTTCTTTTTATGGCTGAGTAATGTTCCATTGTATATATGTGCCACATCTTCTTTATCCATTCATCTGTCAATGGACACTTAGGCTGCTTCCATGTCCTGGCTATTGTAAATAGAGCTGCAATGAACATTGTGGCACATGACTCTTTTTGAATTATGGTTTTCTCAGGATATATGCCCAGTAGTGGGATTGCTGGGTCGTACGGTAGTTCTATTTTTAGTTTTTTAAGGAACCTCCATACTGTTCTCCATAGTGGCTGTATCAATTTACATTCCCACCAACAGTGCAAGAGGGTTCCCTTTTCTCCACACCCTCTCCAGCATTTATTGCTTGTAGATTTTTTTGATGATGGCCATTCTGACTGGTGTGAGGTGATACCTCATTGTAGTTTTGATTTGCATTTCCCAAATGATTAGTGATGTTGAGCATCCTTTCATATGTTTGCTGGCAATCTGTATAACTTCTTTGGAGAAATGTCTATTTAGGTCTTCTGCCCATTTTTGGATTGTGTTGTTTGTGTTTTTGATTTTGAGCTGCATGAGCTCCTTGTATATTTTGGAGATTCATCCTTTGTCAGTTACTTCCTTTGCAAATATTTTCTCCCATTCTGAGGGTTGTCTTTTCGTCTCGTTTTATGGTTTCCTTTGCTGGGCAAAAGCTTTTAAGTTTCATAAAGTGCCATTTGTTTATTTTTGTTTTTATTTCCATTTCTCTAGGAGGTGGGTCAAAAAGATCTTGCATTTATGTCATGGAGTGTTCTGCCTATGTTTTCCTCTAAGAGTTTTATAGTGTCTCACCTTACATTTAGGTCCTTAATCCATTTTGAGTTTATTTTTGTGTATGGTATTAGGGAGTGTTCTAATTTCATTCTTTTACATGTAGCTGTCCAGTTTTCCCAGCACCACTTATTGAAGAAGTTGTCTTTTCTCCATTGTATATTCTTGCCTCCTTTATCAAAGATAAGGTGACCATATATGTGTGGGTTTATCTCTGGGCTTTCTATCTTGTTCCATTGATCTATATTTCTGTTTTTGTGACAGTACCATACTGTCTTGATTACTGTAGCTTTGTAGTATAGTCTGAAGTCAAGGAGCCTGATTCCTCCAGCTCTGTTTTTCTTTCTCAAGATTGCTTTGCCTATTCAGGGTGTTTTGTGTTTCGATACAAATTGTGAAATTTTTTGATCTAGTTCTGTGAAAAATGCCATTGGTAGTTTGATCGGGATTGCTTTGAATCTGTAGATTGCTTTGGGTAGTATACTCATTTTCACAAGGTTGATTCTTCCAATCCAAGAACATGGTATATCTCTCCACCTGTTGGTATCATCTTTAATTTCTTTCATCAGTGTCTTATAGTTTTCTGCATACCGGTCTTTTGTCTCCTTAGGTAGGTTTATTCCTAGGTATTTTATTCTTTTTGTTGCAATGGTAAATGGGAGTGTTTCCTTAATTTCTCTTTCAGATTTTTCATCATTAGTGTATAGGAATGCAAGACATTTCTGTACATTAATTTTGTATCCTGCTACTTTTCCAAATTCATTGATTAGTTCTTGTAGTTTCCTGGTAGCATCTTTAGGATTCTCTATGTATAGTATCATGTCATCTGCAAACAGTGAAAGTTTTACTTCTTCTTTTCCGATTTGGATTCCTTTTATTTCTTTTTCTTCTCTGATTGCTGTGGCTAAATCTCCCAAAACTATGTTGAATAACAGTGGTGAGAGTGGGCAACCTTGCCTTGTTCCTGAGCTTAGTGGAAATGGTTTCAGTTTTTCACCATTGAGAACAATGTTGGCTGTGGCTTTGTCATATATGGCCTTTATTATGTTGAGGTAAGTTCCCTCTATGCCTACTTTCTGGAGGGTTTTTACCATAAATGGGTGTTGAATTTTGTCGAAAGTTTTTTCTGTATCTATTGAGATGATCATATGGTTTTTCTCCTTCAATTTGTTAATATGGTTTATCACATTAATTGATTTGCGTATATTGAAGAATCCTTGCATTCCTGGGATAAACCCCACTTGATCATGGTGTATGATCCTTTACAATGTGCTATTGGATTCTGTTTGTGAGTACTTTGTTGAGGATTTTTGCATCTATGTTCATCAGTGATATTTGCCTGTAGTTTTCTTTTTTTGTGATATCTTTGTCTGATTTATTTATTTATGATCTGACCTTTATGATTTCTTTCCTTCTGCTAACTTTGGGGTTTCTTTGTTCTTCTTTCTCTAATTGCTTTAGGTGTAAGGTTAGGTTGTTTATTTGAGATGTTTCTTGTTTCTTATGGTAGGATTGTATTGCTATAAAGTTCCCTCTTAGAACTGCTTTTGCTGCATCCCATAGGTTCTGGATCATCGTGTTTTCATTGTCATTTGTTTCTAGATATTTTTTTATTTCCTCTTTGATTTCTTCAATGATCTCTTCATTATTTAGCTGTGTATTGTTTAGCCTCCATGTGTTTGTAATTTTTACAGATTTTTTCCTGCAATTGATATCTAGTCTCATAGTGCTGTGGTCGGAAAAGATACGTGATATGATTTCAGTTTTCTTAAATTTACCAAGGTTTGATTTGTGACCCAAGATATGATCTATCCTGGAAAATGTTCCATGAGCACTCGAGAAGAAAGTGTAATCTGCTGTTTTTGGATGGAATGTCCTATAAATATCAAATAAGTCCATCTTGTTTAATGTATCATTTAAAGCTTGTGTTTCCTTATTTATTTTCATTTTGGATGATCTGTCCATTGGTGAAAGTGGGGTGTTAAAGTCCTCTACTATTATTGTATTACTGTCGATTTCCCCTTTTATGGCTGTTAGCATTTGCCTTATATATTGATGTGCTCCTATGTTGGGTGCATAAATATTTACAACTGTTATATCTTCTTCTTGGATTGATCCCTTGATCATTATGTAGTGTCCTTCCTTGTCTCTTGTAATTGTCTTTAAAGTCTATTTTGTCTGATACGAAAATTGCTACTCCAGCTTTCTTTTGATTTCTGTTTGCATGGAATATCTTTTTCCATCCCCTCACTATCAGTCTGTATGTGGTCCTAGGTCTGAAGTGGTTCTCTTGTAGACAGCGTATATACGGGTCTTGTTTATGTGTCCATTCAGTCAGTCTATGTGTTGTGATTGGAGCATTTAATCCATTTACATTTAAGGTAGTTATCGATATGTATGTTCCTATTACCATTTTCTTAATTGTTTTGGGTTTGTTATTGTAGGTCTTTTCCTTCTCTTGTGTTTCCTGCCTAGATAAGTTCCTTTAGCATTTGTTGTAGAGCTGGTTTAGTGGTGCTGAATTCTCTTAGCTTTTGCTTATCTGTAAAGGTTTTAATTTCTCCATTGAATCTAAATGATATCCTTGCTGGGTAGAGTAATCTTGGTTGTAGGTTTTTCCCTTTCATCACTTTAAATAATGTCTTGCCACTCCCTTCTGGCTTGCAGAGTTTCTGCTGATAGATCAGCTGTTAACCTTATGGGGATTCCCTTGTATGTTAATTGTTGTTTTTCCCTTGCTGCTTTTAATATTTTTTCTTTGTATTTAATTTTTGATTGTTTGATTAATATGTGTCTTGGCATGTTTCTCCTTGGATTTATCCTGTGTGGGACTCTCTGTGCTTCCTGGACTTGATTGACTATTTCCTTTCCCATTTTAGGGAAGTTTTCAACTATAATTTCTTCAAATATTTTTTCAGTCCCTTTTTTTTCTGTTCTTTTTCTGAGACCCGTATAATTCGAATGTTGGTGCGTTTAATGTTGTCCCAGAGTTCTCTGAGACTGTCCTCAATTCTTTTCATTCTTTTTTCTTTATTCTGCTCTGTGATAGTTATTTCCACTATTTTATCTTGCAGGTCACTTACACATTCTTCTGCCTCAATTATTCTGCTATTGATTCCTTCTAGAGAATTTTAAATTTCATTTATTGTGTTATTCATCATTGTTTGCTTGCTCTTTACTTCTTCTAGGTCCTTGTTAAAGGTTTCTTTATTTTTCCACTCTATTTCCAACATTTTGGATCATTTTTACTATCATTACTCTGAATTCTTTTTCACATAGACTGCCTATTTCCTCTTCATTTGTTTGGTCTGGTGGGTTTTTACCTTGCTCCTTCATCTGCTGTGTATTTCTCTGTCTTCTCATTTTGGTTAACTTACTGTGTTTGGGGTCTCCATTTTACAGGCTGCAGGTTCATAGTTCCTGTTGTTTTTGGTGTCTGCTCCCCATGGGTAAGGTTGGTTCAGTGGGTTGTGTAGGCTTCCTGGTGGAGGGTACTGGTGCCTGTGTCTGGTGGATAAGGCTGGATCTTGTCTTTCTGGTGGGCAGGACAGTGTCCAGTGGTGTGTTTTGGGGTGTCTGTGATCTTATTTTGATTTTAGGCAGCCTCTCTGCTAATGGGTGGGTTTGTGTTTCTGTCTTGCTAGCTGTTTTGCATGGGGTGTCCAGCACTGTAGCTTGCTGGTGGTTGAGTGGAGCTGGGTCTCTGTATTGAGATGGAGATCTGTGGGAGAGCTTTTACTGTTTGATATTACATGGGGCCGGGAAGTCTCTGGTAGACCAATGTCCTGAACTCAGCTCTCCCACCTCAGAGGCTCAGGCCTGACACCCAGCCAGAGCACCAAGACCCTGTCAGCCACATGGTTCAGAAGAAAAGGGAGGAAAAAATAAGAAAGAAGGGAGGAAAGAAAAGAAAGGAAAAGAAAGAAAGAAAGAAAGAAAGAAAGAAAGAAAGAAAGAAAGAAAGAAAGAAAGAAAGAAAAGAAAGTTATTAAAATAGAAAAGAATTATTAAACATAAAAAAATTAAAAAGTAATTTTAAAAAAAAGAGGGAAAGAAAGAAGAGAGCAAGCAAACCAAAAAACAAAACATCCAATGATAACAAGCACTAAAAACTATACTAAAAAAAAAAAAAAAAAAAAAACCAAAAAACGGACAGTCAGAACCCTAGGACAAATGGCAAATGCAAAGCTATACAGACAAACTCACACAAAGAAGCATACACATATACACTCACAATAAGTGAAAAAGGAAAATATATATATACATATAAAAAATTTAAAAAGGAAGAGAGCAACCAAATCAGTAAACGAATCTACCAATGATAATAAACTCTAAATACTAAACTAAGATAAACATAAACCCAGAAAAAAAGTAGATGCAGAAAGCAAACCCTAAGTCTACAGTTGCTCCCAAAGTCCACTGCCTCAATTTTGGGATGATTCATTGAGTATTCAGGTATTCCACAGATGCAGGGTACATCAAGTTGATTGTGGAGATTTAATCTGCTGCTCCTGAGGCTGCTGTGAGAAATTTCCCTTTCCCTTCTTTGTTCGCACAGCTCCTGGGGTTCAGCTTTGGATTTGGCCCCGCCCCTGTGTGTAGTTCACCTGAGGGCATCTTTTGGGAAGTCTGAGGTCTTCTGCCAGCGTTCAGTAGGTGTTCTGTAGGAGTTGTTCCACATGTAGATGTAGTTTTGATGTATTTTTGGGGAGGAAGGTGATCTCCACGTCTTACTCCTCTGCCATCTTGAAGGCGCCCCCTCAATGGAATTTGTGAAAACATAAATTATTTGGTCTTTGATAAAGAGTAGACAAAAGCATGTGAATTCAACTTCAAATTACACAAGATTTTTTTAATTGCAGAAAGTATGGTGATTGCTAAATTATAATTTTGACCCATAACTTTAGAGAGTGAATAAATCTAAAATGAAACTAGAATAAATCATATTTTAAGCAAAGATGAAATAAAGCATAAAGAAAGCAAGTGTATACTTACAAAACTTTAGAGATATTAAAGTAGTATTCCTGAACATACACAATAAGAAACAATTTTTACACATAATGTGGATAGCTGGAGAATGATTTAGTGCCTTTAATTTTTCAATCTTATGAAAAGTAAAAGTTTGCCTCTTATCTATATGGTAGAAACTTGATAATATTCATTCTAAATATTCTGTATATTCTCCTTTAAAAAATTGAGGAGTGGGTAAATTCTAAATTAGTAAATTATTTATGTTGTCATATGCTATTAGAACATAGCATTTGGAATGTCAACACAGAGCAAAAGGAATAAGGTATTATATCATACTTTCTAATAAATGCTAAAAAGACCCTTTTAAGCTATAGGGGCTATTTCCATATATGTTGATTTTACCAACTATTGGACCTTTTTAAGAGTAGTGTGTGTGTTTGTGTGTGTGTGTGTGTGTGTGTGTGTGTGTGTGCACACGCGCGCGCGCACCTGTACAGACCAGATAATAAAAAAGAAAGATAAATGCTAATATTGAAAGCAATGTATTAAATATAAGTTAATTGTCCAAAGGATCATTTATCCAAAGACTCATTTTATCTAATTTTTATACATACGTCTAGGCACATAGCCTATTATTTTAAAATTTAATCTAAAAACATTTTATTTGCAAAGGTTTCTTGCTCAAATCTATGAAGAACAATCCCTTTTTTGCTAAATAGCTTATTCTTTACCATAATGAACATGGCACCCTCACAAATTATATTTGCAAAGCATTTTCATGCAAAGTTAAAGTGTTATAACTATGCCATTAAACTCTAAAATCCCATGTAAGGCAGATGGGACCCAAGTGTGAACAATGCATTGTAGACCACCTTGACATTGATTTCCTGAAATGGGAGGCATGAGGAATCAATAGGGACTCCTGTGCCCTCGATCCCTGTCTCTCACCTCCCCAGGTGCCTTTCTCCTTTAATTAATTGCACTTTATCTTATGCATTTTGCCCCTCAACCCACAAACACTCAAGTCTTTCCCATCCTAAAAATTCCCATTCTCTCAAATACTATTCAAAATACCTCCCCATATCTCTACCAAATATTTTGGAAAATACAGTGCATTTTCCTTTGTGTCTCATAATCCATCAAGACAGAGACTGTTAGCTGTCTATCCTGTTCTTTGTCTCTAACTGGACCCTGATCAATGTGCCCAGATAAAATATTTTATTTCCCAGTCGTTCTGGCAGCTAGGGGTGTTCAATGTGTTTTAAGCAGAAGTTAGGTAGACTTCAAAAAAAGTGTTGAACAGGGGGTTTTAACATGTTTCCATTTGTCATTAGTCCTTTCTCCTTCTTCCTGTCTAGAATACACGTCTGGTGTCTAAAGCCCCAGCAACCATCTGGACGATGAAAAAAGCTTTAGGATGGAAGCCATGGCCAAACACAGTAGAGGAGAAAGATAAAAGAGCCTGTGAGCCAGGTAAATATGGAGATTCATACCAGCTCTGGGATGTCTCTTCCTGACTTCCTCCATGAAAGACATGAATGTTTAACTTTTGTTTTATTTCATTATAACTTTTTAAATTACCAGTCCTCTCCTTTAAACTACTCTTTATCTTCATTTACATATTGATGTAGTGTTGAATGCATTTATTTAAACATTCACATATGTAGTAAGCTATATAAGTTTAGATGATATTATTTAAGGCTGTGAATTTTAGTTTTAGCATATAAATAATATTTTAACATAATATAGTTCAGTCCATATACTATGTTGATTTTAATTAGTTGATATTTTATATTTATGCATATAGATGCAAAAGTATAAGTAAAATGATTCTTTGAAAGCTCAATTGTCTTCTGATTTCTATGAATCAGCTTAGGAGTTTTTTGACAAACAGAAATTACTATTTATTTTTAAGGTCTCAAAATCAAATAGAAATCATAGAAATTAATCTCAATTTGACCTTAAAGCAGAATATAATCACTGTTGATATTTAAAATTCATCAGAGAAATATGATATTTAAAAAATTTACCCATATGTAAATCATTATTTTTGAGCCAAATATAATCTTAGTTGATACATCTGTGCAACCCTCAACCTCTGAATTTTTTCTCGTCCCTTTCCTCTAACAAAATTCCTCTCTTAAAGGTCATTAGTTAACCCGAGTTGCCAAATCCAATATTTAAATGCTAATTGAAAAGCTGCATGTCATTCATCTTTTACTTTTACCACATGTACCGAAGTCTTACAACTCTGTTCTTTTTTTTTCTTCGTTGTTCACCCTTGGATTTTCTCCTACTTCAGATCAGCCTCCCTTTTTTCATTGATTCCTCTCTTCTAGCTCCCTATTAAATATTAGCTCCCTTATAGTTCACGTTCAGTTTTTTCTTCTTACTGTATATCTCATACAATGCCAAAACTTTCTCTTGCTAATATGATAGTGCTACCAAAATTTATATCTCAAACCTGACATTTCCCTTGAGCTCCACACTCATGTTTCAGAGCACCTGCTGTCCTACCAGGATATCCTGTAAACAATTTAAATGAGTGTCAAATTTACTATCATTCCATCAGAGGCAGTCACCCTTCAGACTCTGCTCTGCTCCATGACTGAGGCAGTACCACCAGAAACAGTACCACCAGATCCTCACGCAAGAAGGAAGATAAAAATCTTGTGCATGTGAATAAGGGCTCATCCTGTTTCAAGTAAGAAAATTCCAAATCTACTCAGTTTAAGCAAATAAGGGAACATATTGACTCATACATTTCTGTAATAAACTAGCTGCTGACTCGGTGCAATCCAGTTGTTTAATCCTTGTCTTCAAGAATATTTTTTCCCTCCTTCTCTTTGTCACTTAGTTTTGTTTTCAACTTTGCTGGCTTATTTCTCAATCATATTCATCCCAGTGGCAGCAAAGAAAGGTAACAAAATCTAAAAGCTTATATTATCAAAGTTTAAGAATTTCATTGGGAAGAAAATCTCTTCTCCAATATTTCAAGCAAAAGCCAAGGAATGATTCTCATTGATTTGAGTTAGATCACAGGTCCCAAAATGATCACTAAAATTCTCATTACCTGCCTTAGACCCAAGTAAGTGGAACCCCTGACCTGGGCTCCACACCTCAGGCCCCTTTTTAATCCGCTAACTCCCACCACTTCAGAGTGCTTTTCCAAAGTTTTCATAATCCTCTTCTGGTGATTGGAATCACCCAGAATCTGCATTATTATCCAGGAAGGGCACCCAGAGCCTAGATTAGGACCTGCATGGGTGAGATTTCTTAGGAGCACTCTCCAACTCTCCATACCACTCATTGAGGTCAACCAGATGCCTGAAGAGCTCCCAGAATCATACCCATAGGGTTGTCCTAAGGCCCTGAAGTCGAGTTCTGGAGTCAGGTCCTGGTTCCAAGAGGGTGGCTTGGTGACCAGATCACCCTCACTGGCCAGGACGGGATTTCTTTCATGGTATCACAATACCCACATTCCATGGGTATTCTGCCCATGGAATGGTGCAAACACACTAATTTTGGGTGACTCTTACACATAGATACAAAAGCTGTGTACTATGGCTTTTCCATACTTTCTTCACTGTGTGCTTTAGTTTGCATGGCTTTAACTGGAAGCTTATCTTCCAGTTCACAAATCCTTTCTTCTGCTCAGTCTAATTTGATGAAAACCCAAATATTGAATTCTTAATTTTAATTATTATGATTTTCTGTTCAAGAATTTCTGTTTGATTCTTTTTTTGTAGATTCTAGTGCTTTGGTGAAATTCTCCATTGTGTCATCTATTTTCTCAAACATATAAGTAATAGCTATTTAAAATCTGTGTCTGACAACTCCAGTTTATGGATTATCTTTAGATATGTTTCTGTTGTCTATTTTTCCTCTTGTTTGCATTAGCTAGCATTTCCAGTATGATGTTGAAAAGGAGTGGTGAAGGGACTTCTTTGCCTTTTTCCTGATCTTAGTGGGAAAGTTTCTAGTTTTTCATCATTAAGTATGATGTTAGCTGCAGGTTTTTGAAGATAATTTTTTATCAATTTGAGGAAGTTCCCTTCTATTCCTAGTTTGATGAGAATTTGTATCATGAATGGGTATTGGATTTTGTCAGATGCCTTTTCGGCATCTATTGATGTGATCATGTGATTTTTCTTCTTTCACTTGTTGATGTGATGGATAACATTAATTGATTGTCAAATGTTAAAATACCTTGCATACCTAGGATAAATGCCACTTGGTCATGGTGTATAATTCCTTTTATACATTGTTGGATTAAATTTGCTAATATTTTGTTGAAGATTTTGCATCTGTGTTCATGAGAAGTATTAATTTCTAGTTTTCTTTTCTAGTAATGTCTGTGTCTGGTTTTCAAATTAGGATAATGCTGACCTCCTAGAATTAGTTAGAAAGTATTCCCTCTGCTTCTATATTCTGGAAGAGAGTATAGAGAATTGGCATAAATTATTCCTCAAATGTTTGGTATAATTCAGTGGTGAATCTATCTGGACCTAGTGTTTTCTCTTTTGGAAGATTATTCATTATTGATTCAATATTAAATAGACATCGGCCTTTTCAGATTATCTATTCCTTCTTGTGTGAGTTTTGGGAGATTGTGTTTTTTAAGCAATTGGTCCATTTCATCTAGGTTATCAAATTTGTGGGCATTGAGTTGTTCTTAGTATTCCTTTTTAATCTTTTCAATGCTCATGGGATCTGTAGTGATGTCCCCTTTTTCAATTCTGATATTAGTAATTTGTAGCTCCTAACAAATATTTGAAACACACTTGGCCTCTGAATACCAGTCTCTGGGGTGTCCTTCTATCTCACAGAACAGCTTAATGCTTTGCTGGATCATCCTTATCTTGCTGACTTCTAAAATTTGGAGTGACCCTGGAGGTCCTCTGACCTCCTCTCTTCAAGCTACACTTACTCCCAGTCTTTAAATACCATGTATTTCCATATGACTCCAAAATGCATACCTCTGGCCCTGAACATTTTGCTAAACTCTAGATTTTTGTATCTGACTCTCTACTAGAAAACTACTTGATTATCTAATGGTTATCTCAAACTCAACATACTCTAAAGGGAATTCTTTATTTAAGTACCAGCAGCAGTCCCTCTCCTACAAAAGAGCTTCTCCTAGTTTCCCACCTTTTGTTATACTCTATTCCCTATTTTTTAATAGTTCTTAGACCAAAACAACTCTATTCCCTATTTTTATGGTTGCTTAGGCCAAAACGTTAGAAGAATTCTTCATACTTCTCTTCCTTCCACTTTATATTAGCAAATTCTGTTGGCTCTCTTCCAGATAAATAAATCCAGATCCCAGGCACTCATCAGCACATCTACTACACTTGTGCAGTCACAGTCAGTACTCATCAGGAGGACTATGAGAGGCACTTTACGAGGTTCCCTGCCACCACTCTTTCCCCCTCTATTCTAACATAGCAGCTAGAGTGATCATCCAGAATACACACCAGATCATGTTACTGTTCTGCTTAAGCAATCCAAAGCCAACACGGTTTACTCAGAGGAATGGCCAAGACCTTTACAATGGTCTACTTGCACCACACTGTGTCCAAACCCCTAAACCATTCCCTCTCTAGCCTCATCTCCCAGTGTTCACCCCTTCACTCACTCAAATCTAGCTTTTCATCTTTTTTTAGATCTATATCCAAACTGCTCACCATGATGTATACGTTCTATGAGTTTGTCTTCTAGTGCTCTCCCTGCTTGGTTCCCTTACTTGGTGTTTGCCATATTGGCCTTCTTGTTCTTTCTCAAATAGCAAGTCCATCCTACCTCAGGGCCCTTGCACCAGCTTCCGCCTCTGGCTGGACTGCCCTTGCCCCAGATAGCTGCAAGTGTTAAGTCTTATTTCAAATCCCTTCAGGTCTTTGCTCAAATACTACTTGAGCAGCAATGTCTTTTTTGATTATACTATGTAAAATTACAGCCCCATTATCATTCTATATAGTTCTCTGTAGCAGTTAATACCACAAAAATATGCATTTATTTCCTGTCCTTCCCTCATAGGTCTGAGGGGTCAGGGAAAGCTTTCCTGAAAAGGTGGTGCTTCAGCCGAGCCATAAATCAGAGTAGACTATCCAAAAAAGGGAAGAAGCACATTCAGTAAAAGGGTTAGAAATTATAAGGCCCTGACTCTAGAAAGGCAGACACAGGAATATCTGTTTTGTAAAAGGACCATGTAAGTCATGCTAAGGACTTTGCATTTTATCTCAAACATAATGAAAGATTTATGGAGTAGGATTATATGATTAGAATTTCTTTTTTTTTAATCAAAGAGAAATTTTTGTGGTTTTTATTTTTTTTTAATAAATTTATTTATTTATTTATTTATTTTTGGCTGCGTTGGGTCTTCGTTGCTGCATGTGGGCTTTCTCTAGTTGTGGTGAGCAGGGGCTACTCTTTGTTGCGATGCACAGGCTTCTCATTGCAGTGGCTTCTCTTGTTGCGGAGCACAGGCTCTAGGCATGTGGGCTTCAGTAGTTGTGGCACACGGGCTCAGTAGTTGTGGCTCGCGGGCTCTAGAGCACAGGCTCAGAAGTTGTGGGGCAGGGACTTACTTGCTCTGAGGCATGTGGGATCTTCCCTGACCAGGGCTCAAACCCATGTCCCCTGCATTGGTAGGCAGATTCTTAACAACTGCGCCACCACGGAAGTCCCTAGAATTTCATTTTGAGAAGATGCTTTTCACTGTTTGAAGAAGAGATGGATTCAATGGAGGCCAAGGAGGTATAGGAAAGTCAGTGAGAGGCTCTTGCAATGGCAGATATGTGTCTGTCATGTGATGGTTTCTGAGATTCATCTTCTACAGTATTAACCAAGAATCTCTTGCAGCCTCTTGGTCCAAATTTCTTCTTCTACTTATTTTGAGATAGTCATATGTCTTTCCTTGGTTTGATATTAGCCATTTATAATACCTTAAAATGCAGAGTTAACTTTTCCATCAATATATGAATTTTCTTTCATCTTTAAGTATGCAATCAAAGGCTATCTATACCTGGTTTAAAAAAAACTTTTTTTAACTAGCTCAGATTTTGGATGTAGGTAGTAAGTAAGGAACTTGTTCCAGCATCCCCTTAAGAGCATCCCCTGCTGTTGTAAAGAGAAACCAGTACAAATAGAAAGAGAAAATATAGCATAGATTTCAAACTGCACACATTTTGCGGTGAATATATTCATATCTGCAATCCACAAAGGGAACAATTTTCTTTTATAGGATAATGATGCCCATGAGATGGAGTTCTAATGGGATATTTCTGTAGTCAAACAAATATTTGTACATGTTTCCGTTCATTTTTTTTACAAATGAAATGACAAAATAATACCCTATGTCCTTGATAATTCCAACTCTAGTGCTTTTAGCTGGCAGCTCCTTCTGTAATATGTACAAATTCTATTTGTTGCTTTCAACCTCATAGGTGCCTCTTTCAGTCTTCTGAGTTCAACCTTGGTCTGTCATTTTTAAAACCATAAAATGGCCAGAGAACATATGCTAGGGACTGGTTCATAATAGCTGAATCAGTAACTGTGTCTCAACTAGTAAACGGTTCCATATGGTTAGGAACTTAGCTTGTGATCTTAAGTCAAGGGTGTTTGGATTTAGCAAGAAATTACTTGGATTTTTACCTTATCGCTAGTCTATTTTTACATGTTAAAATCATAACTACACATAAAATTCCCCTTACACATAATAGTTAAGGCTGAAAATTTCTGTGAAATGCAGTAATTTGGTTTCTGAGTCTGTGTGTGCGCGTATTTGAATTTTCTTTACCAGGTATAGATAGTCTTTGATTCCATACTCAAAGACGAAACTTAAAATCCATACAGTCAAGGAAGAGTTACCCGTGAACTTAAACTTGATGTATGTGTTACAAATCTGTGAAGAGTTAGAATACAACGTAATTGACTTAACTACCAAAACTACACTGACCAGAGTTTAGCCTTTTTTAAAATATAAACTAGATGATATTTTTAAAATAATTCAGAGTGTTATCCCAAGGAAGATGAAGAGGGTACCCACTTCCTCAACTGCTCATCCTGAGCTATTTATTCACTCAACAGTTACCTTCTTTGTTATAATGGCTTTCAGGTAAATTTTCGTTTAAAGAATGTGTTCTGCAGATTTAAATGGTCCAGTTATTTGGAAGACGAAATGAGATAATTTATGTAAAGGAAAGTTGCACAATAGTCAGCAAATGTTAACTCTCTTTCTTCCTCCTTTTATCTTTCCCATTCCATATCCCTCTTCCCCTTTCTCCCATCCTTCACTCATGTATGTTACCATGTCTCCAATAATAATTTTACAGATAAACAAAAAAATGAAATCGAAATATTTGATATCGAAACAAACCTCCCCAAACACGGCATTTTAAAAAATAATTCTTTGATATGATATCATTTACCGATTTTATTCCACAGAAATAAAAGAGAAAAGATTTCTGATCATTTTCTGTTTCTGCTTGCTGATATTTTATATTAACCAATGATGACTATATCAGGCCTCCACGCCAAGATATCACAATAGAATTATGAATATGCAATCCTGATACTGAAAAACATTTTAAATTGTAAACAATATTTATGAACACAGGATACTACTGATGTTACATTACTCAATGGAAAGGCAGGATATAAATTTTTTTTGCCTTTTTTTCTTTACTTTCTCTACTTTTTTGAGGAGTGGGGTAAGGTGGAGTCATTCTTTTTTAATTTTACATATGATCAAGGCAATAACGATGCCTTGGAAAAAAGCATCAAACAGCAAGCAGGGACATTTACCTAGTGCTCACTATGTGCCAGGCCCTGTTCTAAGTGTCAATACTTTATAAAGTCACTGAACTCCCATGTGGACTCCTTAGGGCAGTGCGATACCCCCACTTCAGGCCCCAGAGGCAACCATTATTTTCACCTCCCAACCCCTCCCTCCAGCATTCATTCTCCTCCTTCATATCATTCTTACCATCTTACGATCTCTGGGGTCCACCAACCATTATGGAAGATGAGAGGGCCCAGATCCTCCTTTATCTTCTCCTACTAGTCAGGGATCAGTTGGCATATGAGTTACGTTGAGCCACATAGCTCAACTCTAAGCTCACCCTGGCACTGAGACTTCGGGTGTCTGACATAAGAACACGTCCTGATGGTTAGATGTTAGGTCATCTCAGCAGCCATGACTCGGCGGCAGCAATGCTGGTAGTGGCACCTTGACCTGATCCACCCTGCAGTGGCTCTTCTTCCCACTGATTCACCTTCATCACCCTAGTCCTGCCCATTCACCCTCTCTCATACCCCAGCCCCCAGGTGAATCTGTGGGGTACCATTTCATTTCAATAAACCCTCTTTCTTTTTCCACAATTTTTTCCTTGTAAGACAACCGTACTTGGTTTCTGTTGTTTGTAATTCAGATCCTTGATACAGAAATTGGGACTGAGAGTAAGGTTAACATTAAGAGACTCTAAAATGTGGTCTTAGCTGAGCCAAGAAGGTTGGGTGGAGACCAATGGGACACATCTATTCGGTGGTTGGAAGATTGTAGTTATTAATACATGGTAATGGAAATAATCATTTTTGTCCATCTGTACCCTGGAGAACCAGATCATGTACATATTGAAGCTTTTGCACGAAGGGACTTTGGAGGAAAAATTAGGATGTTAGAGTGTGTTGACTATTTTTAGTGGCCTTCAATAAATTCCTACACAAAAGAGGTATGATAGTTTTGATACTGCCATCGGAAAGCAGAAGGAAGAAAATAAGACCTTGCCTAGAGAAACACTACCTTTGATGTCTATTCAGTTGCCAGAGAGTCTAGTACCTGGAACCCTGAAAGATTAGAAGAGTAGTTATCTTTGTGGCTCAGGAAAACGCTGCTGTTCCCTAACCCCCATCCAGGCCTCTGCTAATGAGCTCCTACTAATAAGAAAAGGAAAAGGGTCATGGCTCCACTTGAGAAGAAGCCCTCACGTAAAGCCTGCAGGGAGAGACAATTTTAATGGCATTTTCATGCCCCAGCTTATTGTTTCAAATTGCCCCCAAATGACATCACTTAAAGCTGTGGTCTCAAACTTTATCTCACCTCCAGTGCTTATTCCACCACAGATTGCTGGGCCCCAGCCCCAGAGGTTCTGAATAGGTCTGGACCCAAGAATTGGCATCTCTAGGCAGTTCTCAGGTGCTGCTGCTGCTGGCCTAGGAACCACACTTTGAGAACCACAGCACTAGAGGAGTGAGCAAAGCAGGGAAGTGGAGGCTCATTACCAAAGAAACTCTGGTGGCTAGAATTGAACTTCAAGACTTCAACTCATCGGAGTCTCTGTCTTTGGCTGCTGGCCTATGAAACAAATAGCCTGGAAGCCTCTATATTTTTATTGAAGCTTTATTGCCAAATAAGCTCCCAGCCTGTGATTTCTTAGGCCCTGAATATCAACTCTAAGCTCCTTAACTAATAGGAAATGAGCCTCTAAGCAGTAAAGGGAAAGGGGTGACATACTCAGTGCCCGTCTCAGAGATGGCTGTGAAGGACAGTAGAAAAGAAACATCCTGCCATAACCAAACCAGAGGTGAGCAGATTGGCAAACTAAGGAACTCCCAGGTGAGGGAGTCCTGTCATATCATGGATATCGGGACCAGTCATCCCCATGAGATGTTTCCTCTTTTCCAAATGGAAGTTTTCACTTTAGTCACTCTTTTTTTTCTGCACCATTGTATTCTTATATGCACTCCATCTAAATAAGTATCCATTTAGCCATAAATTAGTGAATCATGAGAAACTATATTTGGACCCAAGAAAAGGAATGCATCTCACCCAGGGTCAACTGCTCACTCTCTGAAGAGCTCTGCAAAATAACTTGTTGCTAAAACAAAGTCAAGTTTATTGCTTACCACTGTAAAGGAAACCACTGATGCAAAATTAGTAGCATTTCAGAATAACAAGGTCAAAGGTTAGGGCTTTGTTCTGATTTACTATATCTGGGGATATTTCCACGTGAGAGGCAGTTAAAGATTGGGCCAACTTTATTATGTAACAGTTTAGGGTTGGTGGACCCAGCAAGAGAAAAGTTTTAAAGCAAGTCTTTAAGAATAAACAGTCTAATGATCCTAGTTTAGTGATCTATTGAGACACCCTGTGAGGGCAAGCTGAGAAAAGTTATTTGTCACTTCATCTTATAGGCAAGACTCTCTGGGAATTATGCAATCGGTCAAACACAAAGCATGGTAATGTAGCCCATAAGCTGTGTGATTATATATGGTTTTGATTTTTATCAGAGCTCTTAGAATCTGGATTCAGTAACCGAATCAATCTTTGGATTGTGTTTTCTGAGGTGACGTGCACATTTATAAGGTCTGTGTATGAGGTGTGTGCTTGTTCTATGTAAGCTTGGCCATGTTTTAAACCACGTGTTGAAAGAAGAGTATGTCTGGCTATTGGGTGGCCTAAGGAGTAGGCTAAAGTGGGCATCTGTGTTTGTCTCCAGAATCCATGTCCCTTTTTTAGTAGTGCCTGATTTCCATTTGGGATCCACGTAGCTGTAGGGAAGCCAACTCCTCTCCTGGAGTCCAGTGGTGGATGTGACAATAACTAAGTGATTAACACATTTTATTCCCCTCCTAGTATCAGGTGATCATGCTGATTGGTTCAGTGGTGTGACCTAAGCCTGTCTCATCAGAATGGATCTTGGAACACTCGCTGGAATATAAAGACATTCTCTCTTGGTCTGGATGGTGTGGTGTTTGAATATGACAGCAGATTCAGCCATTTGGCTAGCCTGAGGGACAAGGGCAACAACCTAGAAAGGAGGACAGAGCAGACAGAACCTATGAGAAATGCAGAAGAAGCTTCTGATTCTCGGATTCCCTCAAAATTATTTCAGTGCTTCAGATGCCCTCCCAGCCCTACCAAGGACAACGCAAGGACATCCAAATCAGATTGCTTTGCTTTGCTTTCCTCTTTCTCTCGTTCCCTTGGTTCCTTCCCTGAAGCACAAGAAGCACTTTCTACCTCTTCCTGTCTGATGGGAACTGCCCTGATATCAGAACCTTCCTTCAATCTACTGAATGTCTTATAGTATAAAACACTATGACCTGAGTCATATGTAGTACCTTGATATGTAAGAGGGAAGTGTCAGAATTCCAAGAAAAACTTTTCTTTCTTTTGAAACTCTGGTATTCAAGGCAACTGTTTTACTGGGTGCTCAAAAAAATGTCTAATGTAACATTCAAAGCTGAACGATGACTTCTCTGTGTTAGGTGCTATCTACAATCACCCTGAAACAGTTGAAGCCTAGTCAATGCATGGGGATATCCAGGACAATATACATCATGGGGTTCCAAAATGATTCTTTTTTTATTCTGCTTTCATCCAGTTCCCCTTTACGCCATCACCCCCACCTCTGGTACCACAAATCTGATCTTTTTCCGAGTTTGTTTGTTTGCTTTTGATGCATAATTGACCTACAACACTGTTAGTTACTGTTACACAACATAGCGATTCAATATTTCTATAAATTTCCAACATGATCACCACGATAAGTCTAGTTACCATCTGTCACCATGCAAAGATATTACATAGCTATTGACTGTAATTCCCCACACTGCACATTTCATACCCCTGACTCATTGATTTTGCAATCGGAAGTTTGTACCTCTTAATCTCCCTCACCTATTTTTTTTTTTAGAATAGATTCTTTTTTATTTTGAAAATATCCCTGTTATAGACATAAACCAAACTCACACAAAATGATCAGAAAATATAAACCCTCCCTGTCCCAATTATGACAACCAAAAATGCCTTCAGACGTTGTCAAAATTGCCCTGGTTGTGAATCCCTACTTTAGGTATCAGGTTAAATGTCACATCCTCAGGGAATCCTTTCTTGGAACCCTCACCCTCATTCATTTACTTGTGCTGTTCTGTCATAACACTCATACCAATTTGCAATAAAAACTATTTGGGGGTGATTACTTGTGATTATTATCAGTCCTTTCCACTAGACTGTAAATTTCTTGAAGGTAGAGACTGTGTCTGAATTTCCCTTTCTTTTCTTTTTTTAATTACTATTTACTAAGCATTCCCTCTCTATAACAATAGTTACATGTTAACATTTATTAGCAAACAAATGCTTGTGAAATGAATAGATTAAGAGTTGGCTAAATAAACAACACAAAGATATCTCACATCTGGGAGTAGTTACAAATCTGAACTCACCATCTGCTCTTATTTTGGGCATAGCATATAATTATTAAGGGACATAGAGAAGGGAAAAGAAAGAAGAAAAGGAGGGAGAATGGGAGGAAGTGAGAAAAGGACAAAAACCAAGAGCACAAGTGAAGGTCGCAGGTCCAGGAAACTAAGCGTTGCCAAATAAAGGGCATTATTGAGAAACAGGACCAGAGCATCCTATCTCCGGGCATGAATATGGCTGCATACTGAGACAGATAATTGCTTGCAAGTGTCTGACTTTCCTAAGGTTAGGAATCTGTTGAATCAAATATGAAACTTTCTCCAGGCCCTTCCTGCGTTCCCTCTTCCTGGTATTCACAGTTACTCACTGTGAAGTCTTAAACTAATCAATAGCTATCCTTGGAATTTCCTACTTTCCTCTAACTTTTCCCTAATTGCAAAAATTATTAATAAAAGGCTGACATCATCAAATTGTTCCAGAGAACTTGTACTGTTGTCTGGAGTTGCATGTAGGTTGGTTCTGGACAGTTCTCAGAATATTAAGAGATGCTGCAGACTTGCCCACAAAGACATAATAGCTTCTGCAGTGGCCCTACTATGGTTTCTAGTCAACAAAGGACATTGAACCTTTTAAAATCACATTCAGAAAATGATAGATGTGGAGCCATCACATTTCATGTTTCCAAACTACATTACAAGGCTATTATAATTGAAACAGTACAGTACTGGCATAAAAGCAGATACATAGACTAATGGAATAGAATGACACTGGATCCTTATCTTACACTATACACAAAAATTAACTCAAAATGGGTTAAAGACTTAAATATTATATCTGAACCATAAAACTCCTAGAAGAAAACACAGGAAAAAATCTCTATGACACTGGCCTTGGCGATGTCTTTTTGGAAATGTTCCAAAAGCAAGGAAACAAAAGCAAAAATAAACACATGGGGCTATATCGAACTAAAAAGCTTGTGCACAGAAAATGAAACAACAAAATGAAAAGGCAATCTATGGAATGGGAGAAAATATTTGCAAATCATATCTGATAAGGAGTTAACATCCAAAATATATAAGGAACTCATACAACCCAGTAGCAAAACAAAACACACACACACATATAACCCAATTAAAAAATGGGCAAAGGACCTCAATAAATGTCAATAGACATTTTTCCAAAGAAGACCTACAAATGGCCAACAGCTACATGAAAAAGGTGTTCAACATCACTAATCATCAGGGAAACTGAAATCAAAACCACAGTGAGATATCATGTCACACCTGCCAGAATGGCTAAAGAGACAAGAGATAACAAGTGTTGGCAAAGGTGTGGAGAAAGGGGAATCCTCGTGCACTGTTGGTGGGAATATAAACTGGTGCAGCCAATAGAAAACAGTATGGAGGTTCTTCAAAAAAATTAAAAATAAAACTACCGTATGATCCAATAATCCTACTCCTGGGTATATATCCAAAAGAAATAAAATCAGTCTCTCAAAGAGACATCAGCACTGCCATGTTTTTGCAGCGTTATTCACAATAGCCAAGATATGGAAAAAACCTAAGTGTCTGTCAGTGGATGAATGGACAAAGAAAATGTGAGATATATACATATGAATGAATATTATTAGCAGTAAAAAAGAAGAAAATCTTGCCATTGCAACATCACAGATGAACCTGGAGGACATTATGGTAAATGAAATAAGCCAGACACAGAAAGATAAATAATGTATGATCTCACTTATATGTGAAAACTAAAAAAGTCAAACTCATAGGAGTAGAGAGTAGAATTGCTGCCACGTTGTGGGTAGGGGAGAGGTTGGGAAATGGCAAGATGCAGGTCAAAGGGTACAAACTTTCATTTATAAGATGAATAAGTTCTGGGGGGTCTAATATACAGCATGGTGACTGTAGTTCATAACAACGCATTTTACACTTGAAATTTGCTAACAGAATAGATCTTAAGTGTCCTTACACAGAAAAAGGTAAGTATATGAAGTGACAGATGTGTAATTAGCTTGATTTTGGTAATCATTTCACAATTACTGTGTTGTACCCCTTAAGTATATACAATTTTTTATTTTTTTAATCAGTCATCAATTTTATACACATCAGTGTATACATGTCAATCCCAATCCCTAGAAAAATGGTACAGATGAACCGGTTTGCAGGGCAGAAGTTGAGACACAGATGTAGAGAACAAACGTATGGACACCAAGGGGGGAAAACCGCGGTGGAGTGGGGATGGTGGTGTGCTGAATTGGGCGATTGGGATTGACATATATACAATTTTTATTTGTCAATTATACCTCAATAAAGCTGGGAGAAAAAAGAAGGAAAATGACAAATGTAATGCACGCTTGCATGCACCATGCAGAGAACTTTGGACACACACACGCGATAGAAGAAAAACAGAATAAAACCACCTATTTAAAAAAAAATCCAGAGATAATCATTCCTTCTTTGGGTGTATGACTGTACTTTTAAGAGATATTTTTACTACAGGTGCTTAAGTATTGCTTGGAAATCATTTTTACTTGCTTCCAGATTACTGCTTCTATTCCTGTCAAATTCAAAACTTACTTAAAAATACAGTGATGTCTGATGACTAAATCTCAGGTAGCTCACAGTCAATAAAGAATGTCAACACTGTATACGGTACCTTAAAATAGTGTAGAGATCATTATGACATTATTAATAATGTTATTCTCAAATACAGTAGTATTGAATTGAACATTAAAAAGGGTTCAGAATCAAACAAGAAATCCCAGAGAACTGAGCTGCTTTCAATTCTGCTAACTTGGGTTTTTATATTCTGCAAAGGTGGATTAGACAAGTTTCCTCATATATGCTCCCATATCCAATATCTCCTTATCTCTCACACTACCCCTCACCAGCTGCTTACAATTCCCCAAAACAGTTCTACTCTTAAATGGATTTATTTTCACCTACCTAAGACACTGTATGTTGTTGATTAAAAGTATTGTAATGGAAAAGCTGAAGTATGCCTAAGAAGTCATAAGGTACTTTCCTGATTCTTCCCTAAGCTTAATCAAAGTAATTTTACATTAGGATATTATTATTAATTTTTAAGGATTCAAATAGATTTTTATCCTTGCTTTTACAGTTTTATATTTTTACTCAATTTTTTAAAAAACCTTGCTGCTGTTGCTGTTTTTAAATTCACTTTTTTCATCATATTTGTGACTTTGGCAATCAATGGCTCATTTGTTTATAATTGTCTCTTTCCCCTTTTCTCTATTTGAAAATGAATACTTTTATCTTACCTAGCTTGTACATGAAATTCCACACATAAGTAATTAGTCCCCTCCTGCAGGTTTTTTTAAAAGTTTTAATCATAATTAAAAGATTACTGGCTTCATTTCCATAAGCCAGTCACTCTAAGTACTTAATTATAAAAGCAAATTCATAAGGCGTATGCCATTAAACCCTATTGATAAGAACTGAACACAGCAAAAATTACGCACAACAGAACCAACAGCATTGTAGGGCAATGTTTTTATCTATTTGTTCTTTTGTAAATAAATTTTCCCTAGCCATTTTATTCCAATTTTGTTCTCATCCATTAGATTTCTGGAGTTTCTTTTTGGCCACTAGAGGTCTACCGTACCTATCTTGACAATATGCTCACATTTGTTAGTGTTAATGCTGTTTGGGGCCTGCCTGTGTGTGTCCATAATTTACCCATCTTTTCATGCACTGATTCACTAATTCGCTCATCATTTGTTCATCACTGCTCTGATGCTACTTTCAAAGAAGGAGAGAGTTGTGAGTTTCTTACACCTGCCTCTTTCCCTATCCTTCCTTGCATATGACTCTACGTCTTACCTCCCCAGGCCCTTATTCTATCAGGCATCTCTTATCCTCTCTCTACCCCCAAGCTTTGCCTTCTTCTTTGTTCTCCACTCATTAGCACGTAAACTTGCTAATAAGGCTCCCACCCTAAAACCCTTCTTCACTCTGGTCTTCCTCTGGCAACTCTTCTAACTTTAGGACTAAGTTCCAAGCCTCACCACCCATTCACTGATGGTTCTTACAGGGTTATCAGGGCTTCCACTGTCACAACCCATGGCTCCTCCACTGCAGTTGGACTCCACTGAAACTGCCCTAACAAGACCGTTCCATCCTTGATGTTTCCTCTCTTTCTCTTAATAAGGAGTCATTACTGAGTCCTGGGACTCCATCTCTTTAATAGTTCCAGAATCTGCCTGCTTTCCTCCATGTCTCATCTTCATTCGAGCCCAAATCACTTCTTATCTAAATGACACCCACAAGCTCTAACCGGCCTCATGGCATGAGCCTTGTTGCCCTCCAACACTCTCGACCCTCCTGCCAGTGATCTTACGAAAGCACATCTAACCACGTTGCCACCTTGCTAAGACCCTTCCATCATTCCCTGAACCGCCAGATGAAGCCCAAGTCCCTAGGAAAGACAAGAGCGGCCCATCACAGGCCTCTACTTACCTCTCCCCTGTGTCCCTCTCCATTTCTCTCTTCCCCCAGATCTTCACACATAAACTTCCAGTTTGTCCTTGCTCTTTTGGTTACCACTGATTTTTGCACCCGCTCTTTTCTTCTGTGTTGAATTTCATCGTTTAGAGTACTTTCTTCAAAAGTCTGTGGGTGATAAACACTTGGTCTTTCTATTTCTTAAAGTGGCTTTATTTCATTCTCCCTTGTGAATATAACTTCTCTGAAAACAGAATTCTATCCTGACAGTTATTTTTCCACGCTCCTTTGAAGATTCTTATGTTTTCGAGCATATATCATTGCTATTCAGTTGTTATTCCTTGGTAAAAAAACCATTTTCTTCTCTACTTGGTGGTTTTCCAATTTTCAGTTTTTCCTTATTCTTCTGCAGTTTCACTCTATGTATGTGATTTGTTTTTAGTTTTACTGATTAGAAGCATTAATTATTTTTGACTTTTTTTTTTATACAGCAGGTTCTTATTACTTGTCTATTTCATACATATTAGTGTATATATGTCAATCCCAATCTCCCAATTCATCCCACCACCATCCCTCCCCCAGCTTTCCCCCTTTGGTGTCCATATGTGTGTTCTCTACATCTGTGTCTCTATTTCTGCCTTGCAAACTGGTTCATCTGTACCATTTTTCTAGATTCCACATATATGCGTTAATATACGGTATTTGTTTTTCTCTTTCTGACTTACTTCACTCTGTAGAACAGTCTCTAGGTCCACCCATGTCTCTACAAATGACCCAATTTTGTTCCTTTTTATGGCTGAGTAATATTCCATTGTATATATATACCACAACTTCTTTATCCATTCATCTGTCAATGGACATTTAGGTTGCTTCCATGACCTGGCTATTGTAAATACTGCTGGAATGAACATTGGGGTGCATGTGTGTTTTGAATTATGGTTTTCTCTGGGTATACGCCCAGTGGTGGGATTGCTGGGTCATACGGTAATTCTATTTTTAGTTTTATAAGGAACCTCCATACTGTTCTCCAAAATGGCTGTATCGATTTACATTCCCACCAACAGTGCAAGAGGGTTCCCCTTTCTCCACACCCTCTCCAGCATTTGTTGTTTGGAGATTTTCTGAAGATGCCCATTCTAACCGGTGTGAGGTGTTACCTCATTGTACTTTTGCTTTGCATTTCTCTAATGATTAGTGATGTTGAGCATCCTTTCATATGCCTCTTGGCCACCTGTATGTCTTCTTTGGAGAAAAGTCTATTTAGGTCTTCTGCCCACTTTTGGATTGGGTTGTTTGTTTTTTTAATATTGAGCTGCATGAGCTGTTTGTATATTTTGGAGATTAATCCTTTGTCTGTTGATTCGTTTGCAAATATTTTCTCCCTCCCATTCTGAGGGTTGTCTTTTCATCTTGTTTATGGTTTCCTTTGCTATGCAAAAGCTTTTAAGTTTCATTAGGTCCCATTTGTTTATTTTTGTTTTTATTTCCATTAGTCTAGGAGGTGGATCAAAAAAAGATCTTGCTGTGATTTATGTCAAGGAGTGTTCTTCCTATGTTTTCCTCTAAGAGTTTTATAGTGTCCAGGCTTACATTTAGGTCTTTAATCCATTTTGAGTTTATTTTTGTGTATGGTGTTAGGGGGTGTTCTAATTTCATTCTTTTACATGTAGCTGTCCAATTTTCCCAGCACCACTTACTGAAGAGACTGTCTTTTCTCCAATGCATATCCTTGCTTCCTTTGTCATAGATTAGCTGACCATATGTGCATGGGTTTATCTCTAGGCTTTCTATCCTTATTGATCTATATTTCTGTTTTTGTGCCAGTACCATATTGTCTTGATTACTGTAGCTTTGTAGTACAGTCTGAAGTCAGCAAGTCTGATTCCTCCAGCTCACTTTTTTTCCCCTCAAGATTGCTTTGACTATTCAGGGTCTTCTGTGTCTCCATACAAATTTTAAGATATTTTGTTCTAGCTCTGTAAAAAATGCCATTGGTAATTTCATAGGGATTGCATTGAATCTGTAGATTGCTTTCGGTAGTATAGTCACTTTCACAATATTGTTTCTTCCAATCCAAGAACATGGTATATCTCTACATCTGTTTGTGTCATCTTTGATTTCTTTCATAAGTGTCTTACATTTTTCTGAGTACAGGTCTTTTACCTTCTTAAGTAGGTTTATTACTAGGTATTTTATTCTTTTTGTGCAATGGTGAATAGGATTGTTTCCTTAATTTCTCTTTCTGATCTTTTGTTGTTAGTGTATAAGGATGCAAAAGATTTCTGTGCATTAATTTTGTGTCCTGCAAGTTTACCCAATTCATTGATTAACTCTACAAGTTTTTTGTTGGTATGTTTTGGATATCTATGTATAGTATCATGTCATGTGCAAATACTGACAGTTTTACTTCTTCTTTTCCAATTTGGATTCCTTTTATTTCTTTTTCTTCTCTGATTGCTGTGGCTAGGATTTCCAAAACTATGTTGAATAATAGTGGCAAGAGTGGACATCCTTGACTTGTTCCTGATCTTAGAGGAAATGCTTTCAATTTTTCACCATTGAGAATGATGTTTGCTGTGGGTTTGTCATATATGGCCTTTATTATGTTGAGGTAGGTTCCCTCTGTGCCTACTTTCTGGAGAGTTTTTATCATAAATGGGTGTTGAATTTTGTCAAAAGCTTTTTCTGCATCTACTGAGGTGATCATATGGTTTTTCTCCTTCAATTTGTTAATATGGTATATCACATTGACTGATTTGCATATATTGAAGAATCCTTGCATCCCTGGGATAAATCCCACTTGATCATGGTGTATGATACTTTTTTTTTAAATTATTTGCTTTATTTTTATTTGTTTTTATTCTTATTTTTTCTTAAATTTTATTTATTTATTTATTTATTTATTTATGGCTGTGTTGGGTCTTCGTTTCTGTGTGAGGGCTTTCTCTAGTTGCGGCAAGTGGGGGCCACTCTTCATTGCAGTGCACGGGCCTTCTCACTATCGCGGCCTCTCTTGTTGCGGAACACAGGCTCCAGACGTGCAGGCTCAACAACTGTGGCTCACGGGCCTAGTCGCTCCGTGGCATGTGGGATCCTCCCAGAACAGGGCTCGAACCCATGTCCCCTGCATTGGTAGGCAGACTCTCAACCACTGTGCCACCAGGGAAGCCCTATGATACTTTTAATGTGTTATTGGATTCTGTTTGCTAGTATTATGTTGAGGATTTTTCCATCTATGTTCATCACTGATATTGGTCTGTAATTTTCTTTTTTTGTAGTATCTCTGTCTGGTTTTGGTATCAGGGTGATGGTGGTCTCGTAGAATAAGTTTGCGAGTGTTCCTTCCTCTGTGATTTTTTGGAAGGGTTTGAGAAGGATGGGTGTTAGCTCTTCTCTAAATGTTTGATAGAATTCACCTGTGAAGCCAGCTGGTTCTGGACTTTTGTTTGTTGGAACATTTTTTTATCACAGTTTCAATTTCATTACTTGTGATTGGTTTGTTCATATTATATATTTCTTCCTGGTTCAGTCCTGGAAGATTATATATTTCTAAGAATTTGTCCATTTCTTCCAGGTTGTCCATTTTATTGGCATATAGTTGCTTGTGGTAGTCCCTTATGATGCATTGTATTTCTGCAGTGTCCGTTGCCATTTCTTTTTCATTTCTAATTGTATTGATTTGAATCATCTCCCTCATTTTCTTCATGAGTCTAGCTAAAGGTTTATCAATTTTGTTTATCTTCTCAAAGGACCAGCTTTTAGTTTTATTGATCATTGTTATTGTTTCCTTTGTTTCTATTTCATTTGTTTCTGCTCTGATGATTATGATTTCTTTCCTTCTACTAACTTTGGGTTTTGTTTGTTCTTCTTTCTCTAGTTCCTTTAGGTGTAAGGTTAGATTGTTTATTTGAGATTTTTCCTGTTTCTTAAGGTAGGACTGTGTAGCTATAAACTTCCCTCTTAGAACTGCTTTTGCTGCATCCCATAGGTTTTGGATCATCGTGTTTTCGTTGTCATTTGTCTCTAGGTATTTTTTGATTTCCTCTTTGATTTCTTCAGTGATCTCTTGGTTATTTAGTAACGTATTGTTTAGCCTCCATGTCTTTGTGTTTTCTACGTTTTTTGCCCTGCATTTGATTTCTAATCTCATAGTGTTGTGGTCTGAAAAGAGGCTTGATATGATTTCAATTTTCTTAAATTTACCGAGGCTTGATGTGTGACCCAAGATGTGATCTATCCTGGAGAATGTTCCGTGTGCACTTGAGGAGAAAGTGTAATCTGCTGTTTTTGGGTGGAATGTCCTATAAATATCAATTAAATGTATCTGGCCTACTATGTCATCTAAAGCTTGTGATTCCTTATTAATTTTCTGTCTGGATGATCTGTCCATTGGTGTAAGTGAGATATTAAAGTCCCCCACTATTATTGTGATACTGTCGATTTCCTCTTTTATAGCTGTTAGCATTTGTCTTATGTACTGAAGTGCTCCTATGTTGGCTGCACATGTATTTGTAATTGTTATATCTTCTTCTTGGATTGTTCCCTTGACCATTCTGTAGTGTCCTTCCTTGTCTCTTGTAACATTTTTTATTTTAAAGTTTTTTTATCTGATATGAGTATTGCTACTCCAGCTTTCTTTTGATTTCCATTTGCATGGAATATCTTTTTCCACCCCCTCACTTTCAGTCTGTATGTGTCCCTAGGTCTGAAGTGGGTCTCTTGTAGACAGCATATATATGGGTCTTGTTTTTGAATCCATTCAGCAAGCCTGTGTCTTTTGGTTGAAGCATTTATTCCATTCACATTTAAGGTGATTATCAATATCTATGTTCCTATTACCATTTTCTTAATTGTCTTGGGTTTGTTTTTGTAGGTCCTTTTCTTCTCTTGTGTTTCCTACTTAGAGAACTTCCTTTAGCATTTGTTGTAGAGCTGGTTTGGTGGTGCTGAATTCTCTTAGCTTTTGCTTGTCTGTAAAGCTTTTGATTTCTGAATGAGATCCTTGCTGGGTAGAGTAATCTTCATTGTAGGTTCTTCCCTTTCATCACTTTAAATATATCGTGCCACTCCCTTCTGGCTTGTAGAGTTTCTGCTGAGAAATAAGCTGTTAACCTTATGGGAGTTCCCTTGTATGTTATTTGTCCTTTTTCCCTTGTTGATTTTAATACTTTGTCTTTAATGTTTGTCAATTTGATTACTATGTGTCTCAGCGTGTTTCTCCTGCCGGGGACTCTCTGTGCTTCCTGGACTATGGTGGCTATTTCCTTTCCCATGTTAGGGAAGTTTTCGACTGTAATCTCTTCAAATATTTTCTCAGGTCCTTTCTCTCTCTCTTCTCCTTCTTGGACCCCTATAATGCAAATGTTGGTGCGTTTAATGTTGTCCCAGAGGTCTCTTAGGCTGTCTTCATTTCTTTTCTTCCTTTTTTCTTTATTCTGGTCTGCAGCAGTGAATTCCACCATTCTGTCTTCCAGGTCACTTATCTGATCTTCTGCCTCAGTTATTCTGCTATTGATTCTTTCTAGTGTAGTTTTCATTTCAGTTATTGTATTGTTCATCTCTGTTTGTTTGTTCTTTAATTCTTGTAGGTCTTTGTTAAACCTTTCTTGCATCTTCTCAGTCTTTGCCTCCATTCTTTTTCTGAGGTCTTGGATCATCTTCACTGTCATTATTCTGAATTCTTTTTCTGGAAGGTTGCCTATCTCCACTTCATTTAGTTGTTTTTCTGGGGTTTTATCTTGTTCCTTCATCTGGAACATAGTCCTCTGCCTTTTCATTTTGTCTGTCTTTGTGTGAATGTGGTTTTCATTCCACAGGCTGCAGGACTGTAGTTCTTCTTGCTTCTGCTGTCTGCCCTCTGGTGGATGAGGCTATCTAAGAGGCTTGTGCAAGCTTCCTGATGGGAGGGACTGGTGGTGGGTAGAACTGGTTGTTGCTCTGGTGGGCAGAGTTCAGTAAAACTTTAATCCACTTGTCTGCTGATGGGTGCGGCTGAGTTCCCTCCCTGTTGCTTGTTTGGCCTGAGGTGACCCAGCACTGGAGCCTACCCAGCTCTTTGGTGGGGCTAATAGCAGACTCCGGGAGGGCTCACACCATGGAGTACTTCCCAGAACTTCTGCTGCCAGTGTCCTTGTCCCTGCGGTGAGCCACAGCCATTCCCTGCCTCTGCAGGAGACACTCCAACACTGGCAGGTAGGTCTGGTTCAGTCTCCTATGGGGTCTCTGCTCCTTCCCTCTGGGTCCTGATGCACACACTACTTTGTGTTTCCCCTTCAAGAGTGGAGTCTCTGTTTCCCCCAGTCCTGTCGAAGTCCTGCAATCAAATCCCACTAGCTTTCAAATTCTGATTCTCTGGGAATTTCTCCTCCCATTGCCTGACCCCCAGATTGGGAAGCTTGACGTGGGGCTCAGAACCTTCACTCCAGTGGGTGGACTTCTGTGGTATAATTGTTCTCCAGTTTGTGAGTCACCCACTCAGCAGTTATGGGATTTGATTTTATTGTGATTGCACCCTTCCTACCATCTCATTGCAGCTTCTCCTTTGTCTTCGAACATGGAGTATCTTTTTTGGTGAGTTCCAGTGTCTTCCTGTTGATGATTGTTCAGCAATTAGTTGTGATTCCAGTGCTCTTGCAAGATGGAATGAGCTCATGTCCTTGTACTCTGCCATCTTGAACCAATCCAAGAACGTATTACTTTTTTAAATCTGAGGGCTCCAATCACTTTCTCCTGGAAAAATCTTGAGCTTTTATCTTTCCTCAATTCTTTCTATTCTCTCCTTTTACTCTAATTAAATATACATAGAAATTGATCACATTATCCTACCTATTTCTTAGCTTTCTTACTCCATGTTTTCATCTCTTTATCACTTTATATTGTGAGTATCTCAAATCTATCTTCTAATTCACTTTCTTTTTTCCTCTGTTATTTCTATGCTACTGCTTAAACTCACCCCTCTAAGAAGTCTTCTTGAAACCTAAACCTGAATTAAGTTTTCTTTCTCTGGGTCACCATAGGTCCATGTGCAGGCCAATATACAGTACATTTAAAAATTTATTTTAACTTTCTGCTTATTTCTATCTCTTCCATTTCAAATTCTCTTTTTTTTAAGGGCAGGACTGTATCTTATTTTTATACCCCCTGTACTTGCTACTGTGCTTGTAACATGAGGAGCATTCTGTAAACAATGATTATTTCCCACGTTTAGCCTCAATATGCATACTTGTCTGGTACTACTGATAACTTTATTTTCTCTCTACATCTACTTATACTCCTTCCCCAGTAGATTCTGTAAGGGCAAGAACTATATTTATTTTGTGCACTATTATGTCTCCTGTGCTTGTTACATAACAAACACCCAAATATATCTGTGTTTTCTTTATGATGTGCTTCCCATTACCTTGAAGAAAACCCAAAGGCATGGTTTGTGATTTGAAAACACTGGCAATATTACTAGGATTGTGGGGCCACTGAGGGATCCCTATTTTAAAAGCAAGCCTTCTCCTAACTTTTCTGTGACAGTTGATGGGTTAGGTCCCAGAATTATATTTTGAACAATTCTTTCCATTACAAGCATACTGACCTTTCTTTTTCTCTATGGGTTTGCTGAAAGCATAAGTAACAATTCCAAATATCTTAAATCTATTACTTTTAACCAAAAAACAATTTCAAGAGAGGAATAATATAGGTATCATTAGGGGATAATACTTCTTCCCCATACCTTACGTTTTCTTCTATATGAAGAGATATTTATTAGAGTAACACTTGTGGTCTCTCTCCATCCTCTCACCACACATTCTTCTATATCCACCTCCACTGCTCCTCCACCTCCCACCCACCTCCAAGAGAAGGAAAACATGTTATTTGTAATTTGGAAGGAGAAACTGGATGAATAGCCCATTTCCTTCCTCTTTCCTTAGTCTGAGGAGTAGGAATTCTCTGCTTCTCTGGCAACTCATTTTGCTCCTGTTGTGAGACATTTGCCATGGTCCAGTAATGCTTTGTAGATACATGTGCCTAATTTGGGAATTCAGTATTAGGTAACTGACTTGCCTACAGACATATGCATGTTCTTTCACTGGTCCTTCCAGTAATAAGGTGATATTTTATCCTCTTACCACTGAAACTCAGCTTTATTTATCAACTGCTTTAGACCTAGAACAGGTAGGAGGAGCTATTTATTGCTCCAAGATACCTACACATTTCAGCAGAAGGTGGGAGCCCATGTTACGGTGACCCAAACCACTCTTTCTGCCACTGTCATAAAATAGCAATGGATTAATTCATTCATTCAACAAGTATCTGAAGACCTTCAAGATGGCAGAGGAGTAAGACCTGGCGATCACCTTCCTCCCCACAAATACATCAAAAATACATCTACATGTGGAACAACTCCTACAGAACACCTACTGAACACTGGCAGAAGATCTCACACTTCCCAAAAGGCAAGAAACTCCCCATATACCTGACCATGTGGCTGACAGGGCCTTCGTGCTCCAGCCAGGTGTCAGGCCTGAGCCTCTGAGGTGGGAGAGCCACTTCAGGACATTGGTCCACCAGAGAACTTCCAGCCCCTCGGAATATCAATCAGCAAGAGTTCCCCAGAGATCTCTTTCTCAACGCTAAGACCCAGCTCCACTAAACGACCAGCAAGCTGCAGTTCTGGACAGCCTATGCCAAAAATCTAGCAAGACAGGAACACAACCCCACCCGTTAGCAGAGAGGCTGCCTAAAATTATAATAGGTTCACAGACACCCCAAAACACACCACCGGACGTGGTCCTGCCCACCAGAAAGACAAGATCCAGCCTCATCCACCAGAACACAGGTACCAGTCCCCTCCACCAAGAAGCCTACACAACTCACTGAACCAACCTTACCCACTGGGAGCAGACACCAAAAATAACAGGAAATATGAACCTGCAGCCTGTGAAAAGGAGACCCCAAAAGCAGTAAGTTAAGCAAAATGAAAAGACAGAGAAATACACAGCAGATGAAGAAGCAAGGTAAAAACCCATCAGACCAAACAAAGGAAGAGGATACAGGCAGTCTACCTGAAAAAGAATTCAGAGTAATGATAGTAAAGATGATCCAAAGTCTTGGAAATAGAATGGAGAAAATACAAGAAATGCTTAACAAGGACCTAGAAGAACTAAAGAGCAAACAAACAATGATGAACAACACAATAAATGAAATTAAAAATTCTCTAAAAGGAATGAACAGCAGAATACTGAGGCAGAAGAACAGATAAGTAACCTGGAAGATGAAATAGTGGAAATAACTACCACAGAGCAGAATAAAGAAAAAAGAATGAAAACAATTGAGGACAGTGTCAGAGACCTCTGGGACAACATTAAACACACCAACATTCGAATTATAGGGGGCCCAGAAGAAGAAGAGAAAAAGAAAGTGACTGAAAAAATATTTGAAGAGATTATAGTTAAAAACTTCACTAATTCGAGAAAGGAAATAGTCAAGTCCAGGAAGCACAGAGAGTCCCATACAGGAAAAATCAAAGGAGAAACATGCCAAGACACATATTAATCAAACTATCAAAAATTAAATACAAAGAAAAAATATTAAGCAGCAAGGGAAAAACAACAAGTAACATAAAAGGGAATCCCCATAAGGTTAACAGCTGATCTTTCAGCAGAAATTCTGCAAGCCAGAAGGGAGTGGCAGGACATATTTAAAGTGATAAAAGGGAAAAACCTAAAACCAAGATTACTCTAGCCAGCAAGGATCTCATTCAGATTCGACGGAGAAATTAAAACCTTTACAGATAAGCAAAAGCTAAGAGAATTCAGCACCACTAAACCAGCTTCACAACAAATGCTAAAGGAACTTCTATAGGCAGGAAACACAAGAGAAGGAAAAGAACTACAATAACAAACCCAAAACAATTAAGAAAATGGTAATAGGAACATACATACCAATAACTACATTAAATGTAAATGGATTAAATGCTCCAACCAAAAGACATAGACTAGCTGAATGGATACAAAAACAAGACCCGTATATATGCTGTCTACAAGAGACCCACTTCAGACCTAGGGACACATACAGACTGAAAGTGAGGGGATGGAAAAAGATATTGCATGAAAATGGAAATCAAAAGAAAGCTGGAGTAGCAATTCTCATATCAGACAAAATAAACTTTAAAATAAAGATGATTACAAGAGACAAAGAAGGCCACTACATAATGATCAAGGGATCAATCCAAGAAGAAGATATAACAATTGTAAATATTTATGCACCTAACATAGGAGCACCTCAATACATAAGGCAAATGCTAACAGCCATAAAAAGGGAAATATAGATCAATGGAACAGGATAGAAAGCCCAGAGATAAAGCCATGCACATATGGTCACCTTATCTTTGATAAAGGAGGCAAGAATATACAATGGAGCTTAGACAGCCTCTTCAATAAGTGGTGCTGGGAAAACTGGGCAGCTACATATAAAAGAAGGAAATTAGAACACTCCCTAACACCATACACTCATACACTCAAAATAAACTCAAAATGGATTCAAGACCTAACTGTAAGGCCAGACACTATAAAACTCTTAGAGGAACACATAGGCAGAACACTCCATGACATAAATGCAAGATCCTTTTTGATCCACCGCCTAGAGAAATGGAAATAAAAACAAAAATAAACAAATGGGACCTAATGAAACTTAAAAGCTTTTGCACAGCAAAGGAAACCATAAACAAGACCAAAAGACAACCCTCAGAATGGGAGAAAATATTTGCAAAGGAAGCAACTAACAAAGGATTGATTAATCTCCAAAATATACAAGCAACTCATGCAGCTCAAAATCAAAAACACAAACAACCCAATCCAAAAATGGGCAGAAGACCTAAATGGACATTTCTCCAAAGAAGTTATACAGATTGCCAGCAAACATATGAAAGGATGCTCAACATCACTAATCATTTGGGAAATGCAAATCAAAACTACAATGAGGTATCACCTCACACCAGTCAGAATGGCCATCATCAAAAAATCTACAAGCAATAAATGCTGGAGAGGGTGTGGAGAAAAGGGAACCCTCTTGCACTGTTGGTGGGAATGTAAATTGATACAGCCACTATGGAGAACAGTATGGAGGTTCCTTAAAAAACTAAAAATAGAACTACCATATCACCCAGCAATCCCACTACTGTGCATATACCCTGAGAAAACTATATTTCAAAAAGAGACTTGTACTACAGTGTTCATTGCAGCTCTATTTACAATAGACAGGACATGGAAGCAACCTAAGTGTCCATCGACAGATGAATGGATAAAGAAGATGTGGCACATATATACAATGGAATATTACTCAACCATAAAAAGAAACGAAACTGAGTTATTTGTAGTGTGGTGGATGGACCTAGAGACTGTCATACAGAGTCAAGTAAGTCAGAAAGCGAAAAACAAATACCATATACTAACACATATATATGGAATCTAAAAAACAAAAATTGTTCTGAAGAACCTAGGGGCAGGACAGGAATAAAGACTCAGACGTAGAGAATGGAATTGAGGACACGGGGAGGGGGAAGGGTAAGCTGGGACGAAGTAAGGGAGTGGCATGGACATATATACACTACCAAATGTAAAACCGATAGCTAGTGGGAAGCAGACACATAGCACAGGGAGATCAGCTCGGTGCTTTGTGACCACCTAGAGGGGTGGGATAGGGAGGGTGGGAGGGAGATGCAAGAGGGAGGAGATATGGGGATATATGTATATGTATAGCTGATTCACTTTGTTATAAAGCAGAATCTAACACACCATTGTAAAACAATTACACTCCAGGGCTTCCCTGGTGGCGCAGTGGTTGAGAGTCTGCCTGCTAATGCAGAGGATGCAGGTTCGAGCCCTGGTCTGGGAGGATCCCACATGCCGCAGAGCGGATGGGCCCATGAGCCACGGCTACTGAGCCTGCGCGTCTGGAGCCTGTGCTCCGCAACAAGAGAGGCCGCGATAGTGAGAGGCCCGCGCACCGCGATGAAGAGCGGCCCCCGCTTGCCGCAACTGGAGAAAGCCCTCGCACAGAAACGAAGACCCAGCACAGCCAAAAATAAATAAATAAATAAATTTTTAAAAAAAACAAAAAACAAAAAACAATTACACTCCAATAAAGGTGTTATAAAAAAAAAAAAAACCACTGCACAACGAACTGATAAAAGTGAGAGAGTAGTTGATGGAGATTTTTGGGGTAGAGGAAACAGCTCTGAGGCAGGAAGAGTGAGGAGGCCAGTGGGGCTGGAGAAGAGGGAGTAGAGGGAAGGGGAGAGGTGGAGTTCATGGGATAGGAGGTCAAAGAGGTGATGGGGAGAGGGAAGCAAGTCATGTAGAACGGTGACAGCTGTAGTAATGATCTGAGCTTTCATTGAGAGTGATGTGGGCTGCAATCGCAGGATTTAAACAGAAGAAAAACATTACCTGACTTGTGTTTCCAAGTGATTTCTCTTGCTGCTGTATTGAGAATGCACTTAGAGGGAGTAGTGTACAAACAGGGAAATCAGTTAGGAGATTATGGCAACAATCTAAGTGAGAGGTGATGGTGTCCTGGAAGAGTGGGGGCAGAAATGGTAACAAGTTGCCAGATTCTGGATATATTTTGCAGATTGAGCCAAGGGGATTCCCAATGAATTGCCAGTTGGATATGACAGCTTGTGCTATTAACAGCTTTCCAGGGTAAGTGCCTCTTAAGAGATACTGAATAAACCTCATAAAGTCCATCAGTAATCCCTGTCTCTATGGGAATCATAATTTCAACAATTTTAAATGGAGCTTTTGCAATTCAAGTTACTCCCAATGTAACTGGGAAGTGAAGTCTGGTCTAGAAGGACTCACTTCGACATATCACTTGGTAGGCAAATTAAAATGCTTGCTCTCCTGATATCAATAAACACTTTTAAGAATATGTCATGTAGAGAGGGTGTGGAGGAAAGGGAACACTCTTGCACTGTTGGTGGGAATGTAAATTGATACAGCCACTATGGAGAACAGTATGGAGGTTCCTTAAAAAACTACAAATAGAACTACCATACGACCCAGCAATCCCACTACTGGGCATATACCCTGAGAAAACCATAGGTCAAAAAGAGTCATGTACCAAAATGTTCATTGCAGCGCTATTTACAATAGCCAGGACATGGAAGCAACCTAAATGTCCATCGACAGATGAATGGATAAAGAAGATGTGGCACATATATACAATGGAATATTACTCAGCCATAAAAAGAAATGAAATGGAGGTATTTGTAATGAGGTGGATGGAGTTAGAGTCTGTCATACAGAGTGAAGTAAGTCAGAAAGAGAAAAACAAATACAGTATGCTAACACATATATACGGAATCTAAGAAAAAAAAAAAAAAAAGGCCATGAAGAACCTAGTGGCAAGATGGGAATAAAGACACAGACCTACTAGAGAATGAACTTGAGGATATGGGGAGGGGGAGGGGGGAGATGTGACAGGGTGAGAGAGTGTCATGGACATATATACACTACCAAATGTAAAATAGATAGCTAGTGGGAAGCAGCCGCATAGCACAGGGAGATCAGCTCGGTGCTTTGTGACCACCTAGAGGGGTGGGATGGGAAGGGTGGGAGGGAGGGAGATGCAAGAGGGAAGAGAAATGGGAACATATTGTATATGTATAACTGATTCACTTTGTTATAAAGCAGAAGCTAACACACCCTTGTAAGGCAATTATACTTCAATAAAGATGTTTAAAAAAAAAAAGAATATGTCATGTATTAAAATATATAAAACATAAAGCTTTAATAAGAAAATATATTGATTAGTCAATATGCAGCCTCATATCTATAGTAACTGATAAAAGAACATCTCCTATGTACCACATTTAGAGTCTACTAAAAGGATGCATCTGATATTTTGTCAAATCCTGTTCAATTTAAATCTTTATACATTTTTCAGGATTACTGAGAAAATGCATCATTCCTCTTCTTTTTACAGCTTTTTCATCAAAGACGAAACAAAGATCTAATAAATAGAACATACTAAAGATTGTTTTTTTTTTAATTGACAAGGCATTTAAGTATGACTTGACGAGCTCAACCCACAAATGATTTCAACAAGATTATGAAATAAAACTTCATAGACATTTCTTGAAAGACTACACTTGCTCATACTCTACTAAGGTAAGGTTGTAAAACTATCAGCTTCCCAAGGTGAGTAATGAAATGTCTGACTAATCATCTATATTTTTCTTAAGTATCATTCAAATATAACAAGGTAAGTCAAAAGCCAGCATTGTCCTCACAGTAGTACCACGAACATTTGTTGAGAACAAAAGGAAAATGCTAATGTTTACTTGCTATGTGCATAAAGTTATCAAAATTAGAACACGAAGGACAACCGTCTGTGGTCACAAATGTGTATAAATAGTGTAATCTCTGCTTGCATTGACAGTTGCCATCCATGCCAACGCCACACGTCACTTCCTTTTATCTGCCACCATTCTGTGTTTGAAGAAACGTCTAAGCATCAAGGCATGAATGACCTGCACTCCTACCACCAGAGGCAAAGGTAACAAAGTGGATGTCAGCATCTCCCTAGACAAACAGGAAGAATGTCAAGGACCCGTTTTTACAACATAGTAATCTGGGTTTTTTTTTCATTCGGAGAGTCTATTGTTTTTTCCACTGCCATCTGTAACAAAACAGGGAAATGAGGTTTTTAAAAATCAATGTTAAATGTAAACAAATCATTTGGGCTCCACTTGGCTCCACAGTGTTTTATGTTTACTTTACAGATGTAACCTTTCCAGCCATTGGTCAATTCTGGTGTGATAAATAAAATTATCTTTAAAATTGGAGTATGACGTCACCACAAATGGTATGATGGAAACAAAGATATAGCCAGTGCCCATTTATCCAGAATGACAGGAAACTGGATAATTGAATAGTCTCATTAGGTAAGAATTACTGTACATAAATTACCAATTTTCCAAGAAATAAGAGTAAAAATAGAATGTATTTAAACTATAGTAAGTACAAGTTAACCCATTTGGTTCACGGCAGTAACTATGCCATGCTGGTAATTCTGAACACCAATTCAGGCTGCTAGATACAAGACTGAATCAAAGCTAGCTTTCTAATTTGACCTGAAAGTCATTGATTTCAACAAATTTCTGCCATTTGAATACATCATTATTATTTGTCTTTCTTATAGAGGTGTACAAGTGCACATTTTTTATAATTCCCATAATTTGAGCTTTTTAAAATATTTCAGAGAAAGAGAGAGGAGTGAAAATCACTAGGATAATCCTCACATAAGAATAATAGAGAAAAAGGCACATGTTTTTTCTACATTACTTCTAATTACTAATCATATAGTATAAGTCTCGTGGCTTAAAATATTTTAAAATTCTGGTTGAAGTTGCAAAAATTTATTTAAGCTGTATACCCTTGTCTCCTACACTTGCTTTTATATTGTAGCAAGAATAAACCTTCTAATCTGAAAGATTGAATTTGGAGCATAATAAATCTGAATACAAAATATCCTGGAAATACTTTATCCTGCTTTTGGATACTGATCAGGAAACAGCCTATGCTTTTTAAATCCGAAGATCAATCCTACCTTTATTTTGTGCATAGTAAAGTTTCAAATTCTGTATTCAACATGGAATTGTATTTTGATATGAACCAAAAGCTCTCTGCTCATCTGAAATTTTGCTAGCCTTCCAAAGAGGAAAAGCATCTTCCGTTTTTGTTGTCTTTGCAGGGTCTATAGCTTCGCAGGAATGCAGGCATTTTATAGTACAGAGGAGCCCAGCTAATTCTAGGAGGAAGGAAAAGCCCAAAGAGATTCAGGTACCTGAAGCATCCCTGCCCACTAGGTATCACAGGCATGAACGTGGGGAAGATTCAGAGGCTGTAGTACCTCCCCAGATCCCTTCTTATCCCCTTGCCTAGCATTCACCATCTTCTGATTGCTATGCTGCAAGCAGCTGAAGCTATGACTTTCAGAGGCTCACCCTTGTTTACTGGAGTTACCTCGCCGGCAAGTGCCTGGTAGGTTAGGTCTCCACATACACAAAATATGAGGTCTACCTTAGTCAGTGATTGATTCCTAGGAGGGTACAAAATCCCCACACCTTTGCCTCCAGATATGACAATCTCTGAAATATAATTCATACTCCAGAGCGCCCTATGGGATCAGGTTGAGTCTGGAGCTACACCTGAAATCACAGGAAGATTGCTTGGCTTCTTCTCCTTCGTCCCTTCAATTGCCTCTCCAGGGAGCCCTCTTTTATAAATCACTTGCACCTGAATCCTTAATTAAAAGTTCTCTTTTGGAGAGAGAGCTTGATCTAAGATGGAGGCGTAGCTCAGTATTCAATAGTCACAACCACAGTATCTCAGTTCAGGCGAATAAGTATACAAGACAGAAAGTAGATGCAGAAATAGGAGATTTGGGGCAGGTGACATTCAGATCAGGATCTGGGGCTGAAAGGCAGCATCAGGGAATTCTAATGGCTACTATCAAAAAGGATTGATATTCAGGGGCAGAACTCAGTTCTTCTGGAGGAGAATGGGACTTCGGCAAGTTATAAGAATAGGGACATGGGAAGAGGAACTAATACAGATGTCTAGTTATAAAAAGTGTGCCAAATATTTTAACTTTTTCATGCCTTGTTTTGTCCTTCCACCTGGAATACCTACTCCCCATCTCCCCACACTGCCTTCTGTTGAATCTGAAAACTTGGAATAGTCTTTGAAAACACAGCCCTGATGTTTCCTCCTCTATGAAGCCTTCCCAGTGCCCATAACACAGGCATAATCTCTCTCTTCCCTCTGCCATCTCTATAATGGGCACATAACTGGGTGTAATTATCATCCAATATTATTGTCAACGTTTGATTTTTATCCCTTTATAGATTGTGACATGTCTTATTCATCATTTTATCCCCAGAAACTGTCATGATGTTGAAAAGCACCTATCATGAATTGACAGGAACAATGCAGAATCCCGATTACATGACTGGGGAAAAGCCCAAAAGCACACGGGAGCTGCTCAAATAGATCCTGGCAAAGCTGGGCTGCTCAAATAGATCCCGGCAAAGCTGGGATGGCAAGCGGGATCAAGGCAAGTAGTTGAGAACTACAAGGCACACCTGAGGGGATGGGGGACGGTGGTAACTATTGCGGGGCAAAGAACCAGACTGAGCTGGAGAAGCATTTATTTCTAGGTTCATGCCTTTCATACTCCCAAATTGATGAGTTGCATAAATATCTTATTTTGTTCTCCTACACAAGAAAGATCAAATTTCTCTCATATTTGAAAAACTAAATATTAGGATCCTATCAGGTAAACACTTATCTTTTATTTTCTCTCCTTGTCCTCTACAATCTGGTGTTATTATGATTGTTTGATGGTTGAAGAAATGAAGTTTAAATCCTATTTGTCACCCAGTTCTACTAGAGAATTTATTAAAGAAACACATTCTAATTACCAACTTAAATGATGATTTAAATTGTCTCTGCATTTTGTTCAGGACATCTTTTCCCTATAACTTTAGAAAGTATAGTACCGGGAACTCTACTCAGTACTTTGTAATAACCTGTATGGGAAAAGAATCTAAAAAAGAATAGATATTTGTGTATGTATAACTAAATCACTTTGCTGTACACCTGAAACTTAACACAGTATTGTAATCAAATATACTCCTATATAAAAAAATTAGCCCTAAAGAAAAAGAAAAAAGAAAATAGATGGATGTTTGTATTGAGAATCCTATCAGTGTTTTGGTATCTTAGTTCATATGCCTATAACCAGTTTATCAACTTACTATAAAAAGTAAAGCCCATTGAACTGCACTTAATCAAGTCCCTGGTTCAACAAGTGTGGAAACAAAAATGATTATAGTTCACTCAGATTTCTGTTTTACAAACTCACTGCCTTTAGGAAGGATGGCACTGTAAGACTTCAACAGCTAATTTTACAGTATAACTGTCAATTTGAATAATAGACTTAGTTTTCTTTTTCTCGCTGTCATGATTCCTCTTCCTAGCATTGCAACTTCTCAATATTAAATGGAGTAAGACAAGTATTATTACAACATACAGACTCTGACTCCAAAATGGTTCATCTTGAAGTATTTGTAGCTTGAAGTGCATTCTGAGCGAACAACACCATCCGATCTGTGCTTGAACCCATTACACATATTGCTCGCAGCCGGAAGGTGGTCCTGCTAGCTTTCATCCTGAATAGGTTCCATCCTCTCTTGCATATTTGGAAAGTGCCAGTGAATTGGGATCTTCCAATGGTGCTACCTTCAGCTCACCCCTAACACTCAAACCATGTCCAAATTTGTCGATCCTTCTCTCCTGAGTGTCCCAGTATTCTGTCTTCCTCTCCTCCACCATAGTGAATTCACTAGTTCAGTGTTTTACTGTCTTTATTTGAAGCTATTACCATAAGCTTCTTACCAGATTTCCTCCCTGCAGCGTACTCCTGATACAGCCACCAAACTTATCTTTCTAAAATACACCAACTATGTATCATGTTATATCCACTGGAAAACTTTCAGTGCCCCCCTATTGCTTTTTGTCCGAGTAAGCATGTTGCCACCTTTCGTGGTAGTTTAAGCTATTACTTTCCCTGAGTGCTATTCTCACAGTAGACCACGTGCCAGCTAATCTCTAAGACAGCAAGCATTTCCTTCCACCCCTCTTTGGCTTTACCTCCTCCCACAACCTAGAATACTTTTCCTCCCAGTCAGATTCCCATTCATCCCTCAATGCCCTTCTAAATGCCATCTTCTCCGTGAAATACTTTCCTTTGAGTTTTCTAATCAGAATTCATTACACATTTCATGGGCATCCTAAATTGTAAGAGCTGTGTCTTGATTGTCCAAGACTGAAAACAATATCTAGCCTATGAAGCATGTTCAATTAATGTTTCTTTAAAGAGTTTTCTGAATCTTCTGTCACGGAAAATGACAAGATCCAACTCTCAGTCTCCAGTCTGATCCTCTTTAATTCTAAACTTTAAACTATTGCTAGAATTACTTAACTGAGACTTGAATGAGCCTGTCATTCCAATTATTATATAATAACTTTCTGTCATTCATCCAAGTCAGTCAGTAAATATTCTTGGAGGACCTAGGATATGTTAGGCACTGGGAATAAAAGTATAAGCACAGTGTACATCACCCCTGTCTCCCTGGAGATGACAGTCCAGAGCAAGACCCAGTTAAAACACACACACTTGCACACACAAAGCACAAGTTATCCTAACCGCTAAGAAGAAAGTGCAAGACGTACGAGAGAGAACAACAAGAGATCTGAACCTATCTTACTTGTCTTTTAATTGCCAACATCTGAAAAATTACCAGAGTTACCCCCAAAGCTTATAAGTATATTGAACTGCAAGTGTATTTTTCCTGCTTTGCTGTTACATAACATCAAACAAATATCGGGGAAACTGTCAAGAGGCTAATTCACCTTACTCAGTTTAGCTTTTTATTTCATCAGAGGTGAAAAGTTTTCAACACTGCTCATATGGATACAGATAAATACATCCTCCATGCAAAAAGTCCTATGATTTACGTGAATCCCAAATTTAAATTTAAATTTAAATATATGTGGGAAAATGGTGGAAGTGTGAAAAATGTGGAAAAAGGTAGAACAGAGATAAGTGAGGAGAAGCTAGAAACAAAATAATAAAAATGAGGGGAAAAATATAAGCAAAATTATAAAGAGAAGAAAATTGGAGTGGACATACAGAAACGTTTTCTTTTTTCTACTTATCTCCACACACATTAAAATCTTTACTCAGTACCTGGCATTTTTCCCTGTTGCTCTGTCAACACTGAAGAGCTAAATTGAATTTCATATTATGAAATTGTTAAAACAGACATGATTTTTTTTTACTTTTTTTATAGTTAGAGATACCATAACCATGTCTTAGCGTTTTTTTTAAAGACCAGATAAATATTTGTGTTTTACCAAAAATTTTTGTGGGCCTTATAATCACTACTGGAACTACTCACGTCCACTGTGTAGTGTGAAAGGAGCCACAGATAATACAGAAACAAATGAATGTGTCTGTGTTCTAATAAAACTTTATTTACAAAAAAAAGACATCCAAGCTATGAGCTGTAATTTGCCAACCCCTACCTTAGAGTAAAACGTACTATTCAATATACACACATACATCTATGCAAAGTGCCATGTGTATCTTTGGGTTATATAATGTGTCTTTCATATGGATAAGAGTATATATTATTCTAGGGTTCAGTCTGCATTAAATTATCTATACAATATGAAGCATATTTTAAATATATTGTAATCTTCATCCTTCACTTTTTATGAGATAGTATCTGATTCATATATATATATATATATATACACTAAACTTTGCTTTTTATGATTCTCAATTTTTGGTAATCAATGATCCTTTTTATAATTATTCTTCGTAATAATACTGTCTTAATGCAAATAGCAAGTTTGATATACTTGTGCGTGTATGTGTGTTATTTAATCACTTTCCCCCCTCTGTAATATAACTCTGTAACTTTAACTATGAATGTTATTCTATAGAAACAGGTCCAGCCAACTAATCCTTCAAATTTATTATTGTCATCATTGAGACTTATGCCTTATAGGTAAGCCAATATCAATCTTTCTTCCTATAGAAATGTACCACTGGGTAGTAACTGATGTCCCCTTTCTAGGAGACAATGCAGACATTTCCAGGAGAGTTATTTTAATAGAAAATGTTTTATACCTTTTTTCCAGATAGAAGATTTTAAGAGGAAACATGCACATAACTGTCTGAAGAAGGGCAATGACTGGCCCATTATCTTAGGTCCTATCAGTTTTCCCAGTTGAGAGTACTATCAGAACCCAGAAGATGATCCCTTTGCTTTCTTTTTGCCCAGCTCACTATGCAGTTTTCATGACTGAGTTACCTTGGCCCTTGCACCGGTGTACATGGCAGAACTAGAGGCCAAGTAAAGGCACCTTAAAGACAGTAAAGATGACTGGATATTTACAGAATGAAAGTCAAAATTGTGTACCACAGAAAAGAGAGAGGGAGTTCTGTTTTCCCATTTACAGAAACGGGCACAAAGCCAAATTAATTTCTTCTAAAACTGAGGTATGCGTTACATGGCCATTAAGTCTGAGCTCGCAGAAATGAAGTTGACAGCTAAATTACAGGCAAAAGTCACGGTTAAGTACTGATCTCATAGCCTTTACTCACCAGTCTATGTATGGAGCTATTTCTGTGTTTGAAGTGTTAATCTGATCCTGCCGGCTCTACCCAGATAGAACTCCAGGTGAAGCCTGAGAAATCAATGGAGGAATTGTGCACAGACAGGATCCAGGAAGGTAGGAAAGCAGGGTGGGGCTTAGGGCCCCTGGAAGGACAGCAGGCTTGAATTGGGGCTTTGATATTACATCAATTAAGCCTGACTAGCATACCAGGCAACAACATTCTTGTCCTGAATTTGCAGATTGAGCTATGTTTCCTCCAACCACAAAGTGAAGGAACACAGGCAGTGTTTTTCTTCAGTTATGGCAAATAACTGGTTGATCAAGTGAAATATATATATATTTATATAATATATATTTATAGATAATATATTTATGTATTATGTATCTATACTGTATATCTCTATATATTTATAGACATAATATATTTGTATATATTTATAGATATATAGAGATATATAATATATAAATATATATATATAAATTTTATATATACATATAAACATAAGAGAATGGCCTGACCTGGCAATCTCTAAGTTTAGCGATCATACTTAAAGGTAGTACCATTATTTCAGTTTTTAAATCTCCTTTCTGCTTGCATTCTTTAGCAAGAATACCAGATTTAGCAATGCCAGCTAAATTTGAATTTCAGTTTAATAATGAATAATGTTGTAGAAGTATACCCTCTGCAGTAGTTGGGACATATATTCATTTTTGTCTGAAATTCAGATTTATTTGGGCATCTGCATGTTATCTGGCAGCTCTAATTCTCAGTACAGCATGGAAGATGGAAAGGTGTGACATTTCATCTGGGAATATTAATTATTGGATGGATAAATTGGCACTGAAGTGTTCCATGCTATGGTTCATTATAGATCAAATGAGATCAGTTTATCATTTCTTATATAGACGCACAAAATTAATTCAGAATAATTGGGGAAGGCCAGTCTGAAATAGTAAAATACTTTAAAGTAAATGATACAATTTAAAGAGAGGAATCTTACAGAATGTAGTCACTCACCAGGAACTCAAAAATATTTATTGAAAGAATTATGTGACATAAATTGTTCATTATCATATATAGTTGGCATGGCTTTTAATTAATTCCAATTGAGACTGATAGAGTAGTAAGTTTATTCCCTTGAAGAAAACAGATAATTGTCATTTAAAGCCTCCTGAGGGTTAGACAGCAACACAGAAAGGAAGAAACAATAAAAGATTATTAGACAAAGATTAAAGGAGGGACTTCCCTGGTGGTCCAGTGGTAAAGAATCCGCCTTACAACGCAGGGGAGGGAGGTTCGATCCCTGGCCAGGGAACCAAGATCCCACATGCTGCGGAACAACTAAGCCCGTGCGCCACAACTACTGAGCTCACGCACCTCAACTAGAGAGCCTGCGTGTAGCAAACTAGAGAGCCCACGGGCTCTGGAACCCACGTGCTTCACAGCTACAGAGCCCACGCACTCTGGAGCATGTGCGCCACAACTAGAGAAAAGAAAACCCGCACATTACAACTAGAGAGAAGCCCACACTGCAACGAAAGATCCCGCATGCCACAACTAAGACCCAAAGCAGTCAAAAATAAATAAATAAATCTTAAAAAAAAAAAAAAAGATTAAAGGAAAAAACTCTCTTCTTGAAGTAAGCACAAGATAATAATAATAGCTAACACTTTATCGAACACTTACTATTGTTCATATATTTGGGTTGCACATTTTGCCAAGCACTTTATATACATCAGCTCATTTTGTCTTTTAATCCTCACAGTATCTCCATGAGAAAAATACTCCTATGTTCTCCATTTTATAGACAAGAAAATTGGGGCTTAAGACGGATTAAGAAAAGTTACCCAGAAGCAGGTCAGATTTCCTTAATCCAGATTTCACTAATACCATAAAATGCCATGCTCCTAGCCATTAAGTAATATCAACCCCAACAAGTAAAAGACCAATCTGATGTATATTTGAAAATAGAAAATAGGTTAGAATAACATAGTAAGTAACCCAAGTTTGAAACACTCAGAAATCAGAAGATATACTTACACAAGCATAGAAAATGTAAATCAAGGAGACAAATTAAGAACCAGTCTGTCTGCTTTCTGACCTAAGTGGAGATAAGTCTGACCATAAGGTGGCTAGAATCCTGTGCTAGGGAAGGAAAGGGTGCTACTGTGTAGTTTATAAAAGCCCCCAAAGTGAATCAGATATACCCTCCTAGTGGAGAATGACGGATTTGGACAGATGCACTTTACTAATACAGACAAGTGATTCATTAGGCCGCCATATGTTGGGAATATTAATTGAGACATAGGATTGAATGTTCTAGGAATGGAACTGTTGTCGTTAATTACCTCTATGGAAACTGGCTTCCATTCTGGGTGGCTACCAAGGACTCATAGGGCATGGATAGAGCACACGCTAGGAAAACATCATTTTGTAAAAATAGAATACTTTATTAAAGGTGCTAATAGCTTAATCAGCTGTACAGTGTCAGGAGGGAATAAAACTTCGAATATCCAGAAGGATCAAGACAGGAAAGAAATAAACATCTAAATGCAATAGTATACCTTTTATAAAGTGCTTATTTGCTTTGAAATTAAAACTTTCATGCCTTGCATGAGTTTTAGCTCCCAAGATTTAGGAAGTCACAGAATAGCACCCTTCCTTGTCACTCCTGGGTTCAGAACCATCTGAGAGGAAGGCACAGAGATCAGAGAGATGGATATTAAAATATGTTTTATTATAGTAAGTGTCTGATTGGAAGGAATGACTTGTCTTAGATTTACAGCCATACCAGGCCTCCTCTACGTCACTCTTGAATTACTCAAGTGTCCCCAGCCAGCAACAAGCAGCTCTGGGCAATCATAGGCCTGATCTTGCAGGCCTTGCAGGTTTATAACACGTAGGAGTAGAGAATTCATAACCTCCTGCAGGCAAGCTGCATCCAAAAGTGAGAGAGGAGAAGGTATAGAGGGGCACATTCTAAGCAGTTTTTCCAAACTCACTCAATAAACAAGCCACTCCTCTTGCCTGCGGACAGTGAATGAAGGGCTGGGAAGAGGCCAGAAGTATCACTGGAGTTGAAAAAAATGGAGATCCTCCCAAAACACGGGCCTTGGTCCATCCTATTCAAGTTGAAGCCTCAGTTGCTGAAGTCCCTTAGCAAATTCTAAGAGGCTCAAAGAAACTAGATACTTTCGAATCAAGATTTTATACTATTTGAACTTTGCAGTAAAAATAACTATAACAGGAACATTTACTTAATACTTATATGCCAGGCTCTGTTCTAAACTCTTTACATATACAAATTCATTTAATACTTCCAATTATCCTATGAGGGAGATTCAATTGGGATCCACATTTTACAGTTGGGAAAACTGAGGCACATAGCAGTTAAAAATAATCCTCCATACTTTTGCTGGTGGTCCTTTTATTGTAAGTCTCCTTACCTTCCACCTGTGCTAGAGACACAGGAAATTTTAGCATACTTTTCTGTATTTTTTCTTTAGGCATAAGGCTTCGTTTGGTTCCTGTCATCAAATGCTGCATCCTACATAGAACTGGATAAGCCTTAGACTTGTTTAAATCAAGCAATTTCTTTCCCTGGTCCTTGTATCCACCTTCCCACAGATGCTCCAACTGCTAAAACTTCCTCAACAGAGAGGCTGTATATCTGCCTTCTTTCTGATCTTTTCTGCATTCGCCAATCTAACTTTTCTAGATTTCTTCTTCTCCTCCTCAGGCATCTGCTCAGGTCATCTGCAGATTTCTCAGGTGAACCGTGACCCCCAGAAAACCCATCAGGGAATATGAAGCCAGCACTTCTCTGTCTGCTAGGCATGACGCCAATCCCACTGTATTTAAAATTAGAGCCCACTTACTTGCAAGGTACTCCACCTGTGTCCTTCCAGTGGGCTTCAGTCTCTAAATGTACACATTTTAAAAATCTAAGTGAGCCAAATGTAAAATAGATAGCTAGTGGGAAGCAGCTGCATAGCACAGGGAGATCAGCTCAGTGCTTTGTGACCACCTAGAGGGGTGGGATAGGGAGGGTGGGAGGGAGACGCAAGAGGGAGGGGGTATGGGGATATATGTATATGTATAGCTGATTCACTTTGTTATACAGCAGAAACCAACACAACAGTGTAAAGCAATTGTACTCCAATAAAGATGTTAAAAAAAAAAAATCTAAGTGTACTTGCTTCCTGAATTTTTTTTCTCTCTGTCTCACCTTGATTTGTTCAAGCCTCTGTTATTTGAACTTTGTTTGCGATCTGCTGTCCCTACTCTATTAAGAAGTTTCTGATACCATCTTTGGTCTTCAGTTCTTCCTTCTTGGTTTGGCCCATGCCTATCTGCAGACTGGAAACCTAATCTTTCCCTCTAGACCAGTGTCTTTTAAACTGTAGTCCTCAAACTACTAGCAGCCATGACCAGTTTTTTTTTTTAATGTAGAATATAATTAAATGAAATATAATGTAGTACAAATGTATATATATACTACTATGTATATAATGTAGTATAACAGACTACAATTCTCATGATAATTACAAGTATTTGGGGTGACTTTTTTTCCAGGTGTGTGTGTGTATTAGAGACCACAAGGTCAGTGCTGGGTGAGAAGTATGCTGGCCCAAGGAGGACATATTCAGGCAGAGAAGCACAGCTGTATGATGAGAGAGCAGAAGGAGGCCCAGGGCAATCTTCTTTTTTTCCCATTGGAAGGAAATGGATATCATTGATGATACACGTCCCAAACTAGAGTTGAGGGCATGGGGCAAAACTACTGAGATGTAAAGATATTGTATCACAGAAGAAGAAATGTGAGTCCCAATGACCTCTAACTTCATGTAAAATGATTTAGGTCATGTGTTAGTAGCCTTGAATATACGTTGGGCATTTTGAAAACTTCTGGGACAACTAACCTCCAAACTATTAGCAATTCAAGAAGGCTGAATTTTTAAAAGCCTTGCTGAATGACAGTAAATGTTCATTTGAAGTTAATCCAGAGTGACTTAGTGTAGCTATGTTATCCCTCATCAGCACTAGCAACCATAGAAAAAGAACTGAGAAAGTGGTAGCTCAAGATTGGCCACAAGAGGACGTGGCAAAAAAGGCTGGGGTGTGGGTGAGGGAGTCCAGCAGCTTGCATGACAACTACCATTAGGGAAAGCCTGCTCAGTCCTGGGGGACGGGCATTGGAAAACTGCCCACCAGGTACAGGCTGTGTACGTGTCCATAATGAGAAGAAAGAGAGGATCCTAGGAAGATAATCTGCATCACTTCTTGAGACTGACATACTTATTACATATTAATAAATAGGGTGCCTGAGGCAAATCAGTTAGGTAGAGGTTTGGGTATCCTTACTTAAATTTCTGAGCTCTGGTCTTCCCAAAATAAACTGACTATTTAATACCAATTTAGGTGACGGAGGAAGATGGGGGCTTGGAAGTGGGATGTAAGTCTGAAACACAGTCTCCTCTTCATTCTTTCCACAGTGGTTCTTGAATCTTCTTTCTACTTTCTGCTATTTTACAACAGACTTAATTGATTAATAAGTCTTTTGAATATATTCAAAGTAGAATTGATTACATCTTGAAAATCATCTTGAAATTTTAAAAAATCAGCTTATTCATTACTGTTGTCTAGTGTTCCAATTATCTATTGTTGTGTAAAAAATACCAAAACTTAGTGACTTAAAATAAGATAATTAATTTTGTCCCCAAATATGCAGTTTAGGCAGGGCTCAGGGATGGCATCTTGACTCTGATCTACTCAGCCTCAGCTGAGGTGGCTCCAAGGTTGGGGTCTAGAATCATCTAAATATTTGTTCAGTGCCATGTTTGTCAGTTAGTGCTGGCTGTTGACTGGGACCTCAGCTGGGATTGCCTACTAGAATATCTAATGTGGCCTCTCCATGTGGCCTGGGCTTCCTGACGACATGGTGGTGGGATTCTTCGGGCAAGCATTCCAAAAGAGAGTGAGCCAGATGGAAGATGTATCACTTCTTATAACTGAGCCTGCGAAGCGTCATTTCCCCTGCATTTTATTCATGGGGGCAGTCGTGAAGGTCCACCCAAGTTCAAGAGAGAAGAGAAGAGAATCAGACATGCCAAGTCACTTGTACCACATTCTTTTCATCTGTGCAGTCACAAAGGCCTGTCAAGTTTCAAAGGGAAAGGAAATAGACTCTTCTTCTTGATGGGGGAATGACAAAGGGCAAAGTGCTGGTCCTGGGAATGCTTTGGCCACTTTTGGAAAATACAGTTCGCCACATTTAGGAAACTTCTTTTCAAAAATAAAAAGGTATGGAAAGTAAGGTCCAATTTCATTTAGTTACAGAGAAAAGAAAGTCGAAAAGCTTTCTCAAATGGAAGCAGAGAGGTAGGTATTGGTACCTTTCTTCTGCCAACCACAGATTTCCTGAGGTGTTGCGTCAATGGGAATTTTATCCTAGCAGTCAAAGGCATGATTTGACCCTAGCATTTTTATAGGCGCATCTTAGAGAAGAATCTCATGATATAAGTAAACTGCTCTTCTGCTTGAAGCTTATTTTAGAAATAAGGAATGGATGAATCACTAAACAGCTTATGGTTATGTTTTTATTGATTTATGACTCACTATGTGTTCCTATCTTTCAGGCAAAAATAATGTCTTTCCATGTAAGTGATTTGCTTTATTAGACCTCATGGGGGAAAAGAGTTCTTTGCTTTAAGTTTTACTCTGACAAGGTAATGGCTCTTGTCCTGCTCTTGAGAAGTGACTAAGATGCTCGCTTGGGAAGATGCGTTAACTGTTCAAGCTATAGAAATTCCATTTATGAAATGATGTGTACTGGGCACTATTATCTAAAAGAGTTAATGCTCTTTCTCAGCATATGGAATTTACTGCTAAGAGCCAGGCCTCCCAGTATACACAGGGTGTCACAAAAGGGAAATCATGGATCTATTCTGGGAGGTTGTGCTCAAGATCAGGAAAATGGGTCAGATGACTTCCAAAGTGGCTAAGCATTTCTGCCCACTGTCAGAAGTACAGGATGACTCCCTACATCTTACGGTTTTTCACTTTTTTTTTTTGGCCACGCCGCACAGCATGCAGGATCTTAGTTCCCCGACCAGGGATCGAACCCGCGCCCCTGCAGTGGAAGCGCAGAGTCTTAACCACTGGACCGCCAGGGAAGTCCAGTTTTGTACTTTTATTCACATCATTTCTTCCCTGCTGAAAGAATCCTACTTCCAACTCAACCATCATCACCTCCACCGAAAGCCTCTCCATGCTTCGCCCCCATTAGAATTACTGTAAGTCTATCAGAATGCGCTCAACCACAGGTTTACTTATTTCTTAATTCGATATAGTACTTTATATATTCTTTTTTTTTTAGCACTTGACACTATATGTTAAATTATTCTTTATTTTCCTTTCCCATTGGAGACATTGATAATCTTTGTTCCTCTGGTACCCAAAATAAGCCCTGCCAGATAGAACTGGGCTTTCTAACACTGAATTCATGTTAGAAGCCCCAAGGCACTTTTTGAAAATACCAACCCCTGAAACTCACCCCAGACCAGTTAAATCAGAATCTTGTGGGTGGTGTGCGGATCAGGCATCATGGCACCAGGAATTTTTAAAAAACTTTCCTGGGTAATCCTGTGGTCAGACGAGGTGGAGAACTACCAACACAGAGGATATCCAATGGTGTTTTCCTGAATGAGTTCTGTCTATTGAGTACTAAGTTCCCATTATAGATCCTTAAAGTATCCACATTCTACAAAATGTAAGAATCCTAGGTGATGCGCTCAATAAGTACTTTCCTTTTTCCCCAGCTAAAATAAAGTAGGAACTACATATATAAATGTATTTCAAGCCATTCTACACAAAGGGTTTTACGTGAAAATTACTTCTTCCCTAGAGTACAAAAGTTGAGGTAACAATTTAACCTGATACAGAAAAAGAAATGAAAGATTCTCCAAATGTTATCATGGCCAATGTGTGGTTAATTATAAAATAGAATAATCTAGGCCATAGTTTTCAAATTGTGTTCAGGGGAAATGTTTAAGCCAAATTACATGACTTGTATACAGCTGACCCTTGAACAATGCAGGATTGAATCATGTGGGCCCACTTATAGGAGGATATTTTTCAACAGTAAATACTACAATACTACAGAGTCCATGGTTGGTTGAATCCGTTGATGTGGAGGGAACCACGGAGGCCAGCTATAAATTATACATGGATTAATCCCCCCATGTTGTTCAAGGGTCAACTTGTATTTTTATATAGCACAAATATGCCATATACACCGTAAGTTAACATATTGGTGATTACCAACATATTAAGATGTTGTTGGTTAAAATTACTTTTGTGGTACTTCTGCCATAAATACACATGTACACATACATACACACACACATGGAAATCAGACCTGCTTAGGTCTGCTCACATAAAACTACACGAGAGGGGCTTCCCTGGTGGCACAGTGGTTAACAATCCACCTGCCAATGCAGGGGACACGGGTTCAAGCCCTGGTCCGGGAAGATCCCACATGCTGCAGAGCAACTAAGCCCGAGTGCCAAAACTACTGAGCCTGCGCTCTAGAGCCTGCGAGCCACAACTACTGAGCCCACACACTGCAACTACTGAAGCTGGCACGCCTAGAGCCCGTGCTCCACACCAAGAGAAGCCACCACAATGAGAAGCTCATGCACTGCAACGAAGAGTAGCCCCCGCTCACCACAACTAGAGAAAGCCCACACACAGCAACGAAGACCCAATGCAGCCAAAAATAAATAAATCATAAATAAATTTATTAAAAAAAGAAACTGGAGCTAGTTGAGGTTCTTTCAAACCTATCAGACTGCAAGTGTAACGTTTGTCACTTGCACGTTTTGTAATCACTACACCTCAAAACCTCAGATTTGTGTGCAGGAGGGATTGTGGAAGACTTCTCTGCTTGGCCATATTCTCCTCGGCATATGTTCTGAGGATGTCAGCTCTTAGGGATCCTAGTTCACTTAGTTAGTGAGCCCCTAAATAAGTAGGCTAATAATTAGGAAAAATAACATTAACATGTTAACGGTCTGCAGCTACTTCAACCCAAAATAATTCTCCTGTCCTTTCAAGGGGCAGGAGGGGAAGGGGAAGCAGGAGATGAATTTAGTATTTTTGTTACCCGTTAGAAATAAGGTTTGGCATCAAAATGTCTCAAGTTTGGCTTGACTCTGAGCGCTATTAGGTTTAAATGCTTTTTTTTACCGAGAACCTGGGCAGCTTTCTAGTGCAGCATAGAGGGCTATTCTGAAAGGCTCCTGAAAGCATCACTGGCAATTTTAGGGAATCAGGAAGACGGTGCTTACCAGAAGCTGCCTCCACGTGTAGCAGGTAGAATGAGAGGAATACTGCAGAAAGCCCTTTGGGGCAATTGGTGGAAGAATCCTGTCCCCCTTCCGAAAAAAAAAAAAAAGAGCATGCTGGAGTAACAGATGATTTTCGGAGGATGAGGCAAATGAACTGCAGGATTTGGTTGTGGTTCCCAGAGGATTAGGCAGTAGAACTGCCGCCCAGGTGCTCCTTCTCTGGCCTTTGCTGGAGCAGCGGAACTGCGTACTCGGAGTACCTGCGCCATTCCTGCTGCGCTACGTGACTACGAGACTACGTAGAAGGCGTAGGACGCTGAGCGCGTGATTTAACCTCTCATTGCCTCTACTCCTCATCTGGAAACAGAACATTCTCCATAGGTATGTTGAGAGGGTTCAATGAATTACTACTCATAAAATACATAGAACAGAGCCTGGCACAAGTAAGTCCTCCACTAATTTCAGCTACTTTAAAAACTTCGAGAATATTTGTTCAAAACAGTTCCAAATTCATATCTAGCCAGGGATGCCAGCCAGACTCTATGCTTCTTTAGCCTTGTCTTTGGTATTCTACCATTGCCACTTCTGTTGTATTTTACATTTTTAGAGCTGAACGACAAAGGAACTATAAATAAATTGTGTAGGTCACAAATCTGGAAATGAAATTTGTTCCTCTTCTTGGAGGAGGTCAGCCAATTGTGGTTAAAATCATGCCAAAAACATTTCTTCTTGAGAATACATTCCTCCCCCTCAACTTTTCTTTCTGGAAAACACAGACCTGAATGAGCTGTTGCATTCTCTGCAGTACTGATTTGAAAGTCTCAACTTTTATCAGTAATTCTGCCGGTAGAATTCTTTACTATACACGTGTCCCTTTACGACTGCCACTGGAGCCTAGCGCTGTAGGATGAGCAGCAAGCATCTCTCACTTTGGGGATCTGTGTCCTTGGTTTCTCAGTAACAAAGAAGATACACAACACTAATGTCCCTTCCATTTGTAACATTATGACAGCAAAGCCGTGACAGCCGTAAAGTTGCTCAGCGATGTAAAATTGAAAAACACTTGCAAAAATTGGCAAGATAAGCTACTCTCAGCAGTCATTTTGCAAAAGTTGAAAATACATCTACAAAGCAAGATTATCTGTCTCTTGCTTTAAAGAATGTAATTTGTTTATTTTTCCATTATTTAGAAGGATCCTCAAAAGCAAAATGAAATCAGTATTTGGGATTTCATTGGATATTTTATTTAATAAATAAAATAAAACACTATTGCCTTCCAGGTATTGTGTTCTGTGCTAAATATAGCATAGGGAACAAACCAGCCATGAATCCTAACTTCACGGGACTTAATCTAAGCATGTAGTTTCAGACTTAGGGTGCATTAGAATTACTCAGGAAGCCTGTTCAAAATGCAGTTCTCAGAACTTGGATTCTGATTCAGATCGTCTGGGAGAAACCCTGAAATCTGCATACAGGGGCCCCATATGATGGTGATGCAGATTACCCAAGACCCACGCACTGAAAACTGGAGCAGCAGATGATGCAGGCAAACCTTATTAAGAAAAGAAGTGTTTGTGATGAACATTTTTATAGTAGTAATTTATGATGAAGGGACACACAAGATGTGCCAGGCTTCCATATCATCTTGCAAGCACAGACAAAGTATATCTGCAAATGGAAAAGAGAGTCCATTTTACAGGGAAATTTTGCATAAGATGCGAGCTTTGTCGTTATTCAGGCTCTTCCGGGTGTCCCATCTTCCAGCTGTGACCAAGTCTCTCAGGACTCTCAGTACGTGTTCAGCCTCTTTCCCAAGCCCCTCTGACACTCTCTCCAGCTGTTCAGAGAACAAGCCAACTGAATCAACACAAGCTATATTTACCACAAGTGAAAGACTATCAATACTTGAGATAGCAGCAGGGAGTTCTGACATCTCGTAGCACCAGATGATTAACAAAGGCATTTGGCAAATCAAAGTAGGTGAGGCTTAGTAGGAAAGACAGCTGCTTTGTGGGATCAGGATTAAACCAAGCTAGTGAGAGGAAGAACCGTCTCAAGTAATAGCAGACTTGCCTGCCAATTTGCAAAACCTCTCCTTAATTCCCCGGGGTGTTATTCTTACAGATAACTAAATGAAGCAATTTGTATTACTGTATATTATTTTATCTAAATAAATAACATGTAAAATTCAATGTTCATTCATAGATTATCTTTCTTTGCCTGAAGATTAAAACAGAGCATTTCTTGGCAATACTGAGAAACTCTGAATGGCTTTTATCAGTCAGGTTTTCTGTGGGAACTTTAGTCCACTCATCCTGTTGGGGCAGGTGCCATAAACAAATAATGCGCCCAATGGAGGTGTGATTTTTAGCAAGGCAAGGAAGGCAGCCTTCTCAATTTCTTAGTAAGACAGCCTTCTCAGTGATGAACCATCCTGAACCATCCTTCTAGGAAATAAAGAAATTCCCATATAATTCTCCTCTTTGGGTTAATATTGATATCTCTGTTTGAAATGCTGATACTTTCTACACGTGAGAGCTCAAGAAGCACAGAACAGGGAACAGATCTGGAGTTAAATTAGATCAAGGGAAAAAAAACTTGTGTGGCAAGAAAACAGAAAATTTGCAACACAGTCGTCGTTACGCAAGTTTCAGAGACCCAGCTGATAGAGATGGGAGATTCAGGAGGAGGAAATTCAAAGACTTTGCTGTACACCTGAAACTAACACAACATTGTAAATCAACTATACCCCAATATAAAATAAAAATTAAATTAAAAAATAAAATGCAATAAGATAAAATAAAAGACATTGATTTGTAGAGAGACCAGAGCTTCTCCAACATTAATGTGCATATGAATCACCGGTGGATCTTGTTTAACTGCTGATGCTGACTCAGCAGACCTGAGGTAGGCCTGACAGTCTACATTTCTAACCATCTTTCGGGTGACGTTTAAGCTGCTGAGGAGACAGGGAACCATACTGGCTAACGGGAAAAGGGTGGAAAAGGGGTTCGGTGTTTACTGACATGACCTTGGACACTGTATCCTTAGGATTTGCCTACTCTTCATTCTTGCATTTATTCATTCTTTTAGCAAGTGTTTCACGAAAATGCCCACAATGTGCTTCGCTCAGTGCTTGGTGATGGGGTTATCAAAGGGAGCGAAACAATTAACTCCTACCTGCTCTGCTTTTCCTGCCTTCCTCAAAATTAGCACACTGTGCTAGATGATTCACTCCTTAGGACATTGAGGGAAGTATGACTGTGATACCAGTCTCCCTGAAATCTTCTGATCTGCTCAGGCATCTTACCTTTTCTCTCTGTGCTAATTACCAAGAATTCACTTCAGTGAGCTGCACTAAAACACATACATTTTTTTTTTAAAAAAGCAGGTTAGAGCCATTAAATAATTATGAAACGATTTAGTATAGCTTCAAGTACTTTAAGGATATTTAATACCCTTAAAGACAGTTTCAACCCTAGTTTTCCCATTACCCAAATCATTTCCTGGCAGACTGTTCCTTATTAGAGGAGAATATTAAATCTTCTAATGCCACTAACGTGGCAATAATGTGGAATGAATACATTATAAAACATTCTAATGTGTCAGATTTTAAAATACATGATATACAAGAGAGCTTATTTTTTTTAAAGTTTGTCTCATCAGTGATGGTTCTTAATCAATTTACAGAGTTCAAACCTTCTTTCTTAGGTCTTGTCTACTAATTTTCATTGCAGCTTTCCATCGTGGACTCTCTGCAGAAATTATTTTCAGGGTTATCACAACAGAAGAAATGGAGAGATCTGGAAAGGCATCTATATTCGATCTCCTTGTGTGTTATCTAAGTTCCCTACTGTCCCAGTTCTCAGTTATTAGTAACAGGAATGACTACGTGCTAAATGCCAAAGCGTGCCAGGCAGCAGGCTAGATCTTGCGTGAAGCATTTGTCTGTTACCACCTGCACCAGTTCTGTCAAGTAGGTCTTATCCCACTTTCACAGTAAACCAAGGCTTAGAGAGGTGGGGTTTACATGAGCTAAGGAGCAAAAGGGACAGATCCAATCCAGGGGGACAAAACCCCTATGTCTCTCCTCCCTCTCAACCAGCAACACCTCGTGAAGTCTTCCATTAGTTCTCAAGGACATGAGTGATTTTTCTAAGTGTCCCAAAGCCATAAGGAAAGAACCTGTAGTCTCTTTCTGTCATGTATAGAAATAGACACTGATATGCATAATTAATTTGTTCATTTTAGTATTCAAATTCTTTGTATGTGATGGGGTTAAAATACAGCATATTGGCATATTGAATATCTTAAGCTGAAGGGGTTTGAGAAAACAGCAGAAGCAGGAAGGTCACTGGAACTTTTCCCCTCAACCCACCCACCCCTTCTCCTCTGAAACAATCATAAACCCTCATGTGAGAGATGCCCTCCCTATACCCAGAGGAAAGGAACATCCCTATCTCCAACGATAAAGGAACACCAAGGAGAGCCCACATAAACAGGCCTCGCTATGTTCCCCCACTTTACCATACTTACCTCACATTTCTTAACCTCTCACATTCTTCCATGACCTCCTGCTTTTCATTAAACCTAGCACAGATATACCCAGATCCGTCTCTTTAGGTCTTCATTTCCTTACGAAGGCTCCTATGTCACATAAACCTTATATTAAATAAATGTATATGTTTTCCTCCTGTTCATCTGTCTTTGTCAGTTTAATTTTTAGACCCAGCCACAAACCCTAAGAGGGTTGAGGAAATCTTTTTCCTCTCCTGCATATGTTTACTTATTCTTTCACTATTTGGTCTGTCAAATTATCTCAAATGATAAAAGGTGCTTATTAAGCTCATTTGATCTAAAAATACAGAAGCTTTTCAGCTCAGAATTTTTTCTCTTCCTGTTGTTTTATGAGCTATTGCTTCCCCTCCCCCTGTTCTTTTTTTTCTCCTTTCAAACATGTTATTATTTGCCTATTAAATACCTGGATCTAGCTATCTTATCTATTAAATCATGATTCCCATTTCTTGGTATTTTTGCTCCACATTGTGAGGTTGCACACCAATTTGATCCTCCAGATTATTAATTCAAGTCGGCAAGGTCCACTCTCTTTTCATTTTCTCTGTTGTTGTTTTAATCAAATATTCATTCAACAGCTATGAGTATCTATAGTGGTCCTGGCACTAGTCTAGGCTCTTGAGACGTATGAAGGAATGAAATGAAACAGGTAACTCTTATCTTCTAAAATTTCTTTAAGGCAGTTTACCAGAAATGCTCACATAGAAATTCTTCCTGGTGACACCCGGACTCCCCTCCTCCAACCCCATCTAGAACATTCTGTAACTCCAAACACTCCTAGCACTCAAAAGTTTAAACTTTATGTTGAACCCTCCTCTGCAATTTGTGATTGCTTCTGGCCCATTTACCTGTGGTTCTTCATATTGAGGAGCCATTTTCTACCTTGGAGTTTACCATTGCTAGAAGGTTAATTTTATAGAATCAACTTATTTTGTTATTTGTTCTTGATTTTTGGCATTGTTGATATGTGGGTTATCAATACCCAGCTGACAGAATATATGGAATTAAGCATCCCATAGTATTATAATTTTTAAGATTTTTTGTGGTGGTTACTCACTGAACCATATCAGCAACTTAAGGCAGTTTGTCTTATTCATCTCCGAATTTCTAGAACCAAACAACATGCCTGGCACAGGTGTTAAATGACTTTTTTGAATAAACAGTACAAAGGGCTGATTTCAATGTGTGTTTCTTATTGCTTTACATGATGATAAAATCACAGAATTGAAATGATAGACCAGACCCATGACTGAGAAGAGCCTGCTGAGATTTCACTTAAGAGAAATGAGAAGTAAACCATAGCAGACTTTCCTTCAGCATTATTAAGTGAAAAGTTGAAATAACTTCTTCCTATATGTTCCCCTATTATTAAAATTAGCATTTTATAAGATTTTTACTTGCTGGTCTTTGATTTTACATCAGGAAACAAATTGATGTCTTTTTCAATCTCTTAATTTCAGTCTCTTGTAACAGTGGTTTCTTGGACTGAAAGGTGTAGCTTCTCATCATACTTGGACTATTGTACTATTCTTTTGCTTTTCATAGATTAACATCTCTTATATACTTCCACAATATTAGCAAAATATTATTGTCAGTTTTTATTCATAGTTTTTTTTTTTTTTTTTTGGTGGGGGGAAGTAGGAGCTACTAATTTGTACTTTGATTTTTGCTTTGTAGGCGCTCAAAGATAAAAATGATTTTTTTTTTCCTTCCCCTAACACAGGAGCCAGTTCTCTTTGTTCCAAGTAGCATCTCAGAGAAAATCCCCATGAGGGCTAGACAGGCACTATAACAGAACAATGCGGACGAGGTGTCCGTGAGTGGAGAAATGGCATGTTCTTTCCAAACAGGATGGCTGCTATTCAGCTCCAACTCTGCAGGAATACAGCCCAATTTCCACATTCCACATCTTGCAGTTTTCCATGAGAAGGCAGAAATATGTTTGGTTTTGGTTTTGCTTTTTTAATTTCAGCTTTATTGAGGTATGATTTATATATAAAATAAGATATTTAAAGTGTACATTGTGGTGATTTGATGTACGCACACATTGTGAAAGGATTCCCCCAAATAGTACACATCTACCACCTCACGTATTCTCATAGATTTATCTTTTTTGTGTGTGTGTGAGAACATTTAAGTTCTACTCTCCTTGCAAATTTCAATTATACAATACAGTGTTATCAACAGTAGTCACCATGTTTTTCATTAGATTCTGAGACCTATTCATCTTACAGCTGGAAGTTTGTACCTTTTTACCAAACTCTCCTCTTTTCCCCACCCCCAGCCCCTTTTCTACTTTTCTATTCACTATTTCTAGGAGTTTGACTTTTTCTTTTTTCAGATTCCACGTGTATGTGATACCATGCAGTATTTATCTTTGGTTTATTACACCTAGCATAATGCCCCCAAGGAGGTCCATCCATGTACAAACGGCAGGATTTCCTTCTTTCTCATGGCTGAGTAATATGCCACTGTTTATGAGATATATAGAGATATCTATATATATCTCACATCTTCTTTATCCATTTGTGCATTAATGGACACTTAGGTTGTTTCTATATCTTGGCTATTGTGAACAATGCTGCAATGAACATGGGAATGCAGATACCTCTTTGATATCCCATTTTCATTTTCTTTGAATGTATACCTAGAGGTGGGACATGGAGATTGCTGGATTATATTTTTTTTTCTTTAGTACTGGTAAGTAACTCAGTTTAACAACAACCTCCCCAGACACACTGAAAAAAAACAAAAAAAACCAAACAAACAAAAAAAATCCCTGCTGCAAACCAAACAAAATACATCAGCGGACTCAGTCTATCCACAGCTGCCAGTTTGTGACATCCAGTGTAATGACTGTAATTTTCTTAATCCTGGAGGAACTAAAACTTCATTTTGTTTTGTTTTCCTGAGAAAGTTTTTTAAAAATGACCCTTATTCTTTAAGAGTTTAGAGACCTATAAAGAATATAATGGAATTGTCTCAGGATACAAGGATACAGAAACTGGAATTTGGAGGAATTAAGGGAAGAAAGTAGCACAAATCCAGAAATGCACTGTTCCCCCAGATGGAGAGACAAAGGGGAGGCAGGTTTCCAAATGGCAGAGCCCTTCTATTGGCCCTAGAAATGTATTATTTCCGGGAGATGACTGAGCTGACTGTATGGATACATAGAATACACTCTATGTTTTCCCAGCTTTGTCAGCATTAACATTCTGCAATTCCAATTCTATTTCCCAAATGGTGTTTCATGGCCGACATTTTTTACAAAATTAAATAGAAATATCTTATGCAATATAAAATTTCAGGATGAGCATAGGAGATGCAATTTTATTAGAGAAACTAGAAATGATAAACATCAAACTCTTCAAATTTCTTGGAAGCTAAAGCAAATAGAAAAAGAAAATACGTGATAACTCTGACCATTTGATAAGGCAGTTTCTCCTTTACATGGAAAAACTCAAACACTTTGTGTAAAACAATATTGTTTATGAAGGCACCATGCTCAATAAATTCAACACCAGCACTGTAGAAAATGCAATTACTCCTTCATATTATCATGTTGCTGTGAAATCTCCATGTAAGTTCAGAGAAACTAATCCTAACTATCTATCTGACTCTCAAGTTATCAGCCCAGAAAGAGAGATTGTTCTTTGGATTTTATACAATCAACAGAATGAGGAAAATAATTTGACTACCAGTAATGGACACATGAAGAAACAACTCTTGCCAAATTTTTGCTTCTCAATTTTTTTTTCCTCTGAGAAAATCTTTTGAGTTAATCTGACTTTTAAAAAATTGAAAAAAAAATATATCTACATTTTTGGTTAAGATTGGAGAAAACTTTTATTTTTTCCTTTTTTTTTTAAATTTATTTTTTTATACAGCAGGTTCTTATTAGTCATCTATTGTATACACATCAGTGTATACATGTCAATCCCAATCTCCCAATTCATCCCACCACCACACCCACCCCCCGCCGCTTTCCCCCCTTGGTGTCCATATGTTTGTTCTCTACATCTGTGTCTCAATTTCTGCCCTGCAAACCAGTTCATCTGTACCATTTTCTAGGTTCCCCACATATGCGTTAATATACGATATTTGTTTTTCTCTTTCTGACTTACTTCACTCTGTATGACAGTCTCTAGATCCATCCATGTCTCAACAAATGACCCAATTTCATTCTTTTTTATGGCTGAATAATATTCCATTGTATATATGGACCACATCTTCTTTATCCATTCATCTGTCAATGGGCATTTAGGTTGCTTCCATGACCTGGCTATTGTAAATAGTGCTGCCATGAACATTGGGGTGCATGTGTCATTTTGAATTATGGTTTTCTCTGGGTATATGCCTAGTAGTGGGATTGCTGGATCATATGGTAATTCTATTTTTAGTTTTTTAAGGGACCTCCATACTGTTCTCCATAGTGGCTCTATCAATTTACATTCCCACCAACAGTGCAAGAGGGTTCCCTTTTCTCCACACCCTCTCCAGCATTGTTGTTTGTAGATTTTCTGATGATGCCCATTCTAACTGGTGTGAGGTGATACCTCATTGTAGTTTTGATTTGCATTTCTCTAATAATTAGTGATGTTGAGCAGCTTCTCCTGTGCTTCTTGGCCATCTGTATGTCTTCTTTGCAGAAATGTCTATTTAGGTCTTCTGCCTATTTTTGGATTGGGTTGTTTGCTTTTTTAATATTGAACTGCATGAGCTGTTTATATATTTTGGAGATTAATCCTTTGTCCGTTGATTCGTTTGCAAATATTTTCTCCCATTCTGAGGGTTGTCTTTTCATCTTGTTTATGGTTTCCTTTGCTGTGCAAAAGCTTTTAAGTTTCATTAGGTCCCATTTGTTTATTTTTGTTTTTATTTCCATTACTCTAGGAGGTGGATCAAAAAAGATCTTGCTGTGATTTATGTCAAAGGGTGTTCTTCCTACGTTTTCCTCTAAGAGTTTTATAGTGTCCGGTCTTATATTTAGGTCTCTAATCCATTTTGAGTTTATTTTTGTGTATGGTGTTAGGGAATGTTCTAATTCCATTCTTTTACATGTAGCTGTCCAGTTTTCCCAGCACCACTTACTGAAGAAACTGTCTTTTCTCCATTGTATATCCTTGCCACCTTTGTCATAGACTAGTTGACCATAGGTGTGTGGGTTTGTCTCTGGGCTTTCTATCTTGTTCCATTGATCTATGTTTCTGTTTTTGTGCCAGTACCATACTGTCTTAATTACTGTAGCTTTGTAGTATAGTCTGAATTCAGGGAGTCTGATTCATCCAGCTCCCTTTTTTTCCCTCAAGACTGCTTTGGCTATTCAGGGTCTTTTGTGTCTCCATACAAATTTTAAGATTTTTTGTTATAGTTCTGTAAAAAATGCCATTGGTAATTTAATAGGGATTGCATTGAATCTGTAGATTGCTTTGGGTAGTAGAGTCATTTTCACAATATTGATTCTTCCAATCCAAGAACATGGTATATCTCTCCATCTGTTGGTATCATCTTTAATTTCTTTCATCAGTGTCTTATAGTTTTCTGCATACAGGTCTTTTGTCTCCCTAGGTAGGTTTATTCCTAGGTATTTTATTCTTTTTGTTGCAATGGTAAGTGGGAGTGTTTCCTTAATTTCTTTTTCAGATTTTTCATCATTAGTGTATAGGAATGCAAGAGATTTCTGTGCATTAATTTTGCATCCTGCAACTTTACCAGATTCAATGATTAGCTCTAGTAGTTTTCTGGTGGCATCTTTAGGACTCCCTATGTATAGTATCATGTCATCTGCAAACAGTGACAGTTTTACTTCTTCTTTTCCAATTTGTATTCCTTTTATTTCTTTTTCTTCTCTGATCACCATGGCTAGGACTTCTAAAACTATGTTGAAAAGTAGTGGTGAGAGTGGGCATCCTTGTCTTGTTACTGATCTTAGAGGAAATGCTTTCAGTTTTTCACCATTGAGAATGATGTTTGCTGTGGGTTTGTCATATATGGCCTTTATTATGTTGAGGTAGGTTCCCTCTATGCCCACTTTCTGGAGAGTTTTTATCATAAATGGGTGCTGAATTTTGTCAAAAGCTTTTTCTGCATCTATTGAGATGATCATATGGTTTTTCTTCTTCAATTTGTTAATATGGTGTATCACATTGATAATATATCTACACTTTTGGTTAGGATTGGAGAAAACTTTTAATGAGTTCAGTTTTTCTGGAATATATGGCATTGGATGACAGATTGGCCATATTCTAGTTCCCTCGTGCTCTATAAATAGCCATGGAGGAAATAAGAGGGAAAAGCTATTTATACATTGAGAACAGAGGGTCTCCTAGTTGCCATGGCTGTCCTCTCTGAGGATAATATTAACGCTTGCACTAAAAAAGCACTTGATTTCAGCTCAGTCTGTATAAAAATGTGTCCTTTCTGACAAAGGAATCTGAATCAAGGTAGGTATGAGAAGGAAAGTAACCGTACAATACTGAATTAAAGTATATGATACTGGCAAGGCTCATGATATAAACTTTTCTTTCTATATTTTTGGCTTCATGCTTACTCTAATCTTATAATCAATATGAAAACATAGTATGGGACAAAACCTAAACTCAGTGTTTGTGAATCTTTTCAGTTGAAAGAACTTTCCACTCCTATTCTAACATAGAGAGCCCAAGAGTTGGGGGAAGGCCAAATTTCAGGTGTAATTGAATGGCCGATGAGGAGTTTTGGTTGTAGGCCAGAAATTAAAATGAAAATTGCTTCCCATAGTTTTAAAGATGTACCAGTTCAACATTCAATGATATCCTAAAGTATGTCTTCTTACTAGATTGTTAAAAATCAATCAAGTCTACTACAGTTTAGTCTTATCTAGCCAGGTAACTTATCTCCGGATGTCTTATTTTCCCATATTGAAAGGAAAAGGATCACACTATATCTTCTGCTGTTTTGTTTCAATATTATGCAGCAACGAGATGAAAAAATGTCCAGCTACTTCCTTTTTTTCCTAGTTAACAACCCTCCTGGACTGCTTTTCTACCCCATCAAAGCGCCCAGCCCACAGATTCTATAGCTTTTTCACTATCATCCCCCTCCTGTGCTCACTTCCCTCTTTAGCTAGAACTTAGTTTCCATGGTCCATCATTTAAATAATTTATTGCCAAATGCTATTTTACTCATTTCTCTCTACATCATACTCTCTTGGCAAAATCCCAGTCCTAATTAAACTCAACTAATACACTGAGTCTCAATCTGCAACCAAACAATTTTTCCTGGAGAAAAACACACACTTACTGAGTTTGAATGTATTGTATGTTCACAAAGCTCAAAGGGGCATACAACACTGCTCAGAAATTCTGTTTATCGTATGACTCTTCAAAATGACTCTTTCGTGCATTACTATGTTCAATTCTACATCCCTTCTCGTCTAACTCTTGCTCATTTGACAATCTTGCCTCATAATTAGCCCTAAAATAGAAATATCAGACAATATCTCATGTATTTTTACACTTCGAACTAACTAGTCAACCAATATCTGTGCTCTTTTTTTCTATCCTTCCCAGAGCCTATCAATGATGTAAAGGAAACTAGTGTCTGTATAGTGGCTGTTGTTTCCAAATTGTTGCTCAAAAGGCCAAGAAAATGCCTCTTTTGCTTTCCCTTTTACCTGGCCCCAAGAGCATTGCCTTGTTCTTTTTTTGTCTAGGACACTTAAAGAAAGTCTATTTTATTTTTCCCATTGTTTTATTTTTCCCATTGAGCTTCACTGTCAGGCCTCGGGTAGTACAAATCCCTGGGTCTGTGTTGGGAAATCAAGAGATGTGTGTGCCATACAGGACAAGAACAGAGGACCATATGAACTGCACACACTCATAGCTACCCGACTCTTTCCACACTAGTCCATGACCTTGAACCTCTCTTATGAATTCAACATTTTCCTCAGTATAAGTTTCTTTCTTAGGGGCTTCTCATATTCAGAGACTAGACTTCTGGAATGTGTAGCCCCCTCAGACACTGCCTATACATGCCTAAGTTCTGAAATTAACCTGTCTCAGCTAGAAACCAAAATATGCTGCTTACCTACATTTAGTCACAAAGAATTCTCCTACAGCTCTTATGTTTTTGACTAGATCAAAGAGTCATGGAACCTACAAACAGGAAAGAAAAATATCTATGCTAGATATTGTCTTTTCCAACTGAGGCAAGAAAGATTAATTGTTGATATTGTCTTATGGCTTTTTCTGCAGTACATTGGTATAGATAAAAAGTTAAGATAAATACAACATTATCTAAATCAAGACTTAATTGAGGGTCACTAAAAGCAGTTACACTTTCCTTGGGACCTTTCGATGTTTTCCTGGTGGCTTATGACAGGACATTTAGAAGTGCAGCTTTTTTCAAATGAGACCTTTGCCTAATCACCATTGCTAAGTCCAGGGAGTCATTTCATCATGAAATTTGCAACATTTCTTATTCAGCTGTTGGTACTTCTTATTGTTCAAGATTCTGCCCTGACCCCTTGTTTGTTTGTTTGTTCTTACATACTGTCTCCTTGACTTAAATTATCTATTTTCATGGTTTCTGTTGCTACTTGTCTTCAAATGATGGTCAAATCTACATTTCTAACTCTCTCCACAACTATAGCCTCATTTTGCTCTATGAGGCATCACTTTTATGCCTTAACATCACTCAGCCTAAATCAAACGCAGCTTATCTCCCAGCCTTAATAACCAAACTTCCAAATTTCCCTATGTCAGTTACACATCAGTATCTCAGACTACTATACCAGGAGTCTGGTTGAATATTCCTCTTTCACTTTATTTTTTTCTTTCTCCAACTAGTAGTTAAATTCTATAGATTCTTCTTTAGAAACATTTCTGTATTTGTCCTCCCCTCTCAGTTCACATCATCAGCACCTCAGTCCATGCCCTCACAATTTCACAGCCAGCTTCCTTCTACTGTCTCCAAAACAGGTGCTCAAAGCCATACCTTTCCCTCTAATTTACCTGATATTCTACCGCCAAATTAGTCTTCCTGAAATCTGCTTTCCTCATACCATTACAGGGAAGGGAAAGAGAAGGAACTAAATTTATTGAGCATCTAACCATGACCTTGGCACTTTAAATGGGTTACCTTATGACATTCTCTCACCCAATACTATGGGGCAGGTATTAGGACTCCTGTTTCACAGATGATGGGAGAAAGGGTCAGAAAGTTTAACAACTTGCTCAAGATCACCCACAGCTAATCATCAATGAAGCTGGTGTTTGAACATGTGCTATCTCAAGTCCCCGCTGCTGACTCTCAAATTCTCAATTGTTCCTCATTATCTAGCACACTTCTCCTTGAATCTTTATGTTTTGAACATCTATGCTGTACGCAGAACTTCATGGAAAACAGAGATTAGTAAGAAAGAGATCCTCCCTCCAGGAGCTTATAGTTTAAGAGGAATGATAACATAGGAAGATGATTTTTATCTCTTTTATTCCCTGCTGTATCTCAAAAATCTAGAATAGCTCCGTATTAGTTTCCTAGGGCTGGTGTAACAAATTACTACAAATGAGGTGGCTTAAAACAACAGAAATTTATTCTCTCACGGTTCTGGAGGCTAGAAGTTTAAAATCAAGATATTAGCAGGGTTGGTTCCTTCTGGAGGCTCTAAGAAAGAATGTTTCATGCATCTCTTCATGGTTCTGACATTGCTTAGTTTAGAGCTGCAACTTTCCAGTCTCTGCTGCTGTTGTCACAGGGCCTTCTTCCCTGTGTATCTCTGTGCCTCTATGTCCCCAAATCTCCCTCGCCTTAAAAGGACACCAGTTATTGGATTTAGAGCCCCATCCTAATGCAGTATGACAGCATCTTTGCATCTGCAAAGACCCTGTTCCCCAATAAGGTCACATTCACAGGTTACAGGTGAACATGAATTTGGGGCAGACACTATTCAACCAAACTACTATGGTATCTAGCACATAATAGCCACTCAATAAATATTTGTTGAATAAAGAAATACTATGAAATAGGAACTGTTATAAGGGAGGTAGGAATTTTTAAAAATCACATTGGTATTTCTGAATAGCTTTAAAAGCTCTCCATACTTTTCTTAACCTTATAAATTCAATCTTATCTCTCACTATACTCCAACACAAAACTTATTTGTCAATTAATCTAATTTCCTCCCTGACCCTCATGTTCCCCGTCCAGATCCCCTGATTACGTACATGCCTGACTTATTCTTGCTCATTCAAGTTTATTTGTTTATACTGCTTCTATAGCTTAGATACTGACTTCTTCCTCTCCAGCTATTCAGGTCCTATTTATTTTCAAATGTTACGGTCTGAATGTGTCCCTCCAAAATTCATGTATTGTATCCTAACCCCCAAAGGTGATTGTATTAGGAGGTAGGGCCTTTGAGAGGTGATTAAGTCATAAGGGTAGAGTCCTTGTGAGTGGGATTAGTGCCCTTATAAACAAGCTTCCAGACAGACCCCTAACCTTTCCACCATGTAAAGACACAGGAAGAAGGGGCTGGCCATGAAACAGGAAGAGGGTCCTCACCCAACCATGCTAGCACCTTGATCCTGGATGTCCCAGTCTCCAGAACTGTGAGAAATGTGTTTCTGTTGTTTATAAGCTATCCCCATGTGTGCTATTTTGTTACAGCAGCCCAAACAGACTAAAACATCTTCTAAGGCCTCTTAAAATGTTGTATCTTTTGAGAAGCCTTTCCTGATCACCCTTTACTCCTACTGCCTTTCTTTAAACCTCTAAAAAGCAATTGCATTTTGCTCCGCATCACTTGGAGTTTCAGTTACCTACTCATGTGTAACAAACCACTGCTGAACTCAGTGTCTTACAACAGCAGGTTGCTGTCTGCCATGGCTCTGCGGGTTGACTGGGCAGCTCCTTGGCTGGGCTCACTCATGTGAAGCGTCACCTTGAGTGCCAGCTGTGCGGGAGGATCTAAGACGACCTCACCTACATGTCTGACAGGTGGTACTGGTGTTGGTTAGAGCACCTTCATTTTCCTCCGTGGGCCTTTTGTCCTCCAGTAGACTAGACCAACTTCCTTTGCCCTAGTACTAGGGCAGAGTTCCAAGAGTGTCATGGTGGAAGCTGCAGTGTCTCTTGAGAGGTAGATTCCAGAACTCAAAATAACGCCACTTCCACTAATATTCTATTGGTCCAAATAAGTCAAAGGTCAGGGAAACAGTCTCCATCTCTTGGTGGGACAAGTCACAAAGGCACATTGCAAAGAAGAGTGCTAGAGAAGAGAGGAAAGGTTGTGCTCATCTTTGAAAACAATATACAACACTTGGGATATAATGACACACTCTCTTTTATTGTTTTCTGATCACATGTGTTTTAATCTAATTGGTTCCCAAATTATATGTTCTTAAGATCAAAATTCAGAACACATAGTTTTCTTGAAATTTCTTAAATGCTTAATACAGACTGGGCACATATTATGTTTTCAATTCATATTTATAATATTAATTATATACCACTTTGCTAGACACTGTTCTAGGTATGTAAAGTCATTAAATTCTAAGTATATTAAATAATTTAATTCTCACAGTGACTGTATAAGATAGGTCTATATTTAGCCCCATTTTACAAGGGAGGGAACTGAGACCAGGTGTAGTTAAGTGGCTTTCTCAGTGTCCACAACTACCATGGATTTTTTTTTTTTAATTTGACTTTTTCCTTTTATTCATGAAACACGAGCACCCAAAAACACCCTCAGTGACTTGGAATCTGTGGGTTAGGAGAGTGTCTTGGACACTTGAGTAGGACAAGTGGCTATTACAGTGGTCAATTAAAAGGCACTTTTATGAGAAAAATACTTCCTCAAGAGGGATTTCTCAGGGAGCAACCCACTGGGCACTCTATTCTGCCTGTGGCACCTGCTGCTGTTTTGCTGATTAGTTCAATACAAGGTTAGTAGTCAATCCAGGCATTCTAGTTCCAGATGTCATGCTCTTAAAGAATATGCTGTACTTATTGATATTAAGATGATACAAATTATTGTCATTATTCTATATCTGTCCAAATATATTTCACTCAAAACTACGTAGAAAATATTTCAGCATCGTTGATGCGATGAATAGACAGAAAAGTCAAATGATGTATTTTTCAGACAGAATGGGTTTCTCTTTCAAATACTGAGCTAGTTTTGAAGAAAACATATACAAATAAATCTAATAATGACTGAAATCACACCTGATGTTAAGACTCCTTTTTCTTTCTCTCACCCTATCCCTCTAAAATCTCCCATCATGATGTGAATACCTGCCTTTTTCTGATATCTTTACAGGACACACTTCCAGTTAGCCGTCTCCTCAATGAACAAGCTGAGCTTGGATAATATCCTCTGCTGTTCACAGGAGCAGGATTTAGCACTCATCACACACGAGACCCATACCCCCATGGGCCAGTTAACATGCCATTATTTCATCTTCTTAACCTGCTTGCCCTTAGTCACGAGCAGGATATGGGCTGAGAGACTAGAATAAATCTCGTCCACACATCATTGCTTCTGGGAAAAACCTTCAAAGTACATACATTTATAGTAAGACAGTTGTTAACACCTTTAGATACTGGGTGTGTTGTGTATTAACCACATGGTGGCAGAGACCTGATGCTATGGATGCCAGAGTTCAAGTGAACCCAGAAAATGTAACACTTCTGAGTCTTCGTCCTTCTTCTGTGGATATTGAACATAACCTTTCTCAAAAAAAAAAAAAAGTCTCGACCTGCTGGATATTTTTCTAGTAGATATCCTATTTTTTCTGTTGTTTCCACATAACTGTGAGATCCCTGAGGCAGTTTTCCTTATGATTCCCCACCTATAAGCAAGGGCACATGTAACAATAAAATCTAGGTAATTTAAGATGTTTGATGCATGACGTGGGTTAGTGGGCATACCGACTTGGTCTATTGGATGCTACTTTACATTGTGGAATAATCAAGCAGAGAAAATCCCTTGACAAAACAACAACAGCAGGAATTGGGAGGAGCCTTTAGAATTCATAATAAAAGTGGGTAAATCTCTCTCTCTCCCTAATTCAGGCATGGACAAGCATGTTGTCTAATTCTCTTGGCAAGGTTTAGGTGGTGTTCTCAGTAAAATCAAAGGTCTCACAATATAGTGGTTTTGGATGAATTGTGTCCCCACAAAAGATGTCAAGACCTAACTCCCCTACCTGTGAGCATGATCTTATTTGCATGTGATCAAGTTAAGATGAGGTTGTTAGGGTGGACCTTAACCCGATAAGACTGTGTCCTTATAAACACGGGGAAATTTGGACCCAAAGACAGACATGCAGAGAGGGAAGAGGACATGAAGATGCAGAGAGACAAGAACCATCTATAAGGCAAGGAACACCAAAGACTGCCAGCAGCTCCCAAAGCTAGGAGGGAGGAATGGAGCAGATCCGCCTTCACAGCCCTCAGAAGGAACCAACCCTGCTGGCACCTTGATTTCAGACTTCTACCCTTCAGAAATGTGAGAAAATAAGCTTGTGTTGTTTAAGCTATCTCGTTTGTAATTTATTATGGCAGCCCTAGAAAACTAACAGTAGACTTCATACACTCTTGGTTACTTAGGCCACAGGTGGTTACAGCTATTGGAGGATAAGTTCTGGCACCAGTAACCAGGTACAGCTTATTTAGAAAACAAAGAAACAGGTAGAAGTATGATTTTCTTAACCTTACATTCATGCGTCATGGCTCTACCCCCCATTTCCAGGAAGGAGAACAATTTTTCATGGTAATCATTTCATGAGCTCATAACTTTATTTAATATTTGTTTTATATCCTACACTTATTTAAGAAATCTGTAAAAAGTGAGAATGAAATTCTATCTTTAAAGAGCTTATAATTAGTTGGGGGTAGGCAAGACACTGACCAAATTAAAAATCAATAAAAGGCAATCCTTAATGGATTTCTAAATTGAACCATGTAACAGTACTATAAAACTCAATGTTAGTATGAAAGTCTCAAAGGGAAACTATCTTTTTAAATTAAGTATTTAATATGTGCAAGCATAATAATTAATACTCGAAAAAAGAAGTACACTTTTGAAATCAACTTTATTTTAAAGATTTTACTTACTCAATCTGTCCACCCTTAACTACCAGCATCTTGACTGCAATTGTGATTTCATGTACACATTGTCTAAATATCTACATACAACACTTAGAGAGGTGTTTTTGACTCTGGACTTAACCCAGCTAACGAGAAGGGTTAGCTGAAAACAACTAAAGCTGTGATGTGAAATGTGAATTATATGCAGTTCTCTTCTTTCCAGTCAATTTGTTATATTCCATATTATTATATATTAATTTTCATTTCATATATATTAAACCACAAATAATATATTTACTATAAGTTCCTTAAAGGCACAGGGTGTGTCTTGTTCCCACATAGGGTCTGGATCTTTCAAAAGTATTGGTTGAATAAACAAAAGAATAAATGGGCTTCTGATACAAACTACTCACCAAGGAACATGTTTACACTCGTAGCCACTTGTTCTGGTGCAAGACATGTTTCCTTCTTCTTGTGTTGATTAATTTCTATCGCTCCTCTAGTGTGTGACCGACATGGCTCTCATCTCACACCACTCAGTACTGGGTTTTTGACTCCCTGCATCAGAACACTTACAATATTTGCAGAAAATTCTGTCTTTGCTGATGTGCTTGTTCAAAGTTCACTTTAAGTACAGAACCATTGTCAATTACATTGTGAGGTTGGCTCTGGTACTCTCCAGAATGTTCTACAACAAAGCTTGTTTGTTGGTTGGTAGGTTGGTTGCTTTTTTTCATTCATGTGTTTTTGGTTGTTTGCTTGTTTTGGTAGCTGCAAGTCAATACCCGTCAGAGTGTCAAGAAATTAACCCAGTGGGTTGAGACCAGCTATTTTGGAAAGGAGGGGTGGGGATGGAGAAAAGAAAGAAAAGGAAGGAAAAGGAAGGGAAGGGAAAAATACATCCACACTATGGGTAAATATTGCCTTATAAAAATTATAAAAAGCCACTATCTAGTAAAAGCCACTATCTAGTACTACTAGAAAGCCACTATCTAGTACTACTAGAAAAAGCCACTATCTAGTACTACTAGAAAAAGCCACTATCTAGTACTACTAGAAAAAGCCACTATCTACTACTACTATCTAGTACTATCTAGTACTACTCTCCATCAATAACTTTTGGAAAGCCACTATCTAGTGGAAAGCCACTATCTAGTACTACTCTCCATCAATAACTTTTGGAAAGCCACTATCTAGTGGAAAGCCACTATCTAGTACTACTCTCCATCAATAACTTTTGGCCATGGAATAATTTCTTTTAATACTTGCATGACCCCGTTACTTTGGCTTCTTTGAGTTTATTGAGCTTGTGTCCAGCTTTCCCTGAATTCTGCTCTCTTTGCATCATTAGCACTTACATTTGTATCTTTTTGACAAGGATGACTTCCAGAATATGGCCACCTTGAGAACGATCCCCTGGCGTGCACAGGACACCTAGATTGAGGAGCTCAGGTGATTTGCTGTATAATTCTTAATAGGTGAGTGACACTCGCCCTGGACAGGTGACATAGTAAATATATTGTGTTAGACTCTGTCTTTGTCCTTGGACACAATCCTAGCCAGCATCTACTTTTTGTCCACTGGGTTCTGGAATCTGAGCACTTAAAGTGTCCTATGAACTAAGCCCCTACTGATCAGATGACAAATTCAGCATTATGTGCCAAAACTCTACAAACTAAACTCTATTAAATTTAGGATGACCCTGCTAAAACTAAACAAAGGATTCTCCTGACCTCCCAGCAGGAAAAAGTTCCCCAAATCAGTTGGGTATGACCAGCTTATGTACAGAGAGGCCTTAAAGATGTGACTCCAAAGTCACCAAGGGGGAGCCCAGGACTGGGGTCTGGTAATTACTGAAGTGTTAAGGACTTTGGCTCACTGAGCATGTGATTCTGAAGAGGACAAAGACACCTTTCTGCCTGATAGGTGTGTGTGGGGTGCGGTATGACTCAGACGCTGGCATTGGAGACGAGCCTTCCCACTAACCTAGCTCTATGAAACGGTGTTCTTCCTTAAAGATTTTGAAAATGAAAATAATATCCCAGCCCCCTTTTACTGACAAAAAGTTTTTATTAAATAAGACAAAAGGACTCAAAAGATCAATATGACCTCTCTGTGTGGTGACACAGGAGCTGAGCATTTTCCAGCTCCATGCCTGTTCAGAATTCACTGCTCCTTCTTGCTTTCCATTCTATTCATCAATTCAAAATAAATGTTCAAAGCACCTATGAGTGTATAGTGTTAGGGGCTCTATATCTGCCTCTAGGGTCTTACTCTCTTGTATGGAATGTACGTATTAAATGAGTAAACTGCAAAAATAATTATATATATATATAATTACAAACAAATACTAAGAAAGAGATGGGAAACAATGGTGCTATTAAAAAAAAATTAACAACAGGGGATGGAGGTTACTGTGAATTAAGAATTAAGTCATGATGGATTATGTTTAACCTGAGACGTGAATGATAAGGAGAAACCATCTATTTGAAGGCGGAGGAAAAGCCTGGCAGTCAGTGGGGGGCAAGGCAGAGCTTAGCTAACTAAAGGAACAGAAGGAGACACCGCATGAATAGCTGGGACAGAGAGAGCCATAGAAGGAGTGGAGGAGAGGAAACTGGGGGAATATGTAGGAGATGGTAACACAGGGCCTTACCGGGTAAGAAAGTTGGATTTTATTCTAAATGCAGTGTGAAGCCATAAAAGGGCTTTTAGCAGGAGAAGAAACTGATAGGACTGAATTTTTTTACAGACCACTCTCAGTGTGGTGTGGTGAATGGGTTGGAGATAAGGACAAATGACCAAGGAGGACCACAGGGAGAAATGTTAGGGGGCAGTTTTGGTATCCGGATGAGAGATGATGGTGACTGGGTCTAGGGCTATGGTTGATGAAATGGGCAGATGACTTTGAAAGCAGACTGACTAAACTTTGTGATAAATCATATTTAGAAAAAGAAGATGGAGGGCTCAAGAATGACTTCAAAGATTCTGATTTAAAAATTGGGGTGGATGATTATGGGTGAGAGACAGGAAAGATGAGGGGAGCCACAGGCTTTGGGGGGAAATGAAGAGTTTGGCGTGGGACAGGTTAAGAGAGCAACTTCAAGTGGACGTGAAAGTTAGACAGTTGGAGAGCAGGGCCAGGGGCTCCGAGAGGACCTCTGCTGCGATCACCTGATGTCTCTGCTGGAGCCCCCGCTGCCCCCAAATGAAGAGATGTGGTCAGCAAGAGGAAACTCGATATTTCGCTTAATCAAATCACACACACTCTTTTGCATTTGACTTGGCAGCTCCCAGCTGCTGACCTGCTGCCAAGTCAAATTTGTAGCCAGGTAATGAGGGGAATCTCTTGCAACCACATCTGCTTCCTGCTTGGTTGGAAGCAGAAAAGTTACCACCAGGTAGAACAGTAGACAACATCAAGAATGGGAAGCAGCGGGCTTCCCTGGTGGCGCAGTGGTTGAGAATCCGCCTGCCAATGCAGGGGACACGGGTTCGAGCCCTGGTCTGGGAGGATCCCACGTGCCGCGGAGCAACTAAGCCCGTGCGCCACAACTACTGAGCCTGCGCTCTAGAGCCCGCGAGCCACAACTACTGAGCCTGCGCGCCTAGAGCCCGTGCTCCGCAACAAGAGAAGCCACCTCAGTGAGAAGCCTGCGCACCACAACGAAGAGTAGACCCCACTCTCTGCAACTAGAGAAAAGCCCAGGCACAGCAACAAAGACCCAACGCAGCCAAAAAAATAAATTAATTAAAAAAATTTTTTTTAATTCAAAATATAATACAAATATTATTAAAAATTTCACAAAGACCAAATACATGGGATAAAGTCTGCCCAACGTGCAAAATACAAAATTCAAGGGAAGGGCTTCCCTGGTGGCACAGTGGTTGAGAATCCGCCTGCTAATGCAGGGGACACGGGTTCGAGCCCTGGTCTGGGAAGATCCCACATGCCATGGAGCAACTAGGCCCGTGAGCCACAACTACTGAGCCTGCGCGTCTGGAGCCTGTGCTCCACAACAAGAGAGGCCGCGATAGTGAGAGGCCCGCGCACCGCGATGAAGAGTGGCCCTCGCTTGCCGCAACTAGAGAAAGCCCTCGCACAGAAACGAAGACCCAACATAGCAATCAATCAATCAATCAATCAATAAATCTTTAAAAAAAAAAAAACAAAATTCCAGGGAATATATAAATAGAAAATGTACTTTAAATTAGGTGATTGCATGCTTCTTTGACATCTACATTGAAGAATAAAATGTTAACATTGCTTATTTTTTTAGGACTATAGGAAATTTAACATTTCCTATAAATAAAGATGTCATGAAGATTTTTCAAGATGATAACCCCGGCAGTTTATATTTCAGTCCAACTGGTCTATTTGCTATTTTCTGAACTCACAATACACTCTGATACCTTTGCTTTTGCCTAAACTACTTCTTCACCCTCTAATGCCCAAGGGTCTCCTTTTACTTTTTAACTCCTTGTACCAAAATCCCACCCATCCGCAATGACGGCTCAAATTCGACTTCTCCCATGAATACTTCTACTAATAAAGGAAATAAAAGAACATCTTCATTATCTTTTGTACCTTTTCATAACTCCTCGTATTATATTTGTCTTGACTGTCCCTTCTAGTCTGAAAGCTTCTTGAGAGAAGCAGCTGTATTTTATGCATCTCTGTGTCCCTCCTCTTTCATTCAAATGCTAGGCATGCTTCACCACAGAGGGAATTCAAAGAGTTCAGCATATGAAATCATCTCATAAAAGCTTGAAACATTCTCAAAACATAAAAAGCAGGGGTTTTTTTTCCAGGAATACTCTCGGATTCTCATTAGAACTAGTATCACTGCTCACCTGCAGAAGTAATATAGCCTTCAGTCTCCTAAATTTTCCTGATATCAATTTAACTTGCTCTATCAATCTTTCCGAGATAAATACATTTTGGAGCAAGTCTCCATCAAGGACTCAGATCATCTCCGTTAGGTTTGTAGGAAGATTTATGCAGAGATAACCAGAGTATAGAAAGCATCCAGTTTCCATTGTTTATCCTCACAACTATTCCCCTTTCTCTGCTATTTCTATTCCCTTTTAAAGAAAAAGATCGAAGGCAAAACAAACTATTCATTAAAATTAAAAAGTGAAACTGTAAAAACAACGTCTATAGCAACAGCCACTCCAACTCAATAAACAAAATCACCACTACAAATCTGACAAAATCCTTTATGTGAATTAGAAAACCATGAATAAAATAGACTACATCCTGACTGGCAAATGAGATTTAATTCAGGATTTATTCATGAAAGAGCATCATAGGTGAAGATCCTTGAAGACTAATGTTCTTGGTCAGAAGCAAAGTAGGAGCAGAGTCTTGACCCTAGAGACTTGCAAATCTGATGGTAACAGCACTCCCAGAATTGGTGAGCACCTAGGACTTCTCACCATGGCCAGTGGAGAGGAGAACTAAGTGGAAAATGGTGATGGGGAAAAGTAGGGCCATCTGGGGTAACAGCAAGCAGTGACATGCATTGAGCCTTACTGTGTACCGGGTACCGGGCTAAGGCTTTTACTTGCCTTATTTCATTTAATCCCCACAACAACTTTATAAGAGGGGTGCTATTTTCATTCCTTTTTTAATTAAAAAGAATGAGGTTTAGAGAGATTATGCGGCTCTCACAAGGTCAGCATCTAGCAAGCATTGGCACCAGAACTAACCCAGCAATAGGTCTAGTGCCCAAGGAAGCTGGCCTGCAGTTAAAATCATCATGCCCAGCCAGGATCAATTATGGTGGCAGATACCTAAGTGAGTTTCTTGGAAGGAGCAGTACTCACACTGCGGCAGGATAAGGATGGTACCAGGGTCTCAGGGAGTCTGTGTGGTTCAGAACCCAGTTTCCTGGGAGTGAAAGCACTGAACAGGTTTCCAAGGTGAGGGATGCATGCCAAGGTTTCTAGGTAGGTTCAACTGTCAGCAGAGAACTGGAGGCTGGAGCGGAGGTCTTTGTGTCCCTTCACCCCTCCCCTTGCCCCACCTACAGTTGTAGCTGTACTGAGATGCTCTGTCCCCAGGCAGGCGGCCAATATCCTACCTCATGGGCTCACTGTGTCTCTCTGCTTTGCTGCCTCAGGCTTTCCCTGAAGCCACAGGAGCTCAGGGCAGTCTGCTCAGGGCAGCCCAGGAGTACAGACGGTTAATTTTCCCAACGACAGTCCTCAATCAACTGGAAAGGAGGTTGCCCGAGCCTCCTATGGTAAGGAGCTGCAATCCCCAGGCTAATTCTCAAGGCTTCTCAGAGGGACCCAAAGAGCTTAAGCCCCAGTTTCTCAGAGCAGTGATTCGCCCAGTGATACATCCTGTGACGGATGTACATTCCACCGTGTCCCTCTCTCCTCGCGCCTCGCTCCTGCCTCTGGGGATCCCTTCCAGTCAAGTTACTGCACAACAGTTCTTAACAGATGACCAGCTTGTGCGAGAACCAAAACTGAGACAGGGACAACTAGGAAACCAAGAGACAAAGCCTGCCTAGGATTCTGGGCAAATATGACCGGCAATGAGGGAAACAGCAAGCCACCACCACCTCTCACCCGAACTCTGGCAGCAGTCACCTAACTTGTCTCTCTTTTTTTTTTCCCCCTGACAACTTATCCTCCTCACAGAAGCCTGAGTGGCCCTTTAAGATGTAATATGAACTTACCATCCCTTCAAAATCCTCCAAAGCCTTCCAATCACATATGGAATAAAATCCCAAATCTTTACCATGGCCTAAAGGCATGTAGGATCTGGCTTTCAGAGGCCTCCAAGTTCATCTTCTGCTTCTGTTTTCAAACTGGACAACCTTGGAGAGATTTTCTGCTGAGTCCTTTCCAATTTAGCAATTCTTCCACCTCTTCACACCCATGCCTCTCTATCCTCACACTCTGCACAGCATTTAACACTACCTGACATTGATTGTATTTTATACAGCCAATTCTTGCTACTTATGGCAGTTGGCTGTATAAAGTCACTGAGGATGCTGAATTAGCAAGTACTGAACCAATATTCCCAAGGGAAATACAGGGTTAGGTTCCTGTGAACCTCTGGACACAGCATTTTCACCACCTATCAATATATAACCTTGTTTTATGTGTGTTTCTGTTCAAAGACACCTTACTTAATACATTGTTGATTCATTAACATTGGACTCACAGCCAACGGTACTGTAGCTCATGCCTGAATGAAGCTTATCTAATACACATATTTTCCATCAGGCACATCATAGCTTTCTTAAGCTTAGGAAGACTAGACAGTATTTCAGCACTACCCTTGGGGACCACTGGAAACAGCAAAATCACCCAAAAAAACACACAAAAGATGTAAAAACCATGGCACTAAATAGTCCATGAAAAGGATACTTGTTTCCAGAATGAGAGCAGAAACAAGAAGAGCCCCGCCTTGTTTGACTTCAGCTGAGAACACACATAAGGTAACTCAAAGTTTTTGCCACCCAGCACGTATCTGTGAATGATTGCATAAGGGCTACAAATACTGATTTCAGTGGCTACAAATACGTTTTAGCAAGCAGGCAAATTCACAAATAGAGAACAGCAAATAATGAGCATCAACCATATTTATTTGTTCATTTTGCATTATTGATCTCCTCTTCCTGATATCTAAGCTCTATAGGAGAGAAGCCTTTTTTGGTTATTGGTTTGGTTTTTTTTTTTTTTTCCACTTTTTCCTCAGCATCTAGACCAGCACTGTCTACCAGAAGGGTAATGTGAGCCACAAATGTGAGCTACATGTGTAGTTATACATATTTCAGTAGCCATGTTAAAAAATATATAAAGTTAATTTTCATAATGTATTTATTTACCATAATATATCCAAAATATTATATCAATAGCTAATCAATATACAAATATTCACCTGATAATTTACATTCTTTTATTTGTTCCAAAGCTTTGAAATCCAGCATATATTTTTTACTTACAGCACACTTCCATGTGGACCAACCACCTTTCAAGTGCTCAATAGCCACATGTGGCCAGTGGCTACCATATTAGACAGTTTGGGTCTAGAACAATGACTTGTACATCATAAGTCCCCAGTAAACATTGTTGAGTAAATTCATTTATTCACTGCTTTCTACATTCCAGACACTGAACCAAGAAGTTTACATCCTTTAGATCACTTACTTCACACAACCACCCTGTTGTTAGCTATTGTTCTCCTCTTTCTACAGTTCAGTACCTGAGATGCACTAACTTGCCCACAATCACGAAGGATTCCAAAACATGACTTGAGTACCCGATCATCTGACCAAATCTAATGTCTCCAAATATGTCTTCATTAAAAGATACTAATACAGTTTTACTTAAAATATCCATTAAGATATTAGTCAAAAGATGTTTGGCTGTGGGTAAGACTGCATGCTTCTGAAAGCATTTCAGGTTTGGCTAAATATAGCATGCATGTTTTACCTTTTTAAGAACCAGGAAATGCTAATTAATACAGTTATATGCCTGAGTGATTAAGCACAATGTCACCCAAAAGCTTGTCTATCAGCTGTCCTCGTAACTTGCCAGAGGCTTTTTGGGAAGTCTGGTAGCACGGCTGGCTAGGCTAGGAGCACGAAACATCAGGCATCTTGCTATTGTTACTGACAACACTGCAAAAAGCATCGTTATCCTTCGAAACCATATGATTCCCCTCATTTTCCCATGGTGTGGAAGAACTTCTGCTATTTTTTCTTATCTGTAAACAAACATTACTGCATTTTTACACAAGCTTCTGCAGTAAGAGAGACTTCATGACGGTTAGAATGGCAATGTAATAATCAATTCATAATATTCACCTTCTTATGATTCCAAAAAGGAATGGCTTTAGGATGGCTTAATCAATTAATATGAACAACGTCACAGCTGATTAACACAGACTGTTTTTTCTGCTCAAATTCTGCTCATATAAAAATCTGCAAGATTAATCAGAGGTAATTTGTTGCAGAGCAAAAATAGAGACAAGAGACGGTTATTCAGTGAGAGCAGTTGTAGAATAATAAAGCTCATTCTGATTCTCAGTATCAGAGTAAAAACTGCAAATCATGTTTTCAATATTCCCGTAATTCCAGGCTCTGATTGCAGCCAATCTTGTACCATCGTGTCCCCTCGGCTTGCAGTATGTTTCCCACACACTCACACAGAAAGTCATCTGGACACACCAGTCCCCGGAGAGGGCACCAGAAGCCAGGCCTCTGTGACACAGGCTGCTACAGACCCGTCAGTGTGCTTCCTACGTCATAGTTTCCTACAGTGACAGAGCTTTAAATAGAAAAATAATCAGCACTTCTTTCTAATCCACCTATAGACTCTGGGCTTTTTTGTTGTTGTTCTTTAAATAATCTACGAATACGAAATTCCCAAGAAATAAACCATACATGTGCATCACATACCGTCAGAGAGTAACTAGAACTGAACTGCATATTCCCATTAGGGTTGAAAATATTCTGAAACGGTGAGAGAAAATGCCCCCATCTTCTCCAAGAGAGTCGCAACGTTTGAGGGAAATTCACAAGAAACAAACGATTGGCGTTGCTTCTGTCTCAGTACAAATGTGAGAGGTGTGCGTTTAGAGGTAGCAGCGCAGAGGACAAATTAATCTAAGACCAATTGCATTTTGATTCTGTTGGTTTTGAAAAGTCCTCAGCAGCAACAACAAAATCCCATGAAAGTTGCTTTAAAAATTCAAAATTGCATAGGGTAGAAAAATAGATGCAATGGTGTGACCTTCAGTCCAATTGGCAATTTTAATCAGGAGACAGAAAGTAGGGCAGAGTCCCAACAGCAGGAAGAAAATTGTTCTTGCAAAAGTCAGATATTGAAGGTGGAAAGAAAGGACAGGCTACAGGGAAACAGAGAAGGGGAACGAAAATAAGCAGCCCTGGGAGGATCAGCTCTGAAATCTCTAGCAGCTTTGGCTGCAGAGTGACTAGCTACATTACCTACTTGACAGAATGCCCAATCTATATTCCCTAATATGAAATGATATTGGTGATATTCTTCACTTGGTAATATGTGTTCTGATATTCCACACCTCCTAAGACCTTTCATAATATCTTCCCTAAATCCTGTCTGTCAAAGTTATTATGGTCACTATGATGCTTAATTTCATGTGTCCACCTGACTGGGCAAAGGAATGCCCAGATAGCTGGTAAAACGTGTCCGAGAGGGTGTCATCGGAAGATATCAGCATCTGAATCCATAGACTGAGGAAAGATTGCCCTCACCAATACAGCTGGGCATCATCCAATCCACTGAGGGCCTGAATAGAATAAAAAGATGGAGGAAGGGTGGATCCTAGCCTCCGTAACCATATGAGCCAATCCTTATAATAAATCTCCTCATATCTATCTATCTATCAATCTATCATCTATCTCCCATTGGTTCTGTTTCTCTGGAGAACCCAGACTACCACAGCCATCATGCACATAGTTGAGGTTAGTGAAACTGTGCTGAGAATATAAATTATAGTTTTTGCATAGAAAGACTTTCTGTCATTCATTTATTCACTCCCCCCCTCCTTTACTGAACACATACGTTTTGAAAAGTCTACTATGTGCCAGGTACTGTTCTAGGGTAGGACATACGTTAGTTTATGCATCTGACAGAGCCCTTGACATCCTAGAAATTCATTTCTAGCTGGGGAAGATAGATGTTAAATAAGACAACATGTAAATAGTATAATTTCAGACAAAAAGCAGAGGAAAGATTTAGAGCCAGGTGGTGAAGGCTTGGGCACAGCCCAGAATGGCTAACATTATTTTGCATTCCCTAGAAGCCTTGAGGTCTCCCACCTGGCTGCAGCATGGATTAGGTCTCACTTGATCGAATGATACATGAATATCCTGAGTGCCTGAGCCACGCCTAGGAGAACGTTAACACCTAGTAGCAGTAAGGGGCAGGGCAAAACCGATTTATGACAGCATTGTCAGCGACAGGGGAAAGTGTGGTAAGGGACTAAAGAGTGACTGGGGTGGTTGTATTCTAAGTAGGGCAGTCAAGGAAGGTTTCTGAAATACTGAGACTTGAGCAGAAGCCTCATGGTGTATAAGCAGAGGGAAGAATCTGAGCCCAGACAGAGTTTCAGGTAGGTGTTCAAGGAACTGTAAGAAAGTCAATGTGTTTAGAATATGGTCATCGAGGGTAATCAGCCATAGGAGATGAGGTCAGAAGGCTGGCAGAAGATGACATAGGATCCTGTAGACCATGGTAAGGAGTCTGAGGGTTACCTGAAGCGCAGTGGAGTGCCATTGGAGAGCATTAAACCAGGAGAAAGTTGATGTGATTTGAAACCGTTCAAATCTTCAGAGGAAGATAGCACAAAAGGAGGACACAAGCAACAATCAATTCTCCGTTTCTGGGTGAAACAGGCCCTGGAAGAAGAGGAAATTAAAACAGGGAGCAGGCAAGTCGTGCAAAAACAACAGCAGAAAGGATTCAAGGATTATCTGAAATACACTGAGCCAGATCAAGTGAAAGGACGTTATTATGGAACAGACATGCTTGTGCAAAAATGTGTAGTGTTCAGGGAAAACAATGGACTATCAATATATTACAGAGTCTGCTGGGTCTTGTCAAGCCTACTGACCATCACACACTCCTGCTGCTTTATGTAAGAAGAAATGACACCTTCAGCAGAGACCAGAAAAACATCTTTAGTAACTAAGATACCCTGAGGTCATAAACGGACACGTTCAGAATGAAAGGGATCGATTCTCTTGTTCCCCTCTGCAGCAGCCATGGTGGTATTTCCTCAGGTCTTCCTTCAAGGACCTGCTGCAAATTTCCCTCCTGCTGCTGTGCCTTCAGGGTCCATTGCAGAGGCCACTCTCTCCCCAGGCAATCCCCAGCCAATTACACTCACAGCGGGGACACTGGAGAGCAGCTGTTTCTGCCCAACGTGGAACTCCTCTAATGAGCAGTCTGCTTGGACTGGCCACGTGCTCTCAGACCTGCACTTCAGGCTGAACCCTTCGCGTCCTCCCTGCACCCTCTCCTTTGACAGGATGTGGACCTGGATTGCCACCTGAGGCAACCACACCTGCGCCCTCTCCTCTGAAGAGGGTGATAAGGGAAAAAATAGAGATATGGAGTGCCAACCTACAAATCCTGGGTGTTATTAAAGAACAAATATGAACAAGTGGACACGTAACAATAATAAATAGGGAAGTTTTTGCTAAACTGAACAAAAGCATCAGAAGGTACAATGACATGTTTCACTGTGTTTCATGGAAAATTAATTTTAAATAGATATATTTGGGCAATTTTAATTACAAGGATAAAGAAACAAGTTAATCATCATCCAACCAGAACATAAACATGTTTCCTTTGTAGGAAACATAGTTTTTCCCTTATCACCCTCTTTTCTCTATTAAATTGGTTCTTAGCATCATTTATTGTTATCCAAATTTCACATTCTGTTTTCTGATTGCCACCAGTGCAGATTTTAAATTTGCTGTTGTATTAGAGGATTTTTGTATTATTTTTTCATTTTATTCGTATTTACCTACAAAGGCACAAAAATCAGTCTGGCTTCAGCCCACTTAACTGAAACATTGAATATGATGAAGAAACTCCCACCATTGACTTCTCCATGTCACATTGTCTTTCTCAGTTGATAGCTTTCTGGTCATATTCAGATGAGTGTGATACCCTAATTTACTATGTTCAACCCACTAACCAAAATCACTTGGCTCCCTCCTTACCCCCAGTGCCACCTTGGGGTTCTTGCTATAATTGTCAGCCTAGGAGACCACTCAGTCTCCCCAGACTGTCACATGACCCTGCAGCCCCCTGAGCAGGCCTGTTTCCACCAAAGGTGGCTGTCAGGCCACTAACTGCTTCTGTCACCCGAAACATACCAGAATGAAAACACCAACAGAAAAACAGTCTCATATTTCCTATACAAGAAAAATTAGATTAATATATTTAGTTGACCCCAAATTTAAAAGAACAACCGAAGAAGAAAGTGAGATAATTTAAAAGAAACAAAAAATACATGTAGCAGCTAATTGTCATATAAAATATAATCCCTCTTACTAATAATTAAACAAACTTAGATCAAGTGAAAATTTTGTTTCTTTCTGTCACTTTTTAAAATTAATTAATTTATTTATTTATTTATTTTTGGCTGTGTTGGGTCTTTGTTGCTGCGCATGGGCTTTCTCTAGTTGCGGCGAGCGGGGGCTACTCTTCCTTGCGGTGTGCGGGCTTCTCATTGCGGTGGCTTCTTTTGCTGCGGAGCACGGGCACTAGGCACGCGGGCTCAGTAGTTGTGGCTCGCGGGCTCTAGAGCGCAGGCTCAGTAGTTGTGGCGCATGGGCTTAGTTGCTCCGCAGCATGTGGGATCTTCCCGGACCAGGGCTCGAACCCATGTCCCTTGCATTGGCAGGCGGATTCTTAACCACTGCACTACCAGGGAAGTCTCCTTTCTGTCATTTTTACTGATGTATTCTCAAAACTGCTCTTGGGAGTGGATTTTGTGGCAAAATTTTAAAAAATTAATTTGGTTTCATTCATCAGCAACATCTCAATAATTCTACTTCTTGCAAGCACATCTAATAAAATAATGTGAAATACGAGCCAATATTTAGGTATAAAGATGTTCATTGTGAAGTTAGTGTCACAGTTAAAAAATGGAAGCAATGTGAACATCTAAAATAAAGAAAACTTCAAGTAAATGATCATCCATAATTACAATGGAGTAGTGTACAGCCTTTAAAATAATATTCATGTGAAATTTAAATAACAAGTAAATGTTTTAATATTATAATCTGGTGTTAAAAGAGAAAGCAGGACATAAAGCTACCTAGCTACCTATGTATATGTAGGTAGTGTGTGTTTGCATATATGTGTGCATTTTATTGGTGATCATTGGTCTTAACTAGAGAAAAAATACAGCAGAATGTTATCTAATGTAGGAACACAACAGACTTTCTTGTTTCCAAACTTTTATGCTTTCCTGTACTTTCAAATTATTTTAAGAGAAGAATGTGCTCATTTTATAATGAAGAATTTAAAATTTCCACCGATGTATTTCATGAGGTTCTTGGATATTTCCAAAAGGATAATACTGAGAAAGTCCATATAAACTAGAGGTTGCAGACTGATTACCTATGGGTTAGATTGAGACTGCAGATCTGTTTCTGTTTGGCCGATGACGTGTTTTTGTAAACTGATTTGTTGCCAGCATTGACATATGGGGAAATTTCATATAAAAATCCAGATATCTGGCCTACTAGAAAAGTCCAAAGATCTCATGATGCTGGGCCCACTTTCCCACAGGGCAGCAGCTGGTCCTTTTCCTGGGGCGCGAGTTTCCCCACAGCCTGCTTCTCCCATGACTTGCCCTGATCCTCACAAGCATTTGCTATGAATACTTTGGTAACGTAAAGTTTTATTACAACCACAGCAGTCTACAGAGTCAATGGCACGTCCCGGCCCAAGACCACTGAGCTCAGCGGTTTGGCAGCCTGCAGTGGAACACATCTATTCCCGTGAGGGCTTTGCGGTGACACAGGTGCGCTCTCCCCACCTCAAGACATCCAAGCTGCTCAGCCGTCTGTCTTTCCTCTCCATCATCAGTGTTTGTTACACGTCATCAACATAGCTGGTTCTAATCTGTGCCTGAGTCACCACCATCATGGCTGGAGTCCGTCATTCTTTGTTTCTTCCAATTCTTTACATGTTCCATTTTCTGTTTCTTAAGCTTCCAATTCTTCCTGAAATACTTTTCAATTTTGGGGTAGACTTTTATATAGTTATATTTTTATATTTATTTATATATTTATATGTAAATATGCTTTTGTAGATCTCCCCAGCTCATTAAAGCACTTTTTCCTTCATACCAGGCTGTCCAATTACAATTTATTTATTCATCCATTCAGCAAATGGTTAGCAATGTTACAGTGGTAGGAAATAGCAGTGAACAGACAGAAAAACCCCTCCTGTCCCCGTCTCTGGTGCAGTTATATTTTAGTAAGAGAGGCACCGTCAACTAAGAAGTGAACAAATAAGATCATGTCAGAGTGACACAGGCTATAAAAACAAAATAAAACAATGTGATATGATAACCACTAAAGAGCTATTTTAGATTGACTGGATAAGGAAGGTGTCTCTGAGACAGTGACTTCTGAGCTGAATGACAAGAGACAGTAAATCAGAGCTGGAAGGAGGGCATTGCAGGGTGAGACAAGAGCCAGTTAACGGTGATAAAGTGGGAAGACGTCTGGCATGGCAGAGTAGCAGAAAGGCGAGGTGGGCAAGGCCAGCCAAGTTCAAGAAGGTGGAACTTGCAGGTGCCCCTGAAGAATTTAGGTTTTCTTCTAAATGCAATCGGAAGCCACTGAAGAGTGTGCAGGGAAGCTGTTTAGGAGGCTCTTGCAAGAGTTCCAGCGGGAGATGGTAGTTTGGATCAAGGCAGTAGTAATGGGATTCATTAAGTGCTCTTCAGATTTTCTCAACTATGGTCATTTTTCTTATTTTTTATTATTTTTAAAAAATGTTTATTTTATATTGGAGTAGAGTTGATTTACAATGCTGTGTTAGTTTCAGGTATACAGCAAAGTGACTTAGTTACACATATACATATGTCTATTCTTTTTTAGATTCTTTTCCCATATAGGTTATTACAGAGTATTGAGTAGAGTTTCCTGTGCTATATGGTAGGTCCTTGTTGATTATCTGTTTTTTATATAGTAGCGTGTATATGATAATCCCAAACTCCGAATTTATCCTCAGGCCCTCTGATGTTGTTTATTTGCTACCAAAGAGATTTTTTTTCCCCTAGTTATACTGACATAAGTGTATAAATTAGTAGTGAAGTCAAAAAGTTTTGGAAGACTGGGTTTTGAATAGCTCATGTTTCACTGTACCTGAGGGAATAAATTACTGCATTTCTTTGACTCTAATATGTCATTTATTAAAGATGCACCATGAGTTTATGTACAGTACTACTAAGAAAAAAAAATGTTCCCAATTAAACTATGACACAAGACTTTCTTACATAGAAATTTTGTTTCACTTATTCAAAGAGTCCTTTCAGCATTATTTAGGCATGACTTTTTAATTTTATTTTTCTTTATATGCAATAAACTTTCAGTGTAAAGCTAAAGCATATTGTCTTCTTTTTGAAGAGATTTAAACAGCAATTAAAATCAACATGTGTGATACCAATAATGCACATAACTCAACCACAGTAGCTGTGATGATATGGAAAGCTATCTCCACATACGTGCATTTAAAGACAATGGTGACCAGGTCCTCACAGGCCCACCAACAACAGCTGGAAGACACTATTATTTGTAAGACACACCTTGATTTTAGAGATGTTAAAATATAACTAAAGTGTACCGCTTATAACTGATGACGTAAAGGAGTAATAGGAAAACTTCTTAGTAAGCAAAAATAAATAGGGCTAGAGTTGAGTCTCTTGATTAATTGCTGCTCCACTCTGCAATTTATCTTTCCAATAACCAGAAAGCTTTCATCTACTATAAATTTCTCTCTCTCTCTCTCTCACACACACACACACACACACACACACAAACACAGACTTATATATATGCCCATGTACATCTATATTCATATCACAATATAAAGCATTCTAAAAATGTGAGGATAGATTAAAAAACTCAATTTTCCTTCTTCCTCACTTGGTTCAATAGCTCGTTGAAGCCCTAATTCAATGTTCCGCTCCACCGTTTGTCTTTGCATCTGTCTTTCCTAAAGCTGTTCAGGCTGTCAGCCAAGTTCCCCACTCTGTCACCAAGTTCAGCAGGGACAGATGGCCCTGTGCATAGTCTTGACGGTTTTCACCTTTCAGATCCCTCTCAAGAGATTCTTGGTGTTATAGGTATAACAAAGTATCTTAAATGGACCAGAATTGACACCACGGCCCCCAGATGTCCGCTTCCTTCTCTTGGAAAAGAAGCCTCGTTAATTGCTAAGGGTTTCAACATTGGCTTGGGGTTCAGGAGACCCGTCCAGTAAAAATGCAACCCCCTGGAGAGCACACATAAAACAGTGTATCTGTTCTATGAACTCAGGGAGAAAGCAATGCAGGAGAAACACAGGAGTTCCTAAAAGAGAAATCACCAGAAATGCAATGATACTTTAACATTGTGGGGAGGAAATCAGGAGGAAATGATGATCTGGGGTGCTCATGACACTTACCCTCATCACTCCCTACCTCTGGCTCCTGGGGCAGTTTGCTCTTTGGGAAGAAAAGAATTATGGCTTGAAAAAAAATTAAAGAAATAATTCTCTCCCTAGTGGTCCAAGCTTGGATTCTATTTGTTTGCTCGTGTTTATTTTGGGAGGAGCTTCCTCTAAAAGAGCTAGACAATGTAAGGGGACGTTTTCCCTACTTGGGAAAGTACGGTTGGCTGGACAAAGGACACCCACAGGTGGTCATCAAGAAGCTCTACAATAGCAGACTCAGTGTGCCTGGAAACATCAGTGTGCATTATGGGTTAAATTGTGTCTCCCACCCCCACAAGATATCTTCAAGTCCTGACCCTCCATATCTATGATTGTCACCTTATTTGGAAGTTGTCTTTGCAGATGTAATCAAGTTGGGATCATACTGGACTAGCATGGGTCCTAATCCAATGACTGATGTCCTTCCAAGGAGGGGACAGGTTGGACACAGACACAGAGAGAATGCCATGTGACCACCGAGCCAGAGATAGAAGCGATGCATCTAGAAGTCAAGGAAGGCCAAGGATTGCCAGCAACCTCCAGAAGCTGGGAGTCAAGGACGACTTATCCCTAGAGCCTTCAGAGAGAGCACAGCCCTGCTGACACCTTGATTTTGAGCTTCTGGTCTCTAGAGCTGTGAGACAATAAATGCTGTTGTTTTAAGCCATCCAAGTTTATGGTAATTTGTGATGCCGACCCTAGGCAACTAATACGGTGTGTAAAGAAAGCTCTTTACTCCCGAGTAGGACCCCCAGCTGGAGCTTGGGCAGCACAGACAGGCCTCACACTGCAGAAGATTGCCCAAGCAAGGCAGCAGCCCTTTCGGTTGACCTAGAGGGGAGGGGCAGCCAGCGTGGACGGCCGCTCTAGAGGGGCAAAACTACAACCAACATGGGCAGCGTCGTTGCAAAGTGACCGGGGGGCAGCTCTAAATCCATGGTTAAAGACTTGCTACTTCTCACCCTTTAGCATTGAGGTGAAATAGCACCCCCCAAACAGGACCTAGTGGACCACCTAATTTAATTTACATTCCTCCCTTTACCACATTACTATCTGTTTTGGCACCTGACTTTTTACTTAGCAAGTCCCAAATTGTAACCTTTTTCTTCCTCTCTCTCCTTTTAGACTATAAATTCCATAAGGGCAAATGTCAACACTGTCTTGTCCATTATTGATCTCCACCACATAGGAAAATGTCAGAAATTTAGTATAGGCTCAAAAGGCATTTCTTGAATGAATGAAGGAGAAAAAAGAAAGGATGATAACTTCATCCTTTGTCTTGGCAGAAGGAATCCTATTAGTTCGCAATATAATGAAGCCTGGAGGATATTGGCTGATTCGGCTCACATCAAACTGCTCTGACCGTTCCTGGAGTCCGAGTTAATCTGATAGCAGACTTTCAGGATGCTGTGTGCCAAATAGATCATGGGTAGCAGTGAGGGCTAAGGGAAGAAAGAACGATGCCATGGGATGCCGTAAAGAAAAGGAAAACCTTCTGAGAAATACAACATTTGGGACTACAATCATTGTCTTCAAATATTTGAAGGCCATTAAATGTAGAAGGTACAGTTGTTTTGTTTTGGTTTGATTTGATTGCGTTCTTTCCTGTTTCCTCAGAAAGCAGAACAGATATCACTGAGTAGAATTTGTAAGGAAGCAGACTTCGGGAGAATTGTCAAGCAGCTAAATGTAGTTAGTGAAGCGTACGTCATTAGAGTTATTTCAGTTGATATTAAATAATCTCTTGCCAAGGTAACATGGAAAGGATTCACGTATCCAATGGGAATGAGCTGGAGAAAGTAGCTGGATGAAATAGTTTCAGAAGTCCCTTCCAATCTTATGAATGTATGCACCTATAAAAATGAATATAAAGTCTCTAAGTGTACCCAGATTATTTAACTAAAAAAGTACAAATGGAACACTGGATTTGTTTTTGTTTTTGAACTTTTATCACATTTGTTTCCAAATCTTTAGAGTTTAGTATCAGTCAATACCATCTTTTAGTACTTTTCTACTCTTACACTTATAAAATTTTGATTATTTGCCTTTAGTAACACAATTTTAATGGAGTTCTTTTGCACTGTGCTGTTTTATTGCCAAACATGTTATGTTACTTGCAAAGCACAAAGGACCTCAGGTTTATTTCAGAGAGAACACATTGAGGTCAGGAAGTAATCCATTTAATAAATGAAGTTACACTGTAGTTTAATGACTTACAAACATGGCTGAGCAAGCATTAAGTGGGGCTGGGATTAGAATCTGCCTCTGCAGATCTTCTATACAGCACAAGCATTCTTTGTTTGGAGAGGAAGGAGTTCGGTTTACTGACATGCCAATTCCAAGGGCTCATGAAAATGATACAGTCACAGGAAAGAATGGCAATACATTTTAATTTACCAGTTTTAAGAAAGCACATCTGGAGGATATTGAAAGTAAACCTGTCACTTGGCAAAAAAATAAAATAAAATCAAGATGTTCTGAGAAATTATGAAATTTCATCTAACACAATCCAGAATAACAGAATAAAAATGATGAATGTCCTAAGTATCTTAAAATGGAGGAAGTAGTGCACTGTAGGAATATAATAGATTTAAGATGCATTCATAATCTATATCCACATTTTATTACTTAGATGAATTGCATCTTATAGAACCATACATTGCTTGCTGGAGAGAAAATTATAGAAATAGGTGTCATGTTACTAGGAAGTTTAGACATTTAAGACTGGATGTAAACACAAATCATCATTGGACTTCCTCCATGTGTTTCCATTCCCATTTAATTGGGAAGGGACTCAAATCTTCTTCACCAAGACGTGCTTGCAATTGAATATAAATAACTGTGTGGTGCACAAAGGTGTGCGGTGCCAGTGGAAAGGGGAATGTAGGTGGTAGGCAATGGAGGGTGATAGAAATAAAACATGTAAAAATCCATCCAATAAAGTTCACACTTCTCAAAAATGTTGATTCATGAATCATGATATCCTGGAGATCTTTTCACTTCCAACAGACATCCCCCTGGCTATTTACTAATTCTGATTTTTTAAAGTGCTGTCAACAGAGAATCATTTCCCTAATAGAGACACCTCTCCATGCTGTTTTTAACAGTCACCATGAAACAACTGTGATGTCACGCTTACCCACCTCAGTCTAGCCACAGCATTCCTTATTTGATGAGTCCCTTTCAAACAAAATTAAACCTTAGTAATTCAGTCAAAATGATTTATCATATGCAAACAATGTTGAGCATAATTGAATTACTCTCATTACTCAACAGCAGTTGGGGGCCTGCAACAGTTACTATAGCTTTCCAGTAATAACCACAGCCAGGCCCATGTCACTGGGACGCAGAAGGTTATTTTGTTGTCGTCATTTCCTGAGTGAGTTCCTTAGCTATTTGTGATCCTCGTTGGGCCGCACAGTAAATCTTTGGGATTGAAACGATAACTGATAAGACTGCTGAGTCATATTTGTGTTTATTTCAAAAGTAATGATCATGATTTATACTTAGGAAGAAAATATAATAAAGGGAGGCTCTCCCAGTTCTCAGTCCCTCACAATCATAAGTTTTAATTGCTTGTTATTATTTTGATTCAAAATGCAGTGAAAGAACCTACATATTTTCTCAAAGCTCGGTATACATATCAAAATCTAAAATAAGATGTTAACATGTTCTCCGAGGCAGATCTTTGGTCTGAAAACACAATTCAGTAATGTGATTAGGTCAAGTTACTTAGCTAACCGCCAGCTCAGAAGCAAGACCTTTAGTTGTCAGTAATAGAGATTCTTCCTATGTGAATGCTAATCTATTAGATCAGTTTAAATTTTTCTTTGGATTCAAAACGATATTTTCAAAAAGCTTTCCCCTTTGAGCCATTTGTATTTGATATAGCAGAGAAATATGTTTTTAAAAACATGATTCATTCATTTAGGAGCAAATGCCATTTCTCAGAAATTCTTCTATTTATAGTATTAAGGATGAAAACAGAAGCAACCTTGAGGTACTCACACGTCTAGATACAAGAGGAATGAGAGATTCTAGAATAGAGGCATGCATGTTGTCCTATGGGAGCACAGAACTACAAATGAAATAGGAGATAAAGGCTGAATATAGGCTGATGCAGCTAATCACCTCCAAGCCTCCATTTGAAGCCTTACTACTGAGGTGCCACCATGGACATCCTATTACAGGAACATTCCGTCTTTATTGATGTCTTAGTCTGCAAGGGGCTGCCATACAAAATATCATCCATTGGTTGGCTTAAACATTAGAAATGTATTTCTTAGAGTTCTGAAGGCCGGGAAGTCCAAGATTAAGGTGCTGGCAAGATTGGTTTCATTCTGAGGCCTTTTATCTTGGCTTGCAGGCAGCTGTCTTCTTGCTGTATCCTCCCACAGTGGAGAGAGGAAGTTCTGGAGTCTCTCCTCTTCTTGTAAAGACACTAATCCCAGTATGGGCCCTCTATACCCCTGACCTTGTCTAAACCGAATTACCCCCTCAAAGACTCTGCCTCTCACTATCATCACATTGGGGCTGCATCACATGAATTTATTTGGGTGGGACACAAACATTCAGTCCATAACAATTGGTCTGACACATGCGCATTAGAGGCTAGAAAGAAGAGGATGGCAAAAATATTGCATTAAAATCCAAAAGCTGAAAATATTTTCTAGTTTAGTTTGGGAAATGAAGAGATGATATCTGGAGCATTTCAGTCAAAAAAAAAACTGAAGCAGTGTAGGAGTAAATTTAAAAGAATAAGTGGAAAATTTTGGAACATTTACTTGGACACTTTAGAGGAATAAATCTTTCTGAGATTTTGAGACTGAATGATTTTGAGAAAAAGTGGTTTTAATCATTCAACGATAAAAATACTTATTGTTCTAAGTCCTATGGAAAATACAGTTAAATATATGATATGGTTTTTCTGCGCAGAGAACTTATTCTCTCATTTGCTTCTAATCAGAGCACACAACACAATATAAATGATGCATCACTCAGTTTAAATTGTTGACTCAACACTTCTGGTTCAAGATGTCTGGCTTTATCTTTCTTCCTTCAAAAAAAAATCACATTGAAATGACATAAAAACAAATCCTCAGCAATCCTGTCAAGCCAGAAAATATATCATCAGCACGGCAGAACAGAAAGGCATTTCGGATGAGAATGAACTGATGGAAAAATGCAACAGAGCTGAATCATGAAGTAATGCTAAGTACAGAGGTAATGGAGCCTAGTTGGCTGTACCAGTCCCCTGCTTCCAGAAGCTGACTCTGAGCAACTGCCTTCTACAAGTAGAGCCCTTTGAAAACTGGAGCCTGGGGATGGAGAAGCAGGTGTCCCAGGTGACCCAGTGCAGCCATGAAGGACACAAAGCCCCTCCCTGACAGAGAAGGTCCATAATAAGCATTTCCTAAAAGAAAGCCAGCCTGGCTGTGTTCTTGCTACGTGCACACACTCACACACATGTACACACACAAGGAGTGAGGTCTCATCTATATTCATTAGAATTCAGACCCTGAGGTCTGAATCTATATTCACTGCCAAGATTCCATAAACTTTTATTTGAACACTGAAATATTCTCCTGCTGTCAAGAGCAATCTCAAATATCAACCAGCGACATCAGAGACAACGAATATTCAGTAACCATTTGAGGAACATCAACATGAAGGAAAGCTAATAAAATCTATAAACAAAAGAATCAATGCCCCGAGCAACAAAGGAGCATTTGAAAATAAGCACAACTAGGAACCTCTGAAAGGTTCAAAGGATAACTCATCCATTAAGAATGAGGCTGCTAAGAGAAAGAAATTACTAAAACAATCAATAAGTGAGATGAACGGAAAATGAAATGCAGCTGAAAAATCAATCCTAGAGACTGCCCCAGAATGCCATGCAAATAAGAAATAAAAGCTAAATGATCAAAAGTATGCGGGAAGAGTTAGGAGATGAGATGTGGAGTATAGATCTATGAATTCGAATATCCATCGACCAGGTGTTTCTGTGCAGAAGCACAGAAAGCACAGAATGGGGGAGGGAAGGAAAACAGGGAGGAATACAAATATACACTAAAATGCCTTATTCTTCAAAAAAAAATACTCTAATTTATAGTTTGAATGACCACAACAACTCTGGTCAATAAAGTTAGTCAAGTTGATGCCAAAATTTGCTGGAAAGAGTAAAGGACAAAGTTTGGTAGACACGCAAAACAGGAGGGTTTGCCTTCTCAGACAGCAAGACATAGTAAGTCAGAGTAATTAAGACAGTGTGGTCTAGGACAGGGAAAGACAAATGGTGCTACGGAAGCTAGTAGAGAGCCCAGAAACAGAGTCATGCCTTTAAGAAAACTCTATATATAACTAAAGTGCTAACAATCAGCGAAAGAGGAATAGACAACTCAGCAAATGGTGCTGGGACTGTTAATTAGCCATATGGGAATAGGATCCCTAACTCACTTCTACAAAGATAAAATCATTCCCATGAGGATTAAAGACTTAAGTGTGAAAATCAAAACTTTAAACTTGTGAGATTGAATTTGGAAAGTATTTGTTAATGAAGATACAAAAAAATGGACGATCCAACACTCATGGTTTGAGTGGAATTGGCTCCACCACTCTGGAGAGCAATCTGGTCATATCTATTAATAACAATTTAGGTTGAAGGTGTGCGTATCGTAAGACCCAGCAATTCTATGTCTAAATATTTATCTTAGAAAAACCAACACATATTCTCAAAAACACATCACGGTGTTATTTAAATAGCAAAAAAGTAGAAAATAAAAGTGAATAGAATGAAATGAAATTTGAAAATGTAAACATCAGTTAATAGGAGAATAAGGAAATTGTGGTATATTCATAAATGATGGTATAATCAATGAAATACCAAACAGTAAGTATAAAAACAAACCAGAGCTACTTCTATAAACATAAATAAATCTCAAAGAAAAGCAAGCTGCAAAATTGTATATATAGTATAATACTATCTGCTTAAAGAATAAAAAGACACAAAACATTTTTACCTGTGTGTGTGTGTGTGTGTGTGTGTGTGTGTGTGTGTGTATTCAAAATGTTTAAAATTCATGGGAATGGTAGTAGTGAGGGAGGTAAGGTATTGGGATCAGGGCAGGATACACAGACAGCTTCAACTATGTCTGCAATATTTTTTTTACATGTCTAGAAAATATGGCAAAATGTTAAGATTTGATAAAACTGGTATATGATTACCCAAGTTTGTTTTCTGTTTTTCTCCATATTTTTCTGAATGTTTAAAAATTTCATAATAAACATTTTACAATTAATTCAACAAATACTGTTTATTTTTAAAACAGTGAACAAATAAATCAGTAAAACTTGTAATTAAGCCTAAATAAGGGTTAATGCAAGCTATCATGAAATTATTATAATATGAAGAGCTTTAGTGCCTTTTCCATTGTCATACAGCTAATAAATGGCAGAGCCAAAATTTAAACTAAACTTTTCACTGAGCACCTCATTCCTCTGTTTAAAATACTAGAATAAAATATAGGAGCTAATTTAAAATATTGGGGTGGGTAGGCCTCCTTAAATATGATATAATACCCAAAAGTCACAAAGGCAAACAACACCACAAGCACAATTAAATTACAAATATGTGCGGGGAGAAAAGATTTGTAATGCATACCTTTCAAAAAGGATTAACTTTCAGAATAAAAAGAGCTTCAACTCTGAAAGAAAAAGATGACACAATAAAAAAAATAAAGCATATGAAGAAGGAATTCATGAAAAAAGAAAAATAGAGGGTCAAAAATATGTGTGAAAAAATGCTCCAAAATAAAACAACATTAGATGAAAAGAATTTAAACTGCTCATCACATGCACTTCTGGTCATAGTGTGGAAAAATACTTTCCTATATCATTGTTGGAACTAAAAAACTGGCTGATAATTTGCCAAGTTTTTTTAAAACTAAAACTGCACATAGTTTGAACTTGTATAGTTCAAGACCAGTTTTCCCATATAAATGCAAAGATATGTATGCATTATTGTTTAAAATAAAGAAAAATTCCAAGTACCCAGAATACACTCCAATAGGGATATGGTGAAACAGATTTTCCACACTAAGTTATACAGTACAAATATAAAAATATATATAATTATATATGTAAACTATATGTTATATATAAAAATAATGAGCTATATATATGTGTACTGAAATGCAAATGTCATCAAGAAAAAAGCAAGTGAAATGAAAAAAGCACATCAAAGAACAATTTATTTAGGCTAATTATATAGCAAAAAAAGAATAACAGAATTTAATTATATTATATATGCAATATAATTATCTAATATAATCATGACAATGACATGTATATGTATATATTTTACAATATATTACACACACATGTGTATATCCATAAAACTTCTCTAGGGAAACATACCAAACTATTGCCACCAGAGATGGCCAGATTGAGAGGGGTGAAAGGTCAAATAGTAAAAAGAACTTAACATTTTACTCCACGTGTGTTCTATTTTTTGCAATGTGAATGTATGACTTTGAATTACTTTGCCATTAAAAATTATAAAATATTCAAAATATAAATTTCATGCTTTGATTATTTGTAATAAACAAATGCTTGCTGTTGTGGACTGAATTGTGCCCCTCGAAATTCATATTCTGAAGTCCCAACCCTTAGCACCTCAGGATGTAACTATATTTGGAGATAAGATCTTTAAAGAGGTGATTAAGTTAAAGTGAGGCTACTAGGGTGGGGCCTTAAGCCAATATGACTGGTGTACTTATGAGAAGAGGAAGAGACCCCAGGGATGCTGTGCACAGAGGAAAGACTATGTGAGGTCACAGTGAGAAGGTGGCCATCTACAAGCCAAGGAGAGAGGCCTTCCTTAGAAGAAATCAACACAGCCAACACCTTGATCTTGGACTTCGAGTCTCCAGAACGGTGAGAAAATTAATTTCTGTAGTTTAAGTCACCCAGTCTGTGGTATTTTGTTATGGCAGCCTTAGCAAACTAATAAATATGCTTAGGATTTCATTTGGCTTTGGCTGTGCAGACATGAGCTTAGCGGAAGATTAGTGGGAGAATAGTATGTGGGAAAATTTTAATTAAACAGTGAGGTTTAGTTTGGTTTGGCCCTGTGACCTAATACAAAATTCACTCCTTACTTTTCTATCCTTGGATACGGTTATCTGGGCAAATAAATGTCTTCCATGGCAATATCGATAATCTCTAAATATCATTAAAGACTTGCAATATACCATTTAAGTGCGTTTCATACATTATCTCTTGTATTCCTCAAAATAACCTCTTGTAGTTACATATTTTATCACCATTTTATGGACAAGAACACTGAACTTGGAGAGATTAGGTGAAGTTGGTATTCCAACCCAGGCAGTCTGGCTCTAGGACTTGCTTTTGTAAACACCGCCCTCTCTAGCTCCCAGACTCCAAATCACATTATTTCTTTTCATCTCTTCTGTATTGTGTCTGCTGCCTTTGGAGCAGTGGGATATATTCAAAATTAAATCAGTGTGTTATCAAAACACTTAAATCCTCAAGTTTAATACATTCTAACACAATTCAGAATGAACTGGCCATGCACGATATTCCTAATTTACTCACTGTACCAGTAATAATTATTCCTTTGAAAAGACTACATGTTATTGAGTTAAGACACCCCATCAATTGTTATTTTGGTGTTCTTTTCTTTTATTGACTACTCTGACAGCCATACTTCATTCAGAGTGACAGTAAGTACTACCTTACTTGTCTCTTTTGTTACAGAGCATCAATATTGATCCTTTTCCTAGCCCAACACTCTTAATGTGATTGAATGCTAGTCTTGACTGAAAGTATGATAAATGATGATAAGATATCACATTCTAGAAAGTCACATATTTTGGAAAAGTCACATATTTTGGAAAGTCACATATTTGTTATTTAGATTTTAAAGGTGTTATTTTGAGGGTGTTTTCTTTCCCTTCATTGAACTGTGATCTGAGCATCAGTCTCCTCTCTCTTCCATTGTTACTCTCTCCTACTTTAATTAGGGAAAAGAAGAGATTTGTCTAATACTTGTTCCTGAACCACGTTTCTGCCATCTAGCTGATCATCACCTAACAAGCTCTGGTCACAAGCACCACTTTTAACAATTTGGGACCACAGATCATTCTCTGATGGGCCTACCTTGAATCCTGGGCTATAATCTTCCACCTGGACATCAGTAGAGTGGGAAATATGAGATGCACCTCATTGTTAGTTACTGACTCATCCCTCTATCCTCCACATCACCATCAGAATTTAATGGTGTATCAGAATTTACTGAAGGATTAAGATAAATACATTGATTCTGAATACAGAAAAGGAAAACAATTTTAACTATATGTATGAGTTTAATTATTTTAGTAGTCAAAAAAATAGGCATCCCAAAAAGTTGGCCTTTTACCTTTGGTCTTTGGGGTCCCTAGTCACGCTCCGTTTCATCAGGTGCAGAGCATTGGAGAGAATGTCAGATAACACACAATCCTCCAAACCACTGGGAGGAAACTCACTCCCTACCCCGAAGTTGGTTGTGCTTTAAAAATGCCCATATCGGGGCTTCCCTGGTGGCGCAGTGGTTAGGAATCCGCCTGCTAATGCAGGGGACACGGGTTCGAGCCCTGGTTCAGGAAGATCCCACACTGCAGAGCAGCTAGGCCCGTGCGCCACAACTACTGAGCCTGCGCTCTAGAGCCCGCGCACCTAGAGCCGGTGCTCCAAGACGAGAGAGGCCACCACAATGAGAGGCCCGCTCACGGCAATGAAGAGTAGCCCCTGCTCACCGCAACTAAAAAAAAAAGAAAGCCCACGCACAGCAACGAAGACCCAACGCAGCCAAAAATAAATTAATTTAAAAAATAAATAAATAAATGTATTTCCAATAAAATTACAAAATGCCCATATCATCAGACAACTCTTGGAAAATAGATATCCCCCAATGACACATGTCCCAGCACCATGATTATTTAGTGCAGACTAAGTAACCTCTGGGCTGGGAAGAGGAGGCTCTAGACGGTCCAAGGCCTTTAGTGCAGTAGAGTGAAAAGTGAGGAACCCAGGTTCTCCTGGTCTTCTGGGAGCACCAGTTTAATCAGGCATAAACAGCTCTTCCAGAGAGAAGCTCTCATTCTTAGAGACAGTAGAGTCTCCAACTATACTTAGGAAGAAAAGCAGTTTCCTAAATGTGCCACGATCTACACAGACCCTCACACAGTAGAAATCAGGCTTTACACTGTTCAAAAGAACCGTGTCAGCCCTGTCCGCCTCTCTCCCCAGCTTTTGGGTTCTTTATGAAAGAGCACAACTGCAAATCATCCAGTCATCAGTGCCTAGAAAAAGAAGCGTTGCTATTTCCTACTTGTCTACACCTTAGGCCTGTTCACATTTGCATGCTACTCTTTGTAATGGAATAAAGATTGAATACTTAACGACTCTTCTGAGAACACCCAGCACGGCAAGAAGGAAGGTGGCCCTCTCTTCTAAACAGAGAAATAAAAATGGCTTTATAAAGTCTTTAAGTATAAAAGACGTGTGCTTTGGTTTATTTTAAATGAGCTGGTTTTATCTAGATGTACTTGGATATATTGATAAAATTCTTTAATAAAGTCTTGTTTTTAACATCTTTATTAGAGTATACTTGCTTTACAATGGTGTGTCAGTTTCTGCTTTATAACAGTGAATCAGTTATACATATACATATGTCCCCATATCTCTTCCTTCTTGCATATAAAGTTTTAATCTTGAATGATCTCAAGGTTTTTTTTATTTTTTACTAATTCCTCAGATTGACAAACAATATAGAGTTAAGATAAATTGTCAAAGGATTATTTCATTACACAAATACCTCTCTATGAAATGCAAGTTAAATTATGGGTTTTGCTCAAGTAATTTTTTTCTCACATTAATGTGGAGCAGGTTGATATTTTCAAAGAAAATGGAATAATGATCTAGTAACTGAATGGCATCTCTTTCTAGAGAAAGAGATGTTTGCAGTTTTCTAATTGAATAATCTCTGTCATCTACTCTTCCCTCTGAATACATCTACTTTCTTAGCTTTATTATTATACAAAGGATTTCCTCTTGGAAATAGCATTGATATATATTCAGTTTATAATGTATGATATTTTGGAGATGTTTAAAAATATGTTTCAGAACAACTTATTTTCATATTTAAGAAAAGTTGAAGTTTCTAAACATATCAATATTATTTCACAAATAAAGAAGATGATTCAGCATGGGGGACCGTCTCTCCACAACTTGAAGATTCTCCTGACTGAACCAAATGGCCTGGTTAGCAGGTAGGAATATGAGTAAGCCCCATAAGAGCAGGAATCATTATTTTGCTTACTGATATACTCCATTTACATAGGATAGGCCTGATTGGTGAGTAATAAATGCTTGTTGGATGATTTAATTAACTAGTTAAAGGTCTACATTTTTACTTTATATGTAGAGAATGAGACTGAAATGATTTGCCATTTAGCTTTCATACCAAAGAGTAAGGTGACATTTGCAGAAGAATCACAAATTGTGCTATCCAGGTCTCTGTGCTCCCTCTGTCCTCATACACAATTAGGGACAGGTCTCATAATACTGGGGGAAGTTCCTCGGGTAGAAAAAAAAAGCAGTTAGAGGAATTGAGACCATTGTGGATTTGAAGAGCTTTAAAATCCCTTATATGTTGCACTTTTGAAGTTTTTAATTCGACATTCACTAATTATTGAATATTCACCTTGTGCCGACCACAGTTCTAGGCACTGAAAATACAGCAATGAATAACACAGATGAAGATTCTTCTTCCATTCAGTTGGGGTAGAGGGAAGGTAGATTGATAAGTAAAAACAAAGGAGAATAGAAAGATTAATTGATTGAGTGACTGATTTCAGATGGTGATAAATGCCAGAAAGTGAGTTCTAAGTGGAATAGGTTGATGTGCTAGAGATAACAGGTGGGGAGCATATGCACATATTAGAAAGGGAAACCAGGGAGAACTTCCCGAGGAGATAAAGCAGGAGTTGAGGTCCGAATGATGAGACAGAGTCAGGGGTGGGAAGACATGGAAAATGTTTTCCTTGCTGGAAGTGAGTCTCCACAAAGGCTCCCAGACAGAAATAATCTTGGCAGGTTCAAGGATCAGATCTTATACCAGTATAACCACAGGCTAGCAAGCCAGGAGGAATGAGGTAGGAGGGAAAGAGATCAGAAAGGAAGGGCACGCAGCCCTGGAAATATTATATTCCCAGCTCATTGGAAAGGCAATGAGCATTTTAAAGCAGGAAAGTAATGCATGCTGACATCTTGGGGAAGATCATATTCGCTGTTTGGCTCTTCCTGTTGGTGCTGTATCTTTCCCCAGAAAATACGTTTCGCTCTAGAGACACAAAGAGACGAGACCAAGGCCCAGGAGAAAAGAGCTGAGAAAGGACACTTAGGAGCGTGCCTTACTATTGGGTTGGCCAAAAAATTTTGTTTGGGTTTTTCAGTAATTTAGAATTCCTAAGGATCACCAAAAGTGCTTGTTTAAAATACAGATTCCTAGAACCTACTCCTGAGAGATACTGATTCAGGGGCTCTTGAGTGGAACAAGAAATTTGCATTTTAACAATGACCCCAGATGATTCATATGTAAGTGATGGCCTACAGATCACTTCGGTTCAGTGATCATTCCGAGTTGAAGAGAAAAGAGTTAAGAATTTTTTAGGTTTACCAACCCAGATCACCATTAGAGGAAAATAGCAGGAATTTGATGAAGGTACTCGACCCAGAAAGCTGGACCCTTGCCTAGAATTGGATCTCTGACGGAAATTTTCAGATCTTCCTTTAAAAGAGAGACAGAAATAGAGACAGACAGTGTGTGAGCAGGACGGATACACGTTTGATGGTGGATGGGTTCAGCTTGACCTGAAGCTTTACGCAGACACCACACTCAAGCAGCAACCAGCACGCTTACCCCGTGCCTCGGTTTCCTAACCTGCCCATCCGTTCCATTCCCTATTTCAACCCTTGTCCCACTTCTCTACACAACTGTGATTACAGTTGTCAATGCTCCTAAGCGCCTATTTCTCCTTGAAACACCGCGAGTCTGGACTGTCATGGTTACAGGTCTTTGAGTCTGGTTTTTGCATCTCTCTGTCAGCAACACACAGAATGAGCTACTGTGCATAATGGGCATCTGGATTCTCCCCACTTCTCCCTTCTTGGTAATACTCAAGCTGACTTTTCTGATCTTTTTATAACTCAGAAAAAGTTATAAAAAGTTTTGTGTGTCAGGGAGACACACAAAAGCGCCATTTTGCACATGCAATCAAGGATCACTTTCCTTTAAAACTGTATCCATTTCCTTATGCAACTGTGATGGCAGAAATTCAAACCTAGCTTTCCGTCCCCAAGAAAACAGAGAGGGCTGAGCACGAGGTTCGCTGCAGAATTCCACACTTTCACTAGATGTGGTCTGAAAGGATGTTGCCCTGCGCATATGGCTTCGAGAGGGGTTGGCAAGTTTCCTGTGTGACAACAAGCTCTGGGTACCACAGGCAGATAGCCAGGCCACACTGTGGCGTATTGTTTACACCTGTAGGCCAGGCTGGGCAACAGCATATCTTAATAGCCAGTCAGGTCAAGGGTCCAAGCTGTTCACCATCAAATTTTAAATGGAGCCAGTGCAAACAGAGAAAATATGTTGCCCACAGCCAAGAAAGCATGGGCCTGAGAAGTGGGGTGGGATAGGGCCCAGAGAACCTACCACCCCATTGTGTCGACTGGGGACCTGGACAGAGGCCAGGAGACAGCCTTGCCCACCTGGAAAGAAGGAACTGTCTGCACCCCTCATTTCCTTCCATCACCCCTGAACTTTGTTGCTCCATCAGAGAGAGGGAACTAGAATACTCATTACTAGGAGTCTGGACTTTCTATACTTGAGGAATAAATTCAGGCTACTGATCCAATGGTGATACTGAGACAGGTTCTTAGATCTATTTCTACACATTCTTTCCAACCTGGATGTTTCACCCTTCTAGGTATAAATACAGGAATTTCCTTCATGGGCAAGGACCATCCAAGCTCTTTGTCTTGACTAAGAGGACAAAGGACAAATGGATAGAACTAGATTATACATAATTATTAAAATGACTCAAGTTTGTATTATTATTACAAAGGTCATACATGTTTTTATTACAGATTTTAATAGGGTTATCTGCATATTTATTTGTGTGTCACCATCTGAAAGCTGGTTTCTCTTCTCAAAAATATGCCTGTTGCAGCATTTTATTGACCAAATTTGTGGAAATGTTGGCCTGCAACACCTGCAGGCAGGCCTGAGGTTGGCCCACCTCTAAAAGTGTTCTGGACAATGCCTCACACAGAGAAGGTACTCAAATAAATAGTATGTAAATTTATAGGAAGAAATTTTTCTTCATAATTCTGAGGAGAGAGAAACATTTTTCCTTCCAAATAGGTGTTTAGTGACAATACTGAGAATGTACAATTTGAAATGTCCATTGTCTCAGCCTCCTCCCCTCACCATTACTAGTACCTCACCTCCTAACTGGTCATACTGACTCGGATTTCTCCCCTCCCGTCCATCCTCCAGACTGCCAATAGGACGTTATTTCTGAAATGTAAACTTAATCCTATAATTATCCTGCTCAAAATAGTTTTCTCCTCATCAAGAATTAAATCAAAATCTCTTTGTCTATGCACATGTTCTCAAGGATCCTCCCCTTACACTACTTTTTTAATTGAAATATAGTTGATGTACAATGTTATGTTAGTTTCAGGTGGATAGATAAGTGATTCAGATATATATATATATTCTTTTTCAGTTTCCATTACAGATTATTATAAGATAGTGAATATAGTTCCCTGTGCTATACAGTAGGTCCTTGTTGTTTATCTATTTTATATATAGTGGTGTGTATCTCTTAATCCCAAACTCCTAATTTATCCCTTCCACCCCCGGCTATCCCTTTTGGTAACAATAAGTTTGTTTTCTATGTCTGCATTCACACTATTTTTGAGCCACACCAAACTACTGGCATTTTCAAGTTCAACACCTCTCACTTTTGCATGTGTTATTTGTTTGACCTGGGATACCTCCTCTCCTTTTATGTCTGGACAATACCTACTCTCCTTCCAGGCTGCTCAAGCACCAGATGTCCCCAGAAGCTGTCTATTAATTTGTCCACCCAGAAAAATTTAATCACTGAAAGCACAGCCCTTGGTTCCTCCTCTGATGTATTAGAGTGTCTATGCACAGCTGTTAGGAAGAGAGTTGGGAAGCCAAACTGCCTGCATTGGAATTGCTAGTTACCAGTGAATTTGTCAGCTGTGTGACATTGGGCAAGTTAGCTGACTGCACAGTGTTCCACTTTCCTCACTTACAAAATAAAGATAATACAATACCTACTGCAGAAGATAGTTGGGAGGGTTAAATGAGCTAACACAATATGTAAAGTGTCTGATAACTAATATGTTCAATAAATGACAGCTATTATTATTACTAAGTAAACTTTATATTGAGGCATAACCTACATAAAGTGTACAGTTCTAAAATATACAGCTTGATGTGTTTTCTCATAGTGAAACACACCTGCATACCCGCCCAGATCAAAAGTAAGAAACAAAACCTCACCAGCACTCTAGAAACCTCCTTCGTGGCCCCTCCCATTACCTATCCCCCCAACTCCTGCAAGGTAACCGCAATTCTGACTTCTATCAGCATAGGTTGGTTTTGCTTGATTGTAATTCTATATAAATAGTATGATACGATGTGTAATTTTGTGTCTGGTTTCATTCACTCAACATTGTGCTTGTGTGATCCATCCATCTTGATGCTTACCATGTAGCAATAATTCATTCATTTTCATTACTGAAATGCGTAATATTCTGTTGTCTAAATGCATCTTCAATCTAATTATTCATTCTACTGGGTTTTTTACCATGGTAAAAAAAAAAACACATATAACATGAAATCTACCGTCTTAACAAAATTTTAAATAAACAGTTCATTATTGTTAACCAACGCACAGCATTGTACAGCAGATCTCTAGGGCTTTTTCATTACGCATAACTGAAATTTCATACACACTGAACAACAGCTCCCCACTTCCTCCAAACCCCAGTCCCCAGAACCACCATTTGCTTTCTGTTTCTAGAAGTCTGATTACTTTAGATAACTCATATAAGTGGAATCACACAGTATATGTCCCTTTGTGACAGACTTACTTCACTTTGCATATGTTGCATCTTCAAGTTTCATCCATTTTGTCACGTGACAGGATCTCCTTTTTGAAGGCTGAATAATATTCCACTGTGTGTATTTACCACATTTTCTTTATCCATTCATGAATTGATTGACATTTAGTTTGCTTCCCTATCTCGGCTACTGTGAATAATACTACAAGAAACATGGGAGTGCAAATATCTCTTCAAGATCCTGATTTCAATTCTTTTGGATAAATACCTAGAAGTGGAATTGCTGGACTGTATAATAGTTCTATTTTTAACTTTTTTGAAGAACCTCCTTACTGTTTTCAGCAGTAGCTGCACCATCTCACAGTCTCACAAATACTGCTCGAGGGTTCCAGTTTCTCCACATCATCACAAACACTTGTAATTTGTTGTTTGTGTTTGATGATGACCATCCTAACAGGTGTGAGGTTAGATAGCTCATTGTGGTTTTGATTTACATTTCCTGTTGATTAGTGATACTGAGCACCTTTTTCATTTACCTATTGGCCATTTGTATGTTTTCTGTGGAAACATATCTATTAGGATCCTTTGCCCATTTTTAAATTGGGTTATTTGTTTTTTACTATTGAGTTGTAGGGGTTCCTTATATATTATGGATATTGACCCCTTATCAGATACGTGGTTTGCAAATATCTTCTACTATTCTGTAGGGTGCCTTTTCATTTTGTTGGTTGTTTTCTATGCTCTGCAGAAGCTTCTTGGTTTGATGTTGTCCCACTTGTCTATTTTTGCTTTTGTGGCCTGTGCTTTTGGAGTCATATCCAAGAAATCATTGCCAATACCAACATCATGAAGATTTTCCCTATGTTTCCTTCTAGTTGTTTTTTTTTTAACTTTTTATTTTATATCGAAGTATAGTTGATTAACAATGTTGTGACAGTTTCAGGTGTACAGTAAAGTGATTTATTTATACATATACATGTATCTATTCTTTTTCAAATTCTTTTTCCATTTAGATTGTTACATAATATTGAGCAGAGTTCCCTGTGCTGTACAGTAGGTCTTGTTGGTTACCAATTTTAAATATAGCAGTGTGTACATGTCAATCCCAAACTTCCTAACTATCCTTTCCCCCCATGCTTCACCCCTGGTAACCATAAGTTTGTTCTCTAAGTCTGTGAGTCTGTTTCTGTTTTGTAAATAAGTTCGTTTGTATCATTTCTTTTTAGATTCTACATATAAGTGATATCATATAATAATTCTCTTCCTCTGACATATTTTACTCAGTATGACAGTCTCTAGGTCCATTCATGTTACTGCAAATGGCATTATTTCATTCTTTTTAATGACTGAGTAATATTCCTTTGTATATGTACCACATCTTCTTTATCCATTCCTCTGTCGATGGACATTTAGGTTGATTCCATGTCTTGGCTATTGTAAACAGTGCTGCAATGAACATTGGGGTGCATGTATCCTTTGGACCATGTTTTTCTCTGGATATATGCCCAGGAGTGGGGTTGCATGATCATATGGTAACTCTATTTTTAGTTTTCTGAGGAACCTCCATACTGTTCTTCACAGTGGCTGTATCAATTTACATTCCCAGCAACAGTGCAAGAGGGTTCCCTTCTCTCCACACCCTCTCCAGCATTTATTGTTTGTGGATTTTTTGATGATGGCCATTCTCACTGGTGTGAGGTGATACCTCATTGTAGTTTTGATCTGCATCCTTCTAGTTGTTTTATAGTTTCAGGTCTTACATTTAAGTCTTTAATCCATTTTGAGTTTATTTTCAGGAATGGTGTGGGGATAGGAATCCAATTTCATTCTTTTGCTTGTGTATATCCAGTTTTCCCAGCACCATATGTTGAAGAGGCTATCCCATTGTGTAGTTTTCATTCTGCTGTTGATGGACAAATGACTCATTTCTAGTTATTGTGTTTGTTTTGTTGACTATTACAAGAAGTGGTTCTATTAACATTTTTGTTCTTTTGGTAAACAAGTACACATTTCTCTTGTCTGAGAGTAGAATTGCAGAGACTTTGGGTAGTGTGTGATCCTTTAGTAACTGCAAGTTTTGCAAACTGTGGTATCATATATTCACCAATATTATCAGTTTTTTATTTAACTTTAGTTTTCTTGTAAAGGTATTTCACTGGTATTTTAATTTACATTTCCATGATGACTAACCATGTTGATCACCTTTGCAATTGTGTATTGGTCAACCCTATAGCTTTTGTGAAGTGCTTATTCCAGTGTGTTGCCCATTTTTTTCTGGAATATTTTTATTGATGTACAAATAGTCTGGATACAGTTCTCTGCCAGATATATGTATTACAAATATTTCTCCTACTCGTTGGTTTTCTCTCTTGCTAGTATCTTTTACTGAATAAAAGTTCTTAATTTTAGTGAAGTTCAACTTATCAATTTTTCCTTTAGGTTAATGCTTTTGATGCCTGGTTTATGAAAATTTTTTCTCCCCAAGGAGATGAAGATATTTTCCCATGTTATTTTCTAGAAGTTATTGCTTTAATTTTTGCATTTAACTCTATAATACATCTAGAATTAATTTTTGCATATGCTGTGAGGTGGAGGTCAATTAGACAGCCAATTAACCCAGCACGATTTTTTTAATTTAAAAAATACTTCTCCCGATTATACTATTATCATTATTTTATCATAGTCACCATCTTTTTTTTTTTTAATTATTTATTTATTTATTTATTTATTTTTGGCTGTGTTGGGTCTTCGTTTCTGTGCGAGGGCTTTCTCTAGTTGCGGCAAGTGGGGGCCACTCTTCATCGTGGTGCGCGGGCCTCTCACTATCGTGGCCTCTCTTGTTGCGGAGCACAGGCTCCAGACGTGCAGGCTCAGTAATTGTGGCTCACGGGCCCAGTTGCTCCGCGGCATGTGGGATCTTCCCAGACCAGGGCTCGAACCCGTGTCCCCTGCATTAGCAGGCAGATTGTCAACCACTGCGCCACCAGGGAAGCCCCCCATAGTCACTATTTTTATCATCATCATCACTATTGTCATCATTCGTTTATAAACCTATCTTCTCCACTAAACCATTAGCATCTTTGGACAAAATTGTGTTTTATTCACCATTTTTCCTCTATATCTAACACAGCTGCCAGTTAAGAGTTTGTTCAACTAACATTTATTTAATAATTATGCATGTCAATTTACAATATGGGTAGAGATACTGTAGGAAAGCACATGATTATTTTCAGAGTTCTGACATCCTGCCTTAGTATATTATATGGAAAGTTATTGACAGAATGTGGAGGCAGTGAGTCACCATTGCAGTTCTGCAGAGAACCAGGGTATTGCTAAAAGACCGACTATGGGCTAATGTTTTTACTTTTCACTACATTCTGGTGAGTTTGATGTGGATTCTCAAAAATGCTATCAGATGGATTTTAAGAACATTTTAAAAAATGGAATAAAGGATTCTAGGAGCCAACATCAGTTAACTGTGAACAAGTCATACCAGATAAATTTAATTGCTCTTTTGCAGCATATTTATCTTGGTACAGTAGGAAAATGTAGTTTATGTAGTTTAGAAATGCATTGGGTAAGCTCTCATGATTCCCTAGCAAATAAGAGCTATGATTCCTAGCTATGGATCACAGAAACTATGACTTCTTAATTTTTTAAACTATGCCTGACACCTCATACACTGTAATAGATCACTGTGAATGAATGATTTATAATAGAGTTAGGTGAGTTCTTATACAGTAGAGTGTCTCTGCTGAGCATGAATTTGTGCTCAGAATCTGGCTATTTGATGACCTGGTAGTCTATCTGTGTGCTTTGATGATGCACAGGTCTTTTTTTTTCTGAGGCTGACATAGAATGGAGAAGTTTTAAAGCCTAAGAAGAAAAATGAAGGGAACAGAGCTGAGTAAGACAGGGATTGCTTGGACCTATCTCTCTCGGGCTTCAGATACTATATTTCAGTCCTGATGATGAGAGGGATTAAGGGCAGAAAGTTTAGGAGATGTATACATAAAGGACACTGGAGGCTCTGGGCACAAATGTTACTGCTGGTCTCAGTGAACATTCCTCCCCAACTTTGCCATGTATCACTGAGAGGCTTTGGCAGCCAACCCATGGGCTCAGAGGAACCACTTTAGGGGATTCTCACAGAGGGCACTGGCAGCAGAAGTTGTGGCGATGTGACTCATAACGAAGATTATGAGCTAATTTGTTCCTGGATACAAGTGACACAACTTGACATCCCAGAAATAACTAGGGGTAACTTTGACAGGAGACTGGAGAAGTCCTTCAGTATCAAAATCAGATGCTAAGTTACTATAATTTGGAAATTAATGTTAATGTGACTTCATTTCAACAGGCTGGTGAGACCCAGGAGAATTCTAGAACACATAAGTAGTAAATAACCATGTATAAAACTGCAACGTATTGAAATTCTAATCAATCTCAAAATCTTTGTATAAAATATTTTATTTAAACTTTTTTATACTCCTACTAAGTAACTTTCATTAGCAATAAATTCGGTTCTTCTTGTTCTGTCTATTTTTTCAGATAAACCTTGGAAACATTTGTAAAGTTTTTGATTTTTAATCCCATTTGAATTTTAATTAGTTAGTTTGAATATATATTTGTTTGAAAGAAAATATCATTGCAATATTCAGTCTTCTCATAATTAGAGTATGGCATTTTTCTCTAAATATTCCAAAGGCATGTTGTCTATCTGTTTATGAAAAACAATAGTTTACTTCAAATAATAGCTATAGTTCTTGATGAGGTTATTTCTAACTTAATTGGTGTATTTTGTTACTAGTATGAATGAGCTCTTCTTTCGTTGTATTTTCTAAATTAGAATTGCTGGAATAACACACAGTTACGGTTAAATGTTTTTCATATATGCCATTTTGCTAAACTTTTTTATTATGGTACTTTTTTAGTTTAATCGCATACATTTTCTAGGTGTATCTTCACATCCGCAAATAATAATGTTGCCCTCACTTTTCCAAAATGTATGTACGACTTACTTCTATTTCAATCTTATTACATTAACCAGAACTTACAGAACATTGTTAAATGATAATGTGATTATGAGCAGAATTATCTATTTTTAAACCCTCCCATGTGGCAAAATGGAAATAATTTAAACACTTCCTGACTCACAATTAAATTGAAGACCAGAGCAGAAATAATCCTAAGGGAAGGATGGAAGGTGGGAGGAAGGCAAGCATATTCACAAATCTACATAGGAGAAACTGAAAATGAAGATATGAAGGGAAAAAGATAATGTCTGATGACATTGGCATGAATGAGTATACCAGACCCTTCCCTGCGGGAAGACCCTGAGTTCACCTCCTCCCACAGACACACCAAAATTAGAGGCAAATATAGAACAACTCTCTCTGAGAATGACCTAAAGGCTAGCAGGGCAGCTTTTCTACAGTAAAGGATATAAAGGAAAAAACATTGAGACAGGTAGGTGGGCAGAGATGCAATCAGCCAGGACCAACACCCCCAGCAGGCGACCCAAAATAGGAAAGAGACATTACAAAGTCAGAGGTCCTCCCTGAAGAGCAAGCGCCTTGAGCCCCACATTGGGCACCCAAGCCCTGGGGACTGGCATCAGGAAGGCAAGCCACCTTAATGGATCTTAAACCAGCAGGGCTTACAACTGGGAGAGTCAGAGGGCTATAGGATACTGAGACTCCGTTCCTAAAGTGTACACCCACAGACTTACTCCCTCCGAGTCTCAGTGCAGAGGAAGCTGATTGAAAAGTATCAGGCCCTCTAGCTGGTCTGCCAAGACCACGCCAGCATGCCCCCCCCAACTCACACCAGGCTCTGGCTCCAGCATCCCTCCCCCGACAAAGCAGTGGCCCTTGGCGAGCCCCAGGAAAAGCCCCAACCCACACCAGGCACTGGCTCCAACACACCCTACGCCCTGTCACATTTGCATTATAGGGATCCCAGAAGGAGAGAAAGAAAATGGCAGAAAGCTTACTTGGTAAAATAATGGCTGAAAACTTCCCCAACCTAGGGAAGCAAACGGATATCCAGGTCCAGAAATCAGAGAGAATCCCAAATAACATGAACTCAAAAGACTCACATCTAGACATACCATAATTAAAATGGCAGAAGTTAAAGATAAGGAGAGACTTTTTAAAGGCAGCAAGAGAAAAGTAAAGAGTCACTTACAAGGGAACCCTCATAAGGCTATCAGCTGATTTTTCAGCAGAAACTGCAGGCCAGAAGGGAGTGGCATTGTATATTTAAAGTGCTGAAAGGTAAAAATCTACAAACAAGGGTACTCTACCCAGAAAGGATATCATTCACAATTGAAGGAGAGATAAAGAGCTTCCTAAACAAGCAAAAACTAGGAGTTCATCACCACTAAACCGGCCTTACAAGAAATGTTAAAGGGCCATCTTTAAGCAAAAAAATAAAGGCTACAACAAGAAATAAATACTATATGAAGGTAAAAACTCATTGGTAAAGACATATACAGTTGACCTTTGAACATCATGAGCCTGAACTGCATGTATCCACCTATATGCGGATTTTTTCAATAGTAAATACTGCAGTACTACACAATCCACGACCTGCGGTTATTTGAATCTGTAGATGTGGAACAGCAAATATGGAGGAACCGTGCATGCAGATTTTTGACTGCATGGAGAGTCAGAACTCATAACACCTCCATTATTCAAGGATCAACTGTATATAATAAGGGCAGTGGATTAACCACTTAAAAAGCTAGTATAAATGTCACAAGACAAAAGTCATAAAATCAACTATAACTACATAAAGTAGTTAAGGCATACACAAAAAGCTATGAAATATGATGTCAAAATATCAAACGTTGTGGGGGAGTGAAAATTTAGAGCTTTCAAAATGTGTTTGAACTCAAATGACTAACAGTTTAAAACAAACAGATAAATACATGGGTCAATATATACGAACCTCATGTTAACCACAAAGCAAAAACCTACAATAATACACACCTAACAAAGAGAAAGGAACCCAAACATAACATTAAAGAAAGTCATCAAACCACAAGGGAAGAGAATAAAAGAAGTAAAAACAGAGAAGAACTATACAAACAGCCAGAAAACAAGCAACAAAATGGCAATAAATTCATACCTATCAATAATCACTTTAAATGTAAATGGACTAAATGCCTCAATCAAAAGACATACAGTGGGAGGAAGACCTTCAAGATGATGGAGGAGTAAGACGTGGAGATCACCTTCCTCTCCACAAATACATCAGAAATACACCTACATGTGGAACAGCTCCTACAGAACACCTACTGAACGCTGGCAGAAGACCTCAGACTTCCCAACAGGCAAGAAACTACCCTCGTGCCTGGGGAGGGCAAAAGAAAAAAGAAATAACAGAGACAAAAGAATAGGGACGGGACCTGCGCCAGTGGGAGGGAGCCGTGAAGGAGGAAAGGTTTCCACGCACTAGGAAGCCCCTTCGCGGGCAAAGACTGCAGGTGGCGGAGGGGGGAGCTTCGGAGCCACGGAGGAGAGCGCAGCCACAGGGTGCGGAGGGCACAGCGGAGAGATTCCCGCACAGAGGCTCGGCGCCGAACAGCACTCACCAGCCCGAGAGGCTTGTCTGCTCAGCCGCCAGGGCGGGCGGGGCTGGGAGCTGAGGCTTGGGCTGCGGTCGGATCGCAGGGAGAGGACTGGGGTTGGCGGCGTGAACACAGCCTGAAGGGGTTAGTGCACCACAGCTGGCTGGGAGGGAGTCCGGGAAAAAGTCTGCAGCTGCCGAAGAGGCAAGAGACTTTTTCTTACCTCTTTGTTTCCTGGTGCGCGAGGAGAAGGGATTCAGAGCGCCGCTTAAAGGAGCTCCAGAGATGGCCGCGAGCCGCGGCTACCAGCGCGGACCCCAGAGACGGGCATGAGACGCTAAGGCTGCTGCTGCCGCCACCAAGAAGCCTGTGTGCGAGCCCAGGTCACTCTCCACACCGCCCTCCCGGGAGCCGGTGCAGCCCGCCACGGCCAGGCTCCCGAGATCCGGGGACAACGTCCACGGGAGAACGCACGGCGCGCCTCGGGCTGCTGCAACGTCACGACGCCTCTGACGCCGCAGGCTCGCCCCGCCTCCTCCGTACCGCTCCCTCCCCCCGCCTGAGTGAGCCAGAGCCCCCGAAGCAGCTGCTCCTTTAACCCCGTTCTGTCTGGGCGGGGAACGGACGCCCTCAGGCGACGTACATGCAGAGGCGGGTCCAAATCCAAAGCTGAACCCCGGGAGCTGCGCGAACAGAGAAGAGAAAGGGAAATCTCTCCCAGCAGCCTCAGGAGCAGCGGATTAAATCTCCACAATCAACCTGATGTACCTGCATCTGTGGAATACCTGAATAGACAATGAATCATCCCAAATTGAGGAGGTGAACTCTGTGTGATTTTGTCTGTATAGCTTTGCTTTTACCATTTTTTTTAAACACATCTTTATTGAAGTATAATTGCTTTACAATGGTGTGTTAATTTCTGCTTTATAACAAAGTGAACCAGCTATACGTATACATATATCCCCATATCTCCTCCCTCTTGCGTCTCCCTCCTAACCTCCCTATCACACCCCTCTAGGTGGTCACAAAGCACCGAGCTGATCTCCCTGTGCTATGTGGCTGCTTCCCACTAGCTATCTATTTTACATTTGGTAGTGTATATATGTCCATGACACTATCTCACCCTGTCACATCTCACCCCTCCCCCTCCCCATATCCTCAGGTCCATTCTCTAGTAGGTCTGTGTCTTTATTCCCGTCTTGCCACTAGGTTCTTCATGGCCTTTTTTTTTTTTTTCCTTAGATTCCATATATATGTGTTAGCATACTGTATTTGTTTTTCTCTTTCTGACTTACTTCACTCTGTATGACAGACTCTAACTCCATCCACCTCATTACAAATACCTCCATTTCATTTCTTTTTATGGCTGAGTAATATTCCATTGTATATATGTGCCACATCTTCTTTATCCATTCATCTGTCGATGGGCATTTAGGTTGCTTCCATGTCCTGGCTATTGTAAATAGAGCTGCAATGAACATTTTGGTACATGACTCTTTTTGAACTATGGTTTTCTCAAGGTATATGCCCAGTAGTGGGATTGCTGGGTCGTATGGTAGTTCTATTTGTAGTTTTTTAAGGAACCACCATACTGTTCTCCATAGTGGCTGTATCAATTTACATTCCCACCAACAGTGCAAGAGGGTTCCCTTTCCTCCACACCCTCTCCAGCATTTATTGTTTCTAGATTTTTTGATGATGGCCATTCTGACTGGTGTGAGATGATATCTCATTGTAGTTTTGATTTGCATTTCTCTAATGATTAATGATGTTGAGCATTCTTTCATGTGTCTGTTGGCACTCTGTATATCTTCTTTGGAGAAATGTCTATTTAGGTCTTCTGCCCGTTTTTGGATTGGGTTGTTAGTTTTTTTGTTATTGAGCTGCATGAGCTGCTTGTAAATCTTGGAGATTAATCCTTTGTCAGTTTCTTCATTTGTAAATATTTTCTCCCATTCTGATGGTTGTCTTTTGGTCTTGTTTTGCTTTTACCATTTGTCCTAGGGTTCTGTCTGTCCGTTTTTGTTGTTGTTGTTGTTGTTGTATAGTTTTTTAGTGCTTGTTATCATTGGTGGATTTGTTTCTTAGTTTGGTTCCTCTCTTCCTTCTTTCTTTTATTTTTTTCTTCTTTTTAATTACTCCTTAACTTTTTTTATTTTTAATTATTTTTTATTTTTTATTTTAATAACCTTATTTTATTTTATTTTTTCTTCCTTTCTTTTCTTCTCCCTTTTCTTCTGAGCCATGTGGCTGACAGGGTCTTGGTGCTCTGGCCGGGTGTCAGGCCTGTGCCTCTGAGGAGGGAGAGCCGAGTTCAGGACATTGGTCCACCAGAGACCTCCTGGCTCCACACAATATCAAAGAGCAAAAGTTCTCCCAGAGATCTCCATCTCAATGCTAAGACCCAGCTCCACTCAACGATAAGCATGCTACAGTTCTGGCCACCCTCTGCCAAACAACTAGGAAGACAGGAACACAACCCCACCCATTAACAGACAGGCTGCCTACAATCTTAATAAGGTCACAGACACCCCAAAATACACCACCAGAGGCAGTCTTGCCTACCAGAAAGACAAGATCCAGCTTCATCCACCAAAACACAGGCACCAGTCCCATCCACTAGAAAGCCTACACAACCCACTGAACAAAACTTAGCCACTGGGGGCAGATAACAAAAACAATGTGAACTACAAACCTGTAGCCTGCGAAAGGAGACCTCAAACACAGTAAGTTAAGCAAAATGAGAAGACAGAGAAACACACAGCAGATGAAGGAGCAAGGTAAAAACCCAGCAGACCAAACAAATGGAGAGGAAACAGGCAGTCTGCCTGAAAAAGAATTCAGAGTAATGATAGTAAAGATGATCCAAAATCTTGGAAATAAAATGGAGAAAATACAAGAAATGTTTAACAAGGACCTAGAAGAACTAAAGAGCAAACAAGCAATGATAAACAACACAATAAATGAAATTAAAAATTCTCTAGAAGGAATCCATAGCAGAAAAACTGCGGCAGAAGAACGGATAAGTGACCTGGAAGATAAAATGGTGGAAATAACTACCACAGAGCAGAATAAAGAAAAAAGAATGAAAAGAACTGAGGACAGTCCCAGAGACCTCTGGGACAACATTAAATGCACCAACATTCGAATTATAGGGGTCCCAGAAGAAGTAGGGAAAAAGAAAGGGACTGAGAAAATATTTGAAGAGATTATAGGTGAAAACTTCCCTAATATGGGAAAGGACATAGTCAATCAAGTCCAGGAATCGCAGAGAGTCCCATATGGGATAAATCCAAGGAGAAACACACCAAGACACTTATTAATCAAACTATCAAAAATTAAATACAAAGAAAAAATATTAAGAGCAGCAAGGGAAAAACAACAAATAACATACAAGAGAATCCCCATAAGGTTAACAGCTGATTTTTCAGCAGAAACTCTGCAAGCCAGAAGGGAGTGGGAAGACATACTTAAAGTGATGAAAGGGAAAAAACTACAACCAAGATTACTCTACCCAGCAAGGACCTCATTCAGATTCAATGGAGAAATAAAAACGTTTACAGATAAGCAAAACTTAGGACAATTCAGCACCACCAAACCAGCTTTACAACAAATGCTAAAGGAACTTGTCTAGGCAGGAAACACAAGAGAAGGAAAAACCCTAAAATAACAAACCCAGAATAATTAAGAAAATGGTAATAGGAACATACATATCAAAAACTACCTTAAATGTAAATGGATTAAATGCTGCCACCAAAAGACATAGACTGGCTGAATGTATACAAAAAGAAGACCCATTTATATGCTGTCTACAAGAGACCCACTTCAGACCTAGGGACACATACAGACTGAAAGTGAGGGGATGGAAAAAGATATTGCATGAAAATGGAAATCAAAAGAAAGCTGGAGTAGCAATTCTCATATCAGACAAAGTAGACATTAAAATAAAGACTGTTACAAGAGACAAAGAAGGACACTACATAATGATCAAGGGATCAATCCAAGAAGAAGATATAACAATTGTAAATATTTATGTACCCAACACAGGAGCACCTCAATACATAAGGCAAATGCTAACAGCCATAAAAGGGGAAATCGACAGTAATACAATCATAGTAGGGGACTTTAACACCCCACTTTCACCAATGGACAGATCATCCAAATTGAAAGTAAATAAGGAAACACAAGCTTTAAATGATACATTAAACAAGATGGACTTAACTGATATTTATAGGACATTCCATCCAAAAACAGCAGATTACACTTTCTTCTCAAGTGCTCATGGAATATTCTCCAGGCTACATCATATCTTGGGTCACAAATCAAGCCTGGGTAAATTTAAGAAAATTGACATCGTATCAGGTATCTTTTCCTACCACAACGCTATGAGACTAGATATCAATTACAGGAAAAATTCGGTAAAAAATACAAACACATGGAGGCTAAACAATACACTGCTAAATAATGAAGAGATCATTGAAGAAATCAAAGAGGAAATCAAAAAATACCTAGAAACAAATGACAATGAAAACACGACAATCCAAAACCTATGGGATGCAGCAAAAGCAGTTCTAAAAGGGAAGTTTATAGCAATACAATCCTATTTCAAGAAACAAGAAACATCTGAAATAAACAACCTAACCTTACACCTAAAGCAATTAGAGAAAGAAAACAAAAAGCCCCCAAAGTTAGCAGAAGGAAAGAAATCATAAAGATCAGATCAGAAATAAATGAAAAAGAAATGAAGGAAACAAGGTCAAAGATCAATAAGACTAAAACCTGGTTCTTTGAGAAGATAAACAAAATTGATAAACCATTAGCCAGACTTATCAAGAAAAAAAGGGAAAAGACTCAAATAAATAGAATTAGAAATGAAAAAGAAGTAACAACTGACACTGCAGAAATACAAATGATCATGAGCGATTACTACAAGTAACTATAGGCCAATAAAATGGAAAACCTGGAAGAAATGAACAAATTCTTAGAAAAGCACAACCTTCCAAGACTGAACCAGGAAGAAATAGAAAATATAAACAGACCAATCACAAGCACTGAAAATGAGACTGTGATTAAAAATCTTCCAACAAACAAAAGCCCAGGACCAGATGGCTTCACAGCAGAATTCTATCAGACATTTAGAGAAGAGCTAACACCCATCCTTCTCAAACTCTTCCAAAATATAGCAAAGGAAGGAACACTCCCAAACTCATTCTACGAGGCCACCATCACCCTGATACCAAAACCAGACAAAGATGTCACAAAGAAAGAAAACTACAGGCCAATATCACTGATGAACTAGATGCAAAAATCCTCAACAAAATACTAGCAAACAGAATCCAACAGCACATTAAAAGGATCATACAGGATGATCAAGTGGGGTTTATCCCAGGAATGCAAGGATTCTTCAATATATGCAAATTGATCAATGTGATAAACCATATTAACAAATTGAAGGAGAAAAATCATATGATCACCTCAATAGATGCAGGAAAAGTTTTCTTTTTTAAAAATATTTATTTACTTATTAGTCATCCATTTTATACACATCCGTGTATACATGTCAATCCCAATCGCCCAATTCATCACACCACCACACCCCCCCCCCACCACTTTCCCCCTTTGTGTCCATACATTTGTTTTCCACATCTGTGTCTCAATTTCTGCTCTGCAAACCAGTTCATCTGTACCATTTTCTCGGTTCCACGTGTATGTGTTAAAATACGATATTTGTTTTTCTCTTTCTGACTTACTTCACTCTGTATGATAGTCTCTAGATGCATCCATGTCTCTACAAATGACCCAATTTCGTTCCTATTTATGGCTGAGTAATATTCCATTGTATATATATGTATCACATCTTCTTTATCCATTCGTCTGTTGATGGGCATTTGGTTGATTCCATGACCTGGTTATTGTAAATAGTGCTGCAATGAACATTGGGGTGCATGTGCCTTTTTGAATTGTGGTTTTCTCTGGGTATATGCCCAGTAGTGGGATTGCTGGCTCATATAGTAATTCTATTTTTAGTTCTTTAAGGGACCTCCATACTGTTTTCCATAGTGGCTGTATCAATTAACATTCCCACCAACAGTGCAAGAGGGTTCCCTTTTCTCCACACCCTCTCCAGCATTTGTCGTTTGTAGATTTTGTGATGATACCCATTCAAACTGGTGTGAGGTGATACCTCATTGTAGTTTTGATTTGCATCTCCCTAATAATTAGTGATGTTGAGCACCTTTTCATGTGCTTCTTGGCAAACTGTATGTCTTCTTTGGAGAAATGTCTATTTAGGTCTTCTGCCATTTTTGGATTGGGTAGTTTGTTTTTTTAATATTGAACTGCATGAGATGTTTATATATTTTGGAGATTAATCCTTTGTCTGATGATTCATTTGCAAATATTTTCTCCCATTCTGAGGGTTGTCTTTCATCGTGTTTATGGTTTCCTTTGCTGTGCAAAAGCTTTTAAGTTTCATTAGGTCCCATTTATTTTTGTTTCCGATACTCTAGGAAGTGGATCAAAAAAGATCTTGCTGTGATTTATGTCAAAGAATGTTTGACATTCTTTGTTCCTGACATGACAACATGTTCCAATGTTTTCTTCTAAGAGTTTTATAGTGTCCGGTCTTACATTTAGGTCTCTAATCCATTTTGAGTTTATTTTTGTGTATGGTGTTAGGGAGTGTTCTAATTTCATTCTTTTACATGTAGCTGTCCAGTTTTCCCAGCACCATTTACTGAAGAGACTGTCTTTTCTCCATTGTATATCTTTGCCTCCTTTGTCATAGATTAGTTGACCATAGGTGCGTGGGTTTATCTCTGGGCTTTCTATCTTGTTCCATTGATCTATATTTCTGTTTTTGTGCCAATACCATATTGTCTTGATTACTATATCTTCGTAGTATAGTCTGAATTCAGGGAGTCTGATTCCTCCAGCTCCCTTTTTTTCCCTCAAGACTGCTTTGGCTATTTGGGGTCTTTTGTGTTTCCATACAAATTTTAAGATTTTTTGTTCTAGTTCTGAAAAAAATGCCATTGGTAATTTCATAGGGATTGCATTGAATCTGTAGATTGCTTTGGGTAATATAGTCATTTTCATAATATTGATTCTTCCAATCCAAGAACATGGTATATCTCTCCATCTGTTGGCAACATCTTTAATTTCTTTCATCAGTGTCTTATAGTTTTCTGCATACAGGTCTTTTGTCTCCCTAGGTAGGTTTATTCCTAGGTATTTTATTCTTTTTGTTGCAATGGTTAATGGGACTGTTTCCTTAATATCTCTTTCAGATTTTTTATCATTAGTGTATAGGAATGCAAGAGATTTCTGTGCATTAATTTTGTATCCTGCAACTTTACCAAATTCATTGATTAGCTCTAGTAGTTTTCTGGTGGCATCTTTAGGATTCTCTATAGTATCATGTCATCTGAAAACAGTCACAGTTCTACTTCTTTTCAAATTTGTATTCCTTTTATTTCTTTTTCTTCCCTGTTTGCCATGGCTAGGACTTCCAAAACTATGTTGAAAAATAGTGGTGAGAGTGGACATCCTTGTCTTGTTCCTGATCTTAGAGGAAATTCTTTCAGTTTTTCACCTTTGAGAATGATGTTTGCTGTGGGTTTGTCGCATATTGCCTTTATTATGTTGAGGTAGGTTCCCTCTATGTCCACTTTCTGGAGACTTTTTATCATAAATGGGTGTTGAATTTTGTCAAAAGCTTTTTCTGCATCTATTGAGATGATCATATGGTTTTTCTTCTTCAATTTGTTAATATGGTGTATCACAGTGATTGATTTGCATATATTAAAGAATCCTTGCATCCTTGGGATAAATCCCACTTCATCATGGTGTATGATAGTTTGAATGTGTTGTTGGATTCTGTTTGCTAGTATTTTGTTGAGGATTTTTGCATCTATATTCATCAGTGATATTGGTCTGTAATTTTCTTTTTTTGTAGTATCTTTGTCTGGTTTTGGTATCAGGGTGATGGTGGTCTCATAGAATGAGTTTGGGAGTGTTCCTTCCTCTGCAATTTTTTGAAGAGTTTGAGAAGGATGGGAGTTAGCTCTTCTCTAAATGTTTGATAGAATTCACCTGTGAAGCCATCTGGTCCTGGACTTCTGTTGGTTGGAAAATTTTTAATCACAGTTTCAATTTCATTACTTGTGATTGGTCTGTTCATATTTTCTATTTCTTCCTTGTTCAGTCTTGGAAGGTTATACCTTTCTAAGAATTTGTCCATTTCTTCCAGGTTGTCCATTTAATTGGCATAGAGTTACTTGTAGTAGTCTCTTAGGATGCTTTGTATTTCTGCCATGTCTGTTGTACCTTCTCCTTTTTCATTTCTAATTTTATTGATTTGAGTCCTCTCCCTCTTCTTCTTGATGAGTCTGGCTAATGGCTTATCAATTTTGTTTATCTTCTCAAAGAACCAGCTTTTAGTGTTATTGATCTTTGCTATTGTTTCCTTCATTTCTTTTTCATTTATTTCTGATCTGATCTTTATGATTTCTTTCCTTCTGCTAATTTTGGGTTTTGTTTGTTCTTCTTTCTCTAGTTCCTTTAGGTGTTAGGTTAGATTGCTTATCTGAGATTTTTCTTGTTCCTTGAGGTAGGCTTGTATAGCTATAAACTTCCCTCTTAGAACTGCTTTTGCTGCCTCCCATAGGTTTTGGATAGTCATGTTTTCATTGTCATTTGTCTCTAGGTATTTTTTGATTTCCTCTTTGATTTCTTCAGTGATCTCTTGGTTTTTTAGTAACGTATTGTTTAGCCTCCATGTGTTTGTGTTTTTTACGTTTTCTTCCCTGTAATTGATTTCTAATCTCACAGTGTTGTGGTCAGAAAAGATGCTTGATATGATTTCAATTTTCTTAAATTTACTGAGGCTTGATGTGTGACCCAAGATGTGATCTATCCTGGAGAATGTTCTATGCTCACTTGAGAAGAAAGTGTAACCTGCTGTTTTTGGATGCAATGTCTTATAAATATCAATTAAATCTATCTGGTCTATTGTGTCATTTAAAGCTTGTGTTTCCTTATTAATTTTCTGTTTGGATGATCTGTCCATTGGTGTAAGTGAGGTGTTAAAGTCCCCCACTATTATTGTGTTACTGTCGATTTCATCTTTTATAGCTGTTAGCAGTTGCCTTATGTATTGAGGTGCTCCTATATTGGGTGCATATATATTTATAATTGTTATATCTTCTTCTTGGATTGATCACTTGATCATTACATAGTGCCCTTCCTTGTCTCTTGTAACATTGTTTATTTTAAAGTTTATTTTATCTGATATGGGTATTGCTACTCCAGCTTTCTTTTGATTTCCATTTTCATGGAATATCTTTTTCCACCCCCTCACTTTCAGTCTGTATGTGTCCCTAGATCTAAAGTGGGTCTCTTGTAGACAGCATATATATGGGTCTTGTTTTTGTATCCATTCAGCAAGCCTGTGTCTTTTGGTTGGAGCATTTAATCCATTCATGTTTAAGGTAATTATTGATATGTATGTTTCTATTACCATTTTCTTAATTGTCTTGGTTTTGTTTTTGTAGGTCCTTTTCTTCCCTTGTGTTTCCCACTTAGAGAAGTTCCTTTAGCATTTGTTGTAGAGGTGGTTTGGTGGTGCTGAATTCTCTTAGCTTTTGCTTGTCTGTAAAGCTTTTGTTTTCTCCATCAAATCTGAATGAGATCCTTGCTGAGTAGAGTAATCTTGGTTGTAGGTTCTTCGCTTTCATCATTCTAAGTATATCATGCCGCTCCCTTCTGTCTTGTAGAGTTTCTGCTGAGAAATCAGCTGTTAACCTTATGGGAGTTCCCTATCATGTTATTTGTCGTTTTTCCCTTGCTGCTTTCAATAATTTTTCTTTGTCTTTAATTTTTGCCAATTTGATTACTATGTGTCTCGGCGTGTTTCTCATTGGGTTTATCCTGTATGGGACTCTCTGCACTTCCTGGACTTGGGTGGCTATTTCCTTTCCCATGTTAGGGAAGTTTTCAACTATAATTTCTTCAAATATTTTCTCGGGTCCTTTGTCTCTCTCTTCTCCTTCTGGGACCTCTATAATATGAATGTTATTGCATTTAATATTGTCCCAGAGGTCTCTTAGGCTGTCTTCATTTCTTTTCATTCTTTTTTCTTTATTCTGTTCCACAGCAGTGAATTCCACCATTCTGTCTTCCAGCTCACTTATCCGTTCTTCTGCCTCAGTTATTCTGCTATTGATTCCTTCTAGTGTATTTTTCATTTCAGTTATTGTATTGTTCATCTCTGTTTGTTTTTTAATTCTTCTAGATCTTTGTTAAACATTTCTTCCATCCTCTCGATCTTTGCCTCCATTCTTTTTCCGAGGTCCTGGATCATCTTCACTATCGTTATTCTGAATTCTTTTTCTGGAACACTGCCTATCTCCATTTCATTTAGTTGTTTTTCTGGGGTTTTATCTTGTTCCTTCTTCTGGTATATAGCGCTCTGCCTTTTCATCTTGTCTGTCTTTCTGTGAATGTGGTTTTTGTTCCACAGGCTGCAGGATTGTAGTTCTTCTTGCTTCTGCTGTCTGCCCTCTCCAGAAAAAGCTTTCAACAAAATTCATCACCGATTTATGATAAAAACCCTCCAGAAAATAGGCATAGAGGGAACTTACCTCAACATAATAAAGGCCATGTATGACAAACCCACAGACAACATCGTTCTCAATGGTGAAAAACTGAAACCTTTTCCACTAAGATCAGGAACAAGACAAGGTTGCCCACTCTCACCACTAGTATTCAACATAGTTTTGGGAGTTTTAGCCACAGCAATCAGAGGAGAACTAGAGAAAGCCCACGCACAGCGACGGAGATCCAACGCAGCCAAAAATAACAAAATAAAATACAAAATAAAATAAATAAATTTATAAAATAAAAGAAACAAGAAAACAATCTAATTTTATACCTAAAGAAATTAGAAAAAGAAGAACAAAGTTAGTAGAATGAATGACATAATAAAGATCAGAGTGGAAATAAATGAAATAGATTTAAAAAATAGAAAAGATCAATGAAACTAAGAGCTGGTCTTTGAAAAGACAAACAAAATTGATAAACTTTTACCCAACTCATCAAGAAAAAAAGGGAAAGAGCCCAAATAAAATTAGAAATAAAAGAGAAGTTACAACCTATATGAACAGAAATACAGTCATAAGAGGACACTACAAACAATTATATGCCAATAAACTGGATAATCTAGAAGAAATGGATACATTCTAGAAATATCAAATCTCCTAAGGCTGAATCAGAAAAAAATAAAAAATAGGAACAGACAAATTACTAGTAAGGAAAATGAATCATTAATATGAAAAATTCCGTTATACCAAAATCCAGGATCAGATGGCCTCAGAAGTGAAATCCTATGAAACATTTAAGGAAGATTTAATACCTATTCTACTCAAACTATTCCAAAAAGTTGAAGAGAAAGGAACGTATCTAATTCATCCTACAAGGTCAACATCACCCTGATACAAAAATCAGATAAAGACACCACAAAAAAGGAAATTACAGGCCAACATCCATGATGAACATAGACACAAATATTCTCAACAAAATATTAGCAAACCTAATTCGACAATACACTGAAAGGACCATACATCATGATCAGTGGGATTTATTCAAAAAATGCAAAATTGATTCAGTATCTGCCAATCAATCAATGTGATACACCAAATTAATAAAACAAAGGATAAAAATCACATGATCATCTTAATAGATGTAGAAAAAGTATTTGAAAAATTCAACATCCATTCAGGATAAAAAAAACTTTAAACAAAGTGGGTATGAAAGGAACATACCTCAACATAATAAAGGCCATTTATGACAAACTCACAACTAACATCATACTCAGTGTGAAAAGCTGAAAGCTTTTTCTCTAAGATCAGGAACAAAACAAGGATGACCACTCTTGTCACTTTTATTCATCATAGTACTGGTAGTCCTAAACACAGCAATCAGACAAAAATAAATAAATAAAAGCATCCAAATTGGAAAGGAAGAGGTAAAACTGTCACTATTTACAGATGACATGATACTTTATATAGAAAGTATCCACCAAAAAAAGACTCCACCTAAAAAATTATTAGAACTAATAAATGAATTCATTAAATTTGCAGAATACAAAATTGATATACAGAAATTTTTTGCATTTCTATACACTAATAATGCACTATCAGAAGGAAAAAAATTTTAAATCCCATTTACAGACACACCAAAAAGAATAAAGTACCTGGACATAAAATTAACCAAAAAGTGAAAGAACTGTACTTTGAAAACTAAGTAAGACATTGATGGAAGAAATTGAAGACAATGCAAATATATACAGCAGAAAAACCCAAACGAACTTTTTGGCCAACCCAATACCATGCTGATGAACTGGAAGAATTAATATTGTTAAAATTTACATACTACCCAAAGCCATCTACGGATTCAGTATAATCCCTATCAAAACACCTGTGGTATTTTTCACAGAATTAGAACAAATAATTCTAAAATTTGTGCAGAACCACAAAGACCTCAAACAGTCAAAGCAATCTTGAGAAAGAAGAACAAAGCAGAATGTATCATGCTCCCTTTCTTCAAACTACATTACAAAGCTATAGTAATCAAGAGTATGGTACTACCATAAAAACAGACATGTAGATCAATGGAAAAATAGAGAGCCTGGAAATAAACTCATGCAAATATTGTCACTTAATCTAAGACAAAGGAGGCAGGAATATACAATGGGGAAAATACAGTCTCTTCAATAAGTGGTATTGGGAAAACTGGACAGCTACATGTAAAAGAATTAAACTAGGCCATTTTCTCATACCATGTACAAAAATAAACTCAAAATAGATTAAAGACTTAAATGTAAGACCTGAAACCATAAAACTCCTAGAAGAAAACATGGGCAGTTTTAGCGATATCTTGCTAAAACTGCCCATGACATCAATCTTAACAATATTTTTTGGATCTGTCTCCTCAGGCAAGGGCAGAAAAAGCAAAAATAAACAAATGGGACTACATCAAACTCAAAAGCTTTTGCACGGTGAAGGAAATCATCAACAAAAAGGGAAATTACTGAATGAGCGAAGATACTTGTAAATTATATGTCTGATAAGGGCTAATATCCAAAATATGTAAAGAATTCATATAACTTAATATCAAAAAACAATCTGACTAAAAAGTGGGCAGAGGACCTGAATAGGCATCTTTCCAAAGAGGACATACAGGTGGCCAACAGGCACATGAAAAGATGTTCAATATCACTATGATTTAGGGAAATGCAAATCAAAACCACAAGATATTGCCTCATTGAGATATCACCTGTCAGAATGGCTATTATCAAAAAGACAACAAATAACAAGTGTTGATGAGATACAGAGAAAAAGTAACTGCCATGTACGGTTAAGGAAAATGTAAATTGGTACAGCGACTATGAAAACCAGTATGGAAGTTCTTCAAAAAATTAAAAATGGAGCTATAATGTGATCCAGCAATTGCACTACTGGGTATGTATCCAAAGAAAATGAAAACACTAATTTGAAAAGATATAGGCACCCCTATGTTCACTGAAGCATTATTTACCATAGCCAAGATATAGAACCAACCTAAGTGTCCATCAATGGATGAATGATAAAGAAGATGTATATATATACAAGGAATACTACTCAGCCATAAAAAGAAAGAAATCTTGCCATTTTTGACAACATGGATGGGCCTAGAGGGTATTATTCTAAGTGAAATATCAGACAGAGAAAGACAAATACCATATGTTTTTAGTTATACGTGGAATCAAAAAGCAAAACAAATGAACGAACAAAACAGAAACAGACTCACAGACACAACTAGTGGTTGCCAGAGGAGAGGAGGTTATGGGGATGGGTGAAATTAATGAAGCAGATTAAGAGGTACAAATTACCAGCTATCAGATAAATGTCACAGGGATGTAATATACAAAACAGAGAATGTGGTCACTAATATTACAATAACTTTATATGGTGTGTAACCTATAAAAATATCCGATCATAATATAATCATAATCATAATCATAATCATAATCATAATTCAGTTGTTGCACACCTGAAACTAATATAATATTGTAAGTCAACTATACTTCAATGAAAAATGTGAAAGTAAAAAATAAAATAAAATTCAGAAGATAATCTTCTGATCTTAAAAAAAAGAAGAAATGAGATTCTTAGACACAGTGTTGTGTGGCAGATATAAACGCAAGGTGGCAACTGCTAAGAAAGGAGTGAGTGGATCATATAAAGCAAATTTTATTGGTCTCATGATTTCACTTAGGACCAAGCTTGACAATACATGCAACATGTTGTATGGTACTAATTTTCACTGTTAGCCAGAGTAATGAGTTCACATATTTTTTCTGTATTCCTGTTTCAAATTCAGAGCAAAATTTCTTTGTCACTGTCTTAAGCATGATTCCTTTAATTCATTATGGGAATGGGAGGAAGAGTTTTTCTAAGGAATTTGTGATGAGAAGAAAGATGAGGCTTAGGGTCAAAGCAACAAATACCTGAGAGAGACGGAATGAGGTTCTTCCACAAGGACAGCCTGACTTTTTAAAATAGAATCCATGTATTGGCAGAGTTCACTGGTAGAGGAGAGTTCATTAGGATTGACTACAGTCACACTGAGATATACTTTCATAATTGATGTCACACTTGCAGATGGAATCTGTATCCTAGATTATTTTATTAAGTTGAGGTTATTCTTCTGACATAGGGAAGGCTCTCGAGATTCAGGAAGATGCCTCCCACAGTTGACAAGACTTCAGCTGATGATGGAAAACTCTTCTTTACAGAAAAATGCTCTTTCCCAGTCAGATGCTTTTCTTTCAGAGAATTAAATTTTAGGGAGTAAGGGGTGGACCAACATGAGAAATGAGTGGGAAGAGAATGTCTTTTGGAAGCAAAATGTCGGTTTGAATCATGACCTACCCCTTATCGCACTTAATAGTGTGGGCAAGTAACTTGAAATTCTGTGAACCTCAGTTTATTCACCAGTAAAATGGAAATGAAACTACCTATGTAAGAGGCTACTGTAAAGATTAAGCAATATAAATTTCATGGCCTTCGACCTGGCACCCTTAAAGGAAATTAAAAGTGTTGGTTCTCCTTTATTGTTATTTATGTAGCATTTTGAAATATGTTATTATTTTAATATTTGTACTTTTTAAAATCTTTTTTTCATAAGCTTCTCCTTTTGAGCCAGAAGTGTTCATTGCCTCAGAGAAATTTAGTATCTTTACAGCTGGGATGAAAGCACAAATAAAAATTATTTGTTCATTTCTAGACTTCCACAATAGGCACTAGAAATCCATCTATGAAACAACAGTCCTGAAATCCAGGCTTTTGATTATAACTTCTGGGCCTTTGCAATTTAAAAAAAAAGTATTCTAAATTCCAAAATCTTATCATTAAATATCAAGGAACAAAGCCTGACCCTCATAGCATAGTGTTTTTAGTATAAGCCACAGACCAAGAAAGATGTAGAATATGGCACAAGTGCTTACTCTGTAGCGAGGAGATTATAATAGCTAAACCATCTGCATTTTGTATTCCAAGTACTTTAGATACGTTAACTCGCTCATTCTCATAACAACCTTTTGTACAGATAGGGAAATTGATGCTCAGAGAGGTTAAGTAACTTATCTAAGCTTACACAGCTTGTAATCGATGGCTCTAGTATTTGATCCTCTGTGATTTGGCTCCGGCCTGTGCTCTTAACTACTGCACCATGGTGCTATAAAAGCAGATCCTGGGCTTGGGAGAAGGTGCTTGGAGAGAATTGGTAAGAAAGATCTGAAATCCTAACACTTGGAAGGGGCAGATTAAAAATTTCTCCAGTTATGTTTCAAAATTCGAAAGCAGAGGAGGCTGTGTAAAGACAGCCTCACAGAGGGTCCCACTCCTGATCCCCAACGCTGCCGCACACACACCAGTCCTGCAGCAGTGGATACACAGGCATGGAGCATCTGTTCAGAAGCAGGGCTTGCAGTAGCATCTGCTGTGCAAGTCCTACATGACCCTGCAGTAGCATGCCCCCTGCTGTGCAAGTCCTACATGACCCTGCAGTAGCATGCCCTCTGCTGTGCAAGTCCTACGTGACCCTGCAGTAGCATGCCCTCTGCTGTGCAAGTCCTACGTGACCCTGCAGTAGCATGCCCCCTGCTGTGCAAGTCCTACGTGACCCTGCAGTAGCATGCCCCCTGCTGTGCAAGTCCTACGTGACCCTGCAGTAGCATGCCCCCTGCTGTGCAAGTCCTACGTGACCCTGCAGTAGCATGCCCTCTGTTGTGCAAGTCCTACGTGACCCTGCAGTAGCATGCCCCCTGCTGTGCAAGTCCTACATGACCCTGCAGTAGCATGCCCTCTGCTCTGCAAGTCCTACCTGACCCTGCAGTAGCATGCCCTCTGCTGTGCAAGTCCTACGTGACCCTGCAGTAGCATGCCCTCTGCTGTGCAAGTCCTACGTGACCCTGCAGTAGCATGCCCCCTGCTGTGCAAGTCCTACGTGACCCTGCAGTAGCATGCCCCCTGCTGTGCAAGTCCTACATGACCCTGCAGTAGGATGCCCTCTGCTCTGCAAGTCCTACCTGACCCTGCAGTAGCATGCCCTCTGCTGTGCAAGTCCTACGTGACCCTGCAGTAGGATGCCCTCTGCTCTGCAAGTCCTACATGACCCTGCATATCATTGTGGCACCCTCAGTGTTACTAGGGCATTAAATGCTCCTGGAACTCAGAAATGGAGTCAGGTGTGCTGAAACGTGCATGCTCAGGGAACACAGTTTCTGGAAGACAGCTGGGGTCTGGACAAGGAGAACACAGAGTCACTGCATAGGGGCTGGAGTCCAAGCCCCCATCACACAGCAATGTTCACACCTCAAGGGGCATAAGGAGAGCAGAATAGGGTTCACAGGGCATGAAGCTTGCCTCCAAGCTTTGGGGAGCCCTGTGAGAAAAAAGAATATAACATGATAAATACAATACTAAGAATGAAAGTAAATGTTTCTTTAAATATGTGAGAAAAGAAAACAACAGATATATAAAAGCTAACGTACAAATATCATAAAATCTAGATAATAACAATGGTTTTATAAATTATTTGTTTATATCTCTATAAGACATTTTTCATACATTTGGGGCTGCACACTTTTTGATCACTTATTCATATGATAACTATTTTGTAACAGTTTCTGTAGAGAGAATAAAAAGGTAGATAATCCAGGTTTTCCTCGAGGATCGTTGATTGACATTTATTTTTTTATAACTGATAGTTGGAAAGCGGGAATCATGCGGCCTCACACATGGATACACCTGCTCTCCATGCCTGTGCCTTACAATCACAGGAATTTTAAGTTCCATTTTGCATAATTTCTGCCAGAGAAAAATATATGTAGCATTTATAATTGCATATGCTACATTATTGAAATATTCCTGGCCTAAAAATATCTCTATGTCAAGCTGTCAACGAGAACAAAATCTTCTGCTTACAATGTTACCCCTCTGGTAACTGGAAGAATCTTCCATAGGCTTTTCCCAAGCCTTTTCCCCTCCACTCCCCACGTACTTCTAGTGTCAGGCATCATAGGTGCTATATCCTGATATGACCTCAGCCTTCCACAGCTTTGAATTGGCACAGCAGGTGACAGGAATATTTCTAGAAGCCATTTCTAGCCAAGGTTGACCAGCCTATAACTTAACTATTCATAGAAGTGACTGTAAACCACATGAATCTATCACACTAAATACAAACTGAACATATCCCCATCTCAGCTTCCCCTTAATCAGATCCCCACAATTCCTACAGCCACTCCAAAGCTATTTTATATGAGGGAAAGTTTTGGTAGAGTGGAAATCAAGTGGCAAACAACAGTGGTCTTAATCAATTGCTGTTAAAATATTTTACTTCCATAAATGTTATAAAACCTATGACGATGTGAACCCATCACTGCTTCCCCTTCCAAGGGCTCAGAAGAAGCCCTGAAGTTGAAGCTTCGTTAACAGTACGGTAAATTCAACTCCAGGTATGAGATACTTCAGCCAAGACCAAGGAGGGCAGGAGGACAGAGCAAGGACCAGTGGCCTTTCCCAGGGATCTAGAGCTTATCCTGGGGGCAGGAAAGGGGGCAGAAACACTGACTTACTCTGGAAAAGAGGAAGATTTAAACTAAAAATGAGTAAGAAAACTTGAACGAGCAATTTAAAGTTCTTCCCCATTCCTGACCAGAGCTGGGGGGGCTCATGGACCAGTTGAGTTCAGTTACAGGAAATAAAATTACATTTCAGCATGTCTAAGTGGTGACATGAAATATAAACCCCCTACATATGAAAAGAAAATGACTGAAACAGAGAAAAGTCAAGGAGTTTAACTCTCTGTCCTCAAAAGATTGTGAGTTAATATGAAATGCTAAAAAAAGGAAGAGATAACAGCTTAGATAGCTTTAAATAACTTTCTGTGCTAACCTCTGAATCTCCACGGTTCTGGATGATTTTGACAGAGACCTGGACCCAGAATGGGTTTATCTTGTTTTGGTTTGAATGTGACACTGGTAATTCGTCCAGGTTTGGAAACACCACCTGGTGACTGGCAGTGACGCTTACCCCTATTTTAACCCTGATCTCACCAGAAAGAGTGATGGATACAGCGGGAATAAACTACTCCATCAAAGATAATGTAAAGAATGAATTCGGTTGGTCCTTGTTATGGACTGAATTGTATTCCCCCCAAGCTCATATGTTGAAGCCCTACAGCCAGAACCTTACAATGTGACTGCATTTGGAGACAGGGCCCTTAAAGAGGTTAAAATGAAGGCATATGGGTGAGCTCTGGTCCAATATGACTGGTGTGCGTATAAAGAGAGGAGATGGAGACACAGACAACTTAGACAGAAGGAAGACCATGTGAGGACACAGTGAGAAGTCTTCTGTCTGTGAACCAGGGAAAGAGGCCTTAGAAGAGACCAACACTGCAACTACCTTGATTTAGGACTTCCAGCCTCCAGAATTGTGAAGAAATGAAGTTCTGTTGATTAAGTCACTCCGTCTGTGGTTACTTTGTGATAGACGCCTTAGCAAAGTAAAACAACCCCAAACTGGGGTCTGGGTGGGGTGGGAGTTTGCCTTTATGCTCATAAATAACCATGATATTCATGAAAGTTTTTCTAATAGCTTCACACCTATATCTACCATATCTACTATTTTTTTCCCATATCTACCAATCCCCTCTGGGCACTGAAGAGCCTTTTTAAAGGGGAAATATACCAAAAACTAATGTTGCAACAGGGCCTACACCCCTTAAGACCTCCACTGGGTGTCTTAAGCACACACCGTGGACCCTGGGGACTCATGAAAATTTCTATGTAAAAATTATTCTTTCCCTGTGATTTCTCTCCCTTTCTCTGGCAATTTAATATTTCTCTGGGAATTTAATATTTTTACCTTTGAACTAAATTGCTGAGCCTATATTTGAGATGGGTTTTTCCTCTATTATTTTGTAAAAAAATATATATCTGTGTGTGTGTGTGTGTATGTTTGTTATATAAAATATCAACACTTCATTTTAGTGCCAAAAAGAAAGAGTTGTCAGCATTTGAGGCCAGACACATGTTTTATAAATCAAATACTAGGAAAAGAGTTAACTCATTTTTTTGTATTTTGCAAGCTTTTGTGTAACATGAAATCTCCTTTTCCAGTAGAGAGTCATCATTTAAACACAGAGAGAGATGTGGAAAGGCTAGACTGTTGACTGTGAAGATGGAGGAAGGGGCCAGTAGCCAAAGAACGCAGCTAGAAAAGGCATGGAAGTGGATTTTCCCTGGGGTCTCCAGGAGGAATATTGCTCTGCCCACCATTTTAGGCTTCTGACCTCCTGAACTTTCAGATGGCACATCTGTGTTGTCTGAAGCCACTAAATTTGTGGTGATCTGTTACAGCAGTAATAGGAAGCTAATACTAAGTGTATACTGCAGGGCACCCCACAAGCCCAAGCCCTTTCCTGGTCCTGAAAACATCATGAGAAGGCCAGGAAATGTATCAAAACTCTTAAGTTCCACTCTCCATTGGAACATGAATTAAGTGATGCCCTCAATCTGACCCAGTAAATAGCTCACTGGGGAGCAACATGGCAATTTTGTAGCCCTTGAACCCACATCTTTTCCTGTCCGCTCCTTCTTCGGCAATCTGTGTGGGCCTCTTCTGGACACTGAGCTCCTATCTGGACCCACACTGGTCCTATCTTGACCAAGGCTCCAGGCTTTCAGAACCATCACTACCCATAACTTGGGTAAACCCAGCCCCACGGGGAAGAAGGGCCCATACTGACACAGAGCAGGGTCTTAGCAAAGCAGAACAGAGAAGCAAAACCCTTTTAGGAAAGAATCAACATCCTAAGCCACAAGACTGAGAGCAACTTCTTAAGATTTAGTCTAGCAGAAGGATATAATAATAGCTAATATTTCCTTGAGTGCTCAACTTGTGCAGGGGACTTTACAGGAATTATCTTATTTAATCCTTACAGCAATGCCTATGAGGAGGTATCTTATTACCCTCATTTTACAAATGAGAAAACCAAGGATTCACAAACATCATTACTTTGACTAATGTTACGCAGCTGGGCTTGAGCCCAGGCAGCGTGACTCAGAACATCTACAAAGACTTCTAGCCAGCAATGCAGTGAGGTTTTGGGCAATGTATTATATTTTAAAGCTACACAAGTAAGATTGTCAGCAGTCATCACTTCCTAGGATGCTTTAAGAAACTAAGTGAGGAGGGGACGAGAGTTTTAGGGACCCAGGTAAAGGGGGGGGGGGGGTCCTGTACAGGGCTCCAGTTCTAGAGATACAAAGAACAAAGGCAGAAGGGGAAACAGCAGAAAGACCATCCCCAATAGGACCTGGAGAAGAGTGAAGCTGCAGCCCTAAAAACTAAATTCTCCCAATGTGACTTGGGGTGGGGAGGGGTTGGAGAAGCAGGCACTTTTTCAGACTTCACTGACAAGAGAGAAGGATGATCTCATTGTGTCTTCAGTGCTGGTTTTCCTTGACTTGGGGCCCAAAAGGGGCTGAAACTTTTGGCCCTTTTGGCTAGCTACAGGAAAGGGCTGGAGTAGGGAAAGGTGTATCATGGTGATGAGGGTAGGCAATGGGACCCCTCTTCCTGGGCTCAAATCCCACCCTGCTGCTTGAGCTGTGGGACCTCCAGCAAGTTACTGACTCTCTCAGCCCTCAGTTTCCTGACTGCAAAATAGGGATAATAATAATAAAAACCTACCTGATAAAGCTTTGGAAGGATTAAATAGAAAGTACAGGTAAAAGACTTACAACCATGTATAACTCTTAATAAGCTTGCACTAAATATTAGCTATTATTATCATCTGCCTCTTGGAAGTTTCTTCTTCCCTGCCCATCCCCCCTCGTTTACATGTGGAATTTCCTAACCAACAACCCCTTCCTCCCAGGTGCAGCACAGTAAGCTCAGGTTGATTCCCTCACCGCCCCATGTCCCCATCGGGGTGTGGCTCAGCTAGGCCACGCCCAGTTTCCATCCATCCCAAACACCTGTGTTCACTGCAGGCCAGCAGCTCACACATCTTAGTTAGGTAACGTGCTCCCCCAGGCTCCGCATGAGCGAGGCTGAGCCTGGACAAGGGAACTGATCTGAATTCTCAGGTTTGGAAACTTGAGCCCAGGGTTTGATTGTCAAAGGGCAAACTCTTGCCAGCTCCCCAGTTCAGGATTATAGCATGTGCTAGGGCATCCCTACAAGACTTAGGGAACACTGGATCATCTATCACTTTTAGGATCGCTGGGGGAGGAGGGTTGTTAATGTCCAGGAGAATTTCCTCCGTTTTTTAGCCATTTTTTTTTTTTAATTCTGCATAGCAATACAAATTATCTGAAGTGCACTTGCCAAGATGATTCTCTGACATAAAATCCTTGCACTCTGCCCAGTGACACTGGAAAAAGGAAACTTCCTGGATAGGAGCCTCCTTAGAAGCTCATGAAAATCCTCTTCCAGAAAACACACCTACAAACGTGTGCTTGAAATTCTGCATAGAATCTCAGAAGGTTCACATCACCCCTGAAACTGCCCAAGGACCCCAGGTTAACTCCTAGTCGTCTGTTAAAAATCATTTTCTCTTTTATTATTCTCTAATTTTTCTTTCATTTTTCTCCCATCTCAATCACTTATACTTCCTGCCAATTTTGTAGCAAGTAGACCACATACAGACATATCTGTACATATTCTGCGTCTTGATGTCTAAACAAGTATCAATCCAAGAAATTCCTGAGCATCTAATTGTAGGCTCGGTACAGGGCTACTGGACAGATAAAATAGTGAAGGAGAAACATTCCTTGCCATTAAGGAGCTTGCGGAGAATCCTACTTATCAGTAGCAGATATCCCTCTATAAGAAGGGGATTGAGAAGAGATAATAGGTTCAGAAGCATATCCATTTTGGCTAATTAAATGAAACTTGATTTAATGATGAGCAGAAAGGAAAGAGCATCTTGAAATGATGCAGATTTCATGTTGGCAACATTGCTAGTCTGACCTCACTTTGCCTTTGGTTTATGTTAAATTAAAATTAACTTCAACCAGCATCGATATATTTAAAACTATTGGAGTTTTCCTTTGAGCTGAATCAGTAAAAAGGCCTAATGGCTTTAGAACAAATTGATCAACATTTTATTTCAAGCCTGACATTAAAGCAGAACATTACAAGTAGTTTACTTGCCCTCAAGGAAAACTTAGATATAGAAGTGCTGTAATTTAAACTGTTCTTCCAACAGTGAGAAAGCTTGTTTATTGACATAATGATAGTGATGACATCATCTGTTGATGATGGGAAGATCTGTCAAACATTGAGCATCACCCAGACACCAGACACCATGGTAGGTTCTCCACATGCATTATCTCTAGTCCCTGCAACAACTCGGAAAGGTAAGGTCTATTACTTCATTTTATATATGAGAAATCTGAGATCAAGTAATTTGCTTAAAGTCACGTAGATAATATATGGAAGAATGCACATAAATGTGCAATATTTACATGAAAGATAAAAGTCATTTTGATTTAGTCACATATTTTATATTGTGCATTATAGAAAGGCCACCTATTTCTGTTTTCTCTTACTCTTGCAACTTATATTTTTACTTTTAGATATTAAATCTCTATGTAGTATTTTCCAAAAATTCTGAGAAATGATAGACGTCTGTTGTTTTTGCCTACTCAGCATTCACACATCCTTCAGATAATAGTACCTCTATCCACTTTCATTCCATGTGATTAGGTGGGCCTGACCCCATCACCTGGCTCCAGATTTAGGCACGTGAGTCATGTCTAGACAATCAAAGCACTGAATTACTCTGACTACAGGGTGTCTGCTTTTAAGATGGTCATATGACAAAGCAGGGCAAATGAGAATTGTCCTCCAAATGTTTGTTGGAACTCTTGAGAAAGAAAACCTTTCTTTCTACTGGCATTGCTAGAATGATAAGGCAAAAACCTAGAGACAAAGAAACAACCTGCCTGAATTTGAAATTAGCACAGAGGAGTGAAGTGTCATGTGATAAAGAAAGGCAAATTCCTGGATCCATCTGTGCCTGAAGCCATCTGAACTCCACTTAATAATTTAATGAATATCTTTTTTCTGCTTTATCTCAATTTCTTAATTCAATCAAAGTCATCTAATACAGAGCAAATTGCAGTCTGTAACTTTCTATTAGACACTAGACATGTTTTTTGGTAACACTAATACAACAAGAATCAATGAGCAGATTCTGTGGCAAGCAAAATAATGACACCCCCCCCCCAAAGATATGCACGTCCTAATCTGTAGAATGTTATCTTACAAGGAAAACTATCTTTGCAGATGTGATTAAGGATAAGAACCTTGAGATTAGATGGCCCAATCTAATCATGTAAGTTCTTAAATACAGATGTTGGAAGCAGAAGAAAGGTCAAGAAATGAGATGTAAGAAGAATAAGGAAAGAATCTAAGCATGAGAGGGACTCCACCTGCCATCATTAGCTTGAAAGACGGAGGAAGCAGGCCATGAGCCAAAGAACGTGGTGTGCTCTAGAAGCTGGAAATGACCACCAGAAGGCAGCAAGAAAACAAGAACCTCAGTCCTACAACCACAAGGAACTGAATTCTGCCAACAACGTGAGTAAGTAGGGAACATAATCTCCCCATAGCCTGCTGGCACCTTGATTTTAGTCTGATGAGACACACACCAGGCTTCTGACCTACAAACTATAAGATAATAAATTTGTGTTGTTTTAAGTCACCACATTTGTGGTCATTTGTTCCAGCAGGAATAGAAAACTAGTATGGATTCTGATCACTGTTTTTGCCTTGGAGAGTCTGGGGAATCAGACCATAACACCAAAGCTTCTATTAACAGGATCTCCTGGGTTTTGGGGGAGGAAACTTTGGGCCTAATCTTAGCACCCACACAAAGAAGGGGAGTAGGAGGAGAGGCCTCAGAATCAGAACATAGAGAAGGCAGAGATCTTAGGCTGATAAAACACATGCCTCATTTTGTGTAACTCAGCAATCATTGAAGAGAAATATATCTGCTGTGCTAACCTTGGGCTTTGGTAATCATATCCAAAATTCCTAATACAGAATTAGTAAGGAAAAAGCAGCCAAGTGGAGCCTTGGAGGCCTAGAAAGCATTAACCAGCGATAGAGAAACTTCTCTCCGTCATTGTTAGTACCAATGTCAGAAGTTTTGACAACAAGGGAAAGTAACAATGGGAAGAGAAAGCAACAAGAGTATTGAATGGGAGTAGCAATAGCAGCAACACTTACAGGCTTGCAAAGTTGTAGCAGCCACTGAGAAAGAATATGAAGTCCCCAGACCACTTGAAGTGAGAGAGGAAAGGAAAGGGCGGGGGTTCCCATGAGAATTCTGGAGAGGGAGCAGAGAAATTAAGGACACACTATTGCAATTATTGTCCAAGACCTCAGTGGCCCCAAGACCCCACAGTCTGGCAACATATGGGTTACCGTGCACACAAGTTTATATTTTCAGAACCTTCTCAGAATATACTAAATGAGCTTATGCCGGCTTTTTCAAGGATGTTGCTGCCTTTGGGATGTTGCTTTGGAGGTTCTCTCAAGGTCCACCATTCAAGGTTCACTAGTCTGTTCATGATGGTTTTACGCTGCCATGGCAAAGGTTCCAAGGTTCCAAACTCACAACTCCCTTGTGCTGATATGACACAATGAAGAGAAGGCTTAGGTACTTAAGGAAAGATGTTCCTTCCATTTCTCAGTTTACCTGCCTCCTGATGTCTCTTGAAGGGAATTAATCAGGGAGTTCCTTAGTCATAAATCTCTGACGATAGTACTCAAGAGAAAGAAACAAACTTTAGAAAGTGAAACTCTTAAGAAACATATTTTCTCCAGTCAACGAAAGTAGCATTTATAACTAAAGCATTGAAACCAACTTTCTCTCTTACATAAATCACCATTTTCTTTTCTTTCTTTTCTTTCTGTTTTGTAATGTGCTAGGATTATACTCTTAAAATGCAATGTTGTGTCATATGAAAGATTAGCCTATATTCAAAAAATCCTAAATATTTGAATTATTCATTTAGTTTTTCAATAATATCCAAACACTATTTAAAGACACTTCTAGCTACTTGGACTTTGATATTACGTGGGTCAAGAAAAAAAAACAACCTAGAAAATAACAATAGTAATAGCAGCAAGAATTCATTAGGTCTATGCTTACTTTGTACTGAGGAATCAAGGAATAAACACTATATTTTTTAAAGTTATGGCTAGAAGTTTTATCCATGTATTCTTTTACTTCTTTGCTCATATATAGCTACAAAGCCTTTATTCATTAATGACTCAGTTGGCTGATCCTAGATAATCTATTACATGGGGCCCATTGGCCTCTCAAAATACACAACTTGGAAGAAAGGATTCTGGTTCATATTTCTTATAGTCGTCCGAGCTTGGGAAATTTTAAAGAAGACAACTGGAAAGAGTTTTTTCTGTAATACTATATTTAGTTTTATTTGTTTATCTTCCTTGCTGCTTAATTGAAATGTGAACATAAAATAATCTGATTTCTGGTTAACCAATCTACATCTACTAAACAGTAAACAACAGCATGTCCTTTCTAACCTCCAGGATTCTCAGAGTTGGGAAGGGTAATTAATTGTCCTCATACAAGTTACCCAATGGTAAAGAGCAATGCACTGCCTTTCTTTGATAATTAAGATTCATTATTCTTTTTTTTTTTAAACATCTTTATTGGAGTATAATTGCTTTACAATGGTGTGTTAGTTTCTGCTGTATAACAAAGTGAATCAGCTATACATATACATATATCCCCATATCTCCTCCCTCTTGCGTCTCCCCATTATTCTTTGTAATTCTCAGAAATGGCTATCTGTAAGGTTAGTAATATACAGTAGCACAATGTGGATTTTTCTGCTGTTTGTTATTCTTAACAAATAAGGGCAAGAGTTTAATATTAAGCAATTATTGCTCATTAAACTCATGCGCTGGACACATTCAAACAAAAAACTATTTTGTGAAACCCTGTTTTTCTGTGAATTTTGTTCCTAGGTTTATGAGAAGTCCTTCTATGTATCAGGAGATTGGATTTTAAAATTATTTTTAGGAACTCTGGGCAAGGAACATGCCTGGCTTTTTCTTCACTGAACTGCATTACGGAAGAGGAAGTTGAGGCCCAGTGACCATTATCACTCCACCAGCCATTAAGGGAGCAGGGCTACTAACTTCCTGTCCAATTCTTATTTCCTGCATCCAGGGTCCCTGGAGGATGTGAAAGTTCAGAACGGTAATCAAAATAATGATGCTGATATGATATTAGAGCTAAAGGAATGTTGTCACCTAGTCCAACTCCCATATTTTCTAGATGAAAAATACGAGACCCAGATAGATTGCAACTTGTCTGAGGTCATATGCTTTGTCAGAGGAAAAGCAGAACCCAATGGTGTTGCCTTCTGGCCCCCATCACCATCAGAAGTCAACATGTTCTTTGTAGTGGGACCTGGAACAGTGAGGCCAATTCCTGGGACCTCAATAGCTCTTTCATCTTTTTGTCTCTCATAGGTGAGTCCTGTGTAGGTGACTTTCTCCAAATGGAGTTAGTAAAACTACTTAAAAGGCCAAAATAATGAAGAGCCTCAAGACATTCCTAAATACCTTGGGTTAATGATGCCATACAACTGGCCTTTGAAAGGAAACACGTTAACCTGCCTTTCACTCCACCCTTCTTGTTGTACATCAAGAACAGAGCCATCTTCTGCCCTAATTTGGGGCTGAACATCATAATTACATTCTGGATACTCTAATAGTAAATAGAGGTTTTCAGGTGCCATTGGAGCATAGATCCAACATGTCACTTTTTTGCTAAAAGAGAAAACATGTCTTAGGGGAGGGGTAGTGTTTAATGGATCAAAAGAAGGAGACTGTTGCTTTTAATTGTACTTTTTACTTAACCTATTATAATGCATTGAATTGTACTTTTTACTTAACCTATTATAATGCATTGAATATTTGTTTCCCCCCATGATTCATATGCTGCAACCCTAACCCCCAATGTGATGGTACTAAGAGATGGTGCCTTTGGAAACTATTTGGGTCATGGGATAGATCCCTCATGAATGGGATTAGTGCCCTTATACAAGGGACCTCAGAGAGCTCCCTTGCCCCCTTTCCATCATGTGAGGATACAGCAAGGAGACAACTGGCTACAAACCAGGAAGCAGGCTCTCACTAGACATCAAATCTCCTGGCACCTTAATCTTGGACTTCCCAGCCTCAGAACAGTGAGAAATAAATATTTGTCATCTATGCCAGGCTTAGATCTGGTACAGATCTTCTTCCACTTACGATGGGGTTACATCTGATAAACCCATTGTAAGTTGAAAATATCACAAGTTGAAAATGTATTTAACACACCTAGTGTACAGAACACCATAGCTTAGCCTAGTCTACCTTAAATGTTCTCAGAACACTTACATTAGCCTACTTTGGGGCAAAATCATCTAACACAAAGCGTATTTTATAATAAAGTGTTGAATATCTCATGCAATTTATTGAATACTGTAGTGAAAGTGAAAAACAGAATGGTTGTAAGTGTATTGGTTGTTCACCCTCATGATCTCATGGCTGGCTGAGAGCTGTGGTTCGCTGCCACTGCCCAACATCATGGGAGTATCGTGCTGCATGATGCTAGCCCAGGGAAAGGTCAAAATTCAACATTCAGAGTAAAGTTTCTACTGAATGCATATTGCTTTCATACCACCATAAAGTCAAAAAATTGTAAGTTGAACCATTGTAAGTTAGGGACAGTCTGTATTTTTGTTATAGCAACCTATAACTAAGATACCTATTTATGTTTTCAATAGGAAGAACAGTGAAATCCACATTACTAGACTCTCAGACTTGGCAGGTCATTTGGGGACCTTGGTGAGGAAAGCATTGAGTGAGTTTATTAGGGATGACTTTCTCATTGGGTGAAGACAAATGTTGTCACAGCCAAGTTCTCTAGACTCCCTCTCTTATTTACTTGATACTCCAGAAGTATGTGTTTGCCACCATGGCTCTGAAAATTTTAACTGTTTCTTAATTCATTTGTAAGCCCTGCTCTCTCTGAAGCAAAAAATAATAACAAAAACTGCCATTAAATGAGCTCTACTTTTGTATCAGTACTGTGCTATGTGCTTTAAATACATTATGCCCGTTCTTATGATAAATTACAAGATAGATCTTATGACGCTCCCTTTACAGATGGTAAGTCTGAGAAGCCCAGAATTTTTTCTTTCTGTTTTTAAATTTATTTATTTATTTTTGGCTGCGTCGGGTCTTCATTGCTGCACGTGGGTTTTCTGTAGTTGCGGTGAGCAGGGGCTCCTCTTCGTTGCGGTGTGCGGGCTTCTCATTGCGGTGGCTTCTCTTGTTGCAGAGCACAGACTCTAGGCATGCGGGCTGCAGTAGTTGTGGCACGTGGGCTCAGTAGTTGTGGCTCACAGGCTCTAGAGCGCAGGCTCAGTAGTTGTGGCGCAAGGGCTTGGTTGCTCCGCGGCATGTGGGATCTTCCTGGCGCAGGGCTCAAACCCGTGTCCCCTGCATTGGCAGGCGGATTCTTAACCACTGCGCCACCAGGGAAGCCCCCAAAATGTTTTCAACAGGTAAGTTAAGGATATAGATTACTTCCACTTGTGTCTCACCTGATTCAGGTGTTCTTTACAGATTCCTCTTTTCCTCTAACTTAATTCTAGTTTATAATCTTCTAGATGTATTACACCTAAACTGAAGGTTTGGAAATGATGCCCAGCCTTGGAGAGACTGCCCGTGCTCTGGCTTGCTTGCTTTCCATTGTTAGGGTCTTAGTAACAAAGAGGAACTGGGGAAGCCCAAAATGAGACTGTTGATTTAGTTGTGCTTTTTACTTAACCTGTAGTCTACATTTTCAACAGGAAGAACAGTGAAATCCACATTATTAGACTCTCCAACTCAGCAGGGCATTTGGGGACCCTGGTGAGATAAGATTTGAGTGGGTTTAAGGAGATGCTTGAGCAAAGGAAAATTTGGAGATTGAAGCTTGACACTTCTTAATCAGAATAATATTCAAATCCAAAAAGTGGAGCAAAAATAAGTACTAACTGTGGGATAGAGTGGGAGAAGGAAACAATAAGATTAAAAAGGTTTTAGAAATACTCAGTAAGATAGAAGGAATGTAGGAGGTGATGAGGGTGATAGTGTGGTTGGCAGGGGTGGAGTTTTGGCATAATTTTCAGTGTATACCTAATAAGATTTAAACGTGAGCTGTCAGAGGAGTAGTTTCTAGGTTAGAACAAGGTATATACAAAGACATGAAGGATCAGAGATTTATTACTGTCTCTTAACTTTTGTAAAATATTACATAATTATGTTGACTCCCCCAGCAATAAAAATTGACCTACCCTTCACATTAACACAGAAGTTAAATCTTGTCCAGAGTTATTCAACAATCTTGTAACATTGAGATATGGCCCAAGAGGACTTAGGCTTTATGTTTTCAGTAAGACTAATGATTGAGTTGTTTTATATATTAAATTTGTGCAGAAATAACTTTCCTGAATCCAGTGTCTTTCTTCTGTTCTAGTGATGAATGAATCTCTCATCTGGACCCAAGTAGCAGTGGAATATTTATTCTCAAAGGCAATAGCGGACCATAACTGACTAAAGGTAAAGAGTACATGATTGTAACCCTTAAATAAAGAGTGTATTGTCTCTTGTTTCCTAGGACTCAGAGATGAAGCAACATATGAAAGAGGAAATCTTATTACTATTCACCCTAATGTGTACAGGTCTTATGTCTATGGTAATCATATTGCCAAAAACTTCCCTGAGCAATAGATATTGTTATAGAGCATCTAATCTATCTATAATCTAATAGGTAGGTAGGTAGATAGATAGACAGACAGAGAAAGATATGCATATGTCTGTGTCTCTGTGTGATGTGTGTGTACTTAATTATTTTGATCAAATTTGGTTAATTGAAATATTTCTAGACTTCAAAATTTTTAAATACCCATTACTCAGCTTATATATGACTATTTGTAGTCTTTGGGGGGTTTGGTATTAGAATATGTTATAAATTACAAAATTAACCTATGTTGCCACAATCAGAGAAAACTACAAAAAAGAAAAGAAAACAAATACCCTTGCCCCATAGCCCTCCATTCCCATTCCCAGACCATCCGTACCCTGGGGTAACCTTCATTGTCTTTTCACCTCTTTGTGTGGTGGTGAGCTCAGGTTTGGGATGAGTCCATTTATCTCAATGTACCTGAGAGTTTTTAATGCTATTTTGTAGCCATTGCATGACAGAAATGTGTGCCACATATCCCCAGGTTTATGGGTGTGCATAAAGTTCCAAAATTTAACATCGAAGAATTCTCTTTACACTTCAGGAAGTGCTATGAAAGCTCAGATTTCTCTGTCATCAGGTCACTAGAGTATCTGAGGAAATAGGTTCATCAATTTTAAGTCTTCCTCCAATGACACCCTAGGGGTTAAGGAGGCCGATCTGGGGAGCCTCCTAAAAAGGAAACATTTTAAAATGTTTGATCTCATCCATTTCAACCTCTGTGGGTTAGTAATGTCACTCAACCAGTCCAGAGTAAGACGTGTCTTTCTTACCATTACTAAGTAAGGTTGTTTTATACCCATTTTTATATTAGTCGTTTATATATTTTTATTTTTTTAGATAAGAGATGGAACATAAAGTGCAACTCCATGTTCCATAGATCTTCCTTTCCTTATTAATGATTTTGTTGCTAGACAGTACACTCTAAAATCATTAAAAGTGCTGTAGAAAATCAGTGGGTATTTTATTCTTATCCCTTCGCATACTTTTCTGTTTCCCATGATGCCATTTCTGGGCTTTTTGCCCACTCTGAAGACTCTCCTTTAATGAGCCCTGAAGCATTTACTTGTACAGAAGTTGCAGTTAAGAAGCAGGTAAATATCTTCGAAAGACCTTTACGCTCTACATAAAATACCTACAACAAAGTCTAGAGATGATCACAAACAGTAAGATATTTGCTGAGATATTTGGAGAAGATCACACTCACACAAGCAACAGTTACTGAGTTCAGTCAAGGAGGCAAGAGAAATGTGATGCAATTCCTGCCCTCCAGAGGTCACCTCTGTTATTCTTGATTTACGAAGAGTTCAACAACAAGGTGGCCCTTAGCGTAAGGGAAGATCAAGGATAAGTTGCGGGAGAATCAGTGAGAAAAGTCCATATTTAAAAAAGCAATGTGGACAGAAATCTTTTCCATCCCAAGAGAGAACTTTGCTGGGCATCTTCACCTAAGTCAGCAGTTGGCAAACATTGTCTGTAAAGGCCACGATGGCAAATAGTTCAGGCTGTGCGATCCACACAGTCTTTCACAGCTACTTAACTCTGCCACGTTCCAATTAAACTTTCAATTTACAAAAATAGGTGGCAGCCAGACTTGGCCTGAGGGCCATAGTTTGTTGACCCCTGATATAAATAATCACAGTTTCAAACTGATATCATTAATAGAGAAGAAAATAGAAGGGAAGATAGATTTCATGAGAAAAAAATATGAGTTTGGTATTAATAAACATTTGATTGAATATGACAGATATTTCCTGAGTACTTACTATATTCTAGGTGTGGTATTAGGTGCAAGGGGTTTAAAAAAAATGGACAAAATATGAACTCTGCTCTCAAGAAACTCACAGTCAATCATACAATGTGCTAAGATCATATCACGGAGCCACAACGCAAGGGAAGTTCTGTGTCTTGAAATAAGCAAGCCATGTACACGGCCTCAATAAAGGGCCTCCATTCAAATCACATTAATCCTCAAAACGTGCTCGTGTCTCAGTGAGCTGGGCTGAAAAGGGCAAGTTGAAAAATTTGCCAGTGAGTGTTGGCTGAATGAAGATAGGAGTGTTTGATGACTTTTGAATCGTGTGGATGGAAATGCGATTTAAAAATTCAGACAGACCAAGCCTAAATTGTTGCTGACAGCTGAAGTCATGCTTATTCCTTTAAGAGGAAGCTGAAATGGAACATGACACTTTAAGTGTAATAATATCATAAGGATATTGATGTGTGATAGGTAAGCATATCATCTACTTTAAACTGGATGTGTTCTGTGTACCAGAAACCACCATTGTAAAAAGAGAAAAGGATGCACGACTGATGTCACCACAGGTTCTGAGTTTCACTCAGAAGAGTTTGCCTACATGTCAAGCTTGTGGTTTTGATGGAGGAACCAATCCCACTCCTGGAGAAATTGAAAGAAAAAGGGAAGTACCATTATGATTATCTAGTACAATGATTTGTAGTATTTGACAAGTTTACAGACCCTTAGAAAATGTAATAAGAAATAGAGATAAGATTCCCCCTAAAAAAAAAAAAAAGTGTGTTTATACATACAAACAAAATCTTGCATGTAAATCCAGAGGATCAGAGATTCACTGAATCCTATCTGTGGATCCCCTGCAAGTCTGGGTACCAGAAGTTGAGAAACCCTGCCTACAGTAAGTCTAATGCTTTTCATATTTATCTCAGATGATCCTCAGACAACAGATAACAACACTTGACAAAGGTCCTATTATCACCATTTTACAGAGATGAAAGAACTAAGGATCACAGAGGCTGAGCAATTTGCCCGAGATCCCAGGCTAGAAAGTGTCAAGGCTGAGTCTGTGAACACCTGCTACCTAGTAAGACGGAGCTCACGTGTGCCTTCTTGTTGTAGCAGCCTATCTGCAAATTGGGAGAAAGTAAATGAAATTTTTCTTTTATAAAACAACTTCTACCACACTCCAGCTGAAGCTTTCCCCAGAGGGAAATAAGTTCTTTGCTCTTAAATACTGAAAAAGTGTGATAGGGTGAAAACTTGCTCCCTACCTCCCCCAAAGATATTCACAGCCTAATCCCCAGAACCTGTGAATATGGTACCTTACATGGCAAAAGGGATTTTGCAGATGTGATTAAATAAATGATTTTGTGATGGTGAGATTATCCTGGATTATGCTTGTAGGCCCAATAAAATCGCAAGAGTCCTAATAAGGGACTCAGGCAGATCAGACAGAGGAGAAGAAACTGTGATGATTGAAGCAGAGGGTGGAGTGATTTGGCCACAAGCCAAGGAATGCCAGCAACCTCTGGAAGCTGGAAGAGACAAGAAACAGATTCTCCCCTAGAGCCTCCAGAAAGAACTAGCCCTGCCAATACCTTGATTTTAGCCCCATAAGTCTCATTTCAGAACTCTGACCTGCAGAACTAGAAGAGGATACATTTGTGTGGTTTTAAGCCACTAAATTTGTGTTCCTTTCTTACCATGGCTATTGGAAACCAGTACCAAAAGTAAAACCAAGCTAAGTTATATTATCATTTCATTTTTTTTCCTGAGCTCCATAAGGGCAGGGAGTTTTCTATCTTAGCACCTAGAACAGTGTCAGAGACAGAGTATATGCTCAATAAGAACACAATGAAGCAATGAATGTTCATAGTGGTATCATGTATACTTTACAAAGATAGGAGAATTAAAAGTGAACCTAGAGGAACATTCCCACAAGGAGGAAAAAATGTTTAAAAATACTGTTGGAAACTATAGTATAAAAATAACTATATCTTTGCCATGTGTTTACACCCAAAAGGTGCAGGTGCAAGAGAATTATTATATAAATTTTAAGGTGAATTGATTAATTATTCAGCCAGATTCCCTAATACACAAGTCCTTTTCTCACATAATCTTTTGTTATTTATGAATGAGGTGGTCCAAACTTCAGTTCTGCTTAGTAAATAATTATATTTTTCTTTTTCTGCACTCCTGCTCACTCTGGCTATTCTTGGAAGTGGGCAGGGAAAGAATTAGGGAATAATGAATCAGTTAGGAGTTGCTGTAGGGAGGAGGCTGAAGTTGATGATTCCTACAAGCCTTGAACTTCATGTCCTTACCTCTCAACATCACTAAGACAAAAGGTGATTGTCCCCCTTCTCTTTAAAACAAAAGCCTTCAGATTGATCTTCTGTGGCCATTTTGCTTCTTTAAGGTTTTCCCTCCAAAGGGAGGCTGATTGGGGGGGGAGATATAAGATAAAGAATGAAGAAAAGAAAATGAACTCAAATATCAAATTCAATAGATGCCTCTTTTCAAGCCCCGCCTACTAAAAACTTCATTAGAGTCTCTGGAATCGTAGCCATTAGAGGCAGCGTCATTAGACAGATAGTGTAGGTGAGAAAGATTTCCAAGGGCAGGAGAGAAGAGGATGGAAGAGAATAATTCCAGATCTTGTGGCTTAGCACAGTTGACTGTATTTTTTGTTTATACAAAGTACAGAGCAAAGGTTCCTAGTCGATGAGCAGTCTTCCACGTGCTTCGTTAGGGACGCAGGACTGCTCAAGGCCTTGGAGTCCTCCGTGAGACTGGAAATCAGAGAAGCGGGAAGCATGCAGAACATTTATGTGAGTAAGTCTGGGAGTCGTATACAGCATTTTTACCACCTCCCAGGGGTTAGAACTCTTTCATACGGACACACACCCCTACCTGCAAGGAATTCTGGGAAATATAGTATGGCTCTGAATGAGAGAAAACAACTTCGGTAGAGACAAGTTTTCTATATAACTGGCCTCTGGCCACTTCTCCCAACTCATTTACTGTACCCCAAACATTCTGGCCTCCTTGTTGATCTTTACACATACTAAGCCAAGGTCCGTGTCTCAGAAGCTTTGTACAGGCTATTCCCAGTAACTGAAGTGCTGTTGCACTAGATATCCACACAGCTGGCCCTCTAACTCCATTCCACTCAAAGCCACTCCTTCAGAGAGGACTTCCCTGACACCCACCCCCATCTAAAAATAGATGTCACTCTCTAGTCCCTCACCCTGCTTTTTTCCCTTTATGTCATTCATCACTATCTGACATTATAACATATATTTATTTGTTCATTCCATTTTTCCTGTTTTTCTCACTAGAATGTAGGCTCCTGAAAGTCAGAGACTTTTGTCTGTTTTGTTAGCTGCTGTATTTGCAGGACCTAGAACATTGCCCAATACATGATAAAACACTCAGGAAGCATTTTATTGAATGAACTGTGCTTCTTAATAAAGACTTCAAATATGTAATAGTGCAATGGCTCTATTTTCTAATGACCCATTTTGAGCACAGCCCAGGATATCCTCTCTCACAAATATCTCCTGTTCATTCCACTTCTTCATCTCATCAACTCCTACCCATCTTGGATTTAACTCGTTTCAAGGATCCTCTCTTTTCACAAAACTCCAGCTGCCCTGTACTCCATAGTGCTTCATGCATAACTCGTTGCTATATGGAAATCAACTGATTATGTGTCTGTCTCCCCTACAGAACAATGAATTCCTCCTGGGCAGGGCTGTGTATTATTCAACTTTGTATCCTCGTTGCTTAGGGTAGTATCTGGCATTTGGTAAAATCTTAACAAATATGTGTTCATCAGAACTGTTCAATAATTTTGAAGACTTCTTGATGCAGGAAAACTTAACAAGAGAAAAAAATATCAACCACTCAAACTTCCCTAAGCAGTTTTAATAAGGATTTGGCAAAACATTATTCTTCTCAACTCCTTCCAAGTTGTAAGAATGCAAACAAAATTGTTCCTTGAATCATATATAATTAATACAATGGTTATTAGAGCTGGATTATTCATTTTAAGTAAGTCATTATGATACAGTACAGTTATAATAGTTTTATTATTATATATGTACTGTAGTACATTGAGATCCCGTGAATAGTTGATGTACACAACCTATTTACGTCATTTTATAAAATTTAGAACATAATCTTATTTTAAATGACTGTAGAGATTTAAGTATTTGTTAGTTTTTAACTTTGAGTCATTTTGTTGTTGAATTCATGATCAGAGAAGCCAGGCCTAATGGTAACATTATTGTTATAGGAAAAAAAGATCCATTTCACACTGACATACTTTATGATATAACTTCCAGGAAAGTCTTATAGAGAAATGTGGAGATTGCTTACAGTAAATGGATAATTAGAGAGACAAATTAATCCTGGAAATAACAAACAGAAATAATAACCCATTAGATGATTAGGAAAATCAAGTATTTTTCTTAACTGGAGAAGTCTTTTTTTCCATTCATCTTTCATGTGCATAAAAGGTTTCCAGAAAATATGGTAACATTCGGAAAAATGTAAATCTTGTCAGAGACACCTTCAATCTATAAAAAATAAAACATTATCTATGTATCTAGACTTTGTGGATCCCCTATGTACATGTATATATTTTCTGTGATATACACATATATTCATATACATCTGTATTTGTACATAAAGCATTTTCTTTCTCTCTCTTCATATATCTATATATATATATATCTATATATATATATCTCTCTTAATATTTAGCATGTTTAATAACCATGCCTCTCGGGGTAGGGAATCATGACTTTTAGAAATCCTGTTCCACCATGTTATTTGCACTTCATGGACTGATTAGATGTTTGGTTCTGCCTTCACCCATGCCAAAAGAGCAGGGTTAAGACACAGCAGCCAAACTGGATGTGAGTTTACAAAATGCATTTGTCCCATTTCTGTTTTGATACTCACCTAAAAATCAATCATGTCCCGACTACCACCTCGTGGTGAAGACCAGCCAAAGAAAACTGAGCCAACTGGATGTCATAATATTAATACAGTTATCAGTGCATATGAGTCTATAAGACCATAAAAACCAAATATAGCTTAAATTTCTCTGGGATCTTGAGTAGGCATCAACCCCATTGACTCATCAATAATGTGTGCTGTAGTGATTTCAAGTTTCAGAAAGTAAAGTGAGATACCTGGTACAATTCTACCCTTGGGTGAAGGAAGAGGAAAGATAGGATATAAAGAACCACTTTTTCTTTGAGGTTCCAGGTTTTCCTACCATTCTAACAAATAAATCAGATTTTCCATTTTGTTCAAATTTGAAAAACACCATTTACATAGAATACAAGTTAAGTTGTATTCCTTGAGTTGTGCAATTTCATGATAACTAGATAAACTTAACCAATCTGGGGCAAACAGGATACATTCATCAATCTACAAACAATATTCTTATGACATGAGTTTATTCATTCATTAATTCAGTTCTGATCACTGATGTAGTGGTGATGTTGAATGCCAAATCACTGTTTATTCTTGCCATGGTTTCACATCCATTACAGAAGACAAAATCAAGAACTATATCTTATTTTTCATTTATTTTTGGTTTATTTTTCTTTTGTGATATGATACTGCAAATTCCCAGCAGGAACCTTTATAGTTCTGCACTGAAAAATAATATTCCATCTAATTTATTGTAGCTGAGACCTGTCAAAAAGAAAGAGCAAGAGGCCATCTGGCTGGCTGGCTAATGATTTTAGGGAGGGTGTCTTGGGGAATCAGTACCTGTGTGAGGCTAACACAGGCCAGGGGTTTAGCTTTGCGGTTTGCTAAAATTAATTCTATCAGTTCATCCCAAGTGTGATCAAACCCTGGGGAAATTATTTGGACTGGAAAAACTCACAAGCGATGGGCATGCAAACCAGAGTATCAGTTTATGTGCATGGTTGACATATTTGGCAGGGTAAGTATCATTGATTAGGATAAAGCACTAAGGAAACTGCATTAGAGGTAAAATGGTTGTTTGTGTGCTCAGCCTTAGAATAATGGGAGTTAAGAATTCACAAAAAGTATTCCATCAGTCTAAACTAGTTGTTAAAGTAATATTTTTAAACAGCTTTTTTGACATATAATTTACATGCCATGCAATTCACCCTTTTAAAGTGTACAATTGAATGTTTTTAGTGTATTCACCCCTATCTGACTTTAGAACATTTCCATCACCTCAAAAAGAAATCCCATACCCATTGCCAGTCATTCCCCATTCTCTCCTCCCCTCAGCCTTACATCCCAAGGCAACAACTAATCTACTTTCTGTCTCTATTGATTTGCATATCCTGGACATTTTATATCAGTGGCATCCTACAATATGTGGTGTTTTGTGGCTGGCTTCTTCACTTAGCATGTTTTCTAGGTTTATCCATGCTGTAACATGTATCAATACTTTGTTACGTTTTATTTCTGAATAAAATTATATTTTATGGATATACTGTAAATATAGAGTATATGTAAATATACATTTTATTTATCCATTCATCAGTTGATGGATATTCGGGTTAATACTATTTTTTGGCTACTATGAATAATGCTGCTATGAACACTTACATATAAGTTTTTGTGGGAATAGATGTTTTAATTTCTCTTGGGTATATACTTAGGATGGAATTGCTGGGTCATAGGATAACTCTATGTTTAACTTTTGGGGGACCTGACGAATTCTCTTCCAAAGGAGCTGCACCACATTTAATTCCCATCAGCAATTATAAGCATTCCAATTTCTCCACATCCTCACCAGCACTTGTTATTTTCTATTGTTTGTTAGTAGACATCCTAATGAGTGTGAGGTAGTTAGTATCTCATTGAGGTTTTGATTTGCATTTCCCTAATGACTAACGATAGTGAACATCTTTTCATGTGCTTATTGACCATTTTATATCTCCTTTGGAGAAATATCTGTTCAGATCCTTTGCCCACTTTTTAATTGGAGCATGTATGAATATTTCATTCATTTTATTGACGAGTAATATTATATTGTATGGATATACCACATTTTATGTATCCATTTATCAGTTGATGGACATTGTGGAATAATGTTTGCATTTTTATGGAGAATGTTGGTGATGTCAGCAGGATAGAGAACCAGGGAAATGTGTACTATGGAAATGAATTTGGTTTATAGGCCTAACTCAGAAAAAAGTAATAGTGCCTGGAAAGAACACAGCAAATTTATAACATACAGCCAACATCTTTAAGGTGGGGGGAAGGTAGAGTAGTCTTAGAAGTCTCTGCTCCCCTAAGAAGGTGGAATAGTCTTAGGCAAGGCAGCCAGTTTCTAGAGAGTGGTTATACCTGAAGCCACGTGCTAGTTGCATTCTCTTTCCAGGAGGTCCATCCAATTTAGAGCTGAACTTTTCCCAGTTACTGGAGAAATTTGCACCAAGTACCATTAGCCCATTGCCCTTGGAGAAGAAGGACGGGCAAGGGAAAAGAAGGGTCAGGGTCTTAAACAAGCAGGCTGAAATGCCAGCAGATGAAGCATTACTGAGAAGTCAGGCAGAAGTGGGCCCATATGAACCAGGAGAACCTGGTGGAGAACAGAGATGAAGGTTGATCATCATTGTAGACATGGTGGCTCAGGGCCCACCTCAGTCATTTCACGTTCAGTGTGGAAATTTAGTGAGCTTATTTCCATATTCCACCAGCTGGAGGATGAGAGTCTACTGCCCGTATTTGTTAGACTTGGCTTTGGATCTGAAAACTTGAGTATATATGGCGAAAAGCCTGAGGTCTTAGCAACATTGTGCAAGAGAAAGGCAGGGACTTCCAAGCCTCTGCAATCAAAAGATATATTCAACACTAGCTCATCTATCTGCCTGTCAGTCTGTCTATCTATCAATCATCTATCAATTTGTCTCGGAAGAAAGTAGTATCTCCTCTTTTGAACCCTTTCTTCCAGCATTGGAACAGATTTCTGAACCTTTGGTCTAATACCAAAGCAAGTCATTGATTGTGTTCAGGTGCCATATTTTATGGGGAAAATGGACCTTTAAACACCAGAATACTCCCCAGTCTGCCAAGAGAACTCTGCTATGAGAGCCTTACTGAGGGAACAGCAGGTTTTTGTCTCTTATCTCATGCTAACCCCGGGTCAAATGCTAAATGGTGGAATGTCATGCCCTAATGCCTGTATCCTATGAATTTTATTGCTGTATTTCTCTCACCATCCCTCCCCAATACTATGTATTTATATTTACATAAGTTAAATGGTCATATGAACTTTCAACTCACGCTACAGTTTTCTTTACAGTAGTTGTATTCCAGTCCTTTTCCCGATGTTACACCTTGAACATGTTGAGTGAACTAATTCTGGAGATCCCTTGCTATTTTGGTCAATGGTATTTCTGATAGAGACTGGGGATACACCCTAATCTAACTGTCAATTATTTTATTCAATAGTTAACCAATATTGGTTTTTTGTATCGACTATGTGCTACCTACTACACGAGGTGCCACTCGTAAACCAAGAAAAAAGTCCTGTTCTCGAAGAAATTACAGCCTAGGAGTTGTGGTAAAGAGGCAGACAAATAAATAGGCAATGTAATACCAAGTGATGAACAGGTAGGTGCTTTAAGAACACAGAGGAGAAGTACTTAACCCAATCCCAGAGTCTCAGATAGCCTTTTTAGAGGAAATGGCTTTACCTAAGACTTGAAAGATATATAGACATTGGCCAAAAAAACGGGGGTTGGGGGGAGGGGCAGATCTGGGGCAGGAAATTATGCCAGAGGGAACGACCTACAAGAAAGCACTTCATACATTTAAGGGAATGTATCAAGTAGTCAATCAGATTCTCTTTCTTGGGAAGCTTGAACGCAAGTTGTGCAGAGAAAAAGAAGAATTCAGGGAATAGTGGTGTAAACAGAGGAACAGAAAGAAAGACAGTTACAAGGTCCTTTGCAGGCTTCAGAAAAAGAAGCAACAGCAAATGGCTGCTTCTTAAGGAATAGCATGACTAAGTCACCAGAGCTTCTTGTTGGACCATAAGCGCCATTGCCAATCACTGCGTCTGCTGCTCTATTCTGAGGGACATACGAAGTCTTTCTGTGCAGCTGTTATAAGAGCCTATAAGAACTCTTCCCTTGCAGGAGACAAACCCACCTTGAAAATGACTGAGCAGTGTAAAATTCAACGGTAGAACTTGAATTCAAGGATGGCTGAATGTAGAGGTTTAAATGATATCACCAGAAATAGAACTCTGTCTCTTTCTCTCCATCTCCCAGCCCTGCTTTCCTTTCTTCTGTCTTCATGTCTCCCTCATGCAAGCTTCTTCCAAGTGGTCCCCACTAGCAGCCTCAGTTTTACATTTTACTAGGCAGGAGACCCCATCTTTCCCAAGAGTTCCAGCCATAGTTTGGGTATTGCACATATCCGTGAACCGATCACTATGGCCAGGGACAGGTGGTCCTTCTATTTCTCTGTCCTAGGTCATATATGCACCCTGGGTCAAGGTCAGCTCCACCCAAGCACATGGACTGAGGTGTGGTTCCTCAGTGGATATTCCTCAGTGGAAGTTTAGAAGACAGAAACAGCAGCTCTCTTCCATAAATGGGTCCCTGTGTGTCCTTCCCTCCCTGCATCTTTCAAACAAGTTCACAGTAGCTGATGTCAACTCAGCATATTTGTGTGTGTGTGTGTGTGTGTGTGTGTGTGTGTGTGTGTTTGTTTTCTTCTCCTCATAGCCTAAAAGTTCCTGGGAAAAATAATCACTTGAAAAAATGGTCCTGTGTGAAATAGATTTTTTACGTGTGTGATATGTAATTTTTAAATGGAAGGTGATGGTTATCCTTAAGAGCATATGGCAAAAATGGCCAAGTACAAACCAAACACTGCCCCACTGCGGAGCCATGAAGATGGCGTCAGCACAACCACGGTTTTCAGAGCCTAAAGTAATTTAGGACTCTTCCTTTGTCTTAAAGTTAGCTGGATGTCTTTTGTTGTAAAAGGATAATTCCATCTCCTCTGACTTTAATTGAATAGAGTAATAAACTTTAAAACGCCTAGCACAACAACTGAAGCAGAGTCAGTCCTTTTAAAAATTGAGCCAGCCTGAAATTCTACGAATGTTGACAATCAATAGGCAATGTGCCAAGTTTGACAACAGAAAATAATATAATACAAAGACTTGTCCTCATGGGACTCAGAGTTTCTTAAAGGAGAAAAACAAATAAAAACACAAATTCTGGTACAGTGCTTTAACCAGAGCAAAGATTGATACCCGGTGCAGACGTATCACAGAGGAAGAAGTAATTAAATATGGGGCTGGGTGGTCTGGGCAAGGGTTCCCGGAGGAGGGGACAGCTAAACTAGATTTTGCCAGAGGAACAGGAATTTGACAAGTGGCTCTGAGGAAAGGGCGTTTCGGGAGGTGGGTGAGGGGCGGGTACAAATCAAAACAAAGTCATGGTGCTGTGGGAAAATATACTCGTGTGCTTTACAAACCACTGGGGCAGGAATGGAAAATGTGAGCTCGGGGAGCAGCAAGAGAGACGCTGGTGTGACAAGCAGTGATCTGAGTGTCTTTTATCCAATCAACTGAACAAGCCTATCTTAAGACTATTGCAGATGGTGAGAATCTAAACTTTTGACAGTAGGGCACTGATTAAATATACAGTAGAATACTAAATATGACTATAAATGATGCTGCAGAGGCTATTTACTATTAGAGGAGGGGAGGGAAGGAGGGGGAGGGGAGAAGGAAGGAAGGAAGGAAAGAAAGAAATAGAAAGAAAGAAAGAAAGAGGAAAGAAAGCAAAAGAAAGGAAGGAAGAAAGAAAGGAAGAAAGAAAGAGGAAAGGAAGAAAGAAAGAAAGGGGAAAGAAAGAAAGGAAGAAAGAAAGAGGAAAGAAAGATAAAGAAAGGAAGAAAGAAAGGAAGGAAGGAAGAAAGAAAGGAAAAGAATAACAAGAAAGGTGGGGGGAGGGAATAGGGGCAAGAGAGAGAGAGCGAAGGGAGGAAAATAGGTAAGAGCCTGACTTAAATGACTGGCCCTAGTTTTCCAGAAATCCAAAGGCAGTCAGGTAACATCAAAACGGACCTTACTGTGAGTCTTCAGTATTTCTATACTGATTCTCTGTGAAAGACACTACTAAGGGCTGATCCTAGAGCCTACGTTCCTTCTCTCTTAATAACAGAACCTTGGTTATGATTGGGGCACCAGGACAACCAGCCTAGAAAAATCAAAGCAAGCCTGTTCCTCCTGGCTAGGTGCTCACTTTCACCGCCTCCTTGGGTGATTTGGTGACTGAATTCTGGCCAATGACTTGGGAATAAGAGAATGGGTTCTGGAAAATATTTTTTTCTTCCATAAAAAGAAGAGGTTCCCTTTTCCACTGGAATTCTTTTCTTCCTATTATATAGGAGGGGAAAAAACCTTTTTCCTCTATCCTCCTAGGGTCTCTAATTGGGGCCCTGAAAATTAGACAGTCAAAATACAGATTAACAGGAGAAAAAGAAACAGAGTTTATTAATACGTATGTACATCAGGCGTAGATGCAGAAGAAACTGAGTGATGAGTAACTCAAAGGGGTGGTTAGAACTTGGGCTTATATAGCATCTTCACAAAAACAGTAAATTTGTATAGAGATAACAAGACAAAGGAAAAAGGGGTTTAGGCTTTTAGGGGCAGCAAACTGTGGGAAGGCAAATATATAGGGGGAAACCTAATTAAAGATGAGTTATTTTAATCAGATTTGTTTGCAGACTTATCTTGGGGCCAGCTTTCTGTTTTCTTCATGGCCTTAAAACTGCCCCGGGAGAGGGGATTTAGGGTAATCCTCACTTCTCAGAAGTTTCTGGTTTTAGTCAGATAAGGGAAACTCCAAGAAGGCTTCTACCTGCATCTGTTGATTCTCATTTTCCTCCAGCTCAAAACAATCCTTATGCCAAAGTGGCATATTTTGCGGTGGCATATTTGAATCCCCTACACTGTCTTGAATGTGGTTTGTAAGGATATGATTTTTAAAGCAATGGCAGCCATTTTGTAACCATGCAGCGATAAAATCGATTTAGAGTCCAGCACTGGGCAGAATGCATGGATATTAAACAAACAAAAAAATAGAAGTTATAGTCACTGAGCCCAAAAAGTGTAATACAAAGTGTCAAGACACACGTATGAATGAACCAGAGAACAATTACGAAACAACTTACAGTATTACTCAGTGCCAACTAATGCAGGAGTGACGGCAGCCCTTCAGAATCTACCATTGCTAACTCATCCCGCAATGCCTCTTGCCAATCCAGGTAAACTGATGAAGCTTTTAGGAAAGATGTGACATTTAGAGAAGATTCTCATCTTTTTAAAATACAGTGCTGCCCCTGTCTAAACAGCCCTAAGAGCTTTCACTCAGAAAGGAAATAGACTATCAAAAAAGCATTTGGCTGGACACGGGGCTTCAGTCTTGGTAAAGGAACTGAACAGCTGTGGAACCTAACAAAGTTTATTTAAACATCTGGGATTTGATTCCTGGTTTATACATTGGGGATAATGATTCATTCAACTTACTGAGCCCTTACTAAATGGTGTGTACTGTTTTAGGTGACAGGGATTTAGCAGAGAACAAAAGACACAAAGTCCCTGCCCTCATAGACAGTAGACATACAATAAACAAATAAATACAGAATGCAGTAGGAAGTCTGATGGAAAAACATAAAGCAGGGTAAGGAGAATAGGAAGAATGACAGGTAAGTGGGGAGGGAGCTGCTATTTTATATAGAGTGGTTGAGAACACCTCTTTGATAAGAAGCTTGCATTTCCTTCCCCATGTGATGTGAGGGGCGTATGTGTTCGTGTGTTTGTGAGCATATTGGCCTGCTTCTCTGGGGGCAGAGGGAAGGAACTCAAATAACTGAAAATATGTAAAAAGTACTTGGTAAATTACTTGGCACTATGTGAACATAAGGTATTATTATTGTTGTTATTATTTCAGGTTAAGTCTAAACTCTGTAACTTGACATTTAAGAGCCTTCACAACACAACTCTCTAACCTACCTTTCCAGTTTTATTTCCACTCCCCTATATAAAGCTAACTTCCAAATAAGATTTTCACTTTACCTGATTCACTTGGCAATTAACCAAGTACCATCTCACGTTGCTTCTCCTCTTTCCTCTGTTTAAATCCTTTATTATTTTCCTTTTCCATAAATTCTGTGTTCCTAATGAAAATGTTAACCTTGTGCATGTCAGAGTCTTTCTATAAATTCCTTGAGGCGTTCAATAATATGATTTGGCTTTGTTTCACATACTGGTTTAATGTTTATCATCACTCCGATAATTATTACTCTTCGGAATTTGGTGTTATACTCAATTTTGTATGAGTTTTGAATTGCCTTATTCATCATAGAACAATGTACCTTTGAGAAGCAGAATTTTTTTAAAAAATTCTGTATTGCTAAAGTGAGCCTATACCGGTGGTTAGGACGTCCCCTAAGGATTACCTCAGTGCCATTCAGACCAATAAGTATCTCCTAATTTTATGTGTCCACTTCATGACCACAATCCTAGGCATCCTCTTGGCTTTTTCACGGCCTCCGGGTATTTCTTGCCACTATACATTTGTCATTGTCTCTTGAATGACTTTCAAGTGAATATTTCCATTGAAAGAACTTCCCAGCAGTCTGAGAAATCAAGCAGAACAGAAGGATGAGTAAAATACAGTAGAAACTATAGGATAAGCACTAAGTGAAGTTTTGGTAGATATAATGACCCTCACAAAGTACCTACATCCTAATCCCTGGGACCTATGAATATGTTACCTTGCATCGCAAAAGAGCCTTTGCAGATGTGAATAAATTAAGGCTTTTGAGCTGGGGATGTTATTCTGGGTTATCTGGGTTGAACCAACATAATCACAAGAGTCTTTATAAGAGGGATGCAGGAGGGTCAGAGTCAGAGTAGAGGATAGAAACAGAAGTCTGAGTGATGTGCTCACAAGCCAAGGAATACAGGCTGCCTCTAGAGGCTGGGAAAGAAGAGGAAGGAACAGATTCTCCCCTCAGAGCCTTCAGAAGGAATGCATAGCCCTAATGACCCTTTGATTTTAGCCCTGGAAAACCTATTTTCAGGTTTTGGACCTCAAAAACTATAAAATAGTAAATTTGTGTTGTATGAAGCCACTAAATTTGTGGTAATTTGTTACAGCAGCAGTAGGAAACTAATACAATGGTATAATAAAAAAAAAAAGTCCTGAGCTAGGGATCTGTCACAATCTAGTCCCCACCACATGTTTATTAATTGTGTAATATCAGGAAAATCACTCTACCGCAGCTTCCTTTCCTGTAAAGTGAAATTATACCTGCCTTACAGCGTCGTTATGAAGACAGATAAAATTATTCATGTGAGCACTGTGCAACGTGTTTTGTGTTATACAAATGTTAGGTGTAAAACTTTGACTTCATGTTTTCTAAACAAGGGCGAGGACTGGAATGAAGACGTCCATCCTTGAATGTTACATCATAACCACCCTCAGTAACCGACGTGTTATTTTAGCAGTGGTAGAAATGGCCACCTGGCACCCTGGTCACAAACTTCCCTCCGTTAACCCAGTTGAACATGGCTAATGGACTGCAACATTCTTTGCCCAAAAGCCAAGACACGGCCTTAGAATCCTTCTTAACCCACCTTTAGGAAGTTGCTGTCAATCACCTAGAGTTGCCGTGAAGGAAGAAACTTATTAAAATCCCTGACCTAGTGGTTTAGAAAGTTTTGTCCCTTGGCCAGCATCACGGGCACCCCCTGTGCGCTTGTTAGTAATGCAGACCCTCAGGCCCACTCTGGGCATACGGAATCGGAATCTACATTTTAACAAGATCCCCAGGAGATTCCCATGGGAGAGAGGATATATTTTGCAGCGTTTTGAATCCCAGCTGTGCAGGTCACTACTGTGTGACCTCAAGCGAAGTGTCTGAATCATCAAAGCCTCCGTTTTCTCATCAGTAAGGTGGAGAATAACACCCACCTCACTGGGTCGTTATGAGAATTACAGAGGCTGCATATAAGGCATTTCGCACAGTGCCTGCGAGCAAATCCTGAGTGAAAAGGATTCCTTTTCATTGAATCATTTGCACCATCTACAGCCGCTAGCCCTATTACACATCCATTCAGTGTTGCTGGAGCCGCTTTGAGTGGACACTTTCCAAAGCCATCCACGCCCAGGAGAGCGCAGTGGGGCGGGGAGACAGGAACCCTAGCAACAATGCCGTCTCCAAACACGCAGGTACCGTACATGTTGCAACACCCAGGAAACGCCGGGTGGTCTCCCTGCTTTCAGAGCTCCCCGGCGCGTGGCTCTATGAGAAACCGTCTGCTGGCGTCTAGACACAGCATGGAGTCTGGGGACCTGCGGGAGGGAGCAAGAGCCAGAATCCCTGCTGAGTCGCTCTCGGCCCCAGGCCCTCTACCGTAATCCTTTTCTTAACTTTCCATCTGCTGCCGGTCCGCCTGCAGGGGCTCCGCAGCCCGCCAGCCCGTGCCCGGCTGCCCCCCGGCCCGCCGTAGCAGCCGCCGCACGCCCCTCCCCAGGGACGAGCGGGCTGGGCGGGGCCGCGGCGGGGGCGGAGCTCGGCGGCCTGCCGGTGCCGGAGCCGCTGCCCGAGCTGCCGCCGGTGGTGCCGCCGCCGCTCCCCCCCCCCCCCCTTTCCCCGGAGGCTCGGGCGGAGCAGCACCGCCGGCGAGGACAGAGGGCCGCAGCCCGGGCCTGACGGGTGAGCAGTCGGGCACGTGAACGCCCACCTCCAGCTTGGCTCAGTGCCCGGCGGCGGCGGCGGCCCCGCGGTGCCCCCCGGCGTCTCCGCCCGGCCCCTGCGCGCCGCCTCTGCGCTCTGCGTAGTGATTGCAGTTCCTGCTAGCGCCCCGCTCGCTCCCGGAACGCGTGTGAGGAGGACCGCCGCTGCCGAGCCCGCCCGAGCCATCGGCGTGGCGCCAGGAGCCGCTGCTCGGGATATGCGACGGGAGGCCGCCGGCACAGCGCAGGCAGCGGCCCCGCCGCGCCGGGAGAGCCGGGCGACAGCAGGTAGGCGACCGGCGGCCGCGGGAGGAGCCGGCCCCCCGAGCCACCTCTGCCCGGCGTCCAGCCCTAGGGGACCGGAGCTTTGCGGGGTGCTCAGTACTGGTGGGGAGTGGATTCGGTCCCACATTTTGCCAGGTGGTCCTTTTTGCCTGTTGCTCTCGTCCCCGTCCCAGCCTGAGCTCCAGGAGGGGCCGTCTTTCTCGCGGGTGATGAATTTCTCGGCAAGGTCATTGCTCCCTTAGGCTCTGGCTTTGAAGGTAAAAGAGAGAAGACGCCTGCTGTTCTTGTGCTTGGGAGAAGTATTTATAATCAATCAGGTCTGCACGCTGTGAATATCCAGATAGGAGTGTGTGTGTGTGTGTGTGTGTGCGCGTGTGCGCGCGTGTTTGGCAATACTACACAGGCATTTTTCTCATTTTCCTACGCTTATTTCCTTTAAGGGAAACATACTATCGTTATATATAATATACATGCGTTTGTGTGCATGTGTATCCACACATTTACACATATACAGTTTTTCTTGAGATAGGCGGAGAGAGAAGGGCGGGCAGAGGTTGATAAAGGGAAATCATTGCAGAGACCTGTTTAGTATCTAGAGGTGAACTTTGGAACCACACTGAATAAGGGTAGAGACTAGAGGCTATAAACAGTTCTTCGGAGATGGATTTTAGAAAAGAAATCACTGAAGAACACTGTCAGCCAATACACAGACAGATCCTTATGCCAACCAGGCAGATCTACAAGATACAGGCAAAATTTCAGACGCAACAATGGACAGTGAAGAGGGGGGCGGAGAGGAATTTAAACACTGGAAAGTGCATTTTGGGTGGTGGGAAGGCAGCAAAGCCCCAAAAGGGTGCAAGGGCTTTTCGGAGGGGCATTGGGAGAAATCTCGGCTTGGGGTGTAGGTAGTTCAAGGTTAAGAGGATGTGAAGGTCCAGAAAGCAGCACAGGTGGTGGGAAAAAGGCAATGGTTTGGAGGAGGAGGGGAGAAACGAAGCTCTGAAAGTCACCAAGAAGCAACCGCCTTTTATTAAGGTATCCTCTTCTTCCTGTTAAGGCAAATACCTTGGATATGCTCCATGTCAATATTTTTCCTGACACATTTGTTAAAGATCCATTGGACCATGTTTTCATTTTGTTTTTTGCAAAGAATCTGGGTCATGGTGGGACTGGGAGGAACTGAAGTGTTTACAGCACCAGCAAGATTTGGAGAGAGAGTTGATTAAGGCTTTAGCTTCATGAAATATTTACACATCTCCTGCGTGGGCTTTTGTTTGCTCTTGCTGGTACAGCTGCATATTTTACTTTGATAATGCTTTGAGTGTACGTCTCCCGAATCTGCTTATTTTCCAGTTATAAACTATTCTTTCTCTTCCATTGTGTTCACCATTGGCCTGCCCTGAGTAGCAACTGTGGGAACAAAGATACATGAGTCACAGCTTAAAGAAGAAAATCTTCTCTGTTGTTATCTGGGAATGGCAGGAATTTATATTAGAGAATATTCTTTTGAAATAGGATCACGAAGAACATTTTTCAAGCTTTTTGGTGCGTTTAGTGGAGGGGAGAGGTTGTTGTTTCATAAACAGAAAAAAAAAAGTAGTAATTGCCATGGCAAGCCTAGATGTTATATCATCGGAATTTATTTTGAAAACAGTGCAGAGGAACTCATGGAGATCCTTGTAAAGTGTGTTTTGGTGCGGTGAGGCTTCGCGCAATCTCTCATTAGACTTTTATGAAAATGATGAGGGCAAAATTGCCAGTGTATAGCTTCATATTGGAAACAGAGGACTGAGGCATGATGTGAATCAGAAGCGCGTCAGTTGGAGGGCAGGGTGGGTTCCAACAAGCAGTTTTAAAATCTGGGTGTTTTTTAAAAATTGCCTTAAAACAAATACACTTGCCCAATACACTTAATTATTTGTCCTTTCAACCTATCCTTGGTTGTGCCCTAAATGAACTTGAAAGAATGTATTAGACACAGCTATCCTTCACTGTATGAATTTCCAGTCACAAAATCCGCAGCTTTCAAGGAAGCACTAAAATATTGATCATAGAATCACAAAATCATGAAAGGTTGCCCTCGGAGGGTCAGGACACACAATTCCAGTCCCAGATCACACTCGAACTTTTTCAGTGGCATCTCTTTATGCATTCTCTTATTGATTCCTTTATGCCTTCTACATATTTTTATCCTGAACTCGACGTGGCCCTAGATTGTGGAATAGAAGAGTCTCAGCCTGCAAGACTTGGGAGGGAGGGAGGAACAGCTACTTGAGTGCTCGGACGGGGAGAGTACAGGGTGCTATGGCAGCCAGGGTGTGGAGGGGGAGAGGAACAGCCCCAGGGACCTGAAGGATGAGGGGCTAGCCTGGCGAAGACGAGAGAGAAGGGCACTCCTGGTATAGGGACCAAAATATACAGAGGCCCAGGAAGAACAAGTAGCTCTAGGTGGTTGAAAAACAGTGAGGATAGAAAGATAGAAAGATGGAAAGATGGGGATGGAGAAGGAAGTGGATGCATCCTCAAACTGAAATCCAGAAGAGCTGCTAACTCGTCTGGCCAGGAGACCATTTGATCCAGACACGTTAGGTAAATACATTCATGTTGAGGCTCTGTGTTGTTCATATTACCCAAGTTTATCTCTTTCAACTATCTAGAAACCATATTTACCTTAATTTACGATAGCCTGATTAAAAGGGAGATATGTCCTTGAGGAAGTCAGAATTCTCTGTGCCTCAATTTCTTCATCCAGGAAATGTCTACCACCTACTGTGCATATTGCGAAAATAAAAGAGAATGAGGGAATGGAGATTTGAGTTTTATAGAAATGCAGGGAATCTTTATGACAGCATTGCTCAGGGCAAAAGAATGGAAAATACTTGTATATTCCAAGCATTTAATTGTCCCAGATGACTCCAAAAGGCAAAAAAAAAAAAAAAAAAAAGGAACTCAGGAAAAGCCCAAAGGCCACAGATAATTATACAATTATTTAAAGTGAAGGAAATTACATACAGCAATCCCAGAGTAATCAATAAGTGCCCTACTAGAACTGGTCACGACCGGTTGTGAAGTCAGTTTACTGGGTCTGATAGCACGTTTATTTTTGAAAAACAAAATAGAGTAAAACAGAATGGACGGGTAAATAAGTATTGTTCTTGGAACTTTTAAATAGATATCTATATGTATATACACATCAGACTATGATAAAACGTATATCTTATTATGCATCGTTTCAGAAGGTCCAAAAGCTACTGTTTTAAGTGATACAAAGAAGAGATGCTTCCAGTTTGCAAGAACCCGAGAGTCAACTAGAGATCTACTACACAAGCATTTATGCCATATTCTGAATAACAAACTGGTCTTGAGAAAGGCAAGGCATCATAATTTACCAGTAAATTCATGGCAGTAAAGTCAGAAGAGAGAGAGATCCTTGGGGACTGAATTAGTCTAGAAAAAGTTCAGAATGGAGGTGGAACTTGAGGTAGTTTATGAAAGATGGATGGATCTGGGTGGGCAGTGAGCAAGGGAGGAGGAAGTAAAGAAGGAGGTGGGGTAATGTGAGGTTTATTTAAGAGTCACTTAGAAAAGAAAAAAATGAATATTGAGTTGGGAGGGAGAGAATTACAGCAGAATTTCTGGTTAGACTAAAATATGACTCAAAAATCACTTACTTCTATAATTTATTTATTTATTTTCTATCTAAGATTTCTTTTCCTAATCCTGGTACTTTAGGAAAATCTAGACAGAAGGGCCATCATGTCAGTCATTAATCTCTTATTTCCTGCCATCTTTTTCTTTCTTTTGCAATAATTTAATGGCTAAGGTTTGTTTCAGATGAATTTAATGGTTGAATTATTGAAGTTATGTGATACACCACATTGTAGCATGATTATTTCATTTCTCAGAACACAAGTATAGTCATTGGCACAGAGGGTCAAGGGTGATCAAGTGATTGTCATAAATAGAGCAGACCCTTCTATCGTTTTCAGCAAGTCTTCTTTCTTGAGTGCCTTGTAGGTGTAACGCCCCGCGCTAGGCACTGGCAGCTCTGTGAAGATGAATCAGACCACTTGGTACTCAGAATCCCAAAAGGAAAGGCAGAAACTGCCAGATTTTCTCTTTCAGTTGCTCTCTGACTTGTCCATCATTTTAGCTAAATATGTAAATATGTTTACAGGCATTTTGAGAAATTAACCTCAGAATGTTTTGCTATAGCTAAATAGTTATTTTGAGGAGGTAAAATCAGAGAAAACAGTCATTCCTTGTGTTTCTGAAAACTTTTGGTGGGCTACTCTCAGCTCTTGCTGTCTTTCCTAAGCAGTAACAAAACCTTATGATATTGATATCCTCTTGAATAAAGCTGTACCTTTAACCAGGAGAACCACTGCCAGTTAAAATAGAGACTCATGCGCTTCAATTGATTGATTTGAAAGGCAGTCAAATATGGAAATTCACTTTTTTATAAAGATGTCCTGGACTCCTCTTTCATCTTTCTCCACATCAGAATGTTTAGACTAGTGATAATCTAACTTTTTTGCATGAGTCAAGTCTGGAATAATAAAAACATTTAGAGGCTGCATTTGAATTGAAAAGGCATTTGTTGAATTTCATGGGGGAAGATGTATATACATATATGTACATACTCTTGCAATTCAGATTACTGTCTTGAATGCCGGTGAGAAAAATTTTCACAGCTTTTTATCTGGGCATGTTAGAGTTGGCAGTACAGTAGCAACTTTCTAATTTTTCATGTCTGTAATTAGACTGTCAGCTTTACTTTGAAGCTAGCAGCGTAACTGAGGGCCCGAATTATTATTTTCAGTCAGTAGTAACTGACCCTTAGCTGGAGGGTTAAATGCTATGACCTATGGAATCCGAATCCAAGTCTGTAGGTAGGGCTTAGAAATCTGTATTCTGTAATGGTCCCCAAAGGATGTCCGTAGCCAGACTTGGACACCCCTGTTTAGTCCTGCCTTTATATACAAGGAAGTAGACAGATTACAGGTGAGTCCCAGACAAGTTAATAAATTGTCCTAAATCACTCTTAGAACCGGGGCAAAACAATCTAGACCTCCGCCTTCTAATTCTCCACTGATTCTCCACTAAGGGGAGGAGGAACAGGACCTGAAGTGAGGGTCTGAGGGCTCCTCAGTGGTAGGGGGAGGGAAATCAAATTACTCCTGCAGCCCTTCCTCCCAAATTGCGAGTCAATGCAGTGATCTCTGTCTCAAGGGTCTGATGGGGCAGAAAAACTGTGGGGATCAGCTGTGTGATCTGAGGCCAGGTGCTTTCTTGGCCTTACACACCAGATTCAATTTTAAAATGTTAATTCTTGGGTCCTAAACCCAGTGGGTACCCAAGCCATCCCTAGGAAGACTGCTTTAGTCAGTAGTCACAGCCTGTGATACAGGCAGAAGCAAGCAATCCCTGAAAAAAACTCAAGGCCAGAGAGTAAAAATCCACAAAGTCACAAGCGCCTCTAGGGACCTCAGGACTGTTGCTAATTCAGTAACAGACAGCTGGGCAGAGAGCTCCAGAGCTCCTTAAAAAATCTAATTGGATCTACTAATTTTCTGGAGGCAAAGGAAGTTGCAGAGAATCCTTTTTTTTAAAGCCTGAATTGCAAATGGTCCAACAAAGTGAGAGATCTAGTTTAGGGGGAATACTCAAGATGTTTTATGTGGACAGATTCTTGACTGTTTTTTCAGGATATTGACTTCTAAATAGACTCAAATTAAACTAACCATATTGTGTCTATGGGAGACTTTCTTTATAACGTAAAACTTTGGGTAAATGAAATGCTTGAGGGAGTTAAATGTTTGTGTTCAGTATATTTTCTGAGGAATCAGAGAACTTTTTGTTTCAATTCTTGTTGACAATTTTTCTAAAATCTAATACCCTGTGCCTGTATGTCTGCCCTACTAAGGACAATATGGCAAATATCAGGATTCAGAATTTTGCATCGCGTCTGGGTGTCTGTTCTGAATTACACCTGTGTAGGACAGGGTTGCCGAATATAATATAGAATTTTTAAACTGCTTTTCTTTTTTTTTTTCACTCTGATGTGAATGTGCCTTCTCATGATACACTTTTAAAAAATTTTGTTATTGTCCAAAAATGCAAAAGATATTTGATTCATTGTGGGTTCCACTTTGTTGGACTTTGGTCTTTGCCTTTGCCATTACATCATTTTGGAATGCTTATTTCTTCATCTGAAATTAGTTTCTCAATCCCCTCAAAACATGGCTTAAAGCTCAATTATTTCAGCAAACTCTCCATGCTTCTTTAGACCTGTTTCTAACTACTATTTTATACATAGCATGAATTTTTTTTTTTAATATTTATTTATTTATTTGGTTGCACCAGGTCTAAGTTGAGGCAGGTTGTGGCTCACCCGCTCCTTAGTTGCAGCACGCAGACTCCTAGTTGAGGCAGGCGGGCTCCTCAGCCGAGGCTCCCAGGCTCCCCAGTTGCGGCATGTGAACTCCTAGCTGTGGCATGCGTGTGGGATTTAGTTCCCTGACCAGGGATCGAACCCAGGCTGCCTTCATTGGGAGCACAGAGTCTTATCCACTGCGCCACCAGGGAAGTCCCCATGGCATGAATGTTTAATTTATCCTTACTTGTGTTGTTCTCTAAGCATGCCTTTCCTTGAATCCTACAAATTATTTCTCCTTGAAATATGCAGGCAAAACTGAAGTGACTAGAATTTTAATGCTAATGAGAATTTTAACCAGAGCTAAGGTTAATAAATAGATGTACATTTCCCCCTGCATCCTTGAATATGTAAAAATTGCTTATGACAAATGGGTGTGGAGGATTGGTTTTGTTTTTCACGTTGAACAAGTTCTGAAAGCAGTCAGAGAGCAGAAATCTGTCAATGTCAAGGTCAGGGCTAAGCTCTGACTGAGTGAAAATGGCTATGCCTTCTCCTCTCACGTGGGGGATGATTTCTTGTCTACATATGTAGATTCTCAGAACGAAAGAATCCTTTGCCATGAGCATCTGAGGGATCTGCTGCACTTCACTTAAACTGCCCAGACAGGTGTGAGGATGTATGTTAGTTACAGATCAGAAATTGAAAACTAGCAGTCTGTGGGCCCAGCAGGACGATCATGTTCTACTTGGCCTGCAGGTATTTCTTTTTGATTAAGCCAATATTTAAAAATCAGAAGATCTATTATAAAAACGAAACACCAACCCACATTCTCTAAGCTGGAGTTGAATAACAGGATGTGCTACCTCTTTATTACACTTCAGACCCCACTACTCCCTATTGTCTCCCTGACATTGAGACTTCATATAAGTCCCTTGTACTCAACAGCTTCCCTTAATTGTGTGAGCTACCTAGAAGCTGTAGATACTGAGTTCACAAAGCCTGGACTGGATGTTTTCTAAGTGCCACTGAGCTCTCCAGTGCTGTGAGTGTGCTCATGAAATTGATGGGACTCTACACAGTAGAGAGGTCATTGTGCTGAATGTAGTTAACCCCCGTAAACTGTAGTGAGAGTCTAAACAGTTTTCATCATCAGAATATGTAGATTCTGTGAAAGGGTGATGAATACAAACTGAGTTGACCTGGTCTGTTAAGAAGAGAATAGTGGAAATTTTTGTTTGCTTGCTTTTTACTCTACCACGTGTTGCAAAAAGCAAAACAAACAAAAAGTTTGATCAATTATTTATTCTTTAACATGACCAATGATTACAGTTTTACATTGGATTGCTTATTTTTTTTTTTTGCTTTTTTTTAAATTGAGGTATAGTTGATTTACAATATAGTGTTACTTTCAGGTGTACAGTAAAGTGATTCAGTTATATATATATGTGTGTGTGTGTGTGTATATATGTGTATATATATGTATATATATATATTCCTTTTCAGATTCTTTTCGCTTATAGGTTATTGCAAAATATTCAGTATAGTTCCCTGTGCTCTACAGTAGGTCCTTGTTGTTTAGCTTTATATATTTTTAAATGCACCATATCTTTGTTTTACGTACAACTCTTTCCATAGACACGACACATGCATAGCCTCCTGAAAGCCCAAAGCATATCTCGAGCTTTCAGTAGATGGTACATTCTGTTTGGTAGGCAGGGCAGTTGAGAATAAACCGTCAGGGGTGGTATCGACTCGTATCCCAGTTTGTAGCTGTGGCCTGCACACCTGAGGAAGGGTCACCTAACGATGGTAGTTGGCTGTGCTTCCAACCTGTGACTGCAGCTGCCCAGATCCCTGTGCAGTCTGGCGACTTGATTGTGCGGAACTGCTCTGTTCATGTGGCTGAAAATGAGGTGACTCTGTCAGGGTTGATTTACTCGTGTTGTAAATAAAAACAAAGGCCCTTTGGAGACAACAAGATGGAAAACGCAGGCAGATCCCTAAAGTAGAGAAAGCTCTTCCCAGCTCTGACATCTCTCCTACTTTCTCAACTCCTGCTGCCACTCTCCTTCCTCGTGCACACTTCATGCCCGCCACCTCCACATCGTGCCTCCCACTTTACTTCTAAAAACGTCGTCGCACCTAATTATTAAGCCCAAAGTATCAGTGCTTCAGCAGCTTCACTCCAAGAAGACAGTGCTGAGAATAGTATCAATGGAAGCCAGCGGAGGACACGGTGCTACATCGACGCCGTGCTTTCTTGGGACAGAGTGTATTTCCTTCTAGAATAATGTCCAAATCTTTAAGTAGTAGGCATCACCTGAAGTGTACTGATAATATATACAAAACCAGAGGTGTTCAAATTCTTTAGGGATAAAGTTATTTTTTTCTTAGTGATTTTAAGTACCTTAAATTTAGTTACACTGAAACTTTTATGCTCTCTTATGAAACTATTCTCCTATTCCCCTGGTGGTTATTTTGATGTTTCAAATTGCAGTGATGGGTTTTTAAAGATCATCCCTCTGGGGTTTGTGGCTTTTGAGTGGTGAGTCCAAGTCTCAGGAAGGGATGATCAAAGTTAATAATCTGAACTGGACTGGATTGAGGGTACATCAGTACTTCTGCTTGGTAAGTCAAATAAAAGCATTCCTCATTTAATAAATTGGTGTTGAGTACTTTATATCTTAGACCGTGTGCTATGTGCTAGGGATTCAAAGTTGAATAAAACATAATCTGAACTTTCAAAATAATTCCCAGACTACTGGATTAGATAACCTTATTGATAAATGTGGCTCAGCAAGGTTACACTGGACTCTTTTCCTGGTCAGGATCTCTGGGATTTCCCCAGCAGCCTAACAACGAGACTCCTTTCTCAGTCCCAACCAAGCAACCCCTGTACCTCCCTCTTCCTTCCTCAGGCCCCAGCAATTCAGTTCAGTTTCCGTCCGTCTTCACAGCTTCACCACCTTCTCGCCACACCTGTGTTCCTTTTTTCCTAGCCAGGCCAACATGAAAACTAGAAGAAGTCTTTCCCACGCTGTACTTCCTTCATGCCATCAAAAATGAAAACATAGACACATGTCTTTTCAACTTCATCCTGCTAAAAACAACTAAGAAACAGAGGGTCCCAAGAGTGACTAAGATGGGGCAGATATAAGATTAAGAAATCTTCTAAGTTTCTGCTGGTGGCTAGTCTGAATACTATAGGACATTTCCTCCCCATGAGTATACCAGAAACTCTGTGTAACTTCATCCCCTCTCTTTCTTTTCTATTCAAGAAAACATCTACAAATGCAACTGAGATGAATGAGGTAACATTATTCTAGAAATGACTATTATCGAGATTGGCATAGCTGACATGAGAGAAAACTGCTCTAAATTATTCTTTTAATAAATCATTTGTTGTCATTGGTACTTTATCATTGCTCATAAACAGTTTGTGATACACTAGTGTGTTATTAGATGGTTTAAAGGTCATGGTTTTACACCATTACTTAGACTCTCAGGGATTACCTCCACCCTGGGGGGAATGATCTTGAGTCAGATCAACGGGTACTGAAAATACCTGTCTGTTTTCATAGCTGCTCAGTGAGATGCCCCATGCCCTCGTACTATCTTCTTTTTTCTAAGGTGGCACTCATCACTTTACCCTGGTTTTCCTCTCCAGGGTTAGGACCCTGAAAGTTCAAATGGTAATTCACGTCTCTGCAAAGCCCTGGTGAATGACTGCATCTCTGTGTGTTTACCTCTACTTAGAGGAGAACTTCCTAGCCTTGCTGCCCAGAAGGTAGTGGCAGAGGGAAAAGGGGGGAGGGTACCTGGATTACAGAACTAATGATGATGAGTGGGAAGGAACAAAAGACCAGCCAGACACATGAGGGAAGAGGAAGTAAAGCGGGGTAAATGGGAGCAAGAGACCAAAGGACCCACTCAGGCCACTTTGCCGTCTTGGTTCTGGGGCACGAGAGAACGGAATACATTTCTCTTTATCCATCTGCTTTCCACCGTGAGGAAACCGGACATGGGTAAGTTATAAATGTGTATAATTAATGACCTCTGACTCTTTCAAAACTTCATTCTTTAGGCTCCTCTGCCAGTAGCATCTGCTAAAGTCATTTCTCATTTAAACACATCTGTGAGGTTTGTACTATTATTTTCCCCATTTTAGAGAGGAGGAAACAGATTCAGTAAGTTGCCCAGAGTCCCTCAGATACTAATTGGTAGAGCTGTGTGAGAATCCAGAGTTGTCTACAACTTCAAAGGCACTGGGCTACATACACTGCAATATATGAACGTTATTAACATTAATACTATGAGTCAAAATACGAGGAATGGGCAGGATTTTACAGACTGTTCTTTCCTATCTCAGATTTCATTTCATGTTGTTTAAAGAGCAAATGTGAAAGCTTCTAGATCAGTGATAAGTCATTCTTTCAGCAAACAGGGGGAGCTCAAGGACAAAACATTTTAGGTTGAAACTTTAAAAATCTTTGTACAGGTGGTAAACTAGCAAAACAAAATGTTTTATCAGAATATCCAGGTGACACATATGTCCTACAAACAACATGTCTGTTTCTTGAAAGAAAAACCGATTTCACACAGTCACGTGCACACACATGTGCACATACACACATATAACAAGAAAGAAAACCAGGCATGAGTCTGTGTTTAGCTTTCCCAATGGACTTTGGACCTAGAAACTATTTATAGAACTAGTGTTTCCGTGATTGATGTTTTAATCACAGACATTCATTTACTTATGAAAGTGAGCGATTCCTTATTATAGCTTGCAGCTAAGTGTTCTGGTTGCAAATTGAAGGCTGAACAAAAGGTAATCTATGTACAGGAGGCCCATTTGAGACAAATTCCTTCTTAAAACTCTATTTCTGACAAACTAATGGTGCTTGTCAGGAGGATGGATATACATTATATTTGTCCATTTCAAACATGAAAATCCACTAATTGTTTTCAAGTTGTGACTTCTGCCTTAGTTTTTTTTAAGTAATAAGTGATTGATTTTTTTTCTAGTTAAAAAGAAAGAAAACAGAAGTCCCCTGCAGGCACTAGGCTTGTCACTGGACTCTTGTCATCAATATGGAATGTCTTTACCACTTGGTGTTGTTTCAAAATACAAACTCTGTTCCAGAGGGTAACACAGTAGAATGCACTGCTTTTCAAAGCGTGGGAGATTTCCATCAGTGACCTGTGAGATGATCTTAGGTAGTATACGGATTTACTTTGTATTGAATAGTTATGAATTTCTTTTAATATAAAAATACTTAGAATAAATTTTAAAGTATATATTTTCAAATATGCTATATGAAAAACATATCACTGGCACAACAAACCTGTGATCTTACAGGTATCATTTCTTAAGGCTAGGCTAATATTTTTAACTAGTGCAGCAGTTACAGTCAATTGAATGAAAAATATTAAGTCAAAAATCATTTAGATAAGAAGTACATAAGAGAAATCATGAGAGAGGTACACAGGTGTCACAATCTGTGAAAGTGGTACATGAAATCATGTCATTGCCCAAGGCACCTCAGGTTCTCTCTAGAAATGAGAAGGTTAGTCCAGGAATCCCTAAGATCAATTCTAGCTCTAATGTCCAATTATTTTTAAATTTTATTTATTTATTTTATTTATGGCTGTGTTGGGTCTACGTTTCTGTGCGAGGGCTTTCTCTAGTTGCGGCAAGCGGGGGCCACTCTTCATCGCGGTGCGCGGGCCTCTCACTATCGCGGCCTCTCTTGCTGCGGAGCACAGGCTCCAGACGCGCAGGCTCAGTAGTTGTGGCTCACGGGCCCAGCTGCTCCGTGGCATGTGGGATCTTCGCAGACCAGGGCTCGAACCCGCGTCCCCTGCATTAGCAGGCAGATTCTCAACCACTGCGCCACCAGGGAAGCCCTGTCCAATTATTTTTAACAGTCTTTATTCTTGGGCCTGTTTTCTAAATTTTAGTTCTCTTCAGCCTTTTCTGGACCTTAAAGATACCCTTCTTATCTTCCCCCTCCGTCAGCAGCAAGCATTCATGCATTCATTCATTTACGCCACATACTCCTGAAACAAACATTCTGTGGAGACCTTACATACTAGGTAATGTGGGCAAACAAGAAAGCTACAGAATTCTGTACCCCTGACATCAGTTTTAAATGAGTATACATGTCTGTTATTCCCATTGAAGTTAAAGCCCTCGAAAGCCCTGGACTTCTGCCATAATCTTTTCTTTGTACTTCCTGAACAACTAAAAGATCTTCAGTGGAAAGTCCCTTCATTGATAAAAACACATTATCAAGGCTCACATTACAAATTTAAAACATGTGTTGTGCAAATCCTGAATGGGATTACACATGAGAATGGACAAAAAGGGCTTTCTATATTTCATAGCTAGAGTGGTCTAATGCTTGGGATCTTTTGAACACAAAGGGAAAAAAAAATAGTACTTTCTTGATTTTTGAGTAGAGGGCAATGCAGTTAGTCAGCTAGAAATTTTTACAGGTCTGAGTGAAATGAGGAATACATCAGGTGTTTTTTTTGAATTCAGTTACATTGAGGGAGGAATTGAGTTTCAGTGGTGTTTATTGTTTTTCTATATAATTTACCCCCAAACACATGGTTAAGGTATAACTATTATTATGACTATATTTCTTTGGGAATTTGTCCTTGAGAAACATTGCAAAAATGTTGTAAGGCACCTGAGTGTCGTAAGTAGAAATTGTCACAAACATCTGTGTAATGTCAATAGAGCTCTTTTATGCTTGCCAGCAATTCATAAGATTCTCCTATACTGGCAAAAAGGATATAGCTGTGGTTTCCTGCTGGAGTTTCTATATAATAGTGAGAAAAGCATCAGAGGATGCAGTTGCTTGTGGTTGTTCGTTCATGTACTGCTGTTCTTTTCTTTCTTGTAAAAAACAGGAAGCTGAAGTTTGTTTTTTACTCAGTTCAACTGATGTTTAATAAGGACTTACCCGTGTACCACTATGGGAGGATGTAAAAATGAAAAATGCATCCCTGCCTTAAAAGACCATAAAATCTTAATATTAAGAGTAAGAGGTTGAAACATTCATGGCAGTATTTATCTACTTTCAGTGCACATACATTGTGATAAAAGTTAATTGAAATTGTTTTCAAAATTTTAATGTTTATGTTTTGTCATAGCAGGTATAACATTCCAAGTGTCACATTAAAACATATTTTGAAGAAACAGCTAGTTAGTGCGGGTAGTTTTTAATGCTAGTAATTGCACCAAAGTTCAAATTAGTTTGTTAGTTTTTCTGTATTCTCTGGTGATGCATCAAATTTCTAATTCCCCAGCCCAGTAGTTCTGAGGGGAATTGGGCAAAAGAGCATATTTCAAGTCCCTTTCTCAAAGAGAAGGTAAAATAAAATGATATACTTAGGCTTAATAAATCAGTACGATTGCATTTGACACTATCATAAATTTCAAAGAAAGAAAGAAAGCCATGCACAAAGAGAATATTTGTAACCAAGTATGTATTCTGAATAGAAATGATTTAATGGAAGCCATATCAGTTAGGAAAGCAGAACCACTATGGTGATTTGGAATAATGGATTTATTATAAGTTTTAGACCTTGCACAGTTGTGGGAGCTTATAGAAAAGTTTATGAGCAGTGGTTGCTTTTGCATCTGGTATTGGGTCTGAAGTCATCATAGGTTAGCAGAGCTGGCAGTGGAAAGAAAAGCTGGATGTGAAGTGGAGACAAGCAAGGACAGACTAGAACCTGTGTTGGACTCCTGTCTCCTCCAGCCTCAGTGACCTGGGAGAACTGTGGAAGGAGCTGGCACTCTGCACTGCAAAGCTGTTCGTGCACCTGGGCCAGAAGGTGAAGGTGGGGATCTGGCGGGAGGCAAAGGACCAAAGCCTGGCCTCTGCCCAACTCCACCGAGGTGAACGGGAAGATCAGCGCCCAGCACCTGTTGCACCACACTGCCCTTCTGAAAGTAGAAACACTGCCGCTTCACTTCTGCCTTCCAAACCTCACCTAGGTTTCCCTTGTAACCAACTGTAACGAAGAATCATTTAGAGAAGGGAATTCTGGGAATGGATTTCCATCTGAGCTAAATTGACAGCTGGTACAAAACCATCACAGAAACTAGCCAATAGGAAGAGAAATGTCTAAGGTCAGACAGTCCCTTGTTTTTGAATTCTGCAAGAATCCTTCCTGCTAAAGGACTCAGAATCCAATCTGCTCGTGGATTACGTTGCAGACGTTTTATTCTATTTTATACAAATTTTCTTCTATACACAACTATAAGTTGTTGGTTTACTTACACTCAAAAACTAAAGCTTCAGAAGGGGTATTTATTTAAAAAGTTCCAAGATTTATGTCATTTAAGCCACTGAGCTCATCTCTTCAAAATGTATATCATCTTGCAATATAAAAGTTAATGAGATTAACTCAGCACATGTCTGGGTGATATAACGATAAACATATTTTCTGCCACAGTAGACTCCAAACTCCCTTTTTAGATTTCTGTAGGTGCTACAGAAGGTTCGTATAATATCATGTTACAGAAAAGCAAAAGCTCGTTTAGAGAGAGAAGCTGCCTTCCCGATGTTTCTTTTATTTATTTTTTGTTTTTCTTTGAGACTCTTTTTTTTTTTTTAACATCTTATTGGAGTATAATTGCTTTACACTGGTGTGTTAGTTTCTGCTTTATAACAAAGTGAATCAGTTATACATATACATATGTCCCCATATCTCTTCCCTCTTGTGTCTCCCTCCCTCCCACCCTTGCTATCTTTGAGACTCTTTTGCTTGTAAGGATGTATACAGTGGTGCTATATGAAGTGGTGAGCTTATTAATGGTAGAAGTATTCAACCAGCTGCTATAGCCAGAATTCCTGCAATGACTGGGAGGTTGGCCTTCAGAGCTTCTGAGACTTATTCCACTTTTGAGATTCTTTGAGTCATTATCAGTGACTCTCAACCCCTTTTTTTTTTTGGCCCCCAACTCACTTGATAAATGATGTCTACAGTTGGGTACCCCTTGTAATTCCAACTTTTTCTCTCTCACTTAAAAAACACATTAACATACAAGTAAGTGATCTAACTCAAAAAATAAATTATAAATAAATAATCCATTATCCCTTACTTAAGTACTAGGAAGAAAAATCTTGTCTTTCATATACGCACAAGAAATCTGTCAAAAAACAGATCACAACCATATTTTGCCACGCTAACCATATTTTCTAATTTACTGCTTAGTAAAGCAAGAAAACAAAAATCTATAGTTTACACAAATAAAAATGGAAATATCCATAACAAGGAAGGAAAATGCATAGTTTTATAAAAATTCCTGTGGTATACAACAACTGATGAAATTAGGCAATACTATCTTATGTTTCGGCTGCATTAGTTGTATTGTTGTGTGTGTTGATCTAATCTGATCATAGAGATGCATTTATTGAAGAAGCATGTGGTATTGGCCTATTTTTGCAAATCTCTGCACTTGGGCTGGGGTAACAGTGCATCATATGTACACAGGTGGCTAGGATTTACTCCTTATCCACTAATGAATCTGCAATCTAGTAGGAGAGAGAACACAGAGATTCAAGCAAAGGGAGAGGAGGAAGTGTTAAGTGTGTGCTTAATATGGAAATGGAAATATTATGGTTCTAAAAAGATGAAGTTTTAAAATTCTGTTCCACAGTATACATCTAGAATGACAAAGACAAAACAAACAAAAAAACTTGACAATACTAAGGGTTGTCAAGAATGTGAAGCAACTGGGGTTCTCATATGCTGCTAGTAGGAATACAAAATGGTACAGCTACTATGGAAAATCTGGCAATTACTTATAAAGTTAAACATTCACTTACCATTTGACCTGGCAATTCCACTCCTATTTACTTAAGTGAAATAAAAACCTATGGTAACACAAAGACCTATTTCTCGGTCATAATCACCAAAAACAGGAAATACTGAAAATATCCCTCAACTAGAGAATGAATAAACAGACAGTGGCACACCTGTGCAATGGAATACTATCCAACAGTGTTAAGGAACAAACTATTGATATACACAACACAGATGAACCTCACATATATTATGCCAAATAAAGAAGGCAGCCCGAAACAGTTCTGTACTTTTATCATCACACAACAATCGGGAAAAAGCAAAACCAGGAGTAGAGCACAGATGAGTGGGGGACAGTTTGACTACAGTGGAATAGTCAGTTCCCAAAGGAATTTCTTTGGGGGATGATAGGATAGTTTTATATCTTGATTGTGGTGGTGGTTATACAACGATGTATTTGTCAAAACTCACAGAACTGTATACCAAAAAAAGAAAATCTTACTGTACATAATTTTTTTTTAATTCTTAAAAAATAAATTTAGCCTCAAATCATGGTCCAAATTTTAACATCCTCCTGGTTCTGAAATCAGAAAAGCAGGCCATATGGAGAAGATGCTAATCCTATTCTCTGTTTATTGACACAGAAAAATGTGCAGATTGAACAGATTTGTGCTCTGATGTCCAGAAATCTCGGGTTAGTTTAGATCTCAAAACTCTCTTTAAATGGATGGAGGCCCTGGATATCAGCTGACAATTCTGTTGCTTAAAATGATGTTATGTTAACCAGCCGGTGGATGTGTGTGAGAGTAGTGTGAGCTTTCCGTGTCATCTGCTGTCTGTGTGTAAATGGGCTGCGCCCCCCTCTTTCCCCAATCTCATATTCACAGACCCTGAAAGTAATTATTCACAATCTGATTTATTAAGGTCTTATAATATGGGAAGTACTGCTATACATGCTGTGAGCGCTAATACCAAGCTACTTAGAATCTCTGTCAGAGATGGAGTTTACAACCTAGGGTGAGAGATAAGACATGTGACTCAGTAACTATAATTCAATCAGATTATGATAAATCCTATAATAGAGGTTTTCTCACTGTACTATGGCTGTTGAGAGGAGGAAGTCATCACTTCCTGCCAGGAAGCATCAGGAAAGGTTATTTTGTGGAGAGGGTGGCGTTTGTCCTGAACTTTAAGATTCTTAGTTCCTAAGCTCTTTGAGAAATAGGTCTTTTCTGTCTTGTTTACTAGTTTTCCCCCATATCTAGTCCAGTCCCTGATACACTATTGATACATCAATATTTCTGAATTAATTAATAAGAGAAAGAAAAAACAGAGACAGGGAACACACTCTAGGGGTACATGGCCTGAGCACAGGAATGCAGGCAAATACTTGAGAAATGTATGTTTGAGAAACTGAGACTTGTTCAGTTTGGCTGGAGTATAGCGTGCTTGGGGGAAGCAATGTTCCAAAACGGTGTTGAAATCAAACTGGAAGTGTTCTTCTGAACATTTTTCAGTATTGGAAGCCACTGAAGGATTTTGAGCTGAGAATGATATGATCAGTCTGTTTTAAAACAATGTCATTTGACAGTGATTATGAGACAGTGACTATAGTGATTATATAAGCTGTACTGGAGCAAAGCAGAAAGACCACACCTGAGGCACCTACACCAGCTCAAGCATGACGTAGAGAAGGCAGGGGTTGCAGAAGTCAGAAGCCCTGGGATCAAGTCCTAACTCTGCCACTAAGCTATGGGACAAATCACATAAGTTTCTGAAGCCTCAATCTTTGTATCTATGAGGTTAATGTGGAAATTATAAGAAAGAATATTTGTGGGAGCTTTGTATATTTTAAAGAGCTATATAAATGTGAGTCTCGGCTATCGGAAAGAAAGTTGCAAATATTTCTGGCAGAGATGTGACACGAATTGGTGACTGCATGATTATAGGGGATAAGGGAGCTGAAACTGTCAAAATCACTACAGGATTTTAAGCCAGACCTGGCTGGGAGACCACTGGTGCCATTAACAGAAACAGAGCTGTCAAGAGGGAAAGTTCATTTTGGCATTGACTGATGTCCAATCCTAGGCTGGATGTTAAGTTTGGGATACTGGCATGACATGCAGGTCCACAGCTATAAAATGGAGAAGGACGGCAATGTTGGGGGAAAAAGTGGTGCCTGAAATTACAGCCATTAGGTCAGCACCGTTAGATACCCTAAGTGTGAAAGAGATTTCCAAGGACAGGAAAGAAGAGAACTGAAGAGAAGAATTCCTAGTAAAACCCAGATATAAGGGTCAGAAAAGGAAAAAGTTTGATCTAAGGCTACAAAGGGACCATCCAAAAGTGGACATGAAAGTCAGCAAGGAAGAGTGTCAGGAAGAGGTGGGCGTCAGCAGGGAAAACCATCTTCTAGACAGATGGGGAATAAAATTGAGTTTCCTCATTTTGAACTTAAGAAAATACCACTTTCTTTGCTGGCTTGTGGAGAATAAATAAGAAACAGTATGTAGTGCAATATACTTAATAGGCTTAAAATAGGAGCTATTATTAGCATTGCTCCTGGAAATTAATTCCCGTTTTCAATATCCTTTAGGAATTTAAAAAAATGTAACCCAAGCCTTGTGAATTTTGCGTATGTGTGATGTTCCTTTCTTAAAAGTAAATCATAGGCTAAATTTGCTGCACAATAACATCTCCCAACCTTTAAAGCGTAAAACCTAGTTCCACCCCGGTTTCAGAAGAGCTCTGTACTGTCCTGACAAGAGCATATTGTTTTTCAGTAACTCATGAAGGTGCCCTGCATGAAAAACATTTCTCCCATCCCTGCCAAAGTTAAATCATAGCAAAGGAACCCGGGGTAAGAAGAGCTTTCCCATCTGCTTCCCGCTGCCCTAATGTGGAATGTATCATTTATATGGAATTAATGCAACATTTCAATCCTGAAGGTGGCAATGTAAACTTAGTTTACGCAGAAAACCACTAGTGAAGGTAAAAATATTAAAAGAATATTGGTTTGATGTATACACTTTTACTTTGTCTTAATGAATAAGTGATCAGGACAGCATAGAACAATCATAAAATCTATCTGTGCCATGCCAATTATTTTTTAAATTTTTATCTAAGAGGCTGAGCATCTCTGCTTTGTTTCAGGTAAAAACCAGTTTGCTTTTAAAACAGGAAAACAAAAACAAAAAACAAAACAAAGAAACCCCTCTCTTCCAGGATCACATCTTGCATCTCATCTCAAACCAGCCACCTTGAAAACGTACAAATGTACACAGTTAAGGAAACGTAGTGAGAAAGCAGAAAAGGCTCAGGGACATCTGCAGTAACTCTGGGGAAAACTATCCAAGGCAAGGCGCAGGATGCTGTGGTCTTTCAAGATCCTTGTGGCTCTGAAATTCAGTGGCACATTATTCCATGTGTTCAAATGATTAATCAAAACCTGTAGAGGGGGGCTTCCCTGGTGGCGCAGTGGTTGAGAATCTGCCAGCCAATGCAGGGGACACGGGTTCGAGCCCTGGTCTGGGAAGATCCCACATGCCGCGGAGCAACTAGGCCCGTGAGCCACAACTACTGAGCCTGCGCGTCTGGAGCCTGTGCTCCGCAACAAGAGAGGCAGCGATAGTGAGAGGCCTGCGCACCGCGATGAAGAGTGGCCCCCACTTGCCGCAACTAGAAAAAGCCCTCGCACAGAAACGTAGACCCAACACAGCCATAAATAAATAAATAAATAAATAAATAAAAATTTTAAAAAAAAACTGTAGAGGGAAGGTGGCCAAGATGGCAGAGCAGAAGACCCTGAACTTCCCTCCTCCCACAGACACACCAAACTTACAGCTACTTACAGAGCAACTATCTATGAGAACTACCTGAAGACTAACAGAAAAAAATTTTCACAACTAAAGACACAAAGAAGGAACCACAGCAAAATGGGTAGGACAGGCAGACACACAGTGTAGTCAGAACTCACATCCCTGGACTAATGACCCACAAATGGAAGGAATATAACAATCATAGAGGTCCTCCCCAAGGAGCAAATGGTCCAAGCCCTACAATGGGCTAAGCTTGAGGGTCCTGCACCAGGAAGACAAGCCCCCAGAACATCTGGCTTTGAAAACCAGGGGGCTTATGTTCAGGAGAGCCCAAGGGCCATAGGAAACGAGAGACTTTGCTCTTAAAGGGTGTGCCCAAAATCTCATACTCTGAGTCCCGACACAGAAGCAGTAGTTTGAAAGGAGCCAGGGTCAGACCCACTTGCTGACCTTGGAGAGCCTCCTGGAGAAACGGGAGGCAACTGGGACTCCCCCTGGGTATGAAGATGCTGGCAGCAGCCATTTTTGGGAACTCATTCTACCGTGATAACACCAGTGCTGGCAAGCACTATTTTGGAATTCTCCCTATAACCTATTAATACTAGGGACACAGCCCTGCCCATCAGCAGGCCAGTGTCAGCCCTGAGCACCGTGGGGTCATGCAGACAGCTGCATAGGGACCCAACTCCACCCTCCAGCAGGCCAGCACCAACCCCATGGCCCCCTGTGCCGTGTAGCCAACTGCTACACTGCTAGCCCACCCCACCTACCAGTGTGCCCACAGTAGTCAGTTCTGCCATAACAGAAAGGTGCACACAGTACACATAGGGAGCACCCCTAGAGCATATGGCTCTGGTGGCCAGAGTGGAGCAGGCCGCTGGATCCCATAGGACATCTCCTACACGAGGCCGCTTCTCCAAGATCAGTAAATATAGCCCACCTACCTAACACACAGAAATAATCACAGAGAACTGGGCGAAATGAGGAGACAGAGGAATATGTTCCAAATGAAGGAACAAGACATAACTTCAGAAAAAGAACTAAACAAGTAGAGGTAAGCAATCTACCTGATAAGTAATTCAACGTAATGATCATAAAGATGCTAACCAATCATGGGAGAAGAATGGATGAACACAATGAGAATTTCAAGAAAGAGTTACAAGATGTAAAGAACCAAACAGAGCTGAAGAATACAACAACTGAAATAAAAAATACACTAGAAGGAATCAACAGTAAATTAGATGATACAGAGGAACGTATTAGCGAACCAGAAGACAGAGTAGTGGAAATCACAGAAATCAAACAGAAAAAAACAAGAAACTAGGACAGTTCAAGAGAACTGTAGTGGAAAACACAGAAACCAAACAGAAAAAAACAAAAACAAGAAACTAGGACAGTTCAAGAGACCTCTGGGACAACATCAAGTGTACTAATGTTCGCATTATAGGTGCCGGTAGGAGAAGAGAGAGAGAAATGGGTGGAGAACATATTTGAAGATATAATAGCTGAAAACTTCCCCAACCTGAAAAAGGAAACAGACATCCAGGTCCAGGAAGTACAGAGTCCTAAACAGGGTCAACCCAAAGAGGACCACAACAAGACAGTCATTAAAACAGTATGTTACTGGCATTAAAACAGACACATAGATCAGTAGAACAGAATAGAGAGCCCAGAAATGAACCCACATTTATATGGGCAATAAATCCACAACAAAGGAGGCAAGAATATACAATGGGGAAAAGACAGCCTCTTCAATAAATTGTGTTGGGAAAACTGAATAGCTACATGCAAAAGAATCAAACCGGACTACTCTCTCACACCATGCATGAAAATTCAAATTGGATTAAAGACTTAAATGTAAAACCTGAAACCATAAAATTCCTAGAAGAAAACATAGACTGAACACTCTGACATAAATCATAGCAATATTTTTTTGGATCTGTTCTCAGGGGAAACAAAAGCAAAAATAAACAAATGAGACTACATCAAACTTAAAAGCTTTTGCACAGTGAAGGAAACTATCAACAACACAAAAAGGCAGTCTACCAACTGAGAGAAATTATTTGCAAACGATATGTCTGATAAGAGGTTATTATCCAAAATATACAAAGAACTCATACAACTCATCATCAACAAACAAACAAACAAACGCAAATGAAAAATGGGCAGATGACTTGAATAGACATTTTCCCAAAGACAACATACAGTTGGCCAACAGACACAAATCATTAGGGAAATGCAAATCAAAACCACAATGTGATCACACCTGTAAGAATGGCTATCATCAAAAAGACAAGAAATAACAAGTGTTGAGGAGGATGTGGAGAAGAGGGAGCTCTTGTGCACTGTTGGTGGGAATGTAAATTGGTGCAGCCACTATGGAGAACAGTACAGAGGTTCCTCAAAAATTTAAAAATAGAATTTCCGTATGATCCAGCAATTTCACTTCTGGGTATTTACGCAAAGAAAATGAAACACTGATTTCAAAAGATAAATGAACCTCAATGTTTTTTGCAGCATAACGTACAATATCTAAGGTAGTAACCTAAGTGTTCATCAGTAGATGAATGGATAAAGAAGATGTTATATATACAGTTGACCCTTGAACAAAACGAGAGATAGAAGGCTGACCTCCCCACCCCCATGCTATTAAAAATCTGCATATAACTTTATGGTCAGCCCTCCTTTTCTTCAAGTTCTACATCTGTGAATTCAACCAAACAGATTGTGTAGCACTTTATTTAATGAAAAAAATCTGCATGTAAGTGGACCTGAGCAGTTCAAACCAATGTTGTTCAAGAGTCAACTGAATATATAATGGAATATTAATCAGCCATAATAAATGAAATCTTGGCATTTTCGACAACATCGATAGATCTAGAGGGTACTTTGCTAAGTGAAAAAAGTCAGGGAAAGACAAATACCATATGATCTCACTTATATGTGGGAACCTAAAAAGCAAAACAAAACGAAATGAAAACACTCATAGACACAGAACAAATGGGTGGTTGCTAGAGGGGAAGGATTGGGGGGTGAAATAGGTTAAGGAGATTAAGAGGTACAAACCTCCAGTTATAAAATAAATAAGCCACTGGGATGTAATATACAGCATAAGAATATGGTCGATAATATTGTAATAACTTTGGTGACAGATGGTTACTAGACTGGTGGTGATCATTTTATAATGTATGCAAATGTCGAATCACTGTGTAGTATACCTGAAACTAACATAATATTGCAGGTCAACTATATGTCAATTAAAAAAATTGTGGGACCTCCGAAGGAAATTGATAACACCTTTTTGTCATCATTTGATATAAGTTTCTGTCCCAACACTGAAACCAAGGCAAATTTTCTTCTATCTTTACAGTAATCAGTAAAAATCAGTATTATCATGGAATTGGCCCATCAATCTTGCTTAACTTCAGGATTTATTATGATTTTCTAAATTTTCAAACATTTCTAAACATATACATTTCTTTTTCTACTTTCGTTCCACATTTTAGTTAATGGAGTCATTTATTTTTCACTTATTTCAAAGTATGGAACTTTGAAATAATTTCTAGAATAAAATTCAGTTTCTTAACTGGCATTGAAGTCTATTCATAATAGACTTGGGCCTAGAGCCATGTTTCCCAATGAGTATCCCAACACATACCCTGTTTATACACTACTCCCAGCTCTCCTCCTTCATATACTCAAGTTCCAGGCATAATGGACCACAGTAAGTCTATAATTTCCCATCTTTGAATCTTTGCTTAGGCTTTCCCCTTTCGGCCCCAAAGCTCAACTTTAAAAGCCCAACTCAGATCTTTACCATGTGCTAGGAAATAGCACACAGTCCAATTTAGTCAATTTAAATATATAAGCCAGAGTAGACTAACTTCTAATAACACATAACCCCAAAATGTCAAGGCTTAAGGAAATAACATTATATGTATGTATTTTAAAAAATCTTACCCAGCACTTCCAAAAGGCCTTTGAAGTTCACTCTAGTGTCAATTGAACATTTGCCCTCCTGTACTCCCACAGCACTTTCCTTTACATGCCTAGTATTATAGTTGTCCTTAGGGGTATATCTTCCCTAAAATGGTCAATTGTGGAGCATATCAGCCAGCTTTTCTATATCTTTCTATATCTTTGCATAGCCCCCCCCCCAACTTAACGTAATGCCCTATACATAGGAATTCCCAGTAAATGTTTATTGAATTCAGTTCAGTTTTCCATTGAGTTCAGTACTGAATTCTTCAGGAATTTGAGACGAGAGTAGTAGATTAAAAAAATAATAATTTGCTTTATCAGTATTTTTGTGGTACTACCGTTCAAATCCTTTTAAAATTAACAGTTGAGTTTTTTTTTTAAGTGGCTTTATTGTATCTAAGATTTTTACCATATTTAAGGTATCTTTAATGTAATGAGATAAAGCATATATTTCCCTGTCAGTACTTGGTGATTTTTCTTCCTTGAGATTTTTGTTTTCTACTCATTATGAAAGTAAAAAACCTCCTGGAACCAATGATAAGGGATAAAATAAAAATAGGAAATTAATGTATAAGAGGAGATGTACATAGGAAATGGAAATACATTTAAATCGGAGTCACACTTTTAAAACATGAAAAAAAAAAGACAAAAGAACATTAGTATTTTTTGAAGTAAGCTTTCCAAATATGAGGTAGATTCTCAGATGAAAAGAAAGTATATCCCATGTGATCAAGACAGAATATAGGAAAGCACCAATGAAAGGTGAATTTGGCTGAAAGAGAAATATCAAAGCTGTTCTGAAACCAGCCCCAGCCAGAGCACGAAGAATCAAAAAGTTGAGGACAAGATTTTTGGGATCATCATTATACAGTGGTTATAATGAACATCACCCACCCGATACTATCATCTGTATAACTTTAACAAGATGATCAGCAAAAACCATACTTTTGTTGAAGCAAGTTCAGCTTTTGAAATGAACATCTTCGTATTTTGTAAACTGGTGTCCTTCCTGACTTCTACTTCTTTTCATTGCTCTTGTTAAAACATTCAGAGAATACGACAACTACTCAAGCATCATGTCCTCTTAATTTTTATGTATATTTACATCAGGAAAACATATTCCTTCTATTCAAAAAAATGAGTGTAATTGAGCAACCTCAACCAAAAGTAAAATGTCTAAAAGTTAAGGAAAAAGATATATTTTGCAAAAGGAAAAGGGAGAGAGCTGAAAAGATAAGCAACTGATGAAGTCAAGCTAGAAAATGATGAATCTAAATGAAGAACTAGTGTATGACTTCCTTTTCCACTGAGGATAAATTAAGCAGTTGGAGCAGCGGAGTTAGAGATTTAGGCAAAGAGTGGATGTTCTAACAAGCTACTTGTTCATAGTGTTTCCCTCTCAAACACCTGTTCCTCTGCCAATTCTTGGATGCTGAGTTACTTTCAGTTTATGTACAGGGAATCTTGAGTAATTTCTTTTAGGAATAATTATGGAGAAAGGACATAGTTAGATTTAAGAAAAGTAAAAAGAAGTGCATTGGATGACAGAGTAGAGAACTGAGATCTTTGCAATGCAGCCTGAGGTTGCCAACGCATTTTCATAATTAAAATGTCCAGTTATGGACCATGATCTTTTTGTTATTCTGTGACTATGGAGTGGGTGGAGTGAGAGACGGGAGGTGGGGAACGGGCAGTGGACATGGAAGGTCACCTGGCAGTGAGTTTCCATTAGTAAGAAAGTACAAGCAATTGTACTATGACCATCACTAATACTACTTACGCTGCTGCTACTGCTAGCCAACACTGTGTGCCAAGCTCTCTTCTAAGAGCTCACAACAACCTCTCTTTCCATCCCTGTGTGATAAGCCTCGGGCACGGAGGAGTTAAGTCATTTACCCAAGGCCATGCAGCTCATAAGTGGCAAGCTGGGTGTGAATCCAAATCATCTGATTCTAGAAGCACACTCTAAACAACTGTGCTAATGTAGGCTCTCACACAGAGAAATGTTTCCTGAAGGTAAGGGACACAGTAACTCCGAACTCCTAGTAGTTCTCTAATGTGTTGCGTTCAGTCTCCTGCCTCTGCTTATGCTGTTTCCTTGCCTTGAGTGACCTCCTTCCAACCATCCTTTCCTTCACACGGCTAACTCTTTTTTTTTTTTTTTTTTTAATTTAATTTATTTTTGGCTGTGTTGGGTCTTCGTTTCTGTGCGAGGGCTTTCTCTAACTGTGGCAAGCGGGGGCCACTCTTCATCACGGTGCGTGGGCCTCTCACTATAGCGGCCTCTCTTGTTGCGGAGCACAGGCTCCAGACGCGCAGGCTCAGTAGTTATGGCTCACGGGCCTAGTTGCTCCGCGGCATGTGGGATCTTCCCAGACCAGGGCTCGAACCTGTGTCCCCTGCATTGGCAGGCAGATTCTCAACCACTGTGCCACCAGGGAAGCCCCAAACACACGGCTAACTCTTCACCCTTCAGGTCTCAGCTCAGGGGCCATCCTGCTCAGCACAGCTTTCCAGAACCCTCCTCAAGGTGGGTGGGGTCCCTTCCCTCACAGACATATGTGGTACCCTATGAGTACATCCATAATAGCATTTACCATAGCATCCTGATACCACCGTTCTGCCTCATCTTGACACCTTGGATCCTCCTGCTAACTTGTCCTTCACATCTAGTCAACCATGGTGCACAGGAGATTTCACCTCTTCTAGTATTTCTAGACCAATCCCTTCCCCTCTACTCCTGTGACCACTACCCTGGTTCTCTCAGTACCTCCTGCAGTCGCCTTCTGAGAGGTCCTTCTGCCTCCAATCTCCACACACCTGCCCCGTCCAGCCCTCTGTGACCTGGGGAAATGCCACACAAGGCCCAGAGCAGTCTTGTTTCGTTACTCCCTTTAGCCTCCTCCCTTGACAGATGGCTGCTTTGTGCTATCGGCCTTGGATCTGGAGCTCCAGCAATGCTCAACTACAAGTTGTTCCAACCCCGTCCCACCCTCAGTCACTCCTCCCAACAGACTGTCTCTCGCTTCTGTACATCTGTCTACATGTTGTTGTTCATGTGCACATGAAATGCCCTCTCCCCTTCGCTGACAACTCCTGTTCAACTTTCTTTTTTTTTTTAATTGAAATACAGTTGATTTACAATATTATATTAATTTCAGGTGTACAGCATAATGATTCAGGACTTTTTACAGATTATACTCCATTAAAAGTTACTACAAGGCAATGGCTGTAATTCCCTGTGCTATACAATCTATCTTTGCTGCCTATCTATTTTATACATAGTAGTTTGTATCTGTTAATCCCATACCCCTAATTTCCACCCCCTTCCCTCTCCCCAATAGTAACCACTAATTTCTTTTCTATATCTGTGAGTCTGTTTCTGTTTTGCTACTTACATTCATTTGTTTTATTTTTTGGATTCCACATATAAGTGATATAATAGCATACTGTATTTGTCTTTCTCTGTCTGACTTATTTCACTAAGCATAATATTCTCTAGGTCCATCCATGTTGCTGCAAATGGCAGAATTTCATTCTTTTCTATGGCTGAGCAATATTCCATTATATATTTCATATATATATATATACCACATCTTCTTTATCTATTCATCTGTTGATGGACCCTTGGGTTGCTTCCATATCTTTTTTTTTTTTTTTTTTTAAAGATTTATTGATTGATTGATTGATTGCTATGTTGGGTCTTCGTTTCTGTGCCAGGGCTTCCTGTAGTTGTGGCAAGCGGGGGCCACTCTTCATCGCGGTGCGCAGGCCTCTCACTATCGCGGCCTCTCTTGTTGCGGAGCACAGGCTCCAGACGCGCAGGCTCAGCAGCTGTGGCTCACGGGCCCAGCCGCTCCGCGGCATGTGGGATCCTCCCAGACCAGGGCGCGAACCCGTGTCCCCTGCATTAGCAGGCAGACTCACAACCACTGCGCCACCAGGGAAGCCCTCCATATCTTGATTATTGTAAACAGTGCTGCTATGAACATTGTGGTGCATATATCTTTACGAATTAGTGTTTTTGGTTTTTTTGGATATATACCCAGAGTGGAATTGCAGGATCATATGATATCTCTATTTTTAGTTTTTTGAGGAACCTCCATACAGTTTTCCTTAGTGGCTGCACCAATTTATATCCCCACCAACAATGTACACGGGTTCCCTTTTCTCCATATCCTCACCAATATTTGTTATTTGTAGACATTTTGATGATAGCCATTCTGACAGGTGTGAGGTGATATCTCATTGTAGTTTTGATTTGCATTTCTCTAATAATTATCTATGTTGATCATCTTTTCATGTGCCTGTTAGCCATCTGCTTGTCTTATTTGGAAAAATGTCTGTTGAGGTCTTCTGCCCATTTTTTGATTGGGTTGTTTGGGTTTTTTTGATATTGAATTGTATGAGCTATTTATATATTTTGGATATTAACACCTTGTCAGTCGTATCATTTGCAAATTTTCTCCCAGTTCGTAGGTTGTCTTTTTGTTTTGTTGATGGTTTCCTTTGCTTTGCAAAAGTTTTTAAGTTTAATTAGGTTCCATTTGTTTATTTTTGCTTTTATTTCTTTTGCCTTAGGAGACAGATCAAAAAAATTATTGCTACTATTAATATCAAAGAGTGTTCTGCCTAATGTCACTTCCATGAGTTTGATGGCTTATGGTCTTACATTTAGGTCTTTAATCCATTTTGAGTTTATTTTTGTATATGGTGTGAGGAAATGTTCTAATCTCATTGTTTTACTTGTAACTGTCTAGTTTTCCCAGCAGCACTTGCTGAAGAGAATGCCTTTTCTCCATTGTATATTCTTGCCTCTTTTGCCCTAGATTAATTGACCATAGGTGCATGGGTTTATTTCTGGGCTCTCTATTCTGTTCCATTGATCTATTTGTCTGTTTTTGTACCAGTACAAAAACACTGTTTTGATTACTGTACCACACTGTTTTGATTACTGTAGCTTTGTAGTATAGTCTGAAGCCTGGGAGGGTGATACCTTCAGCTTTGTTCTTCTTTTCCAAGAGTGTTTTGGCAATTCAGGGTCTTTTGTGATTCTATATGAATTTTAGGATTATTTGTTCTAGTTCTATGAGAAATGTCATGGGTATTTTGATAGAGATTGCATTAAATCTGTATATTGTTTTGAGTAATTTTAACAATATTAATTCTTCTAGTTCAAGAGCATACGATATCTTTCCATTTCTTCGTACCATCTTCGATTTCCTTCATCAGTGTACAGTTTTCAGAATATAGGTCTTTCACCTCCTTGGTTAAGTTTATTCCTAGGTGTTTTATTCTTTTTGATGCAATTTTAAACAGGATTTTTTTTTTTAATTTTTCCTTCTGATAATTCATTGATGGTTTATAGAAAAGCCACAGATTTCTGTATGTTAATCTTGTATCCTGCAACTTTTCTAAATTCATTTATAAGTTCTAATAGTTTTGGGGTGGAGACGTTAGGGTTTTCTATATAAAGTATCATGTCATCTGCAAATAGTGACAGTTTTACTTCTTCCCTTCCAATGTATCCAAATTTTATTATTATTATTATATTACTATTATTACTTTTATTTCTTTTTCTTGTCTAATTGCCATGGCTAGGACTTCCAATACTACGTTAAATAGAAGTGGAGAAAGTGGACATCCTGGTCTTATTCCTCAATTTAGAGGAAAGGCTTTCAGTTTTTCACCACTGAGTATGATGTTAGCTATGGTTTGTCATAAATGGCCTTAATTATGTTGAGATATGTTCCCTCTATATCTACCATGATGAGAGTCTTTATCACGAATGGATGTTGAATTTTGTCAGATGCCTTTTCTGTGTCTATTGAGATGCACATGTGATTTTTATCCCTCCATTTGTTAACGTGGTGTATCACACTGATTGATTTGCAAATATTGAACCATCCGTGTGTCCCTGGAATAAGTCCAACTTGATCATGGTGTATGACCTCTTTTATATATTGTTGGATTTGGTTTGCTAATATTTTTTTGAGGATTCCTGCTTGACTTTCAAGGCAACTTTGCTGTCACTTACACTCAGAATCCATAGGTAGGCCCTCACCCAGTTGCACCAGCAGTGTGATCTCCTCATGCCCTGTACCTTATTCTTTCATGGAGCTCATTACTTTATATTCCAATCATCCCTTTGTGCTTCTGCCTCCCCCACTAGAGAGGAAATTCTTGAAAGTGAGGACTGGTATATACTTATCATGATATTGTCAGTGCCTGGGACATAGCAAAAGCTTGATAAATGTCTGATGAATTAATTAAGGAGTTAATATACATGTTTAAATGTCACATATATAAATAACATTATTTCCACCTTTTATGCCTCGTGCCTTACTATTTCTCCTTCCCCCTCACTGCTCATTAAACTTGGAGCTGTCCTTGTGTGTACCATGACCTGTGTGGTTATTTACAGTGTTCCTGATGCTCCTCTTGGGCTCCGGTTGAAATCTCTGGCACTGAAATTGCCTCTCTCCCCAGCGGATGCCAACCCCTATAGGCAGGGATGGAGTTTTGCTCATTTTTGTGTCTCTCTAGTACTTACCAGAGGCTCAGCACTAATATATGTTAAACAGTTTGGAATAACTTTAAAAAAGTAATATGTTTCATGTTTAGTACTTCAGGCCCTTTATTTAGCTGTGCTGAGTTGAGTGAATACAAAAAATAATTACTGTGAAGGCCCTGCTTTAATCTCATCTCATAGCTTTCAATCAAGCAAGAGGTTTTACAAGCAACACACTAAGGCCCTTGGCAAGCTTTGTTAATCTTAATAACAGGTGGTCTTATTAGGCCTGAACAGATGTAGATGATGTTCTTATCACTTTTAGGAAAAAAATGGCCTCCATTACCATCTGAGAGTAATATAATTGCATATATGACCAATAATCAGATTAATGAATTCTTAAAGGTAAACAAGTCCAGCTTGTTATATCTTTATTAAGCGAATTTCCACAGATTTGTGAGATCTTTGACGTAAATTCGTGGTTCCCATGATAACCAGGTGGGAATAACCCACTAAGCCACTTCAGGCCATGAAGAGGTCATTTTTAATTAAAAGTGCCAACACATCTGACAAGTAAGTTCTCAGGCTAGCATCCTACACACTTTGCATTGATCCTTTCCTAATGAACTCTTATAAACCTGTGGGTTTATCCCAATGAAGGCTGCACACTGCTGAAGCAACAGAGAGACTGCAACTGCTCATGGTCAGGCTGACAAGGCATGATGTAAACTTTCCCGGCTTCCATTCATTTTATTGTTTGAAAAGGATATTTCTATTACCTAGATAATCATATAATATTTATTTTTGTTATAAGCTGCTGGTCAAAGCAGTAAAATAAAAATGCAAAGCAAACAATTCATGATTTGAGATAGCATGGACATAATTCTCATCATTGCTAGTGAATAAAATTAACTTCAATAATAGAAAAAGCTCTTCCTTTATGTTAAAGTAATTTTGTTGGCAGTACATTGCACCTTGTTGGTCTTATGTGAGATCTTATTTTTCCCATTAATTTATATCCACTCTACTTGATGATTTGTAACTTTCTATTTGAAGAAAATAAAATCACACTTCTTTTGAGGCATGTTAACTTTTACCAATGTTAACTGCATGTGGTTTTTCTCTTGTTAGTGCCATGCAGGATACTGGGTTTGCCATGTAGGCACCCTCTCTATACTCTCTCAGAGCTTACTGACTAACAAGGAAAAACAAAGGAAAAAAATTAACAACGATGGACAGCATAGCAATGCATTATAATGGAGATATGCACAGAGGCAATGAGAGAACAGAGGGGAGGTATCTGAAGCAGGGACTGGGAAAGGCTTAGGGTGGGAAAGTTCCAAGAAGGCTTCCCAGAGGAGGAGATGCTGAACTGAACTGAGGTTCACAAAGGAGTAAAGAGTTAGGAACAGCGTGTTAGTTTCCTAGAGCTGTCGTAACAAAATACCACAAACTGGGTGGCTTGAAACGACAGGAATCTGTTCTCTCACTGTTCTGTAGGCTAGAATCCAAGATCAAGGTGTCAGCAGGGTTGGTTCCTTCCAGTGGCTCTGAGGGAGAATCTGTTCCATGTCCCTCTGCTAGCTTCTGGTGGTTGCCAGCAGTCCTTGGTTTGTAAATACATCACTCCAATCTCTGCTCCTATCTCTTCACGGGACATTCTCCCCTGTATTTGTGTCTTTGTCCATATTTCCCTCTTCTTATGACACATCCTAACTTGATTCTATCTACTGAGACCCTAGTTGTGGATTAAGGTCACAGTCACAGTTTCTGGGTGGACCTGAATTTTAGGGGACAGTATTCAGCTAGTACAGAGGTCATTCAAGAAATAGGAAGCAGCATGGATAAGGCCACGTGGGGACCTTGACATGTTTGAGCAACCATGGATGCTTGTCAACGGTTGGATTGAAAGGCTCTGGGAATCCTAACAAGTTATGAGGCTTAAGAGGTAACAGGAGCTTCGTCACAAAGAGTTTTGTGTGCCAAGCTCAGGAATTTGAATTTCCTCATGAAATGTGTGGGTGTCACAGGATTTTAATTCTGGAAGGTACATGATCATATTTACATTTTAGAAAATCTCTCTGGCAGCAGTGTGGAGAAGAGAAGAAGGTACAGATTGCAGGCAGAGATTATGTAGGAAGTCCTTGAAATAATTCTGGCGAGAAATGATAAGCACCTACATTACATCAGCAGCAGGGAGACTAGAGAAGAGGTGGTTCATAGAGGAGATATGTAGAAAGAAGGATCTCTGAGACATGGTGGCTAGTTAGATGTGAAGGAGGAGAAGAGAAAGACAAGAATGGCTTTCCAGTTTCTGGCTTGCGTGAGGAGATGGAGGTGACATTCGCTGAGATAATTAAGGAGGAGGAACATGCTTAGAGGTAAAGGTGGATGAGCTTTTGGACCTATTTGAGGTACCAATAACACTTCTAAGTGGAGAGCTGCTATTTTGGAGATCAATAGGCAGTTCTGCCTTGAGATTTGAGATTCATGAACATATAAGTAATTGTGTCCCTCAAGTTGAGTGTAAAAAGTGAGAGGAGCAGACGATCTGGGAAATGCCAACATTTAGGAAATTAATTGAGGAAAAAAGAACCAAAGAATGCATTAAAGAGGAGATTTCTGTAGAAAAAAGAGGAAAACCCAGGGAGAGCATACCACAGATAAGAGAGCTTCCAGAAGGACACAGTGCTCAGACTGTCAAATGCTACTGAGAAGTCAGCAGAGGTAAGGAGAGAAGAGTGTTTGTTTTGGCAAAATCCAGTCATTGATGGCTTTAGCAAGGCCAGTTTCAGTGGAGTGGCAGGAATGACAGAGGAAGAAACAAGACCATAGTAGGTTTGGGACAAGGGAGGCATGTAGGGATTGTGGACTGTCTTTTCAAGAAGTTGGATTGTGAGGGAATCGAAGATCTCTTGGAGTCAGTAGCTCCGTGGGGTTAGGGAAGAGGTTTCCCCTAATGATGGGGATTTAAGCATGCTGTGATCCAACTCAAGTGGGAAAATATGGGTTCTACAGGGTGGCCTTGGGGCAGAGGTGGAAGGTGGAAAAGTGTAGGGATATCTCTTACAAATAAAGGAGTCTATGAGGACATGTTCTTAAGGCAGTTGAGGGGTTTCTCATACAGTTGCTATGTGGACATCTTGTTAATATGAATAAAAATCTTTCCTTCATTCTCCATGAAATGGGCATTTTTTGCTGGCTACCTTTCCCAAATCCATTCCCTGTCCTTTTGGAACAACGTTCCCATTTCCTCTTGGGGAATTGATTGTTCTGCTATGTTTGCAGCCTTAGAACTCTTAGACAAGATGCCCTGTCCTCCCCAGGCAAGGGTCAATTGTGCCTCTCTCCTAGGGCTTTGAATCTGGGGCCTTAACTGGTACAGAGGTTTGGGGGATGGGAGGAGGGGGTGATTAGAGTTAACTTATCCCAGTGACAGTTCTTTACCATACCCTGGCTTCTGCCCTCTTCTACCTTGCTTCTGTAGCCTCTCCTTCAATTCTATGACTACCCCATATCCTTTGATAGGCTATAGTGCCAAAGACTCTGGAGCCACATGGCTTGGGTTCAAATCCAGTTTGGCCACATCCTACCTGCGTGACCTGGAGCAAGTTATCACTTAGCTTCTCTGTGCCTTGGTTTCCCTATCTGTGGGACTAGCAATGGTGCCTATATACAGGGTTCTCTAGGAATTAATGAGTTTAATGCTTAGAATGGTGCCTACTCAAAGTAAGCGCTATAGGTGTTTGTTATTATTATTCCAATAAATCCCCCTTCTCTGTAAGCTAACCAGGATCATCTGTTGCTATGTGGCATGAAAGAATCTTAATGGATACCTCTTTCATTCCAAAGGTGTAACATTATATTATACTGAACTTGAAAATCGCATGTAATTGATACTTTCGTAGGGATTGACCATTCACAATGGTTTAGAGAGAAAGAGAATTTGAATATGATAGTATAGTTGTGGCAAATGGATGAAAGCTCTCATTTAAGTTTCAAATAAAGAAGGTTAACAAGAGACATTAATGGCATGTTTGTACAGAGTTTTGGAGAAAAAATATGGGGGAGTTTTAAAAAATTATTTTGAAATGTGATAACTCCACACTGTCTACTGATAGAAATGAGATGGATATGATTGTTCCTTTCTTTCTAAATTCATAATACAGTAGAAAATGCAGTGATCCAAGAATCAGATTTGAAGGCTTATGTCACTTATGTCCCCTAAAGGTGACATTTCTCAATGAGTCTCAATTTCCTCATGAAGAAAATGCTCACTGCTGTACGACATTGAGCTCTGGGGTAGTTTGTTACACAGCAATATTGCAGCTAAAAGTAACTGATAAGGTGGGTTATAAAGCAGTGGGATTAGGTAAGATTCCCTTTAAGGAAAAGGGGGAAAAGGCCGAGGAATAAATCTAACAAACTCTGGCAGTTAGAGTTAAGGAGGAAAAGCTACCCAAGGAGGACTGCAGAGAAATACAGAAGAAAACAAATAAATGGCGGGTCATGGAGGCCAAGAGAGGCACACATTTCAAAGAAGAAATAGTCACATGTTGAATGTGGCTAAGAGGTCAACTAAGATGAAGGCAGAAAGTCTTTGGGATTCATCCACATCGAGGTCACCAGTGATGTCAGCGTGAGCCTGGGTGGAATGCAGTGATGAAGGTTGGGCTTTATGAGTCAAATAATGAGCAACTAGTGACAAGAAATTATACCCAGGAGCCTCAGACACCCAAGGACAGAGGACAGAAAAAAGAAGTTTGGAATGACTAAGGCCCAGCAAGTGGCCCAGCAATGAAACATGACAATTTCCTCTCTGCAGACAAGTAATCTAAGGTCACCATTGTGGACTGACTCTCCAAGGTCCCATGACACAAGGGGAAAAGCCAAGTTGTAGATCTGATAGGTGGAGTGATAATGGGCAGGCAGCCACGTAGGGCAACATCTGGGTCAGCACAAGAAAGCACAGTGGTTTGGAAGTAGAATATAGTTCAGCCTGTGTTCCCTGGGGTTCCTGGTCCCTCCCTGGCATGCACAGTGTGTGGACTACAGACTGCCCCTTGCTGACAGATGTTCTGCTCTTGCAGGTCTCTTGTGTCTTCCCCTGTGATCATCTTGCCTCCCACCTAGACATAGGCCCCACAAGGGCGGGATCTGCCACTTCTCCTGAGAGGTTAGCCCACAAATAGAGGGAACACTGGCTACTCTTTTCACTGTTTGGGCTGGAATCTACAATTCCGAAGCCATTTTAAGAATTCAGCTGTAACCTCAAAAGCCACTGTGATGGAGAATGGACACTTCTGAGGTCATAACACTCCCCAACTTTAATGGTTCTAGGAGAAAAATTCTTTGTTTGGGCTGAAGGCCCTTCCCAAACTGTGTGAGAAGCTAATGAATCAGAATGAACTGTTGAAGAGGAAAAAAAGACATTAAAAAAGTGTTATATTTAGGTCTGCCCAAACAAGCATATTTGACCCATATCCTTTTTCTTTTCTTTTTTTTTAAGTGATTCAGTTATACATCTATACATACATATATATTCTTTTTCAGATTCCTTTCCATTTAGGCTATTACATGATATTGAATATAGTTCCCTGTGTGATACAGTAGGACCTTGTTGTTTATCTGTCTTATATACAGTAGTGTATATCTGTTAATCCCAAACTCCTAATTCATCCCTCCCTCCCCATCCCCCTTTGGTAACCATAAGTTTGTTTTCTATGTCTGTGAGTCTATTTCTGTTCTGTAAATAAGTTCATTTGTATCATCTTTTTAGATTCCACATATAAGTGATATCATAGGATATTTGTCTTTGATTTATTTCACTTAGTATGATAATCTCTAGGTCCATCCATATTGTTGCAAATGGTATTATTTCATTCTTTTTTATGGCTGAGTAATATTCCATTGTGTGTGTGTGTGTGTGTGTGTGTGTGTGTGTGTGTGTGTGTGTATGCCACATCTTTATCCTTTCATCTCTTGGTGAACACTTAGGTTGCTTCCATGTCTTGGCTGTGTGCACCATGAACACTGGGGTGCACGTATCTTTTCTAATATTAGAGTTTCATCTTTTCCAGGTATATGCCCAGGAGTGGGATTGCTGGATCATATGATAACTCTATTTTTAGTTTTTTAAGGAAGCTCCAGACTGTTCTCCATAGTGGCTGCACCAATTTACATTCCCAGCAACAGTATAGGAAGGTTCCATTTTCTCCACACCCTCACCAACATTTATTATTTGTAGACTTTTTGATGATGGCCATTCTGACTGGTATGAGGTGATACCTCACCAGTACTCACAAAACCATGTATTTTTGACATGCATTTCTCTAATAATTAGCAATGTTAAGCACCTTTTCGTGTGTCTGTTGGCCATCTGTATGTCTTCTTTGGAGAAATGTCTATTGGGGGTCTTCTGCCTATTTTTTGATTGGGTTGTTTGGGTTTTTCTGTTATTGAGCTGCAGGAGCTGTTTGTGTGTTTTGGAAATTAATCCCTTGTCAGTTGCATCAATTGCAAATACTTTCTTCCATTCCATAGGTTGTCTTTTTGTTTTGTTTATGGTTTCCTTTGCTGTGCAAAACCTTTTAAGTTTGATTAGGTCCCATTTGTTTACTTTTGCTTTTATTTCCATTACTTTAGGAGACGATCCAAAAAAATATTGCTGCGATTTATGTCAAAGAATGTTCTGCCTATGTTTTTCTCTAGGAGCTTTGTAGTGTCCGGTCTTACATTATAGTATCCAGTCTTACATATGACATGTAGTATTATAACCTATCATTTTATGAATGTATCCCTCCTGTCCCCATTATGGGAATGTTAAGTATATGTTCAGACTAAAGCTGCAGGAGCCAAACTCCTCCTGCTGGATTCTTGGCAGGCAACCAACATACCCAGCCAACATACCCACTCTACAAATGAGAGTAGGAGAAATGATGATACCACCACCTTTGAATTCCCGTCATGTGGGTAATAGAGAAGAGGCTGGGAAACACTGCCAATATGCCTGACAATAATAATAATCTATAACTGTTCTTTCCCTGTTTCTTTACAGATTGCAATGCACTCACATTATTTTCTAATACATTTGTGTTTCTTCTCTTTTAGTTTTAGAGGCTTTGGGATGAGTGAGGGGAGGATACACTTCTCATGTGTAACAGATTACCTGTTATTTCTGTAGAGAAACATAAGAGTGATGTCTAGTTTTTCAAAAGAAACTAACCACCATTTATGTTAGCACCCCCCAAATGAAATATTTAGGTATAAATCTAACAAAATATGTACAAAATCTATGAGGAAACCTACAAGACTCTGGTGAATGAAATCAAAGAACTAAATAAATGAAGAGATATTCCATGTTCATGGATAGGAAGAGTCAGTAATGGCAAAATGTCAGTTCTTCCCAACTTGATCTATAAGTTTAATGAAAAACCAATTGAAATCTCAGCAAGTTATTTTGTGATCTTGACAAACTGATTCTAAAGTTTATGTGGAGAGGCAAAAGACCTAGAATAGCCAACACAATATTGAAGAAGAACAGAGTTGAAGGACTGATGCTACCAAACTTCAAGGCTTACTATAAAGCTACAGTAATCAAGGCAGTCTGGTATTGGTGAAAGAACAAATAAATCAATGGAACGTTGAAATGTCATTAGAGTACAGATATAGGCCCACATAAATATAGTCAACTGATCATGAAGAAAAGAGCAAAGGCACTACAATGAAGCAAAGATAGTCTTTTCAGCAAATGGTACTGGAACAACTGGACATCCACATGCAAAAAAGTTAGTCTAGGTACAGATCTTACACTCCTCACAAAACTTAATTCAAAATAGATCATAGACCTAAATGTAAAATGCAAAACTATAAAACTCCTAGAAGATCACATAGGAGAAAACCAAGATGACCTTGGATATGGTGGTGACCTTTTAGATACAACACTAAAGGCACAATCCATGAAAGGAAAAATTGATAAACTGAACTTCATTAAAATTAAAAACTTATGCTCTATGAAAGATGATGTCAAGAGAATGAGAAGGCAAACTACAGATTAGAAGAAAATATTTTCGTAAGACAAACCTGAAAAAGGACTGTTAATTCAAATATGCAAAGAACTCTTAAAACTCAACCAGAAAACAAACAACCTGATTTTAAAATGGGCCAAAAATCTTTAACAGATACTTCACCAAAGAAGATATACAGATAGCAGATAAGCATGTGAGAAGATGTTCCACATCATATGTCATCAGAGAAATGCAAATTAAAGCAACAACAAGATATCGCTACACACCAGTTAGAATGACTAAAATCCAAAAAAATAATAATACCAAATGCTGATGAGGATGTGGACCAACAGGAACTCTCATTCATTGCTGGTGGGAATGCAAAATGGTACAGCCACTTTGGAAGACAGTTTGGCAGTTTCTTACAAAGCTAAACATACTCTTAACATACAATCCAGCAGTTGCACTCTTTGGTATTTACCCAAACAAGCTGAAAACTGACAGTCACATAAAATCCTGTACATGGATGCTTATAGCAGCTTTATTCGTAATTACCAAAACTTGGAAACAACCAAGATGTCTTTCAGTAGATGAATGAATAAGTAAGCAATGGTTTATCTGGACAATGGAATATTATTCAATGCTAAGAAGAAAAGAAAAAACTTGGAAGAACCTTAAATGCATATTACTAAATGAAAGAAGCCAATCTGAAAAGGCCACATACTGTATAATTCCAACTATATGACATTCTGGAAAAGGCAAAACTATGGAGACAGTAAAAAGATCACTATTTTCCAAACTATAAGACACGGATGAAAGAAATCAAGGATGACACAAACAGATGGAGAGATATACCGTATTCTTGGATTGGAAGAATCAATATTGTGAAAATGACTATACTACCCAAAGCAATCTACAGATTCAGTGCAATCCCTATCAAATTACCAGTGACATTTTTTACAGAACTAGAACAAAAAAATTTAAAAATTTGTATGGAGACACAAAAGACCCTGAATAGCCAAACCAGTCTTGAGGGAAAAAAAACAGAGCTGGAGGAATCAGACTCCCTGACTTCAGACTCTGTTACAAAGCTACAGTAATCAAGATAATATGGTACTGGCACAAAAACAGAAATATAGATCAATGGAACACAATAGAAAGCCCAGAGATAACCCACGCACCTATGGTCAACTAATCTATGACAAAGGAGGCAAGGATGTACAATGGAGAAAAGACAGTCTCTTCAATAAGTGGTGCTGGGAAAACTGGACAGCTACATGTAAAAGAATGAAATTAGAACACTCCCTAACACCATACACAAAAATAAACTCAAAATGGATTAGAGACCTAAATGTACGACCAGACACTATCAAACTCTTAGAGGAAAACATAGGCAGAACACTCTATGATATAAATCACAGCAAGATCTTTTTTGATCCACCTCCTAGAGTAATGGAAATAAAAACAAAAATAAACAAATGGGACCTAATGAAACTTAAAAGCTTTTGCAAAGCAAAGGAAACTACAAACAAGATGAAAAGACAACCCTCAGAATGGGAGAAAATATTTGCAAACGAATCAACAGACAAAGGATTAATCTCCAAAATATATAAACAGCTCAAGCAGCTCAATATTAAAAAACTAAACAACCCTATCCAAAAATGGGCAGAAGACCTAAATAGACTTTTCTCCAAAGAAGACATACAGATGGCCAAGAGGCATATGAAAGGATGCTCAACATCACTAATCATTAGAGAAATGCAAATCAAAACTACAATGAGGTATCACCTCACACCAGTTAGAATGGGCATCTTCAGAAAATCTCCAAACAACAAATGCTGGAAAGGGTGTGGAGAAAAGGGAACCCTCCTGCACTGTTGGTGGGAATGTAAATTGATACAGCCATTATGGAGAACAATATAGAGGTTCCTTAAAAAACTAAAAATAGAACTACCATATGACCCAGAAATCTCACTACTGGGCATATACCCAGAGAAAACCATAACTCAAAACACACATGCACCCCAATGTTCATTGCAGCACTATTTACAATAGCCAGGTCATGGAAGCAACCTAAATGCCCACTGACAGACAAATGAATGGATAAAGAAGATGTGGTACATATATACAATGGAATATTACTCAGCCATAAAAAGGAACGAAATTGGGTCATTTGTAGAGATGTGGATGGATCTAGAGATTGTCATACAGAGTGAAGCAAGTCAGAAAGAGAAAAACAAATATCATATATTAACGCATATATGTGGAACCCAGAAAAATGGTACAGATGAACTGATTTGCAGGGCAGAAATAGAGACACAGATGTAGAGAACAAACGTATGGACACCAAGGGGGAAAAGTGGCGGGGGGGTGGGGGGTGGTGGTGGGATGAACTGGGAGATTGAAATTGACATGTATACAGTAATATGTATAAAATAGATAACTAATAAGAACCTGCTGTATAAAAAATAAATATAATAAAATTCAAAAATTCAAAAAAAAAAGAAAACACAGATATCAAAAAAAATTAAAAAAAGAAAAAGATCAGTGTTTTCCAGGGATTAAAAGGGCAGGGGGGTTGCTCACTCAGGCAGCACATGTACTGAAAAAGAAGGGCAGGGAGGGGAGAGATGCATAGGTGGGGCACAGAGTGACATAGAACACTGAAACTACTCTGTATGGTACCACAATGATGGGAACACGTCATTATGCATTTGTCCAAACCCACAGAATGTACAACACCAAGAATGAGCCCTAATGTAAACTATGGACGTTGGGTGATAATGCTGTGTCCACGTCGGTTCATCAGTTGTAACAGATGTACCACTCTGCTGGGGGACGTTAATAGCGGGGGTTATGCATGTGTGGTGTTAGGAGTATGTGAAAAATGTCTCTATCTTCCTATCAGTTTTGCTATAAACCTTAAACTGCTTTTTAAAAATAAAGTCTTAATTTTAAAAAAAAGTTTAATGGTATTTCCAGAGTGACATTAGGGATTTTTAAGTTTCTTCTTTACATTTTTTATATTCTAAAATTTACTTATAGTTACTGTTGGTGGTTGCATTAATCATATTTCTCAACTCAGTTTATGAGCACTGGTCTGTAAAGGACGCTATCTTGTTTAATTATTTAAATAATTAATTAATTTCTCTTTATCCTTTTCCCCATGGGTCACCATGGCCTGTCATGCCATTTTTATATGTTCTTATAAAAACGATATTATATCAATATGTCTATTTCTATTGTATAAATTTTTTTAAAAAGTAACTACTGAGAGTATCTTTTTCAGCTAGCCTTTCTACATGTATAAATAAGGAAAAGGAAAATCTAAATTCTAGGCAATAACAGACGTGTCTAGTGCAATAGTAAGTAATGAAAGGGATCTATAATTAAGAAAGATTACATTAAAATGTGAATTAGAATATCATTAGCAAAACTATAATAATTAAAATAAATATTCTGAAAGGGACCTAAAGATCAGTGTACATTTTAACTTATATGTGGAATCTAAAAGACAAATTAATGTAACAAAACAGAAACAAGAATAGAACGAAGTGGTGGTTGGCCTCTGAGGGGAGGGGGGTCAGGGGATGGGCGGAATAATGAAGGGAATTAAGAGGTACAAACTACCAGTTCTAAAATAAAAAAGTCATGGGCATGTAATGTACAGCACAGGGAATATAGTCAGTAATACTGCAATAACTTTGTATGGTGTGTAAGCTATAAAAATAATTGAATCACTATGTTGTATACCTGAAACTAATGTAATATTGTAAGTCAACTATACTTGGATAAAATTTTTTAAATTAATTTTTAAAGGATCAGTGTATAGACAGTTGATAGAATAAATAAGAGGAGTAAAAACTGTATAAAATACAATTATACACGTTTATACCTGGTGCACAGTAGGTGATCCATAAATATTTATGAAAGAATGGTTGGTAATTCATTGTTAGTAACAAAAAATACTCCATATTATTTGCTATATGGCAGAGGGACAAGATAGCTCTGAGCTCCAAGACAGGTAATTCTGTTTTCAAGCAATAATTTCCTGGAATTCAAGTCTCTTGAGACAGGTAAGGCTCAGAGGAACTTCCCTTGAAATTAAGTCTGCCTGGCCTAGGTAAACTGTAGACATTATTTATTATGGAACTGAGAGAACCACGTGAAACTGACCCACTGTTAAGATCGCTTAGGCAGATTAGGATTTTGTTTTCCTTTTTTTCTTTACGAAATGTGTTGGCAAATATTAAGCAGTCTGATTAGGATCCCAGATTGCATTATGGTGACGACATTACAGTTCGTCATTACTGGTGACGTTGACAGGGAGGCAAACAAAGGTCTGTTTCATTAAGGAAGAAATAAATAACCGCCCAGGAAGGGGTTGCGCAATCATTTTTCCTAGAGCTCTTTGCAGGGCTGGCAGGAAATGAGCGAGCAGGAAGAAGGGTTGCATTCCGCCCCTCCTCCAAGGATGGACGCCATTCTCAGCATGTCAGCAGGGGGCACAGAGCTGCCAGAGCAAATCTAGTCCAGCTGTCGGGGAATCCGAATCTGTTCTTAAGAAGGAAGAGGAAAGCTATCCTGTTGTCTTTTGTCTCTGTTTTGATTCCTTTTTTTCCCTACTGATTCCAAAATACTCAAATACAACCTGAGGTCAAAGAATGTGCTAACTCCGTCTAGCATGGAGCGACTGCTGACTCCAGGCAGGATGCTATTATTTTATTAGTGATTAGAGTATCTTGAAATGGGACTTCCCTGGCGGTCCAGTGGCTAAGACTTCGCCTTCCAATGCAGGGGATGTGTGTTCCATCCCTGGTCGGGGAGCTAAGATCCCACATGCCTTGGGGCCAAAAACCCAAAACATAGAACAGAAGCAATATTATAACAAATTCAATAAAGACTTTAAAAATGGTCCATATCAAAAAAACTTCAAAAAAAAGAGAAGAATATCTTTAATAATACAATGTAAACATCATTGGTAAAACTTTAAAATTAGATATCTAGCTTTTGTTCTATTACTCAAATCACAGGGCCAAACCTGTCTTCTATTTGAGTTCTCTTCTCAGACAAAGGCACTGCTTTACTCTTAGGTTAGTTGCTTTCTTCCCCCTACACCCACGTGTGAGTGTACCCACTGCACGCACACACACAGACACACACAGTTTGCCTGGCCCCTTCCTGGAAAATGCAGAAGTCACCAGGACACAGTGCTTGCCAAAGAGGCTGAAGCTCCTCTTGCCACTTCTATAGCTCCTATGCCTGTCCATGACCTTCAGAAGATTTAAACTCCAATTTGTTGTAGCTGTTGGATTAATGCTACAGTTGGGATTATCTGGGACTTGGGAACACATTTACTAAATTTGCAGATGGCATAAACTGAGATGGTCATGCAATGAATTTACCAGATATTTCTTAAGGAAAACGAATGATCTACCAAAAAGATGTGATTCCTTCCCTCTTTCTTGTTTGCAACATTTCTAAAGCTCTACGTGTTAGATTCTGTGCTGGGCACCAGAGGCCCAAGCTGAACACATGGTTACCTCTTATTTGGCGCTCTCAGTTAAACTCTCTGTTTTTCAATCTTTGGGTCACTACAGATATCAATTTGGTGGGTTTTAGTCAGCATTTTGTTTTTTATTTACTTTATTGAAGTATAGCTGATTTACAACATTGTGTTAGTTTCTGGTGTACAGCAACGTGATTCAGTTATATGTGTATGTATATTCTTTTTCATATTCTTTTCCATTATGGTTTATTACAAGATATTGAATATAGTTCCTGTGCTATACAGTATGACCTTGTTGTTTATCCATTCCATATATAATAGTTTGCATCTAGTCAGCATTTTTAAACGGGATGGAATTGAATAGAAATATCAAAACTGTTGTTTTTAGTACCATTTTATTTTAGTGGACTAAACAGTTGGATACAAATGTGTGTACTGGATTGTGAGGTATTTTTTTAAAGCTGGATTGTGTCAAAAAAGCTTGAAATCCACTGGTATAGCTAATATATTGACAGAGAAAATTTGTCATAGCAAACTGAAGCAAAAATCCCATTAACCACAGTTCTTTTCAAACAATTAGAAACATGCCATCAGAAGAGTACCAAACAAAATCAGGGGAAATGGAAGTTTGAGTTTAATGCCCAGAGAGTGATTGAGCATGCGAAAAGAAAATGTTATTTTTATAAATCTTAAAATAGTAAGTGCTAACATAATCATGACTGCCATAATGGTATGACTGACCATAAAACTCTGAAAGGAAACTCCTTATGGGATTAGCAGAGTTCTGTGTGCTGTGGTAAAGTGTAACTCATCCAATACCCAACACCAGCAATTGCCATTCTGTGACTGTACTGCCTTCCCCTTTCCATCCACTCCCTGCAGGCTTATATTAAAGACCTAATTTTTACAGCCTTCCCACCAACACGTAGGCCCAGCCTCCAGGTTCTTGTTTTCTCCATCATCCCCTCTAACCAGTTAGAGTTTCAAGTCCTGGTAATTCTTCCGTCAAAAGATGTATTGCATCCATGTCTTTCCCTTTCCACTTTCCTTCTCACTGTTTGTCCAGACTATTGTTTTAACCACCTGTTCATTGCCTTTACTCCACTCCCCTCAGCGTTCCCATATACCCGTGTACTGCCCACTGCCCTTTGATGCTGCCATCCCTGTCCTGTGTGCTTCACTCCTAGTCCCAGCACTTCAGTGAACTGAAAGAATCTGAACTCTGAAGCCAGAGGTATCACTTGTTAGCTATTGACTTTGGGTAAGTTAATTAAATTTTACGAGCTTCAGTTTCATCAGCTATAAAGTGTGAGTCAAATGAGTACTACCTCATAGGGTTATTGAGGGTTTTAAATGAGATCATGCTTATGAAGTCTTTTAGGACATAAGAACACCTAGAGCATAGTATGTGCTCAACAAAATACGTTTCCACGTCATAACATATTGCTAACCTATATGATGGGGTGTACACTCTTCAAAACAATACTCAACTTTCTTTAGTCTGACATATTATATTCAAAGTGTCAAATCCTTCTGATTCACAGACTCACCACTGTAGCTGTCCTTGAGCATTGTAGCCTCTGGGATGTTTGCCTTCTCCCTCAATTGCCACTTCCCCAGTGCGCTCTTATCCTTCTCTGCTGTGCCACATTCCAGCGTCTGCATCACGCTGCATCTTGTGTTCTGTCATTCACTTGGCCCTTAGCAATATATGTCATGAGTTATTGTTTCTCCTATGTGTATCTCCATGCATGAGATTTATAGGAAAGATGCCATAGCAAACGAAAAAGTAAAAATGCCAAATAGGTTATAATACGTATAAGAACAAAATGTGTTTGAAAGAGTAAGAAATAGATGAACCATTTGTATTTCAGTGTAGACTCAGTGAGGCCTACATTTGTCTGGCAACTTTGATAAGTTAATTTGATTCTGGTTAACTGACCTTTGTTTTCTTAGCATCAAAGCAAATTGCGAGGAGACTGACTTAGTCACAGAGATTTGATATAGACCCCAGAGGTTATCAATGTTAAGCTGCCTTCTTCATCCCTGAGAAGCTGTGCTAAGACCACCAGATAAAGGGAAGCCCTTTATCATTTTTTCTCCCACTCCTTTTGTCCTTTTTATGGTAAATCAATTTATCACATCCCTCTCCTCACCTCCTTTATGTTTTTTCATGTCACTATGTACTCTGCTTTGGTAACTTTAAAATGGTAATTAATCAACAGGTCTCATGTAATATTTTCTCCCTGAATGAGAATTAAAGATACTCAGGTTGACTAAGAGAATAAATAAATGCTCAAGATTTACATGCTGTTGGTTGGCTAAATTAAACTGACAGTTCTAAAAGTGTTTTAAGTGAAAGGGACATGGATTACCTTAGTTCGTCAAATATTTGATTTAAAGCTTAGTGCAATGAGAATCCTATTGCTACAGAAAAATATTCCTGTCTCTCCACAAATATTTTTGATTACCAATTATGTATCAAACCACATAGCAAAAGGTTGGATTCTTTGATAGTGCCTAATCACTGCCTTGAAAACGGGAATCCCTGTTGCTCAATCTATAGTTTTTTCAACACCTGAGTAGGCTTGAAGAACTGTGTTTTGGCCTGTATGGGAGAATATGGTTCTAAATAATGGGTATCTTAACCTTAATCCAACCAAAATGCCGTTTAGGCACAATCACCTCTTGTATCCTGCCTGCTCTGGTTAACAATTTCTGTAATAAATTTCACAGTTGAGGGATTAAGCCTTAGAAATGATTCATTATGAAAAGAGTGAATACCAACGACACTAGCCTTTTGGAGGAGGGAGGAGAAAGGCCAGGCAGATGTGGTTGTAGAGGGGATGGGGTGGACATTTTAACACAGACCTACTTGCAGAAAGGTGCCCTCAAAGGGAAGTTTAGTGATATGCTATTGAGGTGAATTGTTATCTCTTTAAAAACTACTACACATTAAGCATGCTAGGCCACTGAAAAAAAGTCATTATTGCTCAGTTGAATAATTAACCGAATTTGCAGAGGAAATCCAGAAGCACCATTGCCACAGGAAGGATGAGAAGCAGGTGCCACCTACAGTGGCCCTCTTTGAAAAACATAATTTGTACTGGAGTATTAAATATTGTCTTAAAAGTCAGAAGAAATTTTTCTCTCGAGGAACTAATAACTAACTTAGAAATGTTTAGAGGATTTCTTCCAGGTGGGAATAAATTCTGCCATCCCACCTTCCTTCAACCTTGATAACGTGTATATCCAGCATACCTCAAAATTATACGCTTCTCCCTTTTGCCTTCCAACTGATTTGCCTTACAATCATTCAAGAGCGTCACTGTTTTTCTTACTTCCATAGCCAGCTTCTCAAGAAAGGTATAAATATTTAACAACTGGCTCTCTGGGAGAAAAATACCCCTGAGGTTTGGAGTTTGCCGGTGATGTCACTGATTACAGACTCACTGATTACAGAGATCCAGCACACTACTGCTTGTACGCCTGCTACTGCCATCTTTCGCCCCTTAGGTACCTTAGTAGTGGCTCCAGAATTTCTCTATAAAAGGGAATTGCAGGGCCACTGTAATTGCAAAGGGAGGCTGCATATTAAGTGCACTATTTTTATTGGATTATATGGGTTTGGAGTGAATTCAGGGGCATAGAGAGAGCAGTGGGGAGTAGCTAAAGCCCCCAACCCCAGTTCATGCCGTTCACCCACCTTTGGCAACAGTCACCCATTAAACGTCTTCCGGTCCAGCCTTGGTCCCTGTTCCTTCATCGTCTTGTCAACCTTCCCACCATCCTCCCCATCACTCTGATTGGAAATCTTGGAATCATCCTTCATTCCTTCCCTCCCCTTGCTTCCCACGTGCCACCTCTGCCATAGTTTTCACGTCTCTTTTCTCTAACTACTAACAACGTTGATGGACATCTCCCTACCTTCTACGTGGCTGTAGCCTTGCAACTGATCTCCCTAACTGTGGATTCTTTTCGACTAGTCAGTGCGACTTGAAACGTGCTTCCTTTGTAAACTTTCTAATTGTCTCACTGGCCTGTTGGAAAAGCTCTGGTAGCTTCCTACTGCCCACCAAGAAACCCAAATATGTCAACAAAGCCATTAAAGGTTTTCCAGTCTCACCTGATCTACCATATCAGCTTTTAGCTCCCAATAGCCACTTTTATGGAACTGCATACGAGTATTGGTTGTTTTACAGATAGCACCCCATCTGATAAGGCAGGCGCATGCAGGTGCGTACTAGCTGATAAACATTTTTAGTGACACTCCTGCATATGAGTACACTGTGTTTAGATTTTCAGGGCAACCCACTCTTCCTTGAATAACTGGTATATTTTCCCCATGTCTGCGTCTTTCTTTTTGTGTCTGTGTCTTTCCCCTTTGTACAGTTGAAATCTTCCCTGTCATTCAAGGTCTGACTCAAATTCATGTAGCACTTTCAGACATTAACAAACAGAAAGAGGAGGTAATACGTCTTAAAACAAGAAGAGAGAAATGATGGTGGCGTGTAAATGGCTTAAACCAGAAGCCAGAAACTGCCTGGAGCCCAGGTAGGAGAGGATGTCAAGGACTGAGGAGGAGCAGTGATAAGCAATTCCTAGGAAAGCCATGTAAATGCTATTGAACCAGAGATGTCAGGGCGATTGTAATCCTTCTAAGGCAGCAACATAGAAGACTATCTCAATGGGGCAGGTTTAACCCCAGATTTCTTCCCAGGTATCCAGTGGAGTCTAATTGTATACTGGGGACTCGCGTGCAGAACTGGTTTAGACAAAGTAAAGAGCTGGTGTAATATCTGAAAACCCAGAGAGTGCATCAAGATAAAACAAGGTCTGAAAGTGCAATGTTCGAGAAAAACATCCTTCCTGTTTTTACACCATGAATACTCTTAGCAATGGGAAACCCAAGATTTTAACATGCGTTATAAAATAGGAAACCTCAGGGCTATGGAGTTTGATTTGGCAGTAATCGTGTTTCTCCATTCTTACTCTTCTTTACATGTTTTGCTAAGTTTTACACAGCTGAACCAAGACTATGTTTACAGGGTTTTAAAAGTACAAAAGAATAAAGTTTTAAAAATCACCCATAAAACTACTATATACTGACTCACCATTTTACACATTTCCTTCTAATATTTTTTTCTACATATGTATTTTCTCTACATATTATATTCAATACAAATTTCTCGCAGCCTGTAGCATCACAACTTACTGATACAATTGATCAAAATTAGAGAAAATGAGGAATTATGAAAATGATACGTATATTCCTAAGATTTTTTTCCTTCCAACTAAAACATTTGAATTTGCATCATTCACTAGCCTTTTGATACAGGGCAGATGTTTTCTTTGAGAATAGAACCACTAGTTGGAATTTTGTAACCTCTTTCTTATGTAAACTCATAATGGACTCTCAATATTTTTCTACTTCAGTTTTGTTAAAGCGAAGCAAAGCATTTCTAATTAAGAATGTTAAGTGTTTACAATTATTTTCCCCTTTTATAGCTGTGTCACCCATTCCTAATTCAATCGCTCCTTTTTTGTAGTCACCCACCTTTGTCAAGTCTTCCCAAAGCATTCAACTTAGTTTCCAGGAAACAAAAACACTTTTTCCCTCAAGTTATCCTTTTAACGCAATACAGTTGTAGTCAGATGATGGGGTGACAAGAACAAGGGCAACTGGCACAGGCAAGTTCAGGAAGAGCCGCTGACTCTCGGTCTTAATACAATGTGAGTGATAGAAGCAGAGTCAGGCAGGACCGCCAGAGAGAGGGCTACCAGCTACAAGGTTCCATGAGTCGTGAGCCTCACCAGGAAAGCCTACCTTGAGAGTGGAAAGCTCTTTAGCTGGGTGGGGTTAGGTAGAGAGCTTCTGCTGTATAACCCTCCAGTGAGCTTCGTGGTTCACAAACACTTACCAGTCATTTTGTTTACTTCCTTAGGCTCAGGTCCCAGAAGGAGAATTATAAGTAAGCTTAGTAGGACTTCAGGAGTGACAGAGAGTGGAAGTCAGAGGACTGGCGATTTAACAATAGGCTGGTCTGGAGGGACCTCATTGGGACGGCGACACACGAGCAAAGACCTACAGAAGCCCTGTGCAATCCCTCCACCTGATTTCACTCCCCTGCCCTCCTACTCAGCTCCCGCTGCCACGCTAAGCTCTTCGCTCTTCCCCACAAGCTCCTGCCTCTGCACTAGTTGTGCCCTCTGCACCTGGAGAACAAAGGATAGGGCACAATGTACAAGGTGCCGTTGGTACAACAATGAACTATCTACTACCAGAGACGAGAGATGGGACAATCACTTTGGGTTGATGTGATCAGAAGAGGTCTTAAGGAGATATTATCTTTCCAAAATGCTGTGCAGATTTTCCCCTCTTGCTGTCTTTAATGTGCATACATCATGAATTCATTTTTACCTCCCATTTTGTGCTCTTGGACGCAGTAGAGTGTGGGTTCAGACTCACCTGGATTTGAATTCCAACTGTGCTACTTACTGAATGTGCAACTTTGGTGAGCTGGATTTCTCTGAGCCCCAGTTTTCTCATCTGTAAAATAAAGATAATAACCCTCTTTGAAGCTTGCTGGAAGAAAAGTCAGTAACATACGAGGTCTGACAGATGATGAGAGAGGATATCACTGTTACAAGAGAAATGGATCAGATAGTGAAGGCCATTTTTTAAACTGTGCTAAGGAGCATGTATCTTATTTTACAGGTTATGGGGAACCGTTAAAATTGTTTTGCACAGAGAAGTGACATAGTATACGTTTGTTTTAGAAAGACAACGTGAGCAGCAAGTGGAGGGTACGTTTTTCAGAACTGGCTAAATGAGACCAAGCAGTATGATATGGCACTGTTGTGAGATGTGATAAATTCGGTTAAGCCTGGTAGAGATAGAAGAGGTGGATTTGATAACTGGCAATTAAAATATGTTTTCTAAACTTGATGTCTTAACATGTAGTTGATTCTCAAAATATCGGCAAAATAAATAAATTTTTCTTAATCATTTTCATTGATGGTTTGACCCAGTTTCCCAGAGTTTGGCTTTAGGTCATCCTTGGATTTATTGTTTGAGGTATATATGATTTGAGGACCAACTGCTCAAGCTACCAAGAATAGGAAAGGAGGGGGAAAAAAAAATCAACTGATAAAAAGGAGTCAGAGAGTCTGGGAAAAGAAACTTAAGTAAACTTTATTTTGTGGCCCAACAGACATCGCTTTAAAAAGCACTTGTCAGCTGTTGACTTTGAAAAATAATTACATCATCTAGCTTGAAGCTTGTAGATAACCAAAATGGATAAAGAAATTATGGTTTCTTTTTAACTGGTTGCATTCTGGGCTGATCTCCTTGCAGAGCAAAGAGCAGATGGAAAGAGTGTGGAAGGATAGATCGGCACAAATCCATCACCAGTGATAGAAAAGCTCCAGGGTGCAGGCATGTTCAGTTTTGCCTGGCGGGGGGGGCACCAGCTTTTAAATTTTTAATTATTTTTGAATAAGTAATACATTCATATAGTTTAAAATTCAAAAAGTACCAAAGGATATAGAAGGAAAAGTCTTCCACCCATCCTACCCCCCAGGCACACAGTTACCTTCCTCTGATAGCAATTTCTTACTTACCCTTGCAGAGATATTTTATGTATATACAAGCAAAAGGTATTCATTTTTCCCTTTTTAATACAGTTGGTAGCGCAGTAAACATACTGCTCTGTATCTTAGGGTTTTTTCTAACTATCATTGTGTTTTTGTTTTGTTTTATTTGTTGTTTTACTTAACAATATATTTTGGAGGCTATTCCATATCAATACATAAAGAATTTCGTTGTTATTAAATCCGGCTGCTTATATATCATTATATGGAAGCACCATAATTTTTGTAACTAACCACTCCCTATTAATGGACATTTAGATTACTTCTAATCTTTTGTTATTTCATGCAGTGAATAACCTTGTACATATATCAATTAGTACATTTATTTATTTATTTTACTCATAAGGTTACCTAAGTAGTACCTAAGGTGGAATTGTTGAGTCAAAGTGTATTTGACCTTGTATTTTTGGCCAATAGTGCCAAATTGTTCTCTATAAAAGTTGTATTAATTTACATTCTCAAAAAAACATTTGCATTCTCACAGGTAGAGTATGAAGAACACTATCTTTAACTTGAGAGCAGAAAACTGTATCGTTAATTCATGTGTACCTGGAGTAAATTCAAAGGGTCTCATATCAGCTCACAGGTATTCATTCTGAAGATGTTGCTTTCTATCCAAGGTGATAAGTTTGTCTCCTAGATCAGTGGTTCTCAACTGGGGACAGTTTGGCCTCCCAGGAGACATTTGGCAATGTCTGGAGACATTTTTGATTGTCACCACTAGGAGGTGGAGGTGCTGCTAGGATCTAGTGGGTAGAGGCCAGGGATGCTGGGAAACATCCTACAGGCACAGGACAGTCACCTGTCTTCCCTGCCCCACAAAGAGTTATCTGGTCCAAAATGGCAGTAGTGTGGAGTAAGGACATCTGCCCTAGATCAATGTCTATATCCTGCTGATGGTATTAAATACATCTTTTACAAAGCTGAGGATCCCTGACTCTGAGACCTAAGGTCTGTGCCAAATAAAATAACGAGTCCTCTGTGCTTCTATAGTACATTTGGTTTTTGTTTCTTCTCCAACATTTATATTGTATTGAAATTAATGATTTATAGGAACTGTGAGCTCCTCAAAAACATGAATGTATCTTATTTATATCTGTATCCTGAATAGCCGGCACAAAGAAAGCACTCAGCTTATTAAATGAATGAATGGATGTAACAGTACTTTCTAGTTGTCTCAGTGTGACTTAAGGGATTATTTTATTTTTCTCTCGTTTCTTTTTTTTTTTAATTAATTTATTTTTTATTTATTTATTTTTGCCTGCGTTGGGTCTTCGTTGCTGCACACTGGCTTTAGTTGTGGAGAGCGGGGGCTACTCTTCGTTGCAGTACGCGGGCCTCTCATTGCTGTGGCTTCTCTTGTTGCAGAGCATGGGCTCTAGGCGCACGGGCTTTTGTGACACATGGGCTCAGTAGTTGTGGCTCGCGGGCTCTAGAGCGCAGGCTCAGTAGTTGTGGCTTGCGGGCTCTAGAGCGCAGGCTCAGTAGTTGCGGCACACGGGCTTAGTTGCTCCGTGGCATGTGGGATCTTCCTGGACCAGGGCTCGAACCGTGTCCCCTGCATTGGCAGGAGGATTCTTAACCTCCTTCCCACCAGGGAAGCCCTATTTTATTTTTAATCAAAGGCCATTTTTTTACTCTTATTTGCTCACTTTCTCCTAATTTCAAATGTCCAGTTTTCTTTAGACTGACGCAAGTAATTTTTTCTAGCCGACAGAGGAATTGTACCAGGAAGTGTCAGCTGAATAAGAAACATGGGCCTCTCCACTGACTTAAACTTCTGTAAACTGTGGTTTATTACCACAGCATTAGTCACTTAATTATATACTAGCTTGCTCATTTATAGCTTCTGATTGAATTTGTCTCGTCTCCTCAAATGGATTGAAATCTCCTGAAGGGCAAACATCAAAAATTGTAAGGACCTCAGTGAGGCCTAACTTAGTACTTTACAGTCTATAAAGCAGGAGAGTGACAGGTTGTTTAATTCTCTCTCTTTTTTGTTAATCACAACTCAGACCAAACCCAAAGAAGATCCTGACCTCAGCAAAGAAACTCTTCCTTCTCAAGAGCACCCCAGATTCTCCCAGACACTCGGGTCCTCCTTCCTTACCAACAGCAGGAGAGCCAGGCGCAGGGCCCTGAGGGACCCGTCTGCTTCCTGACTTAGCCTTCTCCCACCTCCCCACCTCGTTCCCCAGGAGACAAGAGCCCCGACTGACCGTGCACAGCTCTCTTTTTCACGTCTGTGTCCATCGCTGCACATGCTGCCACCAGACACTTTCCCAACTCAGCAGGGCTAAAGGCCCCAGTGTGACTTGAGCTAAACACAGAAATCACTCGTAAGCTTCCCCCCCACTGCCCGCTAGCAGGGGTCTCCGCTTAGCGGCCCCCTCCAGGCCCACCACACCTGGGCAGGCACGGGGCCTGAAGGACAGTGGGTAGAGCCAAGGCCTTGTTTTAATGAGAAGCCCCTGGTGTGGGTGGGGAAAGGGCATCAGCGGACCAGCAAGGTCGGAGAGAACTAAGCAAGGGCAAGAATCCTTGCTTGTAAGGCTCAGTGGCGCTAAATAGATCCTGCAGAAAACTGGGATGCGGGGCAGCTTTGATCCTATCTGAGTTTAAAATGCAAATACAAAAAAAATGCAAAAGCCAAACTGCTGGGTTTATTTCCAATAGCTTGTTGTTTAACTACCATTTAGCCCTGAGATCCTGTTGCTTTCTCTTTCCAATTAAAATAAGCTTGCAGTTGAAGACCTTCAAAGCTGAGTAGTGAGAGAAAAGGAAAACATTCAGATTTGAATATCTGTCAGGCAAACCGAGTAAACGATAAGAGACAGCTTGATGAGGGAAGGTAAAGAAATAGCAAAACTTAAATATTTGAATCATCTCTTCCCTAGAAGCGTTCAAGTTTAAAAAATATCGATTTCAAGGCCTTTTTAAAACAGCAACTTTGATATCTAGCTATGAATTATCTCCACAGGTGAGGAAAGTGGAGCTATTGAGGGGTTAATTTTTGAAGGTTACTAAAACCTGAGTCGACTTTGCTGAGAAAGAACCCAAAAGGTCACATTTCCCACATGATCTAAAAAGAATAGAGCTCATTATTGTGTTTATTTTCAAGGTAGCTAAAACTTTCCTCTTCAAATGATAGTCTTTGGGCAGGGGTTTGGGAGAACATATAGTAAACTTATTTAAGTGTTAGAACGTATAATTTGGACTCTCTAGAAAGAGATTGCATAGTTTCTACCTTCTTAGGTAAATGATGCCAAAATAATAATTTTTAAGTAATAATAACTCCCGATTGTGTATCTGTTATTTTCCAAGAACCATGCAGAGTATTTAACTTATTTAAGCTCTATAACAACTCTTTGACGCAGGTAAATTCCATTTTGTGACATTTTCCAATGCCTTAGACAAAAGGATACTAATGTGCAGCCTTGGAAAGGTTTCCAGATGTGAACCTCCTAAAATTATCTGCAAACATGTATGTGTGTGTGCACATGTGCGTTTCTCTCGAGAGTCCATGGTTTTCGTCAGCTTCTCAGAAAACTCTGTGGCCCTTAAAACATCCAAATTGGATTAATCATTATGAAGATCGGGAACTTCTGGGTTTCCTAGTCTACCTCTATTAGCTTGAACAAGTAAATGGTTTCAAGGCTATGTTTTCTGAGTTTTCTCTTGTTTCCCTCATTGATGACGCTTCTTGCCCAGGTCCCTGAGTTTGCCTCCACAAAACATGCCCGTCTCTCCCCTGTGTCAAATTGGTTAACAACCTGGACTCTGGAGCCAGATGGTCTGGATTTAAATCTGGTCTCTCCCACTTACTGCTTGCATGACTTTGCCTCAGTTTCCAGCTCTGCAAGGTGGAACTCAGAGTAGGACCATGCCCCTAAAGTTGTTCTGAGGGTTAAATAAGTTCATGTAAAGAACCGTGTTTGGAATATAGAAAGCAATAAGTGCTTGCTGTACTGTGTGCTTCTAATCTGTTGTGAATTTAGAAGCCGTCTGTTCAAATCACATTTGACGAAAAGGGAGGATATATTTGGGGTCTTCATGCTTCTTAAGGCCCTTCTTACTTCTCGGTTTTTGCCCAGCCCTGCTTACCGTGGAATTCAGTGAGATAACAAGCCAGGTATTTGTTTTTCTAAAACACTGTGGAACAAAAGAAGAACTGAATAGGGAAGGGACGCAGTGTGTTTCTCACAAGCCTTTATTAAAGTAGCCCTTATAACAAAGTCCACAGTACTGTTGTTGGCACTAAGCAAAGCAGCCGCCTGTCTCTTCAGCCCTTCTGATCTGCTTTAGATGCAGTTCGAAGGGAAGAACCAATTTTTTCAGCTGGTATCTTTGAAGAGTGCATTTGAGGCAGCTATTAGCGTGAGGGTATGATTTTTTTTAAAGAAAGAAGAAGCAACTGCTTTTCCCAGCCTGTGGGTGTTTCCTGGGATTGAATCACCCCCCCTTAAAACTAAACTGGCAGGATCTGCTGGGTTCAGAATGCAAATGATCCAGGCAAACGTTCCCAATTAAAGGAGGCAAATAAAATTGGCTTAAATAGGATACCAGATGACAGTTTTTTCTTTATCCTTTTCTTGAGGATTAATAGTCTCTTAGGTTTCACCTCACTCTTCTCTAGGGGTCTTTGTACCATCCATCTGAAGACTGCTGTCCGATGGGTGGAGACGGGGATACCAAGGTCCCTGTAACACTTTCCTAATGTCACTAAAGAGATTTGATGACATCCTGGAGCCCTCGTTCTAGCAGTGCAGCCATTGTGAAGTGGGCGGAGGTAATTGCTGCCCACTGGATTATCACCATGACCTGCAGGGTATCAGCATCTTGCTGGTCCGGAACTGCCGAGCCTCTCTCCATTCTTTCTGTCTAATGCTCTTCCCACCGGAGCAGCTTTGGAGCAAGTCACAAAGGGCTGAGATTCCCCGCTACCTGTCTTATTAAGCAAGGGTGTCTGTTATGAAAATAGGCAGCGTGGCAGCGTAGTGGAACCTAGTATTTTCAGAATGAGCAGAGGTGGTGTCAGCTTTCAACAAGCCGGGCTTTGCATAAAGTGACCAGTTATGAATGCCATTGTCGTCGCTGTTAGTACCATCCAGGCTGCTGCTAAGTTGCAAACGACTTACAAAAAGAAGTTTCCCTCTCCTTTGAAGGTAGATGGATGATAGATGATAGATAGACAGACAGACAGACAGATAGATAGATAGATAGATAGATAGATAGGTAGATAGATAGATATAGATAGATGACAGATAGATAGATACACATTTTTTTCTTTCCATTTTCTTTCCAGAGTTACAGATAATAAGGCAGCACATAGAAGGGGCCCAGGCATGACCATTCATTAGAATTCAGTTGAACTGGAATTAGATGTATTCAGCCTTGAGTAGGTGACTTAATCTCTGAACCTCAGTTTCCTTCCCTGTAAAAAGTCGTTCATGTGTACCCTGCAGGCTGGCTGCATTGCTGGAACAAGGCTTTAAATCTTGGCTCACAATTTTAAAGGCAAAAGTGCCAAAGGGACCTGCTGTCAAGAATCCAGTTCCCGTCAGACTTAAAGACAAACTCACTTCGAGATACCAGTAGCTTCTGTGGGATCCATGCCCAGTTCAGAAAGAAGTCATGATGCTCCAGAGAGTCTTATAAGAAATTCCCTATTTGCTGATGCTGATGAGAAGACAAGGACTCCTTCCTTTAGCAAACTTGAGTCACTCTCCTCTGAGCCCGCTTCTTAATTAAGCCTCAGCCTTGGGCTTCCCTGTCTGCCCTTCCAGAGTCCAGTGTTAGCAAGAATCCTGCTAAGCCGGTGTAGAGAGAATACTCCCACCCATGGTATCTGATCATTCTCAATATCCAATCAAATTCCTCCTCCTTCACCATCCCCCAGGTGATATCCGATCACCTGACCTGCCTTCTGCAATAATCCCCCTATCCTTGATGCCTCTTCTTAATCATTTTCCATCCACTGACAAACCTCCCCAACACAAACCTACCCCTTGGTTATAAATCGCCACACATTCTTGTGTACGTATTTGGAGTTGAGCTCAATCTTTCTGAACCTTCCTTATCATTTTAACAAGTAGAAGAATAATTTTTTCTTTTAACAGAGATCAAAGCTTAAATATGAGGTTTTTTAAAGAGGCTAACACAGTGCCAAACTGTCCACAGAGGACTGAAAATTAGGTTGGGAAGCCTGCTGTGTCAGTGCGCTTACAACAAAGCTCTCAAACTGAGCTGCCCACTGGAGCCGGGGTAAGTTATGTAAAGGAGTGGAGCAGGCTAGGTTAGGAATGGGCAGTCTGGAGTCGGGTGCGTCCCTGCCCTCTAGAGGGACCGCCCTTATCTGCGCCACCTAGTGTTGCTACCTGGAAATGCATACCTTCTGAGTGTTTTTTTTTTAAGAGAAGCAAGAAGAGAGAAATCTGGATTTTTATGAAAGATCAATTCAATGGACAAAGAAAGAAAAGAAAGGGGAGGAAAGAGGAACAGGGCAAGGAGAGAGGGGAAGAGGAAGAGGAGGGAAGGGAAGGGAAAATCACACAGGACACACACACAGACCTGCAGAAGGAATTTATTCAGTCTGTGGAGCACCTGTTTGCAACGTCATTTTTAGGTGTTATTAAATCTTATCACAGTGGACTCCCATTGCTTTTAAAGACTTTTACTCCTCGCTCTAAACCACCAAGTAATTACATTGTTTAAATGACCTATTTGTCCAACCTATTAGAGACTATAGATTTCTGCTGTTTGGCTGGAGAGGAGAGGGGCAGGTGAGGGAGGGCTGCTTCTTGAGCTTAAGCAGTCTTTCCGGGGCTCCTGGAGGTGCTGTGACAATTACAATAGCAGATATGTTTTGAGTAGTGTTGATTTCCTATCTACCCTTGAATCAAGAGATTTCGAATTACAGGTGATAGCCAAGCAATCTGGGCTTTTCTTCTTGATTCTTTTTTTTTTTTTAATAAATTTATTTATTATTTATTTTTGACTGCGTTGGGTCTTTGTTGCTGCGCACGGGCTTTCTCTAGTTGCAGCGAGCGGGGGCCACTCTTCGTTGTGGTGCGTGGGCTTCTCATTGCGGTGGCTTCTCGTTGCAGAGCACGGGCTCTAGGTGCGCGGGCTTCGGTAGTTGTGGCTCGCGGGCTCTAGAGCACAGGCTCAGTAGTTGTGGCGCACGGGCTTAGTTGTTCCGCAGCATGTGGGATCTTCCCGGACCAGGGCTCGAACCCGTGTCCCCTGCATTGGCAGGCGGATTCTTAACCACTGCACCATCAGGGAAGTCCCTCTTCTTGATTCTTGAATTGATGGATAATTTAGCCACTATTAACAAAGCAAATAAAAGAAAACATCCTTTCAAAAATAAACCAGTACAATCAGCTCTCTGTGGGAAATGGGGGTAAACTCAGTGACTTCTGAGAGTTTAATGAAGTCCCTCATCTTTTCTAAGTCTTTCAACTTTCAGTTGCTGAACTCTGAGGTGCTCGTATTTTACAGTCCTCTTTGGCAAGCCAGGCTTCTTGGCTCCAGCCGAATAACACAGGAGATGTTCTGTCCTCCCAGGTTTATTAGACCTTCCAGCTTTTTGTAGCAGGTGGCCAATGTACTTGTTTTTAATTGTCTAGACCTGGATTACAGATACATAAAATCTCAAAAATAAGATACAACCATGTTCTTATTTCTAAAAATAGCACTCTTTTAAATTGTGTTTTCATGAATATTTCATGCCATGGGTTAAATTTTTTTATTATTTCGAGGTTTGGCAGGGCTTAATAATGACCATTTTGGAGGGAAATGGAATCAATTAACACCTTTTTGTGCGCAAGACCCTGCACGGTGTCCTGTGGAGTGAACAGAAAAGAATCAATAAGCTAGTTCCCTTACCTCCTGAGACTTGAAGGACTTTGGGAGAAATGAGGCATTTATACAAGTAACAGCAGTACAAAAACAGTACATAAAAAGCACAATACAAAGGACGCAGATGACCATAGCTGTAGGATTTTGAAAAGAGAGAGAGACTATGGGCTTTAAGTGGGGCTTTGAAGAATGGGTAGGCTTTCTGAGGATAAGGGGCTCAGAGAGAGGACTAAAGGTACAATAAAGACAGGTGCAAAGGAGGGAGAGGAAAGATGGGCTTGCGCCACAACAAGTGATTGCAATAGAAAACTCCAGAAAGGAAGAAATGGAATATAAACCTGGGGACATGGTTTGAATGAGCAGAAAGCTGTCAAGACCAAGAATATTTAACCCATTAATATGAATAATGAAGTTAGAAGGAAGAGCTGGTTTGGGGAAGAAGATAAGTTGGATTTATTGTTAGGTGTCATATGATAGATCAGCCAAATAACATTGAACCAAAATATAAAATTATTTATTTTCAAAATCTGGGCCCAACCAGATTTGCCTTTGCCTTACTTTGACCCTAAAGCTGAAGTTAAGATTGTGCTGTTTGATTTATTATCCAACACATGCAAAACAGTAAGATCTTTGATTTTTGGATCTGGAGGAGTCCTTAGAAATCACATAATTCATTTCATCAATGAGTTAATTTGGGGTGCAGAAAGATTAAGTGATTCCCATGAGGTCACAGAACCTATGAGTGATAGAGGTAATATTAAAACAGTCATCTACTAATTTCTGAACCATTGCTGGAGTCTGATTTTCCTTTCTAAAAAATGTTTATGCATAAACACACATGAATAAATTTTCAAAAATACTTTAAAAAATTCAGATATACTTTTTAAAATATACTTTTAAAATCCAAAATACTTTTGGATACCTCCATCTCTTTTTCCCTGTTTCCAAAGTCATCACACTCCCTCCATTTACCACCTAATATGTCTCATTCTGTATATTTTTAGAATTTATATAATCATACGCAAACATATCTGTACACACCCACATAACACAAACATATGTAGTGTTTTAGGTCATTATTTTACAGAAATGAAAACATATATGTTCTTTTCTGTACCTTGCTTTTCTCATTCAACCATACCTTGGGGAAATCTCTCCCAAGTGAAAAGTTATAGTCTAATTAACTGTTTATTTTAATGGTTGTATAATGCTCTACCATAGAGCTTTGTCATGATTTAGTCTGCCTTTCCACCTAATCAAGGAGATCAGTTTATTCTGAATTTTTTGTCTCTACAAATAGTACTTCAATAAACATACTTGTATGTATAGCTACATATGCTGGTATTTTATTTCTATGGATAGGATCACTGGGTCAAGGACTTGTGTATTTTTAGTTTTAAAAGCTAAACTGCTTCCCTAAGAAAGCTGCAACAATACACATTTGCACATACAATTAATGAAAATACTTCCCTTCACTCGATCTCCCCAGGCCATGGTGTTATAACATTTTTTTTTAAGTTTTTGCAAGTGCAATTGGTGTAGAGTAAAATCTCATTGTTACTTTATTTGCATTTCTTTGAGTACAAATGAATTTGATCATCTTTTCATAAGATTGTTGGCTATTGGATTTCCTATCTTGCAAACTGTTCCTTCATATTCTTTATCCATTTTTCCAGTGGATTATTTTGTCTCCTTGTACGTTTTTAAGAGCTTCTGCTATATTACAGATATTTTTGCCTGTCCTCTAGGGTTGCAGACATTTTTAAACCTATCGTATCTGTTCGTCATCTTTTGCCATGTAAAAGTTTTGTCATTTTTTAAGTCACCTATGCTGATGTTTTCTCTCATAGTTTTTGTATTTTCTGCCTTGCCAAAAGAAGCCTACCTACCCTGCCCCTAGATTATATTTATGATCCTACATTTTCTTAACAGGATTATTTATTTAATTAATTATTTTCTATTTTAACCTTTAATCTCTCTAAGTCCATCTAAGATTTATTTTTGGAATTGGTGTAAGATAAAGATCTAGTTTTCTTTTCTTCTGGTTGAATAGTTTGCCAGCCCCTTATATTAAATAACCCATCCTTTTGTCACCAAATTGAAATGCCTTTTTTGTCATATATTAAATCCTCATTTATATCTGGATCTATTTCTAGATATTCTATTCCACATATCTGTTTAGGCCTATTTCAATACTTATTCATTTGATTACAGTAGCTTTATAGGATTTTCTGATATCTGGTAAATCGGATTACTCAAATGAGGTAATTATCAAGTGCGTAGGTAAATACGTTAAAAACCTATTTGCTAGACAGCAATGGGACGCAAGCAGAAACTAATATATCAAAATAATACCTGTATAATTAAAATAATTTTTCCAGAATCTTTCTTCCCAAGATCTATTTTTATATCAACAGATATGGGAAGAAAAGTTTTCATGGGCTTATGAGACCTTATACAAGTGACAATTTGGTGTAGTTTCAATCCGCAAATACTGTACTGTATTAATGGTACTGTTTCCTTGATTCACAGATTGGTCCTTCAGAGGAACCATCTCTGATTGCATCTTCACTCTGAGCTACGACTGCTTCCCAGTGGGAGCGCTGCTGCGGGGAGAGCTCTGAGATTTTCCCGAAGAGAAATTCCATGGGGACTGTACCTGACCCTCTGAGATCGGCTACAACTTCCCTGATTGCAGCTTCTGGAAAAGAAGAGGACCTAGGAGAGGTTCAGGCTGCTTCACCGCGGCCTCAACCAGCCCTCCTGGGTAGGAACACCAATGGCCTTTCCGGCACTCCTGCAGAGCCAGCCCTCAGTCCCAGGACAGCTGCTGAGGCCCTGACGCAGACCACTGAGCATGAGACCACACAGCCAGCCGTGTCGTCCGCTGGCATTGTCAGTGAGGTGGGGGAAGCATCCCCCACGCTCGACTCTCCCGGCAATACCCAGCTGCCAGGGAGCGGGGAGCCCCCAGCACCGGCCCCACGTCCTGCAGCAGGAAAGGATCCGATACACGTAACATCTACCGCGCCGGCCGATCCGCACGCCCACCCGGCCATCCCAGGGGACCAGCCCAACTGCAGCCTCCCATCAGGACCTGAAGACACCCTGGTGGAACCACAGAGAACTGCGGATGGAGAGCAAGCTGAGAAGTCAAGTTGTCCGGCGGCAGGGGTCCGCGGCAAAGATCAGGTGCCCCCTGGTTTTCCCTCTCAGGAAACAATCCAGGGAAGCGTGCGACCTGCAGATACAGCAGCCAAGACGTTCGGTCCTGCCCCCGCTCCCGCAGGTGGACCTGAAGGGGAAAGGCGGCAAGCCGTTTGCGGTTCCCAGACGAGGTCCTGTGACCCTCCAGCCGGAGAAGGTAGATGTTCGGAGGACAAACCACCCTCTCCCACGACCTCAGACCCCCAGGCCGTGACGTCGGTGGCACCTCAGCCATCCCGCCTCCCTAGCGGAGGGTCCACGTTTCCTCCGGATCCGGAGAAGATGCTGCCGCCAGCCCAGCCTCAGGGGTCAAGGTTCAGAGAAGTGAGCACGATGACCCACCAAGCTGAAAATGAGATCAAGCAGGCTCCGCCCAGGGCTCAGCAAGACGCTGAGGTGCAGGCGGTGGCGAGTGTCGAGAGCAGATCCGTGTCCACCAGCCCCAGCATTCTCGCCGCGTTCTTAAAGGAAACCCCCGCTCCGGAGCAGTTCCGACGAGAGCAGCTGCGTGTCGTCTGCCGCGGCGGTGGCCGCCTGAGCCGCACATTGGAGCTGTCTGCAAGCACCCCAGCCCCCCGGGAGGCGGGTCGGTGCCTTGGCACCACGCCAGAGGTGCACATCCAGCCAGCCGCAGCTGTCTCTGCAGCTTTCCGGGGGGAAGGAACATCCGTGAGCCTACCGGCTGAGGTCCTTAAAAGCGCGTCAACCAATGTGGCATCCAGTAATGCTCAGGCTACGTGTAAAGAAGATGGGAGGTCAGCAGGACTGACCCAGGTGGGGCAAGAGCCCGCCTCTAGACAGCTTTGGGGCACTAATTCTACCTCCCTGAAAGCTAGCCTCGGTGACCAGGTTTCTGTCAGTGCAGGATGTCAAGCTGAAACAAGTCACGGATTAGGGGGATTTGAAACGAAGCCATCTGAGTTTGCAGCGGAAACCACCAATGGCCACACACCAGACCCAGACCGGAGACTCTCCAACCCTTGTGGCCCTGCCAGCAGAGCTGACCAGTCCGGGAACTTGGATCTCACGAATCAAGGGGACGCAAGAGAGAAGAAGCTTGCATCTCCTCAGATAGTAAGAGAACAAGGATCTCCTGGCATCGATATCCTGGACCCGAGGGCAAGGGCAGAGGCCAAAAGCGTACTGCTCAATCCTAAACCTCCAGAAAGTAGAGGCACCGCCCCAGCGGCGAGTCCTACACCCTCGCCAGTTAGAAGGAGCCAGGAGGGCAGCGTGGAAGAAAACAGACAGCCCAAGACAGCCACCAGCCTAAGCCTGCCGTCTGACTCGATGGGGGACTCCAGTCCCGGTTCTGGCAAGAGAACCCCTTCTCGCTCCGTCAAAGCCAGTCCCCGCCGGGCCAGCCGGGTCAGCGAGTTCCTCAAGGAGCAGAAGTTAAACGTGACGGCAGCTGCCGCCCAGGTGGGACTCACTCCGGGAGAGAAGAAGAAGCACCTGGGTGCTGACTCCAGGCTGCAGTTGAAACAGTCCAGGCGTGTCCGGGACGTGGTGTGGGACGAGCAGGGCATGACCTGGGAGGTGTACGGCGCTTCCCTGGACCCAGAGTCCCTGGGCGTCGCCATCCAGAACCATTTACAGCGACAAATCAGGGAACACGAGAAATTAATCAAAGGTCAAAACAGCCAGAGCCGGAGATCCATCTCCTCGGATACTTCTTCAAATAAAAAGCTCAAAGGCAGGCAGCCCAGTGTTCTGCAGACCATGTTGCAGAACTTTCGACGGCCCAACTGCTGCGTTCGTCCCGCTCCTTCTTCTGTGTTAGATTGAAAAGGAACATGTACGGGAGCCCTTGTATACTTTTACGGTCTTCATAGATATCCCTCTGTCTGTGTCAAAGCTTACTTAGTGTTTTCTGAGAGACCAGGAAGAGAAAGCATTAACTTGAGGAAAACTGCTATTAAGGATCGTGGCGTCCTTTGATTGGGGGTCCATAAATAATACATCATTTCAGTTTGAAAGAAAGAAAAGAAGCAAGCTTCACTGACGGTTTACGACCTTAATTAAGAGGAAATAACATTCAGTGGGTTTTTTAATATGATGTTGCTTATAGAATAACATGATCATTACACGTGTCATTTTGTATTACTCACTCAATTTATCACACTGTGGTATTTGCATTAAAATCCCTGCTTTATATTAAAAATAGCAAAAACACTCTTAGCAAAAACACGGTTATACTTTCTAGTCCATTGCAATAAGAATGCTGATACCACACAAAATTCAAGCAGGTGATGAGAAGTATCATGTAAAAAATGGAAACAAATTTGACTCATTCCTCGGCCAGAAGATAATAAATAAAAGCATTTAAATGCATAAAATGCCAAATATGAAGTAATATTTGTAAACATCTGCAGATAACCCTTTTTATGAACCTTGTTATACCCGTTAATAAACGTAAGAAAGTCATATTAGGAAAAAAATTAGCACAGCATTTGACTATGAATACCGCCCACATAAAACATGAATTTATGTATACACATTTTCCTGCACTGAAGGAAAGGGTCATCTCTGTGATTGTAACTAGATTAAATTCATATTTCCTTACCCTAGAGGAAGTACGTGTGACTGAATTCTTGAAGAGAGTCCTCAAATTATTGATAATACTAAATTTTATGTTGTTCAGGTGTTCTCCGACGACATTCTACTGAGAAAGTTATGGTTCTGGTAAGGAATTATAAATAGCCAATTACCAAACACTTTTTTCTGTGTTGAAAAAAAGAAAGCCTCCTGAGTAACAGAAACAAGAGGTTTAACTGAGACTCCTATAAACAGGATTCATTTTTTTGTTTTGTTTTGATTTGGTTCAGTAGCTTCTCATAGAAAATGTAGTCAAATAGAAATGAACTCACTTACTGTTTTTGTATTTAGACTAATATCGTCTAATTACTTAAGTCTAATCTGTGGTAAAAAGGTAACCTCTGCAAGCCTCTTGATTTTAAGAGAAATACCATCATATCTCATCCTTCAAACCCAAAAAAAGAAGCCGCCTGTACAAAAACATGGTTTGAGCTTTGGGTGGGCTTGGTCCTTGAGAACACAGGCACCTGTTTGAGCTGAGCCCTCAGCTGTCTCCATAGGGGAGCGTGTCCCTGGGGTCCCTGAGTGCTGTGCAGGGCACTGGGCTGGGGTGACCAACAGTGGCTTGAGTCAGGGTAGTGAGGAAGAGGGGAGTGAGCGAGGGTCCTTGAAAGGCTTCGCCTCCTGGACCTGCAGGGAGGTTGCTGGTTTCCACCTTGCTTTTAGAAAATCTCTGTTAGAGGTTGGAGGGACATTGGCTGCCTTCTCTAAACGCACTGCCCTTGATGAGCCAGAAAAGATTGTCTGGCCTTGTATTCTGTCTCCAGAGATTCATAAATGCCATTTGTGCGGTAAATGCACAGTTTCTGTTTTGGCTTTTTTTTTTTTTTTTTTAAATTCTCTTTTGAAGATTCTGAATCTATGGGGGTGCGGGGATCTCATAGGTAAACTTTAACACCACAAGCTACACTGGACATAACCTGAATTAGTAAATAGCCATTGATTCCTTTCAAAGCCATTGGACTGTCAATGAAGCCTGTATCAGTAGACCAGTCACAGCATTCTCAGAGCCCGAGAATGGCAATTAGAGTTGTTAGACTTGAAACTTACAATGAATTTTTTAATAGAGCACGTGTTTCAGTTTCTTACCAATTGGCCTCTAGTAAGAAAGCTATCTAAAGTAGAAATTACCATCAAATTAGCCGTCAAATTATTATTAGTGAATTGAGCCTAAAACTCTCTTTTGACCTTAAATACCCATGTGTCGTAGTGTTTATGTCACTTCTGTAGAAGATGCCTTTGCCAGTACGTAACCTCCCTCCTCTCTCGCTCACTGACTGTCTCCCTCACACGTGCTGTGTACACACGGAGAACACCTTCTGTACACAGTGGCAGCTGTCAGCAGTACCCATTCCAGACGGGCGGGCCCCACGTCACCCTCTGCTCTGAACTGGCTGGAACAGGCTGTTCCCTGCATTAAAATAGGAGGAGGAAAGGAAGAATTCAGCATCTGGTAATAATATTTGTTTTCATGAGTTTGGAGTAACCACATGATTTATAAATAGTAAAAGGAAACAGAGACCGAAGAGAGTTGTAGGCATTTGTCACACATTAAAAATAAATTAATAAAATATAATAAATTAAAACTGAATTTGGTGTTGTAGATATGCCCCTCAAAGTAAAGCTTAATGTGTGATGGAGTCACTTTAGCTGACTTTCTTTGGGACTGAAACTAACCTTTACTTCTTAATCTTTCATTTTTTACTTTCGATCTTTACCACACTCTAAAGACTGTCACAAAATGTTGTGAAAGCTTTCTTCTCGCTTGCTGAATCTTATAGAAGGAACAGCTTTGAAAAACAAGTCACAGAAGTAGCTCATTCAGTGAACAGGAGCCTATTTAAGACAGCAGTGTTTCTGCATTATGATCCCCCAAGGACCCTCAGGACAAAACCTTGATTTGAAAATGTTCTTTCACTTCGATCTGTGACACAGCATACACATTCAGGACATCATTTGTGGTTCCTTAGGTTCATTCAACAAATGAAGTTTCAAAATAATTTTCATGGCAGACTTTTTGAACTTGTTCTTCTTTTCCTTACCTGCATGATACACATCGGGTTGAAAGCTGTTTTTCTCCTTAATTTCTTTTAGTTATGTTTTGGTCCTTTTTAATGCATTTTAGTTGTTGAAATAAATGGAGGAGATATTTTATTAAGTAAATAAGTATAAGATATTTTTTAAACCAGTAGCAAAAGGGAGATGAGTTCAAACATCTAAATGTTTAAAATGTGAAGATGCTTACCCAGCGAATATTAGGATTTTTAATTTAAATATTGATTTTTCTATCTTTCTGACTATACGAAAAATGGGATCGCTTCAACTGTCATATCTATGTATCTTCAGTGCTTTTCTAATTATGTCTTTCTGGATTATTACCCTTGATGCCGCAGACCAACTACTTTATGTACAGTAAAATCCTAATTAAGCTTTGTGTTTTGGATCAGTGGTATAAGTTAAACATTTTGTTAGGTCAAGGTTAACCAGAAACCTTTTTATTTGCATCCAAAATTTATAAAAATATTTATAAAAAATATTACTGTGTTTTCCTACCTTGATAAGTCAGCTATATTGACTACAATTTGATTTTTGATGACGTTTAATCTTTAGAGTTGTCTAATATTTATTATTTTGGATACCATTGTTCTCCATGTTATAGGTTAAATATCATAATTGAAGTAAATTGGACCAAATATGCATGTGTAACATATACCTAGAGGTTGAATTTTGGAACCAAATTCTTAATAAGAGCTTATCTTAAAGTAGACAGCAGAAGAGGAAAACAGCTTTGGGTTGCATTTCAGAGTATTAAGGTTTTATAGTTCCTAGCTTATTCTAATGTTCTTCCTCTCATCTCTAGGAGTTCCTATCATTTGGGGAATACCTGTATATATACCACATGAAGACTAGAATACGATGTGACTTTAAAATTTGTTTACAGAGGACATATATGAGTATGCTGTTAATGTAAATTGTTTGGCTCTGTTGTATCCACTTCGTTACTGTTTTGCTGCCAACATGTGAGAAATTGTCTTCTCTTCCTCCTACATATTGTGCAAGTGTTAAAAATTTTGTCCATTTCTAGTACCACATAATTTACCACATCCCTCGTCTACTTTTGAAGAATCAGTATAAAGAAAAACAATACATTAGGGTAAGGTTTGCATATATGTATATGTGTTTTTACTGAAAATTGGGCACTTGTAGCCTTGTGTAGGCCTCTATCTGTCTGACTTACTAATCATCTACAATGCTGCCATGGAGATGGCGCTGTTTACTCTCTCCAGCTTTGTCCTAAGTGGTATTTGAGAAATGAAGCCTGTGAACTTCCCTTTGTGATAGTAATACTATGAACTCGGCAGTATCTTGGATAAATGAGCTGACCGTCTTGTCTCTACCCCTGTTTTGTCTACACCGTGAATCAGAAGTCTTGCCCACGTCTGCCGCAGTGTTTGCTATTTTATATTCATATCTGAGCATTTTGTTTTCTGTTGGCAATGTTCTTTGATTCCATGTGTGGCCCCTTTGGGTTGAATCTCTCCACAGGTGGGTCACCTGCTGCCACCTGGCAAATAACAGGTGATAATGCCGAATCTCCTGTCCATCTTTGTAACTATATCCTTCTTAATGAAATTCTGCAACCGGCTGAGTAATTATAAATGTCATCTGTGCTGACACATGGGCTTAACGATGTCTACAAAATTTTAGACATTTTTGCAAAAGGGAAAAAAATAGTCTTGTAAAGACTGAAACAGATTTCCTTGAACTTTATCCTACTCTTGGAAAAAACAAATTCTCCTTGGCTACAGAAATAAACTTGATTTGCAATAGCCAAGGACATAAATGAAGATGGATGGAGGTGGAACAGTTCTGTCTCACAATCAGTGACATCTGCCAGAGTTCATTACAGCTGCTCTTAACTGTGAACATTCACCAGCTAAACTACTCACTAGCCACAACCAAATAACCTCTCTCAAAGCAAATCCAATACATCTGTATATATGTATAGATTAAAAACAACAACAACAACAAAAAAACCCTGAAAAATTACTGTTGGCTATTAGGTAAATCAAGGTGATAATTACAAAGGACATTGAAATAACAGCAGGCCTTGGTGAAATGACTGTGGAGGCCAGAATGGTGCAACAAGATGTTATTCCCAAGTTTGGTGTGTGTTTTTTTTAAGACCCAGATATCTCAGTTACTCATCATGAGAATAAAGACTGTTGATAATGAAATTAAAGCCAAGCAATAATGTGCCAAAAAGAGGCAGTTATACCAGCAAGTGCATCTATCATGGGCGCACCATTATATAATTATGGTTTGCTCCATGAAGACTGACCGTAACCCACAGGGTAAAATAAGCAAAGGCATAATTTCTGCTTTCTTGCCAGAAAAACTCGTTTAGGAGCTCCATAAAGAGGTACAGCACTCGTGAGCATTAGGTTTTATGGTTAACAGCTCTGTTTTAACACTAGCCAAGACCGAAGGAATCACCAAGAATCTTGCTAGCTTAAAACTCAAGACAGCTCCAACCCGAAACTTGGTTGAAATGGAGGGTTAAATGTCTGGTGATTACTCTTCCTGGACATTAGCCTGTAGGAAAGCAATTCAGTTAACTCTGCCTAGAGGATTACCAGCCTTAGCTATGAAAAAAAAAAAAGGGGGGGGGGGTTCTCAAATGCAAAATAACTAAAATGAGAGTACTCATATCAAAAGGGGCCTGAAATAATGCCTTACAGAAAATGATGTTCCAGATGGGTGTTTCTAAATACTAATTCTTCATCAAGTATCCTTTTGGGTTCAAGCTCAAAATCGATTGGCTGGAATAAAGATCACGTATTTCACACTTCAGAAAAAGATACTGATGGTCAACCGGCATGGTGATAATTATGACGAGAGATACCCTAGTGACTTAAGTGTGTTAGGGAGAATTAAATGTGGGAGAAATGCCAACTTCTTTCTCAATCTCTTAAGATGTGGGTAGGTCATCGGCTTATTTCAGGGTGAAAATGATAGCTTGATTTTTAACATTGCTGCTAGCATTACTCTTTGTTCCTTTGAAAATTAAATTGTTCTTCAGCAAAATTTCTGAGCAGTTAAACATTTTTTTTTCTGGTTCATATTGCTTTTGTGTTATGTAACAGCAAACTATGGAATGAGCAGAGTGGGCTTACCCATGTTTATCAGTATCTCTTAATGATTTCAGTTTAGACTTCTTGGCATTTATTTTAACCACATCTTTGAGTAAATTATTTTCCATAATGCTTTCTGTCATGTCTTAAGATGATGTTGGTAAATCAGGAGATTGCAGTATTACAGTCCCTACAGGGGAGGAGAGACTAATTCTTGTTTTTAAGGGCATCTGGAAATACCTTTGCCTGAGGTCGAGAAAGGTCAACAGAGCCTGAAAACTCAAGAAGGAAATATACTAACAATTACTACTACATTTCTAAATGTATTTATCTCTGCTGTACTAACGTGTGAACACTATGTGGTGCATTATTACACTGTAGCTGGTTGTGGTACGTCAGTACATTCTGTAAGTGTGTACAGTGTGTAAGTCGTTGGTTTTCTATTTTTATGTGTAGAAAAAAATAACATACTGTATCCCATTTTAAGGCCAGGCTCTGTCATTAGGTAGGCACATGGCTGAAAGTGAATAAAACCAACAAAAGTGTGTGTGTGTGGGTGTGTGTGTGAAGTAACAGAATTTGTCCTTTCATTTTTGAAGGTCAGAAATGGCTGTTGTTTTTTTTCTTTTAATCCTCTCTGAGAGTAGATAACATAATTATCACAAAGGTTGAATGTAGTCATCAGTTCATTGGCATGTTACTAAATATGCCAGGGCTAATTCCCCACCATTAGTCACAGGTAAGGTCAGTTCTTTGACCACTGGGTTGATTTACATTCCTCACACATCTTCTCTGTGTTAAGTGTGTGATTAGGATGTACATACTATGGGTGTGATTGTGTACATACCTTGTATGAATTATCTAAATCTTCAAAGCAGTGCAGGAAAGCAGGAAGAAGAAACAGTTGTTCAAAAGCCTCAAAAGGGCTAATCAATGTGTATTTTCATTTTCTACACATAAAAATGTATACGTAACATAACTGTAAATAGCTTACCCGCCTATATATGCACACATAAATGCATTTTATTCATACTGGTATATTTAAATCAATCACGAATTAAAACAACTAATTGAAAACGGCATCTTTTCATGACTGTTCTGTTTTACATATATTAATATCAGATCAGATGCTCCCCATTAAATGGTGTTACTCCCTGGTAGCAGATTTGGCGCTTAGGAAAGCCCAGACCCACTGAGTCACGAAAATCTAGTTGGTATCTTACTGAGGCACAGACAGGTACTTGAGCAGCTTCAAAGATTTAATGCTGTTCTTTAAGCGCCTAATTTTATATGTGGAAATGACAAACACCAGGGAAAACCAATTATGTTTCATAGACTTCATTTGTGCATTTATTAGTATGTTTATTTGCACAGGCTGATAAAAGCCCTACATTTTAGAGATGTATCCCTAGATTTCAAAAGAGTGTATAATCACTCGAAGTGAAACATGATTGCAGGCATTATTCTCTTGAGATCAGCAAAACAACGTTTAGCAACGCCAAGGAGAAGTCATAGAGTAAAAATTTTATTTTTTAAAATTATAGATGATGCTGGTAGAATAACAGGAGACTAGCAATTAGGATTTCCTTAAGATGGACTCAAATAAATTACTATTATTGACAACAGGTGATACCGTATGGACTGGATAACAAGATTAGAGTCCTTAGCCAGCAAATGCCAACACTGGATGACCTTTGTCAATTTATCATAATTCCAATCAGTGAATCGATGTTGTTTTAGTTCCTCTCATTTCTTTGAAAAGGAAGTACTCTATTAGACATCAAAAAGTCTGATCTGGTTCCTAAAACCTAATATGATTTGACCCCGATTCCTTGCCACTAAAAATTATGTTGGCTGGATATTAGGTTGAAGTTATGAATAGAAATACCAGAATTGCCCATTAGTAGAAAATTCTGTGTGGCAAAGTACAAATATAACCACTTCTCAGTAGAAAGTTAATAATACCATTTAATACATATTCATATTTTAAAGACTGAATGTGCCATCTTTATATCTTAGATTTTAAAAAAAAGGTTAACAACCATAAGAACAATACAATTACAACTCTAGCTAGCTGTGTTTTTTAACTACTAAAAACATCCTTCTTAAAAGAGCAGCATACATGAAATCTTGATGTCAATATCTACTGTTGCTTAAAAGATAAATTTATGTAATTATTTTGGAAGATATGTATTAATTTAAGTGCCAACCAGAAAAATTATAGCTGTCAATATAAGAATCATTTATGTGTGTAAATACTCAAAAGAGAAAGACCAAAACTGTAGTGTGATGTTAAATCACTGAAGAAACGGTAATATTTAAAATGAAATTCCATTTATGAATGTATCAATATTAGAATCTAAAGCTATGTCTTTTCATGATGTCGATATACAAAGGTCATTAAATTGTTTATTTAAGAAAGTCCCCATCCTCCGGAAATCGACCTACCAAGAAAATTTCATTTGCTAGAAAAGTTGGAATGTTATGATAGATCAAGATTTTGAAATTACCTACACATCCACCCTCATTTTGGATTTGATTTTTGAATAGATGAATGAATGAAATTCAAGTGATGACTTAGTTTAACCCTCGAAGAAATGTCAAATATGATTTTTTTGCATTTTACTTCCCATAATAAATGTAATATAGATAAAAAGTTAGTCTTTGTTTTTTGTTGTTATTGTTAGTGCTTCTGCCACTGCTGTCAAAATTGTTCTCTTAGCCCTACATGTTTAGAATCAGTTGATTTTCAGTGTGACACACTTCTGCTAGGTATCTGCAGTGGAGCTGAAAGTATTTACAATGAAAGGGTTTATTCCTTTGATTAAAATAGAATTCCTATGGAATCAACAGTGCCTGCAGGTCATCAGAGGCAGTGGTTTTCCCTGCTCTCAATGGCATGGTGGTTGTGTGTGTGTGTGTGTGTGTGTGTGTGTGTGTACACGTATGAACTTTTGCTCCGTGAGAGGTGATGAGAGGTTGACATTCATGGAAATACTGGGGGGGGGGGAGGGTACAGGGTACATCTACTCCTGTGGAAGCATGGAAACCTATATTCAGGCTTATATTGTCTCATGCCTCTGCCCATGGCCACCCAGGTGTGTTGCTGTGTGATTTCAGCTTTTCTGCCCACTCCTGGGTAAATAAATCCGGATCCTGCGGTTTAGGTTCCTAGAAGGAAACAGAAAACCTAGCCATGGCCTCCAATCCAATTTAATCATTAATAAAACTAATACTATATTTAGATCCCCTTTTGCCTCCTTGAATCTGTGTTCAATTCACTGAAGAACTGGACAGCTGGAGAGATATAAAATTTATTAACCCCAAATCTCAAAAAATGATGTAGTGAATTTTCCGTGAACTTTAAACAGTGACTGTTTCAAAACTTCCAAGGGCCATGCTCTCCCTCCAACAACTCTATATGGATAAATACACACCATTTCAGCCTAAAACATGTCCTGAAGCTGCCATTACCTAACTCTTGCATACTTAGACATTCATTTTGGCAAATTAAACTTCGTGCATTTCCAAAGACATAAATGCTATTCGTGGAGATGTCAGATAATGCAAGGGTCCTCGGTGGGGCTGAGATGGTTTGTCTTATGCCTCTAGCTGTTTATATCCCACCAGCAGGCATTCCTGTCATTGGGTGCCATTTCCAGCCAACTGTTCTCACTCATCCACATCTTTAATGTTAAGTAGTAAACACAAGAACAGCCTTAGCATAATCCAGTTTCACTGGACTGACTGTGAACTCAAAATACCTCATTTCTTGTGAAGCGTATGCCTTTTGTAAACCATATAGGATCGCTTTCAGTCTAGCATATATTCTTAATGAACTCATGAATACCAACATTGTTTGATTTTCCTCAACACCATTCTAGACTATCAGTGAGCTAAGTTACAGAGTTCTAAATTCTTTAGACCCTTCGAATTATCTTAATGTCCTACAGCCGGTTTTTCTAAATATATCATACAGGACTAACATAGTAGAAAGTCATATTATCAGGATGAAAGCTGCAAGTGCTCAAAGAGATTTCTGGTGGGAGTATTAGCTTCCAAGAGAGGATATTTTCCTACGCCTTTTTTTTTTATTCCCACTTGACACCTCTCAATCAAACTGCACAGGAACCTTGGCCTGTCATTCAAAAAGAAAAAAAAAAAAAACTAAGCAGAATGTCATTGTCAAAGATATTCTAGGTGATTAGAAGCAAGATAAGACTTCTTAAAAGGTTGGAAAGTATTTGCTTATTATCTGTGGTCTTTTTGCCTAAAAGTCAATACAAAGAGTAATGGCCAAGGGCTAAATATTCTGTTGGGCACTTCCACATATATCTCAACCCTGGGAGGTATTGTATAAAAATGCACATTTTTTTTCAGGCAATTTTTTTTCACTGTTGACTTGAGATGGAGTCTCAAAAAGATATAGTGGTAATTACCCAGGCCTAGAACTAAAGAATCCTGAGTTCAAATTTCAGCTTTAAAGCTAAATTCCTTGGCCCAGGCCCTTAATCGTTTTGAGGCTCAGTGAGTTCACCTGTGAATTGAGGCGAACAATACTTACTTTGCAAAACTGTGAGGATTAAATGACACAGGTAAAACAAATTTTAGTTCCTTCCCCTACTCCTTTGAGCTTTGTGTTCTTTGCTTGAACGTTACCGTTCTATTATAAAAAGGCTGGCATTTTGCTATTTCCTTCTATTTAGTAAGCTTTTTATAAATCTAGAAAAGTACTAAGAATGGTTTTAAACATGACTATGACATACCTAAATTGTCACTTTAAGCATATTTCCCTTTTTTGTTTAAAACATAAGGATAACACTATTCAAACGTTTAGCTTTATCAGATCCTTAAGAATTAGTAAAAGATTTTAACTTTGTCACATCAAGTATGATTTTTAAAATATAAAGTTAAATGCTAATTAAAATATTACCAATTCAAAAAAGGAGGAAAAAAAGGGGAACAACTGGTAACTTTACTCGAATATTTAAAACTTAGAGATGATAAAAGATTCCATATGCAAATTAAAAGAGAAGTGATATAACTGACAAAATATTGGAATCTAGAAAAATAGGAAGAACACCTACAAATCAGTTACAAAAAGATGAATACAACAGAGAGATTTGTCAAACTGCACAAGCGAGCATCAGAAACGTATGAAAATATGCTCGACTCCACCAACAAATCTCTGTCCGCCACAGCTGCATGCAGTTGGAGGAGACAACAGATTCACATCCACAGGGGCTGAGTTAGGAGCTTTCCATCCAAGAGTTGGAAGAGAGTACTTCACCTGCCAAAAAAAATATGCAAGTTGGAGATCCCTGGTGAGGTGTGCGTGGGAAGAAGGGAGGGAGGGAGGGAGCCAGGGTGTGTGCGCATGCGCCCAGGAGCAGCACGTGTTTGCACGCAGGGGAGGCGGAGGTGGGTTCTCTAAAGAAGCCACAGAACGCACGTGAGGGCGGGTTCGATGTAACCCTTGCGAGAGAGTGTGCAACACTCGGGAAAGTATGAACTTTCCAGATCCCATCCTTTCCTGTCTCTCCCTGGTCTTCATCCAGATTGTCTGGCAGAAACAGAATCTTTAAGGGGTGGAAAGAAACAAGAATCCCAATCACAGCCCCCTTCTTCATGTGGGCCTGTGGGTCTGGCTGATAAGGAGAGAACTTTCAATTGTAAATTGCTGAATCAAGGAGGGCTCCCCAAACTGAAATAGACGATGTTACCAATGATGACCTTGCCACCTGACGTAAAGCTTTGTGTGCACAGAAAATACTGGAAGTTCACGTGACTGAGCCCTGCTCCCTGCTTGGACCCTGAGGGCATCTGCATTTGCAGCTGTGCTAGTCCAGAGGCCCCCAAAGCTACCCCAGGTTTTAGAGGTCTGCGACCACATCAGACCTTCCGCAGGTTGAGGAGACAGAGTCCCAGGTGATTCCTCTTCCATTTATTCAGACCCACTGAGGTAGGCAGAATTCTCAGACGGCCTTGGAGATTCCTGGCCTCTGATAGGCACGGACCTTCCCCCAGTTATTCAATCAAGCACTGCTGTGGGGTGATTTTGTAGATGTAATTCAGGTGCCAAGTCAACTGACCTTAAAATAGATTATCTGCGTGGGCCAGACCTAATCACGTGAGCCCTTTAAAAGATACCTTCCCCCCCCACCCACCCCCCACCCCCCGCTGGTCCCAGAAGTCAGAGAGACGCATTCCATCTGGCCTGGGAGAAAGCAAGCATCCCATTTGGCTGGCGAGGAGGAGGCCACGTGGCAAGGAACTGGGATACCCTCGAGGGGCTGAGAGGTGCCGCCGTCGGATGCCTGGAAGAAAACAGCGACTCAGCCTTATGACAGCAAGGAAATGGATTCTGCCAACAGCCAGTGAGCTTGGAAGGGGACCCCCAAACTCAGGTGAGAACTGCGACACCTTGATTTCACTCAGACAAGATTTGGAGGAGAATCCAGACACGCTGGACCTGTACTTCTGACCTACAGAAATTGTTAAGATAACGAATGTGTGCTGTTTTAAGCTGTTGAGACTCTGGTAACTTGTTACATAGCAATGGAAAACTAATACAGCTCTCAATTAGGGATTCGAAATTGCCAAAGATCAGTTGCGCAGTCAAGGGCTTGTTTCTTTCTTTGCTGTCCAAACCAGGAAACAGGAAGCCTTCCATGCTGAAGTATCAATGTTCCTGAAACATCTGACGGTAGCTTTAATGGGTAAGTACGTGAGTCACTTTAACACTGAAGCGAACATAGATGTTTGTAGTTACGCTGCCTATCCCCTCTCTGCCCTTCCCCATCCACTCTTCACCCTTACTCATCTCGCTCTGTGCGCTTGGAGGCTGACTTGGAGGGACGGGCACCACAAGCCCCCTTGCCGTGCTTCTACCCTCTGCTTTCAGCCTGTCCACTTGCTGGCTGGAGATGGGTGGCAGGGAGAAGAGGGAGTAAGGCCAGGACAGTTATTTCCCGGATTGGCCCCAGCTGTAGGCCTTGTGTTGGCTGTGTCACACTTAACCAAGCCGAAACCCCCGCCAGGCAGACCTCTCCATTAGGCGGGCTCCTGGATTCTCCTCCTGCCCTTGACTTCTCAGGCCTAAGAGTGATGTCCTGGACCCAACCCTGTCTCGAGACCCCTGGTACTGCACGACTATTTTGTGATTGCCCTAAAACCTACCTACATCCGTGTAAATCTCTTTATGGAATTCTCCTCAATTACCCAATTTGAAAATGCCAACTGTGTCCTACCAGCATTGGACTGTTCGAGGAATCAAAGGACAGAGTGCCCATTTTTAAACGATAGAACATGGGACTTAAGATAAATGTCTTTCTCTTTTGGCTGGTTACGTCCATCTGTGCTCCTTCACCTTCCAGTATTATTAGTTTATTATTCTCACCTGCCTTTAGGGAGAATACTCCATAAAATTGGGAAACCATTTGTTGGTGTAAATAATGTAGCTCATATGCAGGTAAGATTTTCTATACTGTATGATAAAGTGTCATTTTAGTAAAGAAGCTTCCTGGTATGAAATAGGCACAAGGTTGTTACAAGATGTCTTCAGGTACCCGTGCTTCCCAGGGCTCTTAGGATAAAGGTTTAATGAAATTACATGCCTCATCTTCCCCATTCACAAAATGGGACAATCAGTATTATTTGTCCCTTGCTCACAACTGAATTTATATATACATGATTATACTTTAGTGTTTTTTTTTCCAGACTGTTGCTGTTAATAATAATGGCTCAGGTATATTGAGTGTTTACTGCATACTGGTCATTATTCTAAGTTTCTTATATACATTTCTTATTACTCTTCACAATAGCTCTGTGATGTAAGTAGTAGTATTATCTTGCGCACTTTACATATGAAAGCTGAAATGCAATTTACAGATGAAATGAAATGCAGGGAGATTAAGTGCATATAGCTAGTTGGCGTTGGCACCAAGATTCAAACCCACTCAAGCTCAGTGTTATCTACTTACGTAACTAGTTCACTAAGGCTGCCTTACTGTACACAAAACGCTGATGACAAAAAAATGGGGATTATCAGGATGTTAGATAAATAAATGTTAATAAAACCTAGTGGTTTTCTCATTATGACCTAACTCATTCTTCTGTTAGCCCTTACAAAGTTTTATTAACTCAGGCTTCTGAAGTGTTATGTGATGCATCTCTCATAAAGGTAACAAATCTTCTCAAACCAGGGGTGGAGTATTAAAAAAAAAGGGGGGACAATTATTTCTAGAAGAAAATGAGGGTCACTTAAATATATTTCCTCCAAGTGTGGAAAATGGGAGGAGAAAAAAACAGGTTAAGTTACCAAAATATCCATCCATACTCTATGCAAATCTCATATTCACAATCACAATGAGTAATTTTATGCCAAGACTGCAAAAAAAATAGAATACTTACTGAAACTGTACAAAATTACTTGCCCTTTTCTGGGAAAAGGGGAAAAAAAAAGATCTGGATGTATGAAGGCATTATTCTATGTGCAATCTGAATTACAGTTACACAAATTGACTAAAAGTTATTTCTTGTCTCCTAGCAAATGAGACTGCTTTCTACCCTCACAAGTGTTTCTGATAATTAAGTTAAATTTTTATGAGCTTTAGAAACGTAACTCATGGAATATATGAACAAGCCTTGAGCACATTTTAAAATAATTAATAAAATTATTGGAAGGTATACATTTTAAATTACATTCTCCTTTATGACAGAACCAAGGCCTGGTACAACTTCTTTTTTCCTTGAAGGTGAAATGCTCAATTAAAGATACTAATCCTAATAGCATTGGCCAAATGTGGACTGAGACATTTAAAGTAATTACGAATTCATAAGTGATATAATCATTTCATTTTAAAAAGGTTTTTGATTTATCTTTCAAGGCTGTATATTGCAACAGAACAGAAACTATAGGCATTTTTGATATGGCTAAAGAAAGAAAGGAAGGCAGACACAGTGTATTAATACTTCCTCTCTGAGAAACACATTAGAACTACTAAAGAGATAAGCACAGACACAGATGACTTGGCAGGTAAATTCTCAATTTTAAAAATGCAGGAACAGATAATATCTCCTTATGAGAACTTTCCAGGTCATAATAACCAACTCTGCCCATAATTGGGGGACTTTTTCTCCACTAAGTCAAATGTCAACCAGAATCTTAACCTAAGAAATCATAATAGATTTTTTTCAAATGACATCAGAAGAGCCATTCTTTCAGTAGACATAAATTAGGCACCTGAACCAAGCACATATGTGACATGCAGGTGTTGAAAATGACCCACACTCTAACCTTTAATAGGTTCCCAGATATATAAACCACAAAACACAACAGTATCAAAACGGCCACAGTGGAGCTATTATCAGTTACTATAGGAGCCCGCAAGATGAAGCTCTGACCCTGTTTCTAGAGTTCCAGCTAGAAGTTAGAGGATGGAAACAGGAAAACACAGTGCCTAGAATGTCACCGTGTAGATTTGCGCTCCTGCGTATTTATAGTATCTTGTATTACGTCACAAATTATTTGTCACTAGACTATCACAATATTGGTAAACTTGAATTTACATTTTCACACATTCATTGATGAGATGTGAAAGTTTTAAGTGGGTAGTACCATGAAAAATAATTGAGTGAATGAACACTGAAAAGAAAAATAGTAAAATATATAGTATATAAAATATGTATATACAATATGAGGAGATGATATATGGTGAGATACGATATGTAGAAATGAACCTCCTTTATCCAAAACCCCTAAATCCTGTTTGGAACCAATAGTTGAGGGAAGTACACCTGACCTAAAATAGTGTCTAAGAAAATACTTTTTTTTCCTATGAAACATGTCAGGCTGTTGTTTCCTTTCCCTTTGACCTATTGTGTTTGTGATCTCTGAGACATGAGCGTGACAAAGAATACCAGATGTCAGTGCAGGATAAAAAAAAAAAAAAGGTCTACCAGTGTTCAATGTTTGTTAATACAAAACAATAAGTCACATGATCTTCTTGGCTGGAGAAGTCATGTGGGTCCAAATGGGTGTGAAACAGGAATGTCGACTGTTCATTGTGCTCAGCTTGGGGTTCTCTGATATAATTCATCCTGAGGTGCTTAGACTGCCCCCCAGGAGTTCCAGTGTGGGAGGAGAGGGCGTCCTCACACAACCATCAGGAATTCAGTATGTGAGGGTTTGAGGTGGAAGCAGCTTAATGGCTGTGCTCCTGTGATAGAAAACACTGGTGCCTTTCAGCAGTCGCTTCAGACCACAAGGCTTCTCACTGTCCGTATCTTGCCTGGTGTTGGTGACCCTCAAAATGAGATGAGAAGAAACAACAGGAGTAAATCAGAAATTATTCCATTGATCAAAAACTCTCATACATGTCCTTTCACGTTGAAAGACAAGTTATTTTCCAACCTGGAGCTAAAGGGTCAGAGGTTGCCTAGTTCTATCTCATGATGCTTATCTCTCCTGTAAAGCATGTCTTAGTCACGGGGAAAGGTAGGGTTACTGTGGTCTGGATTTTCTTTCTGTCTCTACTTCCACTCTTGGGATATTGGAGAGTCTTCGAAATGAAAACTCTCTCAGTTTAGTTTAAAAAGGTCAGGGAGAAGCAAACTTCCTCTTTTCACTCTTGACTATTCAGTCTACAGATTTCAGAGTTTCTGCTCCCATTACATGAATAGGATTAAAATCTAAGTTCTCTGAGCCCACATGCTGCCTGTAGTATAAGACGGCCCCTCAAAAATGTTGGAGTTTGTAGCTGTCAACACCACTTCACCCTCAGTGCCCCCTCCATCTGAAAACACAACCCTAGATTCCTTCAGGATAAGAGTGAGAGGCAGAAACTGCATCCTTTTTATGATTTAGCATTGGCAATCACATAGCATCACTTCTGAGATATCCATTAGTCAAGGCCCAGATTCTAGGGAGAGAACATAAACCCCATTGAGAGGAGTGTCAATCACCTGGTAAGAAAAGCATGCGAGATTGAATAAGCATAGTGATGCGACCATCGTTAGAGCATGAAATCTTCAATCTGTCACACCCTCCCTCCAAGGTAAGGAGGGCCCAGGCCTTAGAAATATAATGGCCTTTCTCTCCTGCTCAAGGATAGGGAAAATAATTTTATTCATTCTCTTACAAGAATGGGCAAAATATTTCCTCTAAAAAAATGAAAATTATATATTCATATCCAGTTGGGTGTATATAAATGTGTTTCTGCCAAATAAATCCATCAGTAGGAATCTGTAAACCAAGGTTCACGTCCCGAATTGTCAGGAGGGAGATTGTGGACTCAAGTTTCTGACTGGGTTATTGTGATCTGTAATAAGAAGTATATGTTTGGTCTTTATCCTGTTTCTAGCATAGAGCTAATACTGTTGGCGTTTCCTAAGTGATGAGAGCTATAAATGTGTCTTTTGTTATGTTACTGAGTGAGTTTTGGACCAAAACCTAAGAATGGGGGCTGGTTGCCAGGGGAACTAATTGTGTAATTAGAGGTTTTCTCAGGGGAAGGAAGAGGGTGTGGAAGTTGGATCAATCGCCAATAGCCAATGACTTAATCAATCATGCCTTTGTAATGAAGCCTCCGTAAAAGCCCCAAAGGATGGGAGTCAGAGAGCTTCCAGGTTGGTAAACACATGGAGTTTCAAGGAGATTGGTGCGTTTGGAGAGGGCATGGAAGCTTTGTGCCCTGTCCCCATACCCTGCCCTATGCATCTGTTCCATTTGGCTATTCCCAAATTATATCCTTTTATGTAAACCAGTGATCTAGTTAGGTAAAATGTTCCTCTGAGTTCTGTGAGCTGCTCTAGCAAATTAATCAAATCCAAGGAGGGGGTAATTGGAACCTCTGACCTGTAGCCAGTTGGTCAGAAACACAGGTGGCAACCTGGACTTGGTGCCCGAAGGAGGGGTGAGGTGGGGCAGTCTTGTAGGACTGAGCCCTTAAGCCCCTAACGTGTGAGATCTGACACTGTCTCCAGGTAGGGAGTGTCAGAACTGAGTTGAATTGTAGGTCACCAGCTGGAGTCCCAGAATTGTTTGGTGATGTGGGGAAATGTGCCCCACAACGACCGTCAACACACACACACACACACACACACACACACACATACGTGAATTGGATGCCGAACCTTTGAATTAAAATATATTACAATTTGGAACCAAAGAGTTACTTGACTCAGTTGTAACATCAGTAACTAGTAACTTTATATCTATCGTGAAAATATGGCAAAACAGTACACAGTTAAGAATGCAATAGGTAACACATTGTAGATCAACTATACTTCAATTTACAAAAAAGAATGCAGTAGGTAAAACTTTATTATAAACTACTTGGCAGTTTATTGGAAGGTGAGTCTCTTGAATTAACTTCCCTGTAGGAACAGAAAAATAGTTTGGATGATTTGGCTAAAATATACTTTGAATCCCAAATTCAAATGAAAGAAGAGAAAGAAACAACGATTCATTTAAAACATTTATAACACATATGATCTAAGACTTGGTTGTTAGTAAGAACAGCATAGCATTCCATTTTCCTATTTTTAAATACAGAGTTAATTAGCAGAGAGTTGTAGACTGTGGACTTGAATAAATTATTGTAGAGGAGGAAAAATAATTTTTCCTCTACTTTTCTGAGTTCTTAGCTTAGACCCCTTTAGTAAAAATATAGATTAACAAGAAAAAACAAGCAGAAGGTTATTAACATGTATACCTCACGTGCACACGGAAGAAACCCAGGAAAAAATTGCGCAACTCTCTGAGGTGGCTTAGAATTCAGGCTTAAATATCATCTTAATAGGGAAAGGGGAGAGGCAATGTAGGCCTTTGAGGGGAGAGTAAATGATTTTTAGGAACGATGACTCGTCCCGCAGAAGAATAGATTGGAGGTATGATGGTTTGTCTGGGTATCAAACAGTCCCCTCTCCTGTAATGAGACTCCCGGGGAGGGGATTTATGACAGTTGAGTTTCTTTTGGAGGATCTGTCTTTAGGCAGATGAGGAGAGTTCAGAGAAAGCCTTTCTCTGCATTTGCTGTTTTTCAAGTGCCTACAGTTCAAAATAATCAATATACTAAAGGGCATATTTTGATGTGGTATATTCTGCTACCCTTCATTATCCAGAATCGCTAGTAAAATAATTATTTGAATATAAGTACCTGTCTTCAAGATGTTTGAAGTCCCTTAAACAGGTGGGGTTTTTTTTTCCTCATACATTTCTGAAATCTGTTAAATACTTTAGATTTTCCACCTTCAATCATCTATATTTTTTTCTCTTTTGCAAGAAACTTTCAGTTAAGCAACAATAACTTCAGTCAAGCCTTTTTTTAAATTTATTTTTTGGCTGCATTGGGTCTTCGTTGCTGTGCACGCGGGCTTTCTCTAGTTACTGTGAGCAGGGCTACTCTTCGTTGCGGTGCACAGGCTTCTCATTGCGGTGGCTTCTCTTGTTGCGGAGCACGGGCTCTAGGCACGTGGGCCTCAGTAGTTGTGGCATGTGGGCTCAGTAGTTGTGGCTTGTGGGCTCCAGAGCACAGGCTCAGTTTCTCCATGGTATGTGGGATCTTCCCGGACCAGGGCTCGAACCCGTGTCCCCTGCATTGGCAGGTGGATTCTTAACCACTGTGCCACCAGGGAAGTCCCCTTCAGTCAGGCCTTTGTCTAAATCATATTCTGAACAGACATATGCTAAAGAGAGAACTGATCAAACTTGAGAGCAGGGAAGCAAAAAGAAAATCTATGTGGATGGGCCCTCAGTTCTGTGCCCTGAAGGAGAAAATGTAGCTAGATTTCCAAGGTCCTCTCTGGAATTTGAGACCTCAATAAATTTGAGGTCTCAATAAATAAATGTGAGGTCTCAATAAATTTGAGACCTTTTTCCTTTCTACGGATTGGGGAAGACTTCCCCTGCAGAAGAGAGGGAGCTGTCCTACCCCATGCTTGGGACCCCAGAGTTAGCTCAGACCTGGCGGGGAAACCCAAGGTGTGAAAGCATGGATTGCCGGAGAAAAGCCAAGCTGTGAGTGCCCTCTGCTGGAAAGGCCTAGATGACCAGCCTCTGTGAGACTCCTCCGCAGGACCCAGGTGCCAGTTCCCCTTTACTCTCCCTCCCTCCTGCCAACTAAGCTCACAAATACTCTCTCCTGGCTAGTTGCTACAGCCTCTACTGTCCCCGCTCCAGCTCGCCGCCATGCTGGTTCTTTCTCCTCCCGAGCTCTGTGCTGTGGCTTCTTAGGTAGTGCTAAGTAAGTAGGCCTTGTATTTTTGCTTTCCCCAATTATTAACCAAGGTGACATTCTGCCACAAGCCTGAGACATCTTTCCCTTCCCGGTTCCACCCAAAACACCGAAGTGTTAACCGACCAGGGTTCTTGGCCTTCCACAATCAACAGAAATTGACTAGAGGCCAGGCTTTATTGGGGCCCCTGCTGCAGCACAGAGGAACGAGAACCAACATAGGTTCCCTTGCTTGCCCACTCCCTGAGGAGGGGCAAGCTTGTTCCTTATATGGGGTGAGGGTATGGGTGTGTCCCTAAGGGAGGCTTAGGTGTTTTACAAACCCCTCTGGTGGTGTTGTGTGCAGGGGACATGCTCAGTACCCTGTTTTTGCTCCAGGCTCTTCAAAAGTGGCAGTTGGTTTTTTTTTTGGTCTCTTTGTATCTTCTGGGTCCAGAATTTGCCCCAACTGCTGCATGCACACAGTTATTTTTAGTCCCATAGAGTTTCTTTGTGTTTTGTTGCTTGAGGAGAGGTGTGTCTAGGTGCAAGCATTGCAGCACTGCAGCAAAGGGTCCCGGGACCCAGGTCCCAGCCTGTCTCAAAAGTACTTTATCTCTAGAGTGAAATCGACTACCAGCATATGTGACCACTTTACAATTCTCTAATTGCTCTGTATGTTTGCTGAGTTCCCTTCTTGTATGTAACACATGACTATGGGCTAGTGATCTTTAAAATGACTAGGAGGAACAGAGGATAAGAATAGAAAAACACTGAGTCAGAAAAAGAGAGCTGAGTTCTAATACTAACTTTATCACTCCCGGCCTCATTTATCCCTATATGGATGAAAGAAGATGGACTATATCACTGTTTCCAATTTAAGGTCCTTAGACCCCTAGAGATTCTAGAATGTAATCAAAAGGATCTGTGAACTACAAGGGACCTATGCATGAAGGACAACATATATGTTAGCTAAAACATCACATTTCTAAAGACTTATATAATTATTAGTAAAAATATATAATTATAATAATTATTACTTTGGTCCTAGATTAATACATTTGGTTATTTTTGCTTTAATTTGTAAATCATTATCTACATAATTCAAAAATCTTGGGACCTCTCTGTGGATTTAAATGACTTTATGTTATCATTTAAGCCAAAATTTATCTGATTCATCACCCTCATCTGTATAACTATCAGGTACCTCCTTAATCATTTCTCCCATAGTTAGTTCTGAGAATACCAGGGAAGTTACACAGATGCCCACAGATCAGTGAAATCCTATTTTTGCCCTCCTGTCAGCTAGATGGTAACTGTCCTCTGCAAGTCCGAGATTGTAAACACCATCACCTTGGTTGCAGACACTGTCTGTGGAAGTCTCCCAAGCCCATGAGGTTGTCTCCTTGAATTTCCAGTGCTGTGGGACCCTTGAGTTACTGACAAGCTCATGTACCCTATGGTTTCTGCTACACTTAGGCTAAGCCAGATTCAGCACAGAATGAGGGAGAATAGCTTCTCTATATAAAGCCCAGATAGAGCCATGGACCCTAGCCAAGTTGAGAGCTAGGGAAGAGTCCATGTGCTGTCAGCCACTGTCTTACAGTCTCTGAAGCCCCACCCCATCCCCTCTTCATTATCCCAGAGAGGAAAAAGGGGAAGAATCATTCTCTTCTCCAGACTCTGTTCTCCCACACAATAGTTAATTCACTGGGACATCAGATCTTTTGGTGAACAGATTAAGTCAATGGAGGAAAAAGTAATAAAAGAAAATCGTAGTGGTGATAAAATTTAAGAACTCTGAGCTACGTAATGCTTAAGCCCCCTTTCAGGACTCTGTTGATGGTACACCCCTTCTTGGCATCAACTTGTCTCACCAGGAATGTGGGAGTTTTCCTTGCAGGCTTTCCTGGAATACTTCCTCCCTGTCACCATCTTCACCACTACCACCTCCCGCCCATCCAATAATGGTTCTCAATTCTTTCCTCTCTTGTCCTAACAAGCCTTACATATCTTATATAAGAAGTACAATCTTTCTTGTCTGTACTGTTTTTATTTTTACTACTCTTGGATGTCACCAAAGAACAGTTGGAGAGCTTGATATTAATGCGCCATATTATGAAAAAGACAATATCCACACATCTGAATGCTTCGAGATAGATGCTTTAGAGATATCATCTTATTTTGTGATATCATATTATATATGTGATAAATGCATTCCTCCCCATTTAGAGAATAAAGAATATGGAGTATTGTGTTCATAGCCAATAAAATGGCAAAGCAAAGATGCAAAACCAAATCTGTCTTTAAAACCATGCTCTTAAATCTCCGCTCAGAAAAAAGCTAAGAAAAAGGAAGGAAACAAAAAAAAGGCCTCTGCAACCAAAATAAACTTCCCATAATCCATACTCTAAAGCCTATTAACTCATCTCCAAGGGAATCCCTCAGGCTCTTAATCAGAACCTAAATCAGTCACTCTAATCCTAATCACAATTCTAGATTATCTGTTTTCTACATCTGTGTCAGATAGAAAACAACCTGTGAGAGTAATAAAAGATGTAATTACCAGATTCAGAGAAAAAAAGGAGACAGGAAAGTTATAAAAATTAGTCTCACAAACTGAAAAATTCCCAGGAGGATAGGACTACTTAGAGGCAAATAGCTCTGCGTTCTAAGATTAGTGCAATAGTTGATGTTCATAAATTCTGCGGCCTTTTTGTCACCCTTATACCCTATTTATAGTAACTCCATTAAATTTTCCAAAAGACGAGAATCAGCAGCTGCATGTTCTCATTTATACACTTTTTTTTAAACTTAAAGATAACTTTCTGCATTAAGTATTCTAGCACCACTGTTGGAAAACAATTGATTTTATCCAACATGAAAACTGGATTTTTGAGAATATTCAAGATTCTATTGATGGAGACTGCATACAATATAAATCCCTTTTTGTACAGATCAAGAAAAAGCAAAACAAAACAATGTTTTGTTTAGGGACATGTGATAAAATTAATTTTTAAAGCCATACATTATTAAAACAATTTTTTACGCAAAGGAATAATGGTCCTAAAATTTGAGATAGTGCTTTCCTTCAGGAGGAGACAAGAAAATGTAATAAGCAAGTAACCCAACTCAAAAATGGACAAAAGATTTGCATACACATTTATCCAAAGAAACTATACCAATAAACAGTACCAATAAGCCAATAAGAATATGAAAAGATACTCAACATCATTACTCATTAGGGAAATGCATATCAAAACCACTATAAGAGGGCTTCCCTGGTGGCACAGTGGTTAAGAATCCACCTGCCAATGCAGGGGACACGGGTTCGATCCCTGGCCCGGGAAGATCCCACATGCCACGGAGCAAGTAAGCCTGTGTGCCACAACTACTGAGCTTGCACTCTAGAACCCACGTGCCACAACTACTGAGCCTGCGAGCCATAACTACTGAAGCCCACGCGCCTAGAGCCTTTGCTCCGCAACAAGAGAAACCACTGCAATGAGAAGCCCGCGCACCACCATGAAGAGTAGCACCCTCTCGCCGCAACTAGAGAAAGCCCGCGCGCAGCAATGAAGACCCAACACAGCCAAAAATAAAAACAAACAAATAAATAAATTTATATTAAAAAAAAACATGATAAGATACCATTTCTTACCCACTAAGATGAGTATACAAAAAAGACAAACAATAACAAATGTTGCCAAAGATGTGCAGAAACTGGCACTCACACATTGCTGGTGAGAATGTAAAATAACAGTCATATTAGAAAACAGATTAGCAGTTTCTTTAAAAGAGTTAAACAGACTTACCATGTGACCTAGCAATGCCACTCCTGCGTATCTACCCAAGAGAAATAAAAATATATGTCCACACAAAAGTGTGAATGCAAATGTTCAGAGCAGCATTGTGCACGGTAGCCAAAAAGGTGGACATAGCTCAAATGTCCATCAACCGGTGAAGAGATAAAATGTTGTATATCCATAGAATGGATAACTTCAGCAACGAAAAGGAATGAAGTACTGATACAGGCTACAACATGGATGAACCTCAAAAATGTGCTCAGTGAAAGAAGCCAGACACAAAAGGACACCTATTGTATGACGCTATTTATATGAAAAAGAATCCTAAAAGGCAAATATATAGGGAAAGAAAGAAAATCAGTAGTTGCCTAGGGCTGGAGGTTAAAATCGGGAGTGACTAATTGGGCACAGATTTCTTTTTAGAGTGATGGAGATGTTGTAAAATTAGATTCCGGTAGATGTTTGTATAACTTTGTAAATACACTAAAATTCATTGACTTGTACACTTAAAATGGGTAAATTCTATGATATATAAAAATCTCAATAAAACTTTTTTTAAAAGCATAACAGATTTCAACTTTTTCCCCTAACATTTTAATAGACTACCCACATTATTCAAAGTCCCCATGAAATTGTTCTTAATTGAAGCAGCACGTGACTGTGCTGTTCATCTTCTAGTTTGCATAACTGACAGGTGGAAAGGAGAGGCTTAATTACCCCCAAATTACTCTCATTATCATTCCTTCCAATTTAAACAACCAAAGCCCGGTTATGAGTAATGTCGCTAAAAATGCGCTGGTTTGCAGTCCCGACAACAACAGGAAATATTGACGACTGGTGACTTTTGAGTCATTGTCCGTGATAACGTGGGCACAGCCAGACTGCAGCCCTGCCTCTGCCTTGGATCAGCCAGGATATGTCCCATGTTTTACCTCAAAGTCAAAGAAAGGGAGTTGATAGTGACTTTTATTTTTTAAAAAAACGATTAACTTTTCTTGAGTCACCTTTAAAATTATATATGCAGGTGATTATCTGGAGGGCAAAATAGGAAAGTAGATGAACATGAACATGGCTGAAATGCATCAAATCCAATAAGAAAAAAAGAAAATTAACTTGGAGACGTGTTTGCTATTCCTCTGAGAAAGTATTCTTTTGGTTCTTCGCATAGAACTTGGCAAGGTTCAACATTTCCTATCATTCATATTTCCCCAGAGACTCAGGTAAATGTTTCTGTGGTGGTTGTTTTTAATGGAGACATACTCTTTAAATTTATGTCTAGTGTATTATTGCTCCATGGGGTTTATGGTGGTTGTTTTTTTAATATGGCTGTTCTAAAAGCCTTTTAGAAGAAGGCATAGGATGAACTTAATGGCTTTGTTTATGCTTTTTTGGAGAGCAGGTTCTTTCTCCCCTGCAAAATGAAAAAGTTATTTGGGGAAATACAGAATAGACTGGCATATTTTTCTCAGACCTGTGGTATGTTACAATGAGGCCAGAACTGTCAGATCAAGACAGCAAAGCCATTGAGAGTGCATTAGCACTGAAATGCACACAGCCTAATGTTCTATTACTGGTGATGCAAAAGGAAAATACGTCAGAGCAAGAAGAGAATAACAGGAATTATTTCCCTTTTTATTTATCACTATATGTTCAACCAGACAGAGCTGACTGACAGGAAGGTAAACAGCAATGGAAAATTCTCCATTTGCTAATAGAGCAATTTAGATTCCTTAAACATCATTGGTCATCTTAGAAGAAGTATCCTGGGCTTAGAATTTGTTTTCACTGTTCAGGGACTTCCCTTTTTCTGGCTTATCTTCCTCTTTGATCTTCTCCTGATAAAATTCATTACTTGAGCCTGGAACAAGGACATTAGTGGGAAAAATGGGGAAAATCTGAGTAAAACCTGTCATTTAGTGAATAGTATCAGTGTTAATTTACTGGTTTTGCTCATTGTGCCATGAGTATGTAAGATGTTAACCTGAAGGGAAGCTGGGTGAAGGGTACAAGGGGACACCCTGTACTATTTTTGCATGTCTTCTGTAAACCCAAATATATTTCATAATAAAACGACTAGAGAAAACAAGGAGAGTTACTAAACTTAAGGAGAGTTACGAGAGCTGGATCAGATATCGTCCCCATTATGTCTGCTTTTATCTGTCCCCTGTGAGAAGTAAAACTTTATATTACATACTCTCGTGGCCTTTTGTTTGCTGGCAACATATATCACATTCTAACTTTTGTAATTGATGTACATATTTAATCTCCCCTGTTAAGAAAGCAGAATGGTTTAGAACCAAAAACATACGAGTTTAAATCCTAGTTTTATCAACCTTGGGCAAATGACTTAATCTCCCTAAGTCTCAGTTTCTTCATCTAAAAAAGTGAGAATAACAAGTTAACCATAGATTAGCTGACCTTATATGCGTAAAGATCTTTGGACAAAGCCTGGCACCTAGTAGATGCTCAAAATATGTATTTAGTTATTGATCCCATTACCCTTATTATTAGACTAAGTTTCTTGGTATCAGAGACTTTCTTGCTCCAGTTCACAGAGACTTGAAATATGGATGCTCAGAAATGGGTTAGTGAATGGCAGTGATTCCAGAGTATGTTTGTTCAGGTTGGTATGTATGTCAAACATTCTCATTTAATTCAGTATTCTAATAATTTAATTCTCTAAATTATTATTTCCCTCTTTACGGTGTTCTAAATTCTCAAAAGTACACATTTATATTCTGTTATATCTAGCCCCACCCAATGAAGTTTCTCATGAATCTACAATAGGAGAAAAGGGGTTTTTTTTCCTGTAAAGTTATTGAGTAAACCCTAAATGTTTCACTTTTCTGTTTCTCTCTCTGAAGCAAGAATTTAGCTCTCACTACAGCTCAGTAGCCTGTCTCACATTCTTGGGCTTGTAAGTGCCTCTTTGAGGGGACCCTGCTCAAAATCTGCAGTGCTCCCTCTGGTTTGTTAATATCTTCATTTCCAATCATAAAGCAAACTCTGTGTATTCTAACCCTACTCATACCTATGTGCTTTGGGACTTACCAGAAATGAATAGTGCTGGAGTGAAATAGGATGACATTTTCATTTACTTTTTATATGAATATGCTGAAGATGTTTATTAGCGTAAGTTTAGTTGTTTTCTCATTCAGTCTCTTTCATGAAGGGTGATTGATTGTTTAGTACCTACCAGCCACCAAGCGAAATACTGAAAATACGAATTTGAAAAAACAGTTCTTACCCTAAATAAGTTCATATCCTCTAGAGAGACAAACTCGTAAACAGCTGATTATAATGCATTGTGGACTGTGCCATAGAGCAGATGTTACAGAACATGATGGGATTATAAATGAGCATTTCAATCTGGAGAGAAAAGGGGCACCCTGACTCTAAAGCATCATTCTCAGCCTGAGCTGCCATGGAAATCACCTGAGCAGCTTTAAAAAATACTGTATTCTGGGAGCCACTTGCCTAAATTCTGTTGTAATTGGCCTGGGGTGTTTCTTAGGGAACAGGATCTTTTCAAGCTCTACTGTTCTAAAGAATGAGAAGAAACTTGTCAGCCTGAGGACTGGGAAGGTGGGGAAGGGCATGGAGAGAGGGTTATGTCAAGCAGAGAGCAGCATGAGCAAAGGCACTGAGGCAGCAAAGAGCTCGGCGTTTGACAAGTGTTTCAGTTTTGTGAGAGGGCAGTGTTCTTAAGAAGGCTTTCAGTGTTCTGAGAGCAGTGGTGGGAAATGAGACAAGAGAGGTGAGCAAGGAAGCCATGTGCTTGCTGCTTTCAAGATAGCAGATTTGGGGCAAAGAAATGGCACGGTCAGATTTACGTTGTAGATAGCTTCCTTTGCTAGCTGAGTAGAGGGGGGAATTTTTAGATAGACAAGACTGGAGGCAGGGAGATGAATCAGGATGTCCAAATGAGACATGATGGAGGGTAGAATCTTGAAACAGCATTAGGAAGAGATTCCTAAAAACTGTTTAGGAAGTCATATTAACTGGCCTCAGATATTTTTGGGGTGTGGTGAAGAGGTGGAAGGAGAAATCTGGTGAACGGGTGGATGGAGATTAACACCTACTGAGACAGAGAAGGTGGTAATGGCAGTAGGTTTAGGAGGAAATAGAATCTGCTCAGCTTGGAACACAATGCATCTGAGATGCCTGCGGAGCCTTGGGATGGAGATATTGTACAAGGCCACCTGTGCCAGGTTTCAGGATGGCTGAGAATATGGACTTGACTCACTCAAGCTTGCTTTTGCTTTGGCTGGTTCCTGAAGCAGCAAATAAGCAATGCGAAGCCAGGGATGTGAAGGGCTGACATAGTTCCTCATTGCCTCCCTTTTATCTTAAGGAGACACATTGCAAATGCGGTGTCTAGGCAATGTATATGAACAATTTGTCCACAGGGACAAAAGAATTACAGATCTGTGGGCTTTCCTGACTTTTATACTCTCAGCCATGTCAGCACCCAGTAACTTATGGTACCATTTGAAGCTATAGCTCTGTTATCCGACAAACCACATTACACAGGCCTACTATCTGGGTTCTGAGCCTTGAAATTCTTGCTCTGTTAGTACCAGGGGAAATGCCTTATCTCCCCAAGTCAGTTTGGTCATAGGTTCTTTTTGTTAGATCTCAATAGGCAACAATATTTGTAGGTGGGTAGATAAGGGATAAGCCTCCCTACAACTTCAATACCAGGTTATAAAGAAAGCAAGTTGCAGACCAAATTCTGCCATAAACACAGGCATTTATTAGTGTTCTGCTATCTATCCTCATAACAAACCACCCTAAAACTTAGTAGACTGTGTCGATGAAAAATTAATCAGTCAATCTAAGAAAGAAATGGAAAATTTTCTTCGAGCCAAATTTGAGGATTATAACCCAGGAAGAGCATTTCAGAAAGCTCTGAGGACGGGTCCGCCCTTTAGAAACCAAGGCGCAGTTATACAAGTTTTCTGAGACAGAGGGCTGTACATTAGACGACATATTATTGACACTTATAAATCTAAGTGTCATGTGAACCCTTCCGAGATCAAGAAGGAATGCCGTCTTTAAGGAGCTGTCTTGTTGATGGTAGGAGAATGTTGCCCTATGGTCGAGCAGGTATTTCTGCCGATGGGGAAGGATATACAGTGCACAGTGAGGGGAGAGGGGAAGCCGAAGGGCAGAGAAAAGTTTTGTTTAAAATTTTTCTTGTCTTGCCCTAAAATACGACTTTTATTTCACAGCTGAGATAACAATCTTATTGTTAATCTCTCACAGTTCTGAGGTATAACTGATCTCAGCTGGGTGGTTTTTTTTTCCCTTGGGATCTCTCAGTTGTCACGTCTGCTGGGGTTCTGGAGGACAGATGGAGTGAACATCCATCACGGCTACTCACGTGGCTGGTTTGGATGCTGGCTTTGGTCGGGAGCTCAGCTGGGGCCGTAACCCCTGTGCACATCCTCTCCATGTGTCCTGGGCCTCCCACAGCATGGTGGCCGGAAGCAGGAGAGTTAAGGGCTATACCCAGAACTGGCAGAGTCACTCTGGCTGTACTCTATCACCAGTGCAGGCACAGGGCCTATCCACATTCAGTGGAATGAAGAAACTAGCTCCTATGGCTTGATGGGAGGGTGACAAGGTCACTTTGCAGAAGATCATTTAGTCTGTGAAAATACAATCTGCCACAGTTAGAAAACTGGCACAACACAGTCATGAAACATATTCTTTAAAAATGATGAGGGCTTCTCTGGTGGCGCAGTGGTTAAGAATCCGCCTGCCAATGCTGGGGACACGGGTTTGAGCCCTGGTCCGGGAAGATCCCACATGCCACAGAGCAACTAAGCCCGTGGGCCACAACTACTGAGCCTGCGAGCCACAACTACTGAGCTCATATGCCACAACTACTGAAGCCCGCACACCACAACAAGAGAAGCCACCACAGTGAGAAGCCCGCGCACCGCAACGGAGACCCAGTGCAGCCAAAAATAAATAAAAAAAAAAAAAAAAAAAAATGATGAAGTCTCAGCTTTTCGTCCTTTTTGTTGCTCCAAAAATACTTTTCATAAAAAGCTTCACCTTAGGCAAGTGTGATACCATGCCAGAGATAGGGTTTAGCTGCCCTTTTTTTTTTTAATATATGGCATGAAAGAATCTGGACTACTTGAGGCCCACGGGACACTTCAGGGATTAAGCTCAGGGCACTATCCCAAAGGTTACAGTTTACAGGGCTCATTAAATTCATGTTCTCTATGTATTTGAGGTTGGTGAAATGTCTAAAATATTCAGCACATGTATACTTCCACACTATTAATGAGATTGTGAGGTCAATGAATATTTTTAAGTAATATGTGAATGTCATCACAAGGCCCTGAGAATCTGCCACATGTGTCTACATAGGGGTTTCTGAGAGTAAGTTTATTCCTCACCCAGCATAAATGCCCAGCAGACCATTAGATACGAAAGTCTGAGCCTTTGAAGAGACCTCAGGGTTGGAGATTTTAATTTAGGAGACGTCAGATACAAATTTTTAAGCCTTTTTTTTTTTACCTATTAAAAAAATATGAGAGTGGATGAAATCACCCAGGAAGGGTGAGTACAATGAGAAAAGTAGTGATTCTTGGTCAGTTGCTGGGAATCAGCAACATGTTAGGGTCCCCAGAGGAAGACGAGCCCTCAGAGGGCTCAGAGGAAGATTGTAGGTATAAGGAGAAACAGTTTAGGCAATTTCCAGAAAGAATGCAAATCAGCAATTTTAAATGCAGTGAGGCGGTCTGACAAAATCAAAATTAAAATCTTTTCACTGGCACTGGCAACTGGAAGTCACAAATGACCTTAGCAACTGTAGTTTCAGTGAATTGTGGTCAGAAGACAGATAGCTGGGGCTTGAGGAGTGAATGCAAGACGAGGAAGCGAAGACTGACTGCTTTGAGGGTGTTTGGCTCTGAAAGAGAAGAGAGATGGACAGTACTCAAGAGTGACACAGGGTTGGGCTTCCCTGGTGGCGCAGTGGTTGAGAATCTGCCTGCCAATGCAGAGGACACAGGTTTGATCCCTGGTCCGGGAAGATCCCACATGCCGTGGAGCAACTAAGCCCGTGCACCACAACTACTGAGCCTGCGCTCTAGAGCCCGCGAGCCACAACTACTGAGCCCACGTGCCACAACTACTGAAGCCTGCGCGCCTAGAGCCCGTGCTCTACAACAAGAGAAGCCACCGCAATGAGAAGCCCACGCACCGCAACTAGAGGAAGCCTGCACGCACAACAACGAAGACCCAACACAGCCAAAAATTAATTAATTAATTAATTAATTAACTAAAAAAATAGAGTGACACAGGGTTGAAGGACAATTTGCAGATAGGGAGAGACTGAAGCATGTTTCTAGGGTAACACTGAAGATGCTGTAAAAAGAAAAGTCATTCCTGATCAAGGTTTCAGAGGAGAAGAAATGGAATAGATGAAAGTCAGGGTTAAAGAATTACCTTAAACCTAAAAAAAGGAAGGATGGATATAGATGCAATTAAGAGTGACAAAATACGCAACTAAGTTATAAATTTGTGTTTTGTTCATATTAAAATTTCTCCTTTCCAAGGGGGTGGCCAGGCATTTGTGTCCCATTCCTCAGGGCATTTGCTTAGTGGAAGCAGAGAGCAGAAGTATTTTATATATATAGATATAGATATAGATACAGATATATACACACACACATATATTTATATTTTTGCTTTTGAATATAATCAATTTATTTTGTTTTTGAAAGTCTCATAATTTTAAAATTTGAAATAGTCTTGTTAAGAAAACTGTACAATGTGGTGAATAATAGTGGAATATAAATGTGTGGCCTCACAATGAACTAATTCTTGTAACCAAGAATAGAGAACAACATATTTTTCTAATACTCATAAGTTAAACTTTCACGATTATTAGAAAATGATTCATATAAATGGATGACATGAATTAGTTAGGGTTTGATCTAAGCTGTGATAACAAAAAGGCCCTATAGTCGAGTGGCTTAAACCAGCTGGCACACTAATCTTTCTTCCTTTTAATTGAGATATAATTGACATATAGCATTACATTAGTTTCAGATGTCCAACATAATGATTCAACATTTGTATATGTGAAATGATCACCACATTAAGTCTAATTAACATCCATCATCACACATAGTCACAAATGTTTTTTCTCATGATGAGGACTTCTAAGATCTACTCTCTTAGCAACTTTTAAATATACAATACAGTATTACTAACTATAGTCACCATGCTATACATTACATCCCCAGGACTTACTTACTTTATAACTGGAGGTTTGTACCTTTTGCCCCCTTCACCCATTTCGCCCACTCCCCACCCCCTGCCTCTGGCAACACCAATTTGTTCTTTGTATTTATGAGTTCCAGTTTTGTTTTGGGGCGGGGGGCTTCCACATAAGTGTGATCATATGGTATTTGTCTTCTTCTGTTTGACTTATTTCACTCCGAGTAATGCCCTCAAGGTCCACCCATGTTGTTGCAAACGGAAAGATTTCCTTCTTTTTTGTGGTTAAATAACATTCCATTGTATGTATATGTGTGTGTGTATAAATATATATATCACATCTTTATCCATTCATCCATCAGTTGATGAATGAAACACTTAAGTTTTCTTCTATGTCTTGGCTACTGTAATAATGCTACAGTGAACATGAAGGTACATATGTCTTTTCAAGTTAATGTTTCTGTTTTCCGCAGATAGTTACCCAGAAATGAAATTGCTGGATCATGTGGGAGTTCTATTTTTAATTTTTTGGGGAACCTCCATACTGTTTTCCATAATGGCTGCACCAACTTATATTCCCACCAACAGCATGAGGGGTTCCCTTTTCACCACATCCTCGCCAGCATGTTATTTCTTGTCTTTTTGATAATAGCCATTCTAACAGGTGCGAGGTGATCTCATTGTACTCTTGATCTGCTCGATCTGCATTTCCCTGATGATTAGTAATGTTGAGCATCTTTTCATGTGCTTGTTTGCCATCTGTATGTCTTCTCTGGATAAATGTCTATTCAGATCTGCTACCCATTTTTTAATTGGATTTTTTTGCTATTGAGTTGTATGAGTTCTTTATATATTTTGATTATTAACCCCTTATCAGATATTTGATTTATAAATATTTTCTCCCATTTTGTAGGTTGTCTTTTCTTTTTGTTGATGGTTTCCTTTGCTGTACAAAAGCTTTTTACTTTTATGTAATCCCACTTGTTCATTTTCGCTTTTGTTGCCTTTGCTATTGGTGTCAGATTCAAAAAATTATAGTCAAGACCAGTGTCAAGGAGTGTACTGCCTGTTTTCTTCTAGGAGTTTTATGGTTTCAGGTCTTACATTCAAGCCTTTAATCCATTTCAAGTTATTTTCTGTGTATGGTGTAAGATAGTGGCCCAGGTTCATTCTTTTCCATGTGGCTGTCCAGTTCTCCCAACACCATTTATTGAAGAGACTGTCCTTTCCTCATTGTATATTCTTGCCTCCTTTGTCTTAAATTAATTAACATATGTGTGAGGTTTTTTTTTTTGACTATGTATATACACTTTTTATTTTAAAATTGTTATTGAAATATAGCATACATTCAGAATAGTACACAAATCCTAAGTTTATAACTTGATGAATTTTCCCAGTGTAAACACAACCGTGTAACCAGCACCCACATCAGGATACAGGACATTACAAGCTCCTCAAAGCCCTTCTTGTGTTCCCTTTCAGTGAGCTCCATCAAGGGTAACACTTCCCTGACCTCTAACACCATAGATTAATTTTGTCTGGTTTTGAACTTAGGTGTCTGGCTCTTCCACCCAACACTACGCTTGCGAGAATCATCTATACGGTGTATGAACTGTCATTCATTCTTTTTTTTTTGCTGCGTCACGCGGCATGTGGGATTTTAGTTCCCCGACCAGGGATCAAACCTGCGCCCCCTGCACTGGAAGCACGGAATCTTAACCACTGGACAGCCAGGGAAGTCCTGTAATTCATTCATTCTTTCTCTCTGTAATATTCCATTGTGTAATACATCACAATTGATCCATATCACTCGAGGTACATGCATTCTTAATTTTAATGGATATCGTCTGCTCTCCATAGTCTAGAATCCTACCATTACTAAATGGAAGTAGCTATTTCTCTACATCTTAGCTACATTAATCAAACTTTTTTCTCTTTGCCAATCATATATATTAAAAATGCTTTCAATATATTTTCAATTTGCTTTTCTCTTAATATGATTGAAACTGGGGATCATTTCCTGTTTAAGATTATTTGTTTTTACTTTCAACTGTCTTTGAATGTCCTGTCCCACTTGTCTATTGAGTTGTTGGTCTTTTCTGAATTGATTTAAAAGGACTCCCAGGGTTTTGTTTTGTTTTTTTTTCTCTTTTTAAAGAAAATTAGCTCCTTAAATATGATGCATGGCAAAATTTTTTTCCCAGTTTATCTTTGGAGTTCCAACTTTGTTTTATGCTAGTTACTGCCACGCATAGGTTTTGTCTGTCTTTATGTGAATTCATCAACTTTTTTTTCTTTATGGTTTCTGGGGTTCTGCAACACTTAGGGCAACTGGAACTGTCATACGTTGCTGATGGGTATAAGCTGGTACAGTCACTCTGGAAAACTGTTTGGCAATATATACTAAAATTAAACATACACATATCCTATGACCCAGCATTTCCACTCAATTCCAACAGAAAATGAGCACTTGTGCTCCCCCCACAAACATGTACAAGAATGTTCTCAGCAGTTTTATTCATTTTACCCCCAAAAATATAAACAACCAAAATTTCTATCAACAGTAGAATAAAGTGTGGCATATGTGTCAGTTTATTTCTGGGCTCTCTGTCTGTTCCATTGATCTATTTGTCTGTTTTTATGCCAATGCAATACTGTTTTGATTACTATAGCTTTGTAATATAGTTTGAAATCAGGAAGTGTGATGACTACAGCTTTGTTTCACTTTCTCAAGATTGCTTGTCTATTTGGGGTCTTTTGTGGTTCCATATAAAGTTTAGGATTGTTTTTTCTATTTCTGAGAAAAATGCCATTGGAATTTTGATAGGTATTACATTGAATCTATAGATATCTTAGGGTAGTATGGACATTTTAACAATACTAATTCTTCTAATCCATGAGCATCAAATGTCTTTCCATTTATTTGTGTCTTCAGTTTCTTTCATCAATGTCCCATAGTTTTCAGTGTGCAGGTCTTTCACCTCCTTGGTTAAATTTATTACTAGCTGTTTTATTCTTTTTGATGCAATTGTAAATGGGATTGTTTTCTTAATTTCTCTTTCTGATAGTTGATTATTAGTGTATAAAATCACAACAGATTTTTGTGTATTAATTTTGTATTCTGCTACTTTACTGAATTTGTTTACTCTAAATTTTGATGGCGTTTTTAAGGTTTTTCTATATATACTATCATGTCATCTGTAAATAGTAACAGTTTTACTTCTTCCTCTCCAATTTGAATGAATTTTATTATTATTATTTTTTTTTTCTAATTGTTCTGACTAGGATTTCCAATACTATGTTGAATAAAAGTGGCAAGAGTGGGCATCCTTGTCTTGTACCTGATCTTAGAGGAAAAGTTTTCAGCTTTTCACAATTGAGTCTGAAGTTAGCTGTGGGCTTGTCGTATATGGTCTTTTATTATGTTGAGATATGTTCCCTATTTACCTACTTTGTTGAGAGTTTTTATCTTAATTGGATGTTGAATTTTCTCAAATGATTTTTATGCATCTTATTGAGATGTTTGTATAATTTTTACCCTTCATTTTGTTAAGGTGGTGTATCACAGTTATTGATTTGTAAATGTTAAGTCATCCTTGCATCCCTGAAATAAATTCCACTTGAACGTGGTATATGCTTTTTTTAATGTATTGCTGAATTTGGTTTACTAATATTTTGATGAGGATTTTTGCATCTATGTTCATCAGGGATATTGGCCTTGTAAATGAGTTTCTTTTCTTGTGGTGTCCTTGTCTGGTCTTGGTATCAGGGTAATATTGGCCTTGTAAATTAGTTTGGAGGTGTTCCCTACTCTTCTATTTTTTGGAAGAGTTTGAGAAGGATTGGTATTAATTCCTTTTTAAATGTTCAGTAAAATTCACCAGTGAAGTCATCTGGTCCTAGACTTTTGTTTGTTGGGAGGTTTTTGAGTACTGATTCAATCTCCTTATAAGTAATCTGTCTGTTCATATTTTCTATTTCTTCATGACTCAGTCTTGCTTGGTTGTATGTTCCTAGGAATTTATCCATTTCTTATAGATTGTCAAGCAGAAGTTTCTTGAAGACAGACTGCCCCCAAGTTTTTGTGTTTAAAAACTGAAAGTCACTGAGAGGGTTATGCTAGCTCATCCCTTTGGGGAGTGGAGTGAGAGTTGAATAACTTTAAGAGGAGAAGCTGAAATAGTCATAGAAGAAAGGACGTGGAATTCCCTTCAGCTAGGAAGGCATAGAGGTTTTGACATGTCCTGCGAGAAGCAGAGACTAGTGTCTCCAGTCTCTGAAAGCATCTCAAGAGATAACCAAACTCAAAGAGGAATTACATGTGGGCCATACAGGAATGCCGGACACCAGGCAGAGTGGTACCCCACCTCAGAGAGAACAAGCAGAAAATAGGCACTAAATAGTAGAGCTGCCAGTCTTTGGGTGGGCCCACAGGTTTGGACCCTGAAGTATCAACATTATCCCATAAGAGGTGGGAGTCGAGAGGCCTTTTCCCCATGTGTCAGGCCCCACACAAGCTCCCTAGATCCTGTACAACTTCAAAACAAGGAGGAAATTGAATTTCTTACAACCCTGGTGGTGAGGACTCAAAGGTGGGCTTAATTTGTAATTTCATTCAGAAAAACAAAGGAGAAAAAATGTAAAGGGTGTCAACTGAAAAAAATGCACAGCCTAAGAGTTGAGAGTTATGTTTTATTCAGCAGACAAAACTGAGGACTTCAAGCCCAGGAGACAGGACTCTTGGGTCACTCCGAGGGGCTGCTCCAAAGAGGCAAGGAGGGGAGCCAGGATATATAGGAGTTTATGCAACAAAGGCTAAGTAGTTAGAACATCAAAAGAGTACTGTTAATTAAAGGAAACCAGACATCTCAAGGAATTTAGCACTTTTCTATGTGTGGGAAGATGCAAGAGTCTGGGCTCACTGAAATAATTCCTTTGATAGGCACCTCAGCTATCTAGGGCCAGTATCCTGTGCTTTCTCACCCTGAGTCTCCTCAGGGTGCACAGTCAGGGGTGGCTGCAGCAGTTCACTGCTAGATGGCAGGCATCCTGTTTCTATCCTGAGTTCCCTCAGGGCTCACCATTGGGGCAGCTGTAATGTGATGGCTTGGTGGCTGTACAACATCCTTTGTTTACTGGTAGGCAACATTTTTCATTCACAAGAGGAAAAATTATCCCTTCAGCTCTCTTGAGTACTATCCAAAGTTGTATAGTTAAAAAGTTGGAGAGAGATTCTGTCTATAGTTTTTTTGTTTTGTTTTCTGGAAGAAATAAGATTTCTGCTAAGATTAGGATAAGGACTGAGAGTAGAGAACATGTAGAAACAGGTGAATCTGGGAAAGGTTGTTGAGGTGACCAAGGAGGGTTCTAAGCCAGAACATCCAGGAAATGCTAAAGACCTAGCTAAGAATGGAAATCTGACTTTGTGGTGGCATTAGTCAGACAAATGGTTGTGATTGTCTCCAGCAGTACTGAACCATTCTAGTATAGGAGCGGAAAAAATGGATTGCTGAATTTCTCTGGAGTTGAGGGTTGGCTGAAAGGGCACAGCAGGAGAAAATTGTGCAAAGCAAATAAAGGTGTAGGTGAAAGATTGTTTCTCACGATCAACTGTGAGTTGCAGATTGGCTTGGGAAGGCAGATGGCTAAGAGAGGCTGAGAGTCTGGAAGAAAAGCAGAAATTAAGAGCCTGAAGTTCTGTTGATGTTTTTTGTTCTTTGTTTTGTGTTTTTGAAGTGGAAGAGCAGTGTTTTAGTCACTGTCATCACAGTGGTAGAGGCAGCTGTCTCTGAAAGATCTACTCCAAAAATGGCTCACAGAACAGGGCAGCTTCTATTTTGTAACTCTGCCGTCTCAGAGATCTTTACATCCAACCTACAGAAAAGAAAGAGAGAGTGTGAGAACCCATATCCATCCTTAATTGTCTCAGATGGGAAGTGGCACACTATATCCATTCACACTTCTGTTGACAGGGACTCAGTTTCAACTTAGATACATGGGAAAGCTAGTCTTTCTTTGTCCCAAGAAAGAGAAAATTGTGTGATGAACGTATCGAGTCAACCACAGCAGTAGGAGTGAGAACACGAAGATTTCTAAGGTAAAGCAAGTCCACACAAGGACAAAATGCCCAGGAATGTTTTGAGGTTATTAGAAGAATGACGTCTGAAGAGCTAAGGGCAAAATGGTTGAACGGGTAGCTGTAGTGGACGCTGTGGTGTGCCACCCAGACTCTCCCAGCTGCAGAGAGATGGCCCTCAGCTGTAAGCTGTCTTTGGAATTTCCTTGGATGAAAAGAATCAGCTCTCTGAGCTGTACTCCCCTTTTGACAGTTAATGCAAAGCCTGGCTTTCTTGCCTTCACACGGAACGACTCTAAAGACCACGCTAGTATCAGAGTTCCCTGTGGGCTTGGAGAGGTCTTCATTGAGACTGCGTCAGAACTCAGCTTCTCCCCCTGCCCAGGGCTCCTTCCTTTTTCCCCGCTTCCACAAGTGGTGATACCAACAATCCCCAATAAACATCCTCTCTGCTAATCTCCATCGCAGAATCTGCTTCTTGGGAAACCTAACTTATAACAAAATCAGGTCTGCCTATAAAAGTTGCGAGGCCTGTTGTAGAATAAAACTTGTTCAAAACTTGAGGACTTCAAAATGGCAAAAGCAGAATATTTAACCAACTGTTGGGCCCTTTTAATTGTGGAGCTCTGTGTGACAGCATAGATCACATGCCCTGAAGCTGGCCATACAACAGTCTACATATTCCTTGAAATTTCCGGTGGCGGAATGGGGGTGGATGGGTCAGCTAGGTCCCAAGATGTTGGATAAACAAGGGGAAGGGGGGAGAAGGTCAGGTCATTGACAGAAAAGGGATTTTGAAGACTCTAGCTAGACACCTAAGCTGCACAAAGGTAGGATTGCTGAGGTCTGGCAGCAACGGACAGCCAGCCCTTCGGCACACGAGAGCTAGAGGAACAAGTTCCTGCATAGAGAGTAGGATCCTCTGTCAAGAAGCAAACTCTAGTCAAGACAACAAGGGAGAAAGAGCGCTGTAATAGTTACATGTATGTTTTAAACATGTATAGACATTATCTCAGAAGATAACTGGCTAAAACATGGTTCATTTTGTCCAGCTCCATGGTGTCTGTTTTTGACACTGATACCAGTGTAATAATTGCAATGCCATCCCCCCAAAGACTTAACTATGAGACTGTCTACTCTAACAGCCTTAGATCTATTCATCTTATAAACCACTCTTATCCAAAAGACCTGTTCACTTTTCCTTCATAAAAAGGGGCTTCATTTTAATTACAGGATTGTATTTCATTGTAGGGGAGTTTTTAGAGATCATTGTTTTATCAGGTCCTTCCAATATGGTTGTCCCAGCCTCATCTGTTGTTTACCTTTTAGAAAATGTACAATATATTAAAATTGCCTCTTCCAAGGACTGCTGGTAAGCTAATTATGAAAATAGTCTGTATAATACTAGAGTGTTGCCTCTCTGTGTGTCTTTCATTTAAATTACAAGATTGGTACTCCCTTGAGTGCCTTTGCTTGGGCTAGGCCACCAGTGCCTTTGTGAGAGAGATGAGGTGTGCAGTAAGCATGATTTTCCATCATTTTGAAGATGAAACAAGGTGATCAACAACTAAATGACTTGTCCGAGGACAATAATGACAAGAACTCCCGCAGTGCTCAGAATCTCAAATTTATAATTCTTTTAGCCAACATTTACAGCGTCTGCTTGGCAAACTTTTCCATTTCTCCTCTACCAGAGGGGAGGGGAAACAATCGACTTTCCTTTTTTCCAAAAGAAAAGATCTATTTGCTGAATATGCTACCTAAAATTCAAGCAGTTTTTTTATTTGATAATAAGGACAACATGGGTGAACTTTGTACACAGCAGTGCATGAGTGTCTATAGACTGCACTCTCACTAAGCCTGGGGTCGATTTAATTTTTACATTTGGGACGAACTGACATTATGTGCCCCTCATTGGATGCTCTAAGGATGCAATACCGATTAGGTAATATTTCTGCAAAAATGATTGCAATGGACTGAATGTGACCTCCAAAATTCATATGTTGAAATCTTAACTTCAGTGTGATGGTATTTGGAGGTGGGGGGGCCTTTGGGCGGTGATTAAGTCATGAGGACAGAGCCCTCGTGAATGGAAACAGGCCCCAGAGAGCTCCCTCGTCCCTTCTGTCGTGTGAGAACACGGTGAGACAACAGCTACAAAGGAACTAGGAGGCAGGAGGAAGTAGGTCCTCATCGGATTCGAATCTGCCAGCATCTTGGTTTTGGGCTTCTAGCCTCCAGAACTATGAGAAATAGATTTCTGTCATTCATAAGCCACCCAGTCTATGGTGTTTTGTTATAGCTGCCCATGTACAATGGAATATTATACAGCCTTGAAAATGAAGGAAATCCTGTCCCATGTAACAACAGGGATGCCCCTCAAAAAACATTATGCTAAGCGTAATAATCCAATCACAGTGGATAAATCCTGTATAATTCCACTCACGTGAAGTACCTAAAGTAGTCAAAATCATGGAAACAGAAAGTAGAAAGGTAGTTGCCAAGGACTGGAGGGAGGGGAAATTAATGTTTACTGAGGATAGAGTTTCAGTTTTGTAAGATGAAAAAGTTCTAGACCACTTTTCTGTTTTTCTGTGTCTGTCGTTACAACAATGTGAATATACTTGATGCTACTGAACTGTACTCTTAAAAATGGTTAAGATGGTAACCAAAAAAAGAGAGAGAGAGAGAAAAGAATATCAGATGGTAGTAAGTGCTACAGAGGAAAGTAGAACCAGTAGGAAGATCTAGGAAGTACCCACTGGGAGGTGGATGGAAGTTATGTGGTCCAGAGGACGGGGCCGTGGAGGAAAAGACTTGCTAGACTCAAGGCGTCAGGGAAGTCCTCACTGACATTTGAGTGACGTTCAACTCACATGGATAAATGAGGGGAGAGTGTTGCAAATAGAGGGAACAGCAAATGGGAGGCCCCGAGGTAGGTCATGTCTGATTTGTTCTAGAAACATCAAGGAAGTCAGTGTGGCTGGAACAGAATGAGCGCTAGGGTGGGGGGTCAGTGAGGAGGTAGCAGAGGGTTGCGGAGAGAGAAAGGCACAGATCATGTAAAACCTGGAAGGCATTTTGAGAAGTTGGCTTTATCTGAGTGACACAGGAAACCATGAGCAAAGACAGAAACAGGCAGAACAGTCCAAAGGTATTAAATTATCCAGGAGAGAAAATGGATTTAGGGTATATTTTGAAAGAAGGACCACAGAATGATCTGACAGATTAGATATAAAGGGAAAGAGAGGAGTGAAGGATGAGGTGGGTGGGGCAACCGTTTACCAGCATGGGCGGGAGACCAGATTTCACGCTTGAACGTGTCCCTTTTGAGACAACTATTAGGCCTCCAAGGAAAGATGCCGGGGACGTAGCTGGATATGTACATCAAGGCTTCACCACGTAGTGGTTGCCATGATCTACCCTCACATGGTCACTCCTGTCTGGTCTCAAGTGGCCATTCAGAGTCGAAATTTTGGGGTGATTTGCTCAGATCTGTCCTCAAAAATTCACTATATATCAAATCTTATTTCTTACCCCGCTTGAAAAATAAAAACTCTCCAACATAAATCATAACTAAAACCCCAACTCTTAGTCACAACTATAATGCAAAACCAAATACTGATAAAATCTAAGAAGTCATATCCGTCAGCTCACGGAATAAATGTATTTGGATGAGCTACGCTAGAAGGAGCAGGTCCAGACCCCAGCCTGCCCCTGGAAACGAATCATTCACATAGAACACATGAAAGGAAATAGGCAGTTACGCTAATACCAAACCCTGAGATGTATACAGTGGAGTTCAAAAGTCTAGTTTCCGCTCCAGCTTTTATATCATTTCTTCAGAAAGCATGTCATATTCCTGGCCTTGTCTCTCCTTATGGTGACAATGGCAGGAGGAAAATAGATTGAGTCATTTCAAAGCCATTTATTTTAAATGTCTAGCTAGTAAATATTTCTCAGTTAGATGGTGGCTGTTCTGGGACATTCGAAGGACTTCCTGGGACATTTAAGAAAATATATATTAGTCTAAGGAATTACTGGGTAAGTCCAAATAGACTAATTTCTGGCACTAAAGTAGCTCCAAAATCTCAGAGGCTTAACACGAAGAGATGTATTTCTAACATACACACAGAGTCCCCAGTGCAGACATTCCTAGTTATCTTGCTTTCCCGGGAGGCTCTACTCCATGTGGTGACTCAGAGATCCAGACGTCTTTCATGACAGAGCCGGATGGAGATACATGGGCAACGTGGGAATCCCTTCAAATCAATATTTTCTTGTTGTTGTTGTTCCACCATTCTCATAGTCCTTCATTTCCAGACAAATGGACAGGGAAAGACAGAGCAGAAGATGACACAGGCTGTTTGATATCAGGTGTAGACATTGCGACTTTCACTTACTTTGCTGTAGCCAGAGCTCAGTCACATGCTCACAAGCAGTAGCAAGAAGGGTGTGTAAATGTAGCCTTCCTGTGAACATGAAGAAAGAGAACAAAATGATTTGGTGAACGTATAATGTCTCTGCAATAATTTCCTCCCTGGGTCTTTAATATATTTTTATTTAACTTCCCACTTAAGTCCAAAGCACATGACTTAACAATTCTGGCCTTATTATTAAGCATCATGAAGATAGGTAACCCAACATAAAATCTCTAACTTTCTGTTTTGGAAATTTCACAGAAAATCAGAAAGCATAGGGAACTTCCTTCCATTTCTAGCACCTACTCCTTTGGCCTTAAGTCCCCCAGCTCCTCACAGAATGCCTGGGCCTGAAGGAATTGCAGTGCGAGTATTTTCTGCATGAGAACTGGGATTGTCAGAAGGTTTCACGTGACGTGATACAGGGCCAGATGCAAAGGGGTTAACACAGCCAGACTGACGCACGTCATGGGAATCCCTTCAAATCAATATTCTTTTTTTTGGAATCTATTTATGTTGAAATATTTCACAAACAAACTGAAAATGATAGAGAATAATATAATGTCCTCTGTGTGTCCTAATATTATTGGGCTTTTAACTTTTTGATATGATGACTATGGAACAATATCTCTTTGGTTTTAGTTGGCATTTCTCTGATGACCAGTGAAGTTGAGCAGCTTTTCATATGTTTATTTGCTGTTTGGGTTCCCTGTGATTTGCCAATTCAATATCCTTTCTCCATAATTCTATTGTATTGTGTATATCTTTCTAACATTCATTGGTAGTCACACTGAGGTGACGCTGAACGCTGATGGAGATGCACCACTGCTAAAGACTGGCCTTTCTCTTATGATTTCTAGCTATTCCCCTTGGCCCCAAACTAACATACCCCACTCAGCACAAAATAAAATCTTTCGTGCTACCAGGACCACCCTTCTGAAAGGCAGCCTGGCAAGTGCAACTATGCATTGCTCCTGGAGAGTGCAATAGCGAAGTATTCCTTCCAATTGTATACGGAACACTCCCAGGAAGAATTCTGATAAATATCATGAATATCATTTTCTCCATTTCATTATATTTCTGGGGAAATTTTATTGCATCAGTGATATTTCATTGTCCATTATAAGCTGGCATTCTAGTCAGAACCTTAATCCCAATTTGAGTTAAATAATCAAAGTTTGTATGAGGAAGCACAAAAATGGTGCAAGAAACAAAAAAAAACAATAAGTAAACAGAGGGATGCCATAGGCTGCCATTTTCTGGTGATCTTGCTGAGCTACCTGGTAAGTTTGTTGCATCTGGGGGTCTACTGTTTGCAAAAGTATTAGCAAAACCTAAATGGAAAGATCTCCTTACTCCAAAGGTGCTTAAAGCAAATATGCATAAGCACCTATATTTTATCATAAGCAAACATGCATCAGGAACTTATATTTTACTAACACCATTGGAAGCCATAGTAACCCAGATTTCTGCATCTTAAAAATGCAAAATAGGTAGGAGGCACAGAATGCTTGATAAAGTAGTTGCCTTGTCAAAGGCTCCCTTTATTCTCTTTTCATATGCACAGACACCCATTTTATATCCGCTTTTCAGCATGAGCAGATAATACTGTAACTTATTTGCCTTCAGGCCAAATAACTTATTTAATGAGACAGACATCTACGGGCAGATCATTGAAAGTCACACCAGCTTAGCTGTATTGCAAGAATCCTGTTTTTACAAATACAAGCTTCACTCTTGATAGGAAAAGATTTAAGCAGATGCATAGCAGGGTCAGAAGGAAGTACTTTTTTCCTACAGATACCATTCTGACTCGGTTGCCTAAAAACTAGAACATACCCTCTTTCCCTCAAACCATTTGCCTTTGATGGTGTCTTTGGAACGAAGGGAGGAACGTGCATGAAGCCAGTGCCCTTACAGTGTCATTCTAGGCAGCAGTGTTTCTTGATAAGGGGAGGAGTTGAGGAAGCTGTTTCTCTTGGAGGAGTTTCAAGTTCAAAAAGTTCTGCTCAGATGTGAAGGATGCCAAGGTGTAGGGGAGGAAAAAGTTTTCCTCGACCCTCTTAGGGTCTCTGGCTATGTCTGCAAATGAAACTGACAAAAACAGATGAACAGGCAAAAAGTATACACATTTATTTAATATAAGTTTTACATGATTTGGGAACCTTCTTGAGGAAACGGAGACAAAGACCCAGTTCAAGCTCAGTATTTGATGCCAGCTTTGATGAGGAGTGAATGGTCATGGAGGAGTTTGAGAGGCTAAGGGTTATGAGTAAGCATAGTAAACTGGGAAAATTTGCAAGGCCTGTTTGTTCAGATTCTTCTTGGCACCCTTTGTCTTCCAAGGTAAGGAAGCTCCTTTCCTCCAGATATAGGCAAGACAGCTCTCACATGAGGGTTTTACGATCTGTTTTAGGGAAGAGGGTAGGGGCAAAATCAGAGTGTCCTTGCTTCTGCTGTTTTCTCCAACTCCTTCAGCTGAAAATATTTAATATGCCAAGGCGCCATATTTTGGAGTGGCACGTCCTGAACCCCATCAAAGGGAATCCTGCAATGTAAACTGACACGTGCAAACCACCGAGCTACTGGTCCTCCTCTTGTCTCCTACAGATCTTCCTAAGATTGAGTTCCTTTCTGCAAGGTACTACATCCTCAGCATTCTGTCTCCGCTGAGGGAAGGCTGCTTGGGCTCACTGACGTGGAGCCCTGGAAACCCTGATCTGGGACCACGGTCATGGCCTCATCAGGGCTCGTGAGGACTCTTTCAGGGTGGTGTAATCGGGCCCTCCCTCTCCATGACATCATTCTGTGCTAGACCAACTCCAGATTTACAACAGCAATCAATTAGGAAATGAGATTTCATTGGGAGGAAAAGGAATATGGAGTTAAATGTGGTTTCATATCATTTCTTTTTTAGAGTGTTATGTTTTTTTCACTTTTATCTCAGATGGGTATACACTTTGCCTCTTTAGCTTGCTTAGGTGGTCGTAACAAAGTACTTCAGACTGGGTGGCTTAAACAACAGAATTTTATTTTCTCACAGTCCTGAAGTCTGGGAAGTCCAAGGTCAATGTGTTGACTAGGCTGGTTTCTTCTGAGGCCTCTGTCCTTGGCTTGTAGAGGGCCGTCTTCTGTCTCTTATCTTCACATGGTCTTCCCTCTGTGCATGTCTGTGTCCAAGTCCCCTCTTCTTTTAAGGGAACCAGTTACATTGGATTAGGACCCACTTGAATGATTCCATTTGATCTTAATTACCTCTTTAAAGGCCCTGTCTCCAAATGCAGTCACATTCTGAGGTACTGCGGATTAGGACTTCAGCAAACGAATTTGTGAGGAATACAGTTCAGCCCATAACAATTTCCAACAAATGATGTCTAAAATATTTTCATGTGTTTTGAAGCAATGAGTTTAGATGTTCTCTCTGTTATTATACTCCGTCCTCTTACTTTTCTGACATTTTTGCCTTCCTCTTCAAATTTTTTCATGATTCTGTCAACTAAAGCTGTACTGATACCATCACACTAGGAGATCATAATACCACCCTCCCATCATGCTAGGAGGAAACCACATATACCTCCTTATTTTTCCAGCTGAAATAAATGCACTTTAAATGCTGACCGTGAGTCTTTTACCACCAACTTCCGTAAACGCATATCAGTCAATCAAAATACCGTAAAAGCTCTGTTGTTTGGCATGAGGGCACTGATTATCAAAATTTTCAGTAAACTAAATTAATTGAAGTTAACTCTTCCAGATTTTTTCTTTTCTTCCAGGGTTTATAACTGGATGAAAGGACAGCCATTAATCAAAAAACCCAGAAATGTATCCATTTATCTGGAAATTGTCAATTTTCTGAGAAGTCGAGCTCTAAGTGTTCCTTAACTTCATCCACTTCTTCACCCTCTCACCCCTTCTCCCCCCAAGAGAAAGTAAACAACAGCCATCTGGCTACTTCCTATAACTGAATGCAATGGTCTGAACGTGTATGTTCCCCCCAAATTCACATGTTGAAATTCTGATCCCCAAAGTTACAGTATTAGAAGGTGGAGCTTTGCGGAGGTAACTAGGAGATTGGGATTAGTGGCCTTATAAAAGAGGTCCCACGGGTCCCCCCAGCCCCTTCCACCATGTGGGGATACAGGGAAAGGATGGCCATCTCGGACCCAGGAAGAGGGCTCTCACCAGACACAGAACCTGACCACGCAGGCCCCCTGGACTTCCAGCCTCCAGAACTGTGAGAAATAAATTTCTGTTGTTTATAAGCCATCCAATCTGTGGTATTTTGTTATAGCAGCCAGAATGGATTAAAACACTGAATAATCTGAACAACTGTATTGCAGCTACTCTAGCTAACTTAGATAACCAAACTAGACTTAGAATTGGAATGAGCCCTCAGTAAAAGACAACCACGGGAGGTGTCTTGGAAAGTGCTGGCTAACTCAGCCTTTATTATGTCAAGGTAACAGACAGCTTGCCTGACAGAATGACTGATTTGAACTTCAAGCAACAGTTAAGAGGGTTGAAGACGTTCATGAAATTTTCGTTTCTCCAAGCGAATACTACACTTTGTTTTCATTTTCTTTATAAAACATGATTCTTGCTGGCAGTTTTCACTGTGTTTGTTGTTCTGTAGGTTGAAGACTTAGTAAGCTCAACCATTTTAAATTTCTGGGTGCTTTGTTTTGAAGGCCCATCCAAGTGCTTGTCTCAGGAAATTAGCCCCCAGATAGTTACATTCAAAGCTTTTCAATACATAGAAAACGTATATAGCTCAGATTTTTGTAAGTCAGATTTCCTATTTCGCTTATAATTTCAGAATATCTGTCTTTTCCTTCTAATTGATCAAAAATTGACTCTAAATATATAATCAATTATTAAAATCACTTTACCTGAAACTATTTTGTTAAGAGGTTTATGATTTTTTACATGTTAAAAGTAGCTACAGGAAATTTTTTTCTTTAAAATAAAACCCTTGGACTTCCCTGGTGGTGCAGTGGTTAAGAATCCGCCTGCCAGTGCAGGGGACACGGGTTCGAGCCCTGGTCTGGGAAGATCCCACATGCCACAGAGCAGCTAAGCCCACGAGCCACAACTACTGAGCCTGCGCTCTAGAGCCCGCGAGCCACAACTACTGAGCCCGCGTGCCACAACTACTGAAGCCTGCGCGCCTAGAGCCCGTGCTCCGCAACAAGAGAAGCCACCACAGTGAGTAGCCCACACACCGCAACGAAGAGTAGCTCCCGCTCGCCACAACTAGAGAAAGCCTGCGTGCAGCAACAAAGACCCAACTCAGCCAAAAATAAATAAATAAATAAATTTATTAAAAAAGGAAACAAGGTTTAAATAAAATAAAATAAAACCCTTAAGTCTCACGATATATTAAAAGAACAATATATCTTGTCAATGTGGGGTTCATTCTAGTAATGTGGTGATAGTTCAAGATTATAAGATATATTAATATTACTTACTAGACTTTTCAAAATACCTAAAGATTCAGCAAATGAACAACTGGAATCATGCAGTGGTGAACAGCTGAAAAGTGATTCTTAACCACAGCCTCCCAGCTGCCAGAGCCTTTATGATGGGGGCGGAGTCGGAAGGGAAAGTGACATTGTTTGAAAAAATATATATGCAGTCGATTGTTTTGTTTTGGTTTTGGTTTTTTTTGCCTGTGGTGTGCAGCCTGTGGGATCTTAGTTCTCTGACCAGGGATTGAACCTGGGCCCTAGGCAGTGAGAGCACGGAGTCCTAACCACTGGACCGCCAGGGAACTCCCTATTTTCATACTCTTAAAAAAAGCACCAGTGATAAAGAAAGGAGGAGAGGAAGGAAAGAAGGAAGGAAGGAACTTATAAAAGCAAAAGTTAAATATGCTTTTTTTTTTTTTAAACAATCACTTTTGTTATTTATTTATTTATTTATTTATGGCTGTGTTGGGTCTTCGTTTCTGTGCAAGGGCTTTCTCTAGTTGCGGCGAGCGGGGGCCACTCTTCATCGTGGTGCGCGGGCCTCTCACTATCGCGGCCTGTCTTGTTGCGGAGCACAGGCTCCAGACGCGCAGGCTCAGTAGTTGTGGCTCACGGGCCCAGTTGCTCTGCAGCATGTGGGATCTTCCCAGACCAGGGCTCGAACCCGTGTCCCCTGCATTAGCAGGCAGATTCTCAACCACTGCGCCACCAGGGAAGCCCTAAATATGCTTTTTAATGTGTCAAAAGGCTGGTAGATATTGACTTAAATATTTTTAAATAACAAAAAAATTTTAAAACCTTCAAAACACGTAAACAACGTAGAAGATCAAGAACAAACTGGGGCAAATGTTTGCAACAGATATACGTCAAACCGGGAACTTTACATATTTCTGAGGACATGAGAACAATGGGGAAAGGACACGAATAAGCAACTCAGAAAAGTGAAACGAAAGTAGCAATCAGACCTCTGGAGACAGAGCTTTGCCAGGTTTAACCATGTGACCTTAAGCAAGTTACTTACCTCTCTGTGCATCTATTTTCCCATTTGTTTATTAGTTCAGATTTTTCCATGCTGGACTTTGTTAAATTAAGGAGCAGTTCTATGGAAGAAAGAAGAGATTTTACTTTAACATGCAGCTTTTTGAATGTTCATTTCAGAACACTTAATAACTTCGAAACATTTGGTAAAGTGACATTTCTTGGTACTTTAATCAGGTCCAATAAAGAGACAGAAAAGTGTTCAAAAATAGTCATTTGAGCATTAATGGGGATAGAGCTCTTAAATTTTTCTTGTTGAGAATTTGGATGTTTGAACTGTTGGTAATTCCATGTTAGCAGTGCCAGAGCCACTTAATTTCACTTCTCTGTTTCTCTTTCTTGGGCACCTGGGTGAGGGTGAGAGATGAGTGCTGGCAGTACAGTCTTCAGAAGGGAAGAGCTTGTCAGAATCTAATGTCAATGAACTCAAGGCTGGCTGCTTGCTGCTCAGAAGTCAGTGTGCGAGACGGATGTTGGTAGGAATGGAAAAATTTGCTTTAATCAGAAAGCTGACAATCTGGGGAGAAGGCAGACTCGTGTCCCAAATCCAACTCTGAAGATTCTGTTCAGCCATGAAAGTTTTTAAAGGGAAAATGGAGAAGTAATCTCAGTTAATCAACGAGATAGCGGTCAGATTTGTCACCATCTCCCATTGCATGAAGACTTGTTGACTCCTTGTGATCTTTCTTTGGATGCTATATTGTTCACACAGTTTGTGAGATTACTGAAGGGAAGGTTGGGGAAAAGATCTGGTCATCTGTTAATTACTTATGCTTAATTCTTATTTCTTTGGTCTGAGGAAAGATCCAACAGGTTACGCAAGGCTTTGTGTGATCAAAAGATTTGAAAGTTGTGCTTGGGCCAGAAGTTAGTTAAAATAGAGCTTTGCTAAAGTGACAAGACAAAAGGGGCCTCCTGCAGAGAGCTCTTTCCTGCAAAGAGCTCTTTCCTGCAAAAACCGCTCATACTAATGCAAAGATCTGCAAGTTAACTGAGTTGTTCTGTAGCTGAATTAGACTTGGACTTGGTTAGAACCTCTGTGGATTTATTCCATTCCCCCCAGATAATAATTTTTGTTCCAGCATCAGGCCTCAGAGCTCAGTTATATGGCCAGAAAGACTGGAGAAACACAGATCTTATAACTGCTTTGTCCTGAAATTTTCAGAACTCTGACTCATTAACATCAACACATGAACAGGAATCTTAGCTGACAATGAGGTGGTAGCTCCAGATATTTGACAATTCCCATTCCATCTCTTAATGTACACTCTTGCTGTGCTACAAACTGGATGTTACATCCATTCTACAATACATCAAAGCACATGAACTACTCAGATGGTGGTGGTTAATGTAGTAAAGAAAGCTTAGCAAGCTTTCCAAACAGCTAGTACTTTAGAAGGACTAAAGTAATAAGAATGTTTTCTACAGAGATTAAAGATGCCATAATAGTAAGTATTATTAAGTGCTTACTATTTGCCAGGCACCGTGTCGAATGCTCTACATACATGAACCTGATATAAAAAAAAAAAAGTTGTATATCTTTATCATCTTTAAATCACATTAAATTATATACCAAACCCAATCCTGTCAAACTCACTGAGAAATTCAATCTCAGTTATTATTCCTTGCTGGAGTCACCTAAAAGCATGTGACGTTTATGTGCTTTCCGGAAAATGGGGAATAGCCTCTTTGTTCTTTGGTCCCCTTTTATTGCAGCTATTATAAACTCTCATAAAGTTGCCAAACAGGCAGTCTTAGCGTTTTTGTGCCAGGCCTGGTTGTGGAGATATTTCAAGGCTGGGAGTCTGGGTGCCTGGACCCAGCCTATGAGGAGTACCATAAAGGTACCTACCAAGACCACGTCACCTCTGGCCACGGCCATGGACCTGGGCTCAGGTTCCTTCTCCTCTTGGAACCCACAGATCTCTGGGCCCTTCCGGCCTGGGAAAAATCTCTCTCCTGCTTCTTGCTACCACTGTTTTCCCGTTCTCTAGTATATTTCCAGTAATGAGCTAAAGTTTACACACATACAGAAAAGCCAAAAAAGTTTTTATCAACCCTCTTAGGGTCAGTCGCTGGCTGGGTCTGAAAATTGAATGGACAGATTAATAGGAAAAAAGCATGCAAATTTACTTAATATAAGTTTTACGTTACACCGGAGCCTTTATAAGGAAATGAAGTCCCAAAGAAAGAGTTAGACCTGAGTATTGTGTGCTAGGTTTGTTGAAGAGTGGGTAGTCATGGAGGGGTGCGCTAAGTTCAGGTGGTGAGTGTAGTAACTGAGGGAAACTTGGCAAGGCCTGTTTGTCCAGGTTCTTCCTTGGCATCCCTTTGTCTTCGGAGATAAAGATGTGCCTTCCCTCTGGGTACGGGAAGGGCACCTCTCACATGAGGGTTTTTTGACCTATTTCAGAGGAGAAGGGTTGGGGAGAGTTCAGTGTGACCTACCACTTTCTCCAACTCCTTCAGCTTAAAATATTCATTATGCCGAGGTGCCATATTTGGGGTAGTGTGTCCTGAGCCCCATCACCATAAAAGGAAATTGTCTTCGTACCCCATCTCACCCTCTCCACAGAAACAGAGGGATTCGATTCAGGCTACCTTGGAGAGGAAGAGGAAAGGGGAAGAGGAGAGGGAAGGAGGGACGAGGAGGAAAAAAGGAAGGAAATAAAACACAGTCCCATTCCTGCTGATTTCTATACCATAAGGAAAATAAAATATAAATTAGTATCTTTATGCCACATATATTATCTCATTTAAGACTCACAATAACCTTATGAGACAAGTGCGATTTTAATTCTCACTTTACAAATGAGCCAACTGAGGCTTAAACAGTTCGTGTCCTGCTCTAGGATGTACAGCTGGTAAAGGATGAAGCCTGAATTAAAAATCAGATCCACCTGATCCTAGAACCCATTTTATTAACCACCACAAACACACCTCTTTAGCAGAAACATCATATCATTCTTTGAATTCAGTGGTGTATTTAACAACACGCCCAGCTCCTAGAAGGGACTAAATAAATATTTACCAAGTAAGCCATAGTTTCTTAACACAGTTTTATTTTCCTAAGATGTATTTGTCCTCAATATGATTTCCAAAAAGAATGTACCCAAAATAATATTTTGTCAGAGAGCAACCTGACAATATAAAATGTATATAAAACACCTTTTCCTAAAATTTGAGCACTTTTTAAACCATCAACTAAAGGTGAAAAGATTGTCCTGTAAATTCATTTTAGCTGTTAAAAAGCGTACAAAAAAAGTAATCATTTGCCAAAGGTCACTGCAGGGTTGGCCAGAATGAAATCAGAATTGAGTTCAAAGCTATATTTACCTGTGCACAATGCAATAAAGTGAGAATTTTGTTTATTCAAGGAGAGAGAAAAAGATATGGAATGGTTCCAGGCTTGTGGTAGCTGTTTCCTTTATTCCTTGTTTAATAAGTACTCATCTTTTGACTTGATAATTTTATATATTAAAAAAGGTAAAGATTGAAAAGAAAAGTAGACCCCTGCGCTTTGAATTTTCTGTTCATTTGTCCTGTCTTGGGAGAATGCCAGCAAGTAACAAATTTATGCTCTTCATTGGTTGTTACTCCTTTCTATAAATCGGGTTCCTGACCTAGCAGGAAAATTCCTTCTCCCTTGGCTCTACTAAGACCGCTAAAGTCCAGGTGACCCTGGAGAAGGCTTATCGTTCAGTGGCTGTTCCTGACTGATGAGCAAAGACTGAAATTGTTACTGTTGGTAATTTACAAGGCATGGCCTACAAATTTCTCAGAAATTCTCAGTACATATTCCAAGAGTTGCTGTGTCAAACACATCCAGAAGATCAAATTTGTTCCTGCTGATACCATACAGCACTTAAACCAAAGTGCCTAGCAACTTCTGTGGCACCTTTTTAATTTTAATCTTGCTTTTAACATTCTCAGAGATGGAAGCCAAGTTAACAAAATGTTAATAAGAGCTCACTTGCTTTCAAGACTACTCTTGGGCTAAAGCCTAAATTTACGTCAAGAAAGGAATTAGTAATAATCTACCCTTTGTGCAAGGAGTTTAGGGGCTTTGTTGTTGTTTGTTGTGTTGGATACCTAGATTGAGAGAATTCACTCTAAATTTTTTGGAATCAATACTTACCGCATACTTAACACACCAACAGTAACACAGTTTGTAGAGCTGCCACATTCAGTGAGTTACAGCCAGAGCTAATATTTATCTTTAATTAATCTGATACTCTTTAACTCAGGTTACTATAAAAACAAAAACATTAGAGGAGAATGACCATTAGTTAAGAATTGCCGCATTGACCATGACCTTTATGCAACTTCTTATTATATTAATTTTAGAATATATATATGTGTGTATATATATACACATATGTATATAACAAAGCACAAAGAATATAGTGTAATTCTGGTATTAATTTCCAATCTTGTATCATAAGGATGGTAGAGAAATCCTTTGAGACCAAGGTTAGGAGAAAGATTCATTTATGTCGATATCTGATTCATGTATTCATCCATGTAGACATAGACCCAGATCCAGATATATAGACATAGCTGTTGGTGGTGTTTTTTGTTTTACTGTCCTGTAGTATTTTGCCCATCTTCTTCTCATGACTCTTGTTCATAGACCCTAATGCCTATTGTTGGGATATTATTTCTTTGCATCTCTCTGATTGCAGTTTCTCAAAGTTCACTTATCAACCTCACTTCCAATGGTATTTGATTTCCTTTTCCGAAATAGTCTGGTTATGACTGCTACCCAAAAATTCTCGTTCTCTCTTTCTCAGCTGTGATGAAGTTATAAGTGGCCTACATGGAGAGTATAGTAATTATCCAAACACCAAAGAATTATGCCTACTACCCAAAATCATTGGAGTCTAACTTATGCTATTAAAAAGTTAGATTGGTTGAAGATCCTGCGTTGTTTTTTTTTTTTGTTTTTTAAATGTTTGTGGGTTGGCACTCCTGGGAGGGCTCCTCGAGGCCATATTTTTTTATTTATTTTTATTTATTTTTGGTTGTGTTGGGTCTTCGTTTCTGTGCGAGGGCTTTCTCTAGTTGTGGCAAGCGGGGGCCACTCTTCATCGCGGTGCGCGGACCTCTCACTGTCGCGGCCTCTCTTGTTGTGGAGCACAGGCTCCAGACGCGCAGGCTCAGTAGTTGTGGCTCACGGGCCTAGTTGCTCCGCGGCATGTGGGATCTTCCCAGACCAGGGCTCGAACCCGTGTCCCCTGCATTGGCAGGCAGATTCTCAACCACTGCGCCACCAGAGGAGCCCGATCCTGGGTTTTTATTACTTAAATATTTCATATTCACTTTTGTAGGCTGAATGTGTTAACATATATTTTAATTGTTGTTATTTAAGATTAAAAAAACAAAATTAAGAATTACTCCATTTCCTTCCATGCATACTGGGACTCCTCTATTGACAATTTTTCTCCCAGTTCCAAGAAAATGGTAAAATTGGGGATTCATGAAATATGGTTTATAGAGAGTATTATAGAAACAAGTAGAAGAAAAATGGCAGTAGTTTGTTTTCATTCTCATAACTAAAATCCCATTGCTAGAAATCTCACAAGCTGTTTCTAACCATATCTTATTAAACAATTCAATTCCCATTCTCCAAATATTGTACCAAGGACAGTACTAAGGGCTTGGAAAAGAAAGATGAATAAGACTCAGTTCTTTTCCTCAAGGAGATGAGATTCTAACAAAAGAGAAAACACATAAATAATAAAAGATAATTAACTCATTTAGAAAACTTAATGTGTAAGGGAATATTTAATAGAAATAAGGGTTATATTTTATTATGTATGATCATATTTGTAAAACAAAAATAACTTATTTTCAATTTCTCCAAAGCTTTGCTCAAATGAGGCCTGCACTGGCCACTCTGTTTAAGAACTGTAATCTACCTCATCCTTTATGCCGCCCTACTTTTTCTTCTATCCATTAGTAATTGTTACCTTCTACCATACTATGTAATTTGGTTCTTCATTATGCTTATTGTTTATTGTCTCCTTCTGATAAAATGCAAGTTCCACTAGGACAAGGATTTTTATTTGTTCACTGATGCATCACAAGAGCCTAGGCACTGCCTGTATTTTGTAGGTTTTAAGTAAGTGTTTGTTGAATGACTAAGTGCATGAATGCTTTGTGTTTTAGATTACACTATATATATACATACACCTATAATTCAAGTATATATAAATATATATATGATTGCTTTGTGATTTGGATTAGATGATACATCTATTATATATATTATATATTAATTGTCTAAGATTCATCATAAATTCTTATATGATTCTATATTATAAAACCAGTTTGTTTCCTGGTTGAGATTTTCTCAGGAATTAGAAGACTGAGGAAAGCTATATCAGAAGGATAAAAATGAAATGTATGTATTTTAAGGCAATTAAAGTCCCAATTCTTCATGTATTAAATGGAATCAGGATATTAGGTTCAAATTATTGCAAATTTGACTGGATAACAAGATTAATTTTAATGTGAATAGAGCTAGGTATCCATTGCTGCTGATAGTAATAATAATCTTATGAAATAATTAACAGTTAGTAGTTATGATTCTTTAGGAAGAATTTAAGATGTCCACTAAAATATTGTACCTTGGAGTTTCTTTCTTTATAACAAAGTTGGATTATTGAATTTTAGAGTTACAACATAGCCTGGGATATTTGTAACTTGGTCAAATTTTCAGAAGCCAAATGTCTAAGTTGTATATCACATATTACTCTTTAAATATATCGCCAACCTGAAGAAGCTTTGTCACCTTTTTTTCCCTGAATCATCGTTTTTTGTTTTGTTTTGTTCTTATAAGAATGAGACAAAGAAATGTATTTTTAGGAATTTTTCGAACACAGTAGAAGACATAGCCTGTATAAACACATAGTTTCATAAACCTGATGATTGAAAGCAGTATGTAAGAAGCATATTGGGAAATGTGAGATATCATATATGATGTAAGAAATAAACTAGAGAAATATGAAAACCTTCAGTCTTTAAGATCATGTAACATAACCAAAGGCTTTAAAAATAACCATTCATACTGAGAAAAAAATTTTTGAGATAATATAAAAGTGTTTGAAGTACATGAAGATAGGATGTTAAATTGAAGATTTAACATTTGAACTCTTTCCTAGTTCTTTCTTTTTTACGTAGTGTTTTGATATTTCTATACATCACAAAATGATCACCACGATAATCTGGTTACCATCTGTCACCGTACAAAGATTTTACGATGTAATTGACTGCGTTCCTCATGCTGTACGTTTCCTCCCCGTGACTCATTTATTTTGTAACTAGAAGTTTGTACCACGTAATCTCCTGCACCTGTTTTACTCATTTCCCTACTCCCCTTCCCTCTGGCCACCACCTGTTTGTTCTCTGTAGTTATGTTTGTTCACTTGTTTTGTTTTTGTAGATTCCACATATAAGTGAAATCCTATGGTATTTGTCTTTGGCTTTATCATCTCTGAACTAAGGTTCTATATAGAAAAGGGTAGGTTGTTTGGTTTTGGTCGGTGTAGACGGGGGTTGTGGGTTTATTTTTTTTCCTTTGGTCAATTTGTTTTGTTTTCCTTTTTTGAAGGAAAATTATTTTAAAATAACTCTTGGTAAGAGAGCTAGTATGACCAAATACAGAATTACTTTAAGTTTGTCAAACATTAATGTGCCTAAGAATCTACTATGGAGCTTGTTTCAAATGCAGATTCCCAGGCATTGCTCCTAGAGACTCTTACTAAGGATGTCTGAAGTGAGGCCTGTTTAACTTCCTAACAAACTCCCCAAATGATTCAGAGAACATGCTGAGAAATACTGGTTCAGTAAAAAAAAAAAAAAAAACGCACATAAACCTGAGACCAAATATCATGAATTTATATTGGTTTTGTCTAGTTTAGATTAAGCAAATTATATTTTTTAATTGATATAGCCCAAATTCTCAATATTTAGTATACATACTAAACATATAATGTATATACTATTTATAAATACATAGTCCCACATTTATGTTGATTGGCATATTTCATTTATTTAATGGTTATTTAATCATTTTTATATCTGAAGTAGTGGAAAGGTCATGGGAGTCTGGGAGAGCTTGGCTCAAATCTTGGTTCTGTTGCTTAATTAACTAAATTTTGGGAAAATTACTTAATCTCTCTGATCCTTACGTTTTCTGTTTTGTATGAATAATAGGGCCTAAATCCTTGCTGAGATTAAAAGAATTAGCGGATGTAAAGTAATTAACTCAATATCTAATGCAGTAAAATCCTGGAAGACACTCAACTGGGCTGTGATAGTTCTGCTTTATAAAGTGTTTCATCGAATACACCTACTCTGGCTTAGTAAGCGAGTGTTTTTGCACGTACGAGAACTATTTTGTATTTTTTCAGCTTTATTGAGGTATAATTGACAGATAAATTGTGAGATATTTAAAGTGCACCCTGTGGGCAATTTGCTATACGTATGCACCGTGAAAGGGTCCCCTGGCTAGTTAATCAACACATCCTTCACCTCACATGGTTATCTTTGTGTGTGTGTGTGTGAGAACATTTAAGTTCTACACTCTTAGCACATTTCAATTATACAGTACAGTGTTATCAACTATAGTCACCATGTTTTATATTAGATTCTTAGAGCTGAAAGTTTGTGCCATTTTACCAACCTCTCCCTATTGTCCCCACCCTACCATACAATCCAGCAATCCCACTTCTGGGTATGTATATCCAAAGGGAATGAAAACAGGATATCAAAGAGACACCTGCACTCCCACATTCATTGCAAAGTTATTCACAATAGCCAAGATATAGAAACAACCTAAGTGTTCTGATACCAATGGACAGATGGGTAAAGACGTTGTGGTGTATGCAATGGAATATTATTCAGTCATGAAAAAGGAAATCCTGCCATTTGCAACAAATGGATGGGTCTTGAAGGCATTATGTTAAGTGAAATAAGCCAGACAGAGAAAGACAAATACTGCATGGTATCACTTGTATGTGGAATCTGGGGAAAAAAGTCAAATTCCTAGAAACAGACTAATTTATGTGTTTCAACTGGGAAACTGCTTTGTTCTATGACTGTGCCAGTCATACCTATTTGCTCTCAGATCCATTTGCCTTCCCTCCCCAGCTCTGCTCTGCCCACAGGGAGCAAACTCCTGCTAACTATTTCCCAGACTCCCTTGCCACCTGGCTTCTTCAGACCGTGAGAGGCACTAAAGACGGATTAAAAGGTGAGAGGAGGAGAGAAAGGGATGTGACCATTCTAGCAGGATATCCCCTGGGCTCCAGCTGCTGAGGCTGCTCGCCTGGGTTCTGGTAAAACACCTCTTCCCGATGTCCCCCAACCCTTGGGTTAATAACAGCTTCTTACATGTTGCCTCACATTTCCCTGTGTGCTCTTTCTACTTTAATGGACTATAGTTTTTCTAGTATAAATTGTTCTGATCTGGAGACTGAGAAGTACATTTAAAAATTTTATAGTCACTTTTTTTTTTTAATAAATTTATTTATTTATTTTATTTATTTTTGGCTGTGTTGGGTCTTCGTTTCTGTGCGAGGGCTTTCTCTAGTTGTGGCGAGCGGGGGCCACTCTTCATCGCGGTGCGCGGGCCTCTCACTATCGTGGCCTCTCTTGTTGCGGAGCACAGGCTCTAGACGCGCAGGCTCAGTAGTTGTGGCTCACGGGCCTAGTTGCTCCGCGGCATGTGGGATCTTCCCAGACCAGGGCTTGAACCCATGTCCCTTGCGTTAGCAGGCAGATTCTCAACCACTGCACCGCCGGGGAAGCCCTATAGTAACTTTTTAATAGTAATTAAGTTCCCAACTTACAATATTTTGTCCTATTAAGGGTGTTTCAGAAACAAATTGCTCTCTTAAGGCAGAGAAAGTTTATAGAGTAAGAATTCAGGAAATGTTAGTTTCTTCTTTTTCTCCGAAACAAAAAAAAAACAATGGCACAGTCACTCCACTCTCTAAAATCAAAGTTTGTTTTTCCATCACATGAGAGAGTATATTTTTTGTTTTAATGTAGAAATAAAAAACTAGATAAAGAATTTTCTAACTTCGTATTGTATAATCTTTTAAGCATATGGGGGGTGTTAAAAAGACATGAAATTGAATAGATAGATCATCATAATATTAATTAGATTATGGTGATTTTTTCCAAATTGTACTCTCTGTACAATCTTGGAAATTTTTAAATCACTTTCTGGCTTGCCGGACTTAGCTTATAGATTGTGTACTGAACCTCACTCAAGGCTGTTATCTGCTGGGTTGTCTTACAATTGTGGCATCCAACCATTCACAGTTTGATCCTTGCACTAGCCCAATTTTAACTGAAATTGCTACTATCTAGGTTTGAGATGAAATTTCTAATATTTTAGAACATTTTGAAAAGTAACCCAACACATGCAAGAAGTACAGGACATACTTCCCATAAAATCGTCCTGCAAATAAACCATGTGGGTTCCATACCAATACTTCGGATACATTTTTCATAAATTTTCATAATTTTAAGTATCTTAAGAAAAATATCAAAACTACAGTAGGCATTTATACTGCCCTAAGAGCTTAAAAACCTATGAACTTATATAACTTCATGAAGGTAGGTATTCTTATTCTCATTTTTAAATGAAGAAATAGCTTAGAAAATTTAACTTGTTTGTTGCACTGTTTGTAAAAGGGAGGAGTAAGGATTCAAACTCACATCTCTGAAGCGGTTCCAGAGTTCATGCTTTTTATCACTATATGGCTTCTGGCTATAGTAAGTGCCCTTAAGAAAATACTTCCGCATTGCCCAAGTCAGTGTCATCCACAGCCGTCCTGGTATCACCAGGGTGTTCATTGAAGGCTGTAATAGACTGGGTTTTCTGCGAGCTCAGACCTCCTACTTGCCTTTCTTCCAACATTTTCACTATAATTTGCATTTCCCTGCAACTTATGAGGTTTAGCATCTTTACATATATTTTTTGGCCAATTGGATTTGTTCTTCTGTTAATTGTTTTATATATCCTTTGTCCATTATTCAATTTAGTTTTTATCTTTTTCTTATTTATAAGAGCTCACAGTATATTATAGAAAAACTTTTACCTGTCATGTAAATTACAGATATAGTTCCTCAACAGTTGCTATATCCTCACTGTACAAAAGTTCTTAATTATTATTGTGTAGTCAAATATGTTTGATTTTCCTATTTTGGATTTAAAATTCTTTTTCAACTTCTGCATTATGCATATAATCTCATAAATTCTCTTTTAAGATTTTTATTCTCTTAATTTTTTACATTCAAGTTTTTAATTGCTCTGGTGTTTACTTCTGTATATGGTAGGAGATATAAGTCCAATTTTACTTTCTTCCAGATGGAGAAACAATTATGCTGCCATTACTCATTAACTATATATCACTGCCCCTACAGAGAAGACGCCCACCCACACACAAGCTTTTGAATGGCATTGTTCCCATAGACAGCAGCTAGTCCGTCGGGTATCATGTAGCCAAACTTAACTCTAAAACACTAGGGTTTAGAAAGGAGACAGTTGTTGATCAGGGACCTGGTTTCCTCGGCCAGCAGAATCTGGTATTCAAGTGACTCTGTTGAGTAATATTAAGTGAAACTTCCATCTCTCCTTAATTTATCAATTCAATCCATTGATTTATATAAGAGCCTAGAGGCCTCCTGGAGAAACAGACTTTAACTCTGCCCTCCCAAGAGTTCAAGCACTTACACAATTATGTTTGAAACAATAACGAGACACCCCTATACATCTATTAGAGCATCGAAAATCCAAAACAATACCACCACCAAATGCTGGCGAGAATGCAGAACAACAGCAACCCTCGTTCATTGCCGGTAGAAATGGAAAATGGTACAGCCCCTTTGGAAGACAATTTGTCAAATTCTTACCGAATGAAACATACTTTTACCATATAATCCAGGAATCACACTCCTTGTTATTTACCCGAGTTGAAAATTTTTATCTCCACAAAAACTTGTGCGTGGATGTTTATAGCAGCTTTGTTCATAATTGCCAGGACTTGGAAGCAACCAAGACACCCTTAATGCACGTCAGTAAGTGAAAGAGGCAAATCTGAAAAGGCTGCATACTATATGATGGCAGCATATGGCATTCTGAAGGCAGAACTATGGAGACAGTAAAAAGGTCATGGGTTGCAGGGGGGTAAGGAGGAAAGAAGGATAAATAGGTGGAGCACAGAGGATTTTTAGGGCAGCACAACTACTCCGTATGATATGATAACTGTGGATACATGGGAAAACCCAGAAAATGGGCAGCACCAAGAGTAAACCTTAACGTAAAATAAGGACTCTGAGTGATAATGATGTGTCCATTTAGAATCATCGATGATAACAAGTGTACCACTCTGGTGGGAGATGCTGATAGTGGGAGAGGCTGTGCACGCATGGGGACGGGGGTATGTGGGAGCTCTCTGTACCTTCGCTCAGTTTTGCCGTCAACCGAAAACTGCCCTAAAAACTAAATTCTATTGATTAAAAAAAATATATATATGTGTGTGTGTGTGTGTGTATATATATATATATATATATATGTGTGTGTATTTGATTGCTAGAGAGGCCAAATCAAAGGAAATATCTGAAGCTCTTGTTTTTGAAATAGAAAAACATAGACCAAATTTACGTTGCATAGGAAGAGAAGGAAATTAACACTTGTTAAAACCTGTTTACACAGTAACTGTACTATTTTTACAACCTTTCTATAAGTCTGAAATTCAAAATAAAAAATTTTCAAAATCTGTATGCTGGGAAATGCACGTAATAACCCTATGGTATAAATATTATTCCCATTTACAGAGACAGATATGGAGGCCCAGGAGGTTAATTATCACATCTGAGGCCTCCCGGAAAACGGTTGGGCCAGAACTGCAGCTATTAGGTCTGCTGCTGAAGCTCCTATTCTCTCCCCTAGACTACACGGTGTCCTTAGTGCAGCATTATAGACGCAGCACTGGGGTGGGAGCCTGGGAAGGCAGTAAGGGAATTTCTGTTTTCTTGTTTGTCTTTTTTTTCATTCAGATAGCTGAGCAATAGAAAAAAAGAAAAAAAGCTTCTCGAAGTATTCCTAGAACTTCATCCTCTGTTGAGCAGATATCATGAAAAGATGGTCACTGCACCTTGAATCCCAGAAAGTACCTTATCAAGGGCATTTCATATGAGTGAAAATTAAGATGTTCTCTAAAGTTAAAACAGATTTATGTTTCTTTTCAGAAACATTGAGCCCAAAGATATATATGTGAAAGATACAAAATTAATATTAAAATCTTCCATTTATTTTATCTGTAAAGCAAAAGCATCTACTTTCATTTTCAATACTTTTTAACCTACTTATGCAGAATTAGGGTGTATATTAATTACAGCCTCTTTATTAAAATGTGTCCCATTGGAAGAGTGTCTTTCATGGCAACCATTAACTGTGAATACTCCTCCTTTAGTATCTCAAGTGATACCTTTGACCTAGTGCAGTAACTTTTTCCCCTATTACCCCTAAGCTCATTCCTAGGTCTGTCAAACTTTAACAAATTCATTCAAATATTATTCTGTGAGCGCTGCTGAGGGCCAAGCATGGTGTGTTTCATCCTTCTTAAAATAACCACCAAGCTACTTCCTGTATCTGACAGTTTGAATGATGTCAAGCCCTCTCTGAATTTTTAGATGGTTGATATTAAAGCAGATACAAGAAAAGGATTCAACAAAAGAGGCTCTCCCAAGATTTGTAAATGTTAAAAGGATTGGCAGTTGAGCATTTCAAGAAATGTTCATTTCAGTAGCAACTCCATAATAGAAGAGTCATGTGTCTTTGAAGGCACATTGGGTTACTCGGAGAATTCTCCAGTGGTTGGAGAGTATACATTCTCATGTGGAGGGAGGTCCCTGGGGAGATTCTGGAGCCTGTTTCAACATTTGGTATAAAAGCCAATATCGGGTATAGTGCCTTCCACCATGTGGGTGTTCAGTAATCAGAGTCAGAATCTTACAGATAAAAAGGACCTTCGAGATCAAAGTAACTGATTGTGATTGACATTATTCCCTCCTGAAAACATACTGAGAGCATATATTAGCAAAGTGAATTTTCACACATTTTTACCATCACAGTAAAATCTGCTTTGGGGCATAGAGCAGTGGTTTTCATGATACTCCGTAATTCAAAAAATAAAGCCTCATCATTTCATGGCCCATTGACTGGAAACTATTTTGCACAAGTCCAGCATCACTTTCTACAACTTTAGATGAATGCATTCAAATAAGTTATATCACAAAAGATACTTGACTTATTAATCTATACTATGAATCTCCATCTCCCTGAAATCACTGTTAAAATCTCTTTTATTTCACTAATCAGTGATACTTGAATTTAATGTTCTTCACCAAAAGCCATATATTGTACTGAAATAGACCTAACATATTGTTCTAACTCAACCATAAAACAAGATCAGATAATGAGGTATAGAGCTCTGCTGGCTTGTGTGAGTCACATATTTTCCGGTAAATGGAAAATCAAGAGCATTTCTGAAGAGGTGCAAAAGGGAAAGGGCAGAGCATCATTATAAAAGCCCTGAGCCCAAAGACTATATGTGAAATGTCACAAAATCCATTTGCTATGATATGTCATTTATTATTTTAGTAGCACAAAGGCAGCTAATTTCATCTCATGGTTTCTAATGTTATGCTGGAGAGAATGCATACAAATCAGAGATTAAATTCACCAGCCAGGAGTTTAGAACCTGTTCCCACCGACTCCGTTAGAGGACGAAGTGTCTAAGGAGACACCATTGCTCCCACCCACAATCCTGACGGAGTTTGAACGCCTCTAAAAGACAAATACTTGGGTGAAAGAGTTTAAGCAGGAGGTGCCTAAAGTAATTACACTTTAGGCTGCTAATTTTTTTTTTTTTAAGTGGGTTTTTTTGTTTAAATATGTTCTGGGCTCCAGCCTCTAATCAAAAGTTGATCTGATTATTTTATTTAGCATTGCACCCCAGCTAGATAGTGTTCTAAGTGTTTTAATATTAACTCATTCACACCTCCCAACAACCCAATTTGCTAAATACTGCTATCATGATCCCCAAGTTACAAATGAAGAAATTGAGCCACTGACAATTTAAGTAATCTGCCCAAGACCACATGGCTAAGAAATGACAGAGAAGAATTTGAACCCAGGAAGTCTGGCTCCAGAGCCCATGCGCTTACCCATTATGTTATGCTGACTCTCTCAAACACTTTCCATATTATAGATGCAACATACAGTTTATAATGTATCACTTCTGTACTCACTGGGTGTCAGATGCTATGCTGAGCTCTTTATGCGATTAATGCCATTTTTTTCCCTATCAATCCTATGAGATAAGACTACACTTAACTGATGAGGAAACAGGCTCAGAGAGGCATGGTCCTTTGCTCATCATCACACTACTAGGAACTGACAAAGATGAGACCTATCCCAGGTCCGGCTGTGGCCAAAGACCACAGTATAACAACTCCACTAACGAGTTTTGCTAATCGTCTTTAAGAAAGGGGCCGAAGAATCCTTTGATGAAGTATGGAGGGGCAGAACAAATGCCCGAACTTTAGGCTACTTGTGCTTTTACAGTGCTTTCTCTATGAATCTTGACAATGAAGTAATTCTAGGGCAGGAAGGACCTTGACACTATCTAAGCCCCAGCCCCCTCCTTTTCTTGATGAGGGCCTGAGGCCCAGAGAGGCTTAAGAACTCTCTAAAAGTCACAGAGATAACAAAGCCAGAACCACTGCCAGCTCAATCTTTGTTCCAGAACTCTGTGACACTTTTAGGGCAAGGTGCATTCCAATTCATATAGCAATTTGGATTGTAAGTGGATACAGCTGTATCTGTTTCTAAGCTACTTTTGTTATCGGTGTGGAGCTCAGTAAGTCTCTTTCCTTTGCTGAAATGATCCTTTTTGGCTGTATTACCATAGCTTACAGGTCACTTTATTCATGCTTGCTGAAACATTTTCAGTGACTGGGCAAAAATGTTTATGTTATACGGTTTCCTGCCTTTTAATGTATCCTTCTGGGTTTTAAAAGAAATTCATTTGCCAGTCCTATTTATCTTTAAAGATACTGTTTTATTGAAGAAAAAAAAGATAGGCTCCTTAAACAAAAGCCTATAAATCCTCCATGCTTTTAGTTGTGATTATTAATTTAACAAAAGAAAGAAAAGAGCTTTGAACTTCAGACAGTTACCTTTTTTTTTCTATTCATTGTGTGACCCAAGTTCATTTCTGTGCCAATTCCCTGCATTACCTCTCAAGTCTCTACTTCCTGCTTATATCCTTTGTGAGTCTGAGGTTGTCGCCTCCTTGTTCCCAATCGTTTCTCGGTCATCTGCCGTGTTCCTCCTTACCTTGACCCAGTGTTCTTGCCTAGGTGGGGAGAGTGGATCCGGGGAGCAACCTTCTGCTTTTCTCAGCATGGAGATTTCCGGAATCCTTCAGCAGTAAACAAAGATGGAAACAGCAACAATAGCCAAGCTATGGCTACTGTAACAAGGAGAGACAGAATTCTCCCAGGTCAACTACCTGACCACTTACCTGATTTTCTTTCTTAAGATTTAAGAATATAGACCTGTGCTCCCTTCATGGAAGTTTGGTTTATTATGACTGGAGCAACAGAGTTTATGTTTATGGATTGAAGAAGTCACCGTTTGAGCCCAGGTGGTATATCACCATCTGAATCCCCAGACGTCAAAATGACAGAGAGACACCTGGAGGCGGGTGGGGAGGTGAGGTTGGGTAAAAGGGTCAGTGGATAAACAGGAGGAATGTCTCAGGGCAAAGGACTCAGTTATTAAGGCCTCCAGAGGTTTTGTGGGCAGATGGTGGTGGATAGAAAAGAGAGAAAATGAAGGAGTGGTTGCTCCAGAAGGAGGAGGTGGGGTGGGGACAGAGGGTACCATATCACGACTTGAGGCTAACGTGGTCCCATCTGCTTCTGCGTCTGGGGTGTACCTAGGGAGCTCGCAGCTCCCCTTCCGTGTCTCCCATCACTGGGCCAGTCTTAGGGGATGCTTCCCCCCCGGGCCCCTTACGGTGCCAGGAGGAGGGGAGTTGGAGGGCATGGGAGGTTCTGTTCCCTTTGGTATTTCATAAGTGAACTTGGATTTGGATGACTCTGTCTTCAGTATGTCTCTGACTGCCTAAAGTGGGATAGGCAGGGCCATCAATCAGGTGGCATTTGTCACTGTCACAAAGTACCAGCACAGTGCCTCACAAGAGGAACCTCGTGTTCCCTCTGCAGAGGTGCCCCTGTTTAGGAAATGTGAACTGAAGTAACCTCGCAAGAAAGATAAAGTTCTGACGTACAACAGATATTTGATCCTTTTTTGCTTTTTAAAACTTCAGGGATTTTTTTTTTTTCTCCTTCTTCACATGTTCTTGCCTATTACTAAGTAACTGAGACTTTTGAAATGTCATTGTCAGCATTTTCAGGCTATGATTTTCCTGTCTGATTAACAAAGGCCTCTTGTACTTTCTCTCCCTGCTTTCAGAAAGGTGAGTGCGCTTGACTTATTCTTGATGTTCACATGGAGCTTCCAATCTCAACCTCCCACTGCTGACTTTCTGAACTTGACCTTGGGATGGTCCAGAAATTGAATGTGTCTATTTAGATAAGCTAGTGATAAGTTCCTTTTTTGTTGTATTGGTCCTATTGAGAGCGTTCGTATACAAGCTGGATAATTTCTCCTACATCCCTAATTTTTTTTTTTTTTTAATTTTGAAAGCAACTCTCCTTCACCCTTCAGAATTGGCACTTATGGACATTCACCAGATGGTCTTCTTGCTTTAGTTTGGAACTAAAGCACTGGCAAAGAATAGCCAACAACTGGAAATTTTGACTAAAGCTAATGTCTGGAATACTTTAGGATAATAACAGCTCACTTCCTAGCATACTTACTATTCAAAGCCAATGAGATGAAGTTTTACGTATATTATCTCATTTAATCATCACAACACCATGAGGTGGGTATCCCATTTTACAGATGAAAAACTAAGGCTCACACAAGTAACATGTGAGGGAATAAGATTCAGATATAGAACTGATTCCAAAGCTTTTCACTGCAGAATACATGATTCTGCCTCAAGTAGAATGTAGATAAATAACATTTTAGGACTATAAAAAGGGAATTCCATCGTAAAATGTGTCCTGTCCTCACACAGCAATGCTCCCTTTCAGAGGAGAGAAATTAAAATGTGAACTGGCAAGATTTCCCATTTGCTGAATAAGACGCTCCGATTAAAGAGCTGTATAAAATCGTGTTGGAAGTTCAGTCTCTTCTTGTTATTATATAGATATTCCAGACAGCTTCAAGAGCCATGGGAACTGAAGGCTTTTCTGTTTAACTAAATACTTCCTCTTTCTGCCTGGCTTGATTTAGCCTGTGTAGAAAATGCAGAAGCTGAAGGAAAGGCACTTGCTCCCCTTAAGCATACCTTTTTCCTTTGCTGTTTTTTCCCGTCGGTTTCTAAAAACACCCGTGTAAGTGTGTCTGGTGAGGGTGAGTGTGAGTGTGCCCCTGGAATGGGAGGAGAAAGGGCAAGTAGGGTTGCACCCAGCACCGTGCTTTTCCCACGTTCTCTCAATTACACTCCACGTCAACCCCACGAGTTAAGTGATGTTGTCCCTATTTTACAGCTGAAGAAACCCAGGCTCAGAGAAGGCAAGTAGCTTCTAAGTGGCAGCACTGGAAACCAAACCTAGGCTTATCTGTGGTTGATCAGATAAGTAAGTAAATATAAAATGTGGCTCAGAACATATGATTTTAGATCAGTATTTACACAGGATTTTCAGAATGCAAGATCTATAACATCAGGCAAGATGTCATAGTCTTTTATTTATTTGACATAAGGAGGCCATACTAAATTAATTTTTTAGAATATATTACCTGGTTTTCTAATATAATGCTTTGCTGTTAAGGCTCTGGAGACCCTTGTTTAAGCTCTAATTAAACAGTTTACTTGAAACATGAATATAAGACATTAAACTTGGCACGGAATATTACAAATTGAAACACCACTGAATATGTTGTTTTAAACCAGGCTGTTTGTTTCGGGGTGATGTTAACATTTGTAAACCATTTGCTGATAAAAAGAAACACCGTTTTATGTGACAACCCTGAAATATGTGCAGTCGAGATTTCCACTTTGTCTATTTCCAGTAAATGAAGGCCACTGTTTATTCATGTGGTGCTTGATAGTTGTGAAAAAAATCGTTCCCATCCAAGCCTCAAGCGCACAGGGACAAAATAATTGTCAGTTTCAAGAACAAAAGAGCAGTTTGAAACTATCTGTTTGAGAGTGGACTTGTTATATCAAAGAGTTCCTACTGGACAAATTTCTAGACAAGACAAAGGCTTCAAAAGGAGATATAAAGTATTTTTTTTTAACATCTTTATTGGAGTATAATTGCTTTACAATATTGTGTTAGTTGCTGCTGTATAACAAAGTGAATCAGCTATATGTATACATATATCCCCATATCCCCTCCCTCTTGCGTCTCCCTCCCACCCTCCCTAAATAGACATTTCTCCAAAGAAGATATACAGATTGCCAACAGACACATGAAAGCATGCTCAACATCACTAATCATTATTGAAATGCAAATCAAAACCACAGTGAGGTATTACCTCATACCGGTTAGAATGGCCATCATCAAAAAATCTACAAACAATAAATGCTGGAGAGGGTGTGGAGAAAAGGGAACCCTCTTGCACTGCTGGTGGGAATGTAGATTGATACAGCCACTATGGAGAACAGTATGGAGGTTCCTTAAAAAACTAAAAATAGAACTACTATACAACCCAGCAATCCCACTACTGGGCATATACCCTGAGAAAACCATAATTCAAAAAGAGACATGTACCACAATGTTCATTGCAGCACTATTTACAATAGACAGGACATGGAAGCAACCTAAGTGTCCATCGACAGATGAATGGATAAAGAAGATGTGGCACATATATACAATGGACTATTACTCAGCCATAAAAATAAATGAAATTGAGTTATCTGTAGTGAGGTCAATGGACCTAGAGTCTGTGATACAGAGTGAAGTAAGTCAGAAAGAGAAAAACAAATACCGTATGCTAACACATGTATGTGGAATCTAAAAAAAAATGGTTCTGATGAACCTAGGGGCAGGACAGGAATAAAGATGTAGACATAGAGAATGGATTTGAGGACATGGGGAGGGGGAAGAGTAAGCTGGGACGAAGTGAGAGAGTAGCACTGACATATATACACTACCAAATGTACAATCAATAGCTAGTGGGAAGCAGCCTCATAGCACAGGGAGATCAGCTCCATGCTTTGTGACCACCTAGAGGGGTGGGATAGGGAGGGTGGGAGGGAGTGGCAAGAGGGAGGGGATATGGGGATATATGTATATGTATAGCTGATTCACTTTGTTATACAGCAGAAACTAACACAATATTGTAAAGTGATTATAGTCCAAAAAAGATGTTAAAAAAAAAATTTAATGACTCTCCAGAAGTGTTCTCTTAAATGAGCTATTCAAGACAGCCAATTAAGGAAAATAGGGTAAATATCTGTTACTGAAAAGACTATACATAAATAGGGAGAAAAGAAAGAAGGGGAGAAAGGTACAGAAAAAAGGATTCCTTTGTTTTGTATAGAACTTTGGTGTGTCACAGTATGGATTTTTCTAGATGTTTGGTGAACTGAGGATATGCAGTGTAAAGGGTCTTTTTATAAGTCGTCTCAGTGGGTGGCTTATATGAGTAGATTAGAATTCATGGAGAAGATCTTTACATGAGGCTCGCTCTCTCTCCCCTTTCACTTTGGTACAGACAAGAACAATGGTATGCTGTTTACGTGCATAGGGACTTAACTTTCTGATATAATTGTCTTCAGCCGAAGTTTCGAAATTGAGCTTCTATACACATATTGAGCTTCTAGTTACACAAAAGTGCCATCGGTAGGTTGATAATAAATTGCATGAATACCTGTGATTCTTTATTCTTTCAGGATCATACAGTTAAGGAGTCTATAGTCCAATTAACGTCAACAAGGAGAACTTGGTTATTGAAGTCACCTGTAAAGGATCACAGGTAGTTAGTGGCAAAGAGGGACCGGAGCCCACATATCCTAACATCTGACCAAACTCCATTCAAACCTTCTCTCTCCACCTGCTACTCCTCTGTGTGAACTTACTCAAATCATTTAGCTTCTCTGAACCTGTTTCTTTATACGTGTCATTATAAATGATAAAAATATTGATCTTCTCATATTTCAAGATGCCACATAACTTAGAGGTGTTATGTTAAATGCTTATTACTGTGCCCAGCGCAAATTTGGCACTCAACCAATAACGGTAGCTAGTGTGATTTTTTTTTTTTAATAAATTTATTTATTTTTATTTATTTATTTTTGGCTGTGTTGGGTCTTCGTTTCTGCGCAAGGGTTTTCTCCAGTTGCGGCGAGCGGGGGCCACTCTTCATCGCAGTGTGCGGGCCTCTCACTATCGCGGCCTCTCTTGTTGCGGAGCACAGGTTCCAGACGCGCAGGCTCAGTAGTTGTGGCTCACGGGCCCAGTTGCTCCACGGCATGTGGGATCTTCCCAGACCAGGGCTCGAACCCGTGTCCCCTGCATTGGCAGGCAGATTCTCAACCACTGCGCCACCAGGGAAGCCCGCTAGTGTGATTTCATTGTTATTATTATTATTCTTAGTCTAACAAGAATAAAATGTTAATAGTTGTATAGGATTTTTATTTCAGAATTGTATTTTGAAGCAATAACTAACACTTTTCAAAGTTATGTAACAGTCATATTAAAAATGTAACGGTAGCCAGCCTCCAAAATGGTCCCCAATGACCCCAACCTCCTGCTATTCACACCCGTAAGTAGTCCCCTCCTGCGTTGTACCAGCGTTGGTCTGTGTGATGAGTATAATATAGCAAAAGTGGTGGTGTGTATGGTAGAGGATAATAACTCCCAAAATACGTCTACATCCTTATCCCCACATCCTAAACCTATGAATATGTTGAATAAATTACTTTACATGGCAAAAGGGACTTCGCGGATATGATTAAATTAAAGATCTTACAGTGGGGAGATTATCCTGAATTATCTGGGTGGGTCCAATGTAATCAAAAGGGCTCTTAAAAGATGGGAGAGAGTCAGAGTCAGAGAGACTTAAGGATGCTACCCTCACAACTCTGAAGGTAGAGAAAGGGCCGTGAGCTATAGAACGCAGATGGCCTCTAGAAGCTGGAAAAAGGCAAGGAAATGGATTCTCCTCTAAAGTCTCTGCAAGAAACACAGATCTGTCAGCACCTTGATTTTAGCTCAGAGAAACTCGTTTTGGACATCTGGTCTCTAGAACTGTAAGATAAGAGATTTGCGCTGTGTAAGCCACTAAGTTTGTGGTAATTTGTCACAGCAACAACAGCAAACTAATACCGTATGTCACTTCCAAGATGAGGTCATAAAAGACTGTGGCTTCTGTCTTGGGCTCTGTCTTTTGCGTGGCTCACTCTGGGGGAAGCCAGTGTAATGTCGTTAAGGACACCTAGGCAGCCTCAGGAGAGGCCCACAGGGCAAGGAGCTGAAGTCTACCAACAAATGAGGGAGGTCAGAAGCAGATTCTTCATCCCGAGTTGAACCTCGGATGACTGCAGCCCCAGCAGACAGCTTCATGAGAGACTCTGAGTCACAGCCATCCGGGTGAACTGCTCCTGTATTCCTGAGCCACGGAAACTGTGAATAATAAATGTTTATTGCTTTAAACTGCTAAGTTTCAGGGTAATTTTTAGTACCGCAGGAGATAACTGATACAATCCCCTGTGTAGTTTCCTCCCGCGCACAATCAGGCTGCAGTAGAGTACTGCACAAGTGATGGTGTGAGACTTCTGAAGATAGGTCCCCAAATCTAGTGCAACTTCCTTAAACCTGGGGAGAGTCCACTCTGGGGAAAGATAGCTGCCGCATCACGAGGACACTCACGCAGCCCGTGGAGGAACCAACTCGCCCGCACCACGTTGCGCCCACGTGAGAGCTACCTTGGAAGTATATCCTCCAGCTCGAGTCAGGCTTTCAATGATTCTAGCTCTTCCGCCTTCGAGTCTTTGATCTGAGGCCCCAGACATTGCAGAGCAGAGACCAGCCATGCCAACTGTGCCCTCACTGAATTCTGCACCCACAGAAACCATGAGATAATAAATGTCATTTTAACCCACTTCGTTTTGAGTGCTTTGTTATGTAGCAATAGATAACTAGTACAAATGTATTAAATATTTAATATCTTCCCACTGCATTTTAGAAAAATACTTTTTCATGTCTATAATGTAATTGTATGAGTACCTTTTCAGTATGTCGATTTAGATGTGCAAACGACTATTTTCACACTCCTTTTCCTGTGATCAGAATCTCTGTTGATATTGCGTAATGCGGATATCAGAGAGAATTTGTAGCAACAGACAAATGTTGCATATGCAGGTACTGCTAATGTGTAGCAGACTGGATTCTTGGTAAGAAAGTAGCTTGTGTTTTAGACATATAGCAGCTTTATTTTTATAGTCGCCACTCATGAAGGCAGAAATCTCTAGCCTATAACTGAGCTCACTTTGCTCACACATTCCTTGTTTCACTTGGTTGGACGCGGGGATGGGAGGCAGGACGTGAGATGTCTTGACAGTAGCTAATTAAAACAATGTAATCACTTCCGGCATAACTCCTGGTCTCTTGGGAATTCAGTTGGTCTATTCAAACTCCAAACTTCATTTCTGGACGGCGGCCCCTCTTATTTGTTCTCCTCTTCCCTTTCCCTCATCCTCCCCAGACGAGCGGCTGGATCCAGGAAGAATTTTACGTAATGTCTTAGAATGGGGATGAGGGCGCCCGGCTGATCTGTGCGTTGGCCTCTCGTGTTTACTGATCTCCTGTAAGCGGCAGCGCGACCAGCCTCATTTTGGGACATTCTCTGTTATCACTGCACTAGCTGCTGAGGCGTTGGAGGCTGATGTAACTAGAGGAGTCTGTTCTCTTTCACGGCCAGGTCACGGGCTCCCCACCTTCTGCGTTGCCCCCACCTTGCTCTTGCCCTTGACTCATACTAGCGCCGCCGATACCCTGAAACTTTGCCATAGTATCAGGTCACCCTGGAGCCTCACAGCAACATCCACTCTCTCTAAAATAGAAACCCTCGGGCAGGCACAGCGGCTCTCAATTCTCAGACCCTCCTCACGCATCTCAGTGAGCATGGACGTTGTCTTGCTTCCCTTCTGTATGCTCTGGGACTGAGGGGAACTTGGAGGATGGGGACTCACTTTCTCAGTGAGCCTGGCTTCTCCAGCTGGTCTGTCGGAGTGCTGCAGAATTTTATAATCCCTCCCTGCTTATATGAAGACAGGAGCAACTCCTTCTCTGGCCAAGAGGAAGCCCGGGAAAACGTTTTTGTTTTTTTTTTCATATTTCAGATGTCCTATGTAGCCAGTTAAGTATGGGAGACCAAGGGCTTCCCTGGTGGCGCAGTGGTTAAGAATCCGCCTGCCAATGCAGGGGACGTGGGTTCAAGCCCTGGTCCGGGAAGATCCCACGTGCTGCGGAGCAACTAAGCCCGCGAGCCACAACTACTGAGCCTGCGCTCCAGAGCCTGTGAGCCACAACTACTGAGCCCATGTGCCTAGAGTCGGTGCTTCACAACAAGAGAAGCCACCACAATGAGAAGCCCGCGCACCACAACGAAGAGCAGCCCCTATTCGCTGCAACTAGAGGAAGTCCGTGCAAGGCAGCAAAGACCCAACGCAGCCAAAAATAAATAAATTTATTTTTAAAAAAAATATGGGAGACCTAATCATCAACAAGTTAATCTTCTACCTTTCAGGTAGAATTAACGTGAGCAATTTGTAACTTCATCCTATATGTATTCAGTGTGGAGCAGTGCTAGATAAATGCTTTAAAATACCTTCTTGTTCATGCCTCCAAGTGTACATAGAATTTTGTTTTATTATAGTAAACATGCCTATTCATATCTTCATCAGAACAGCATGCTGTATGTGGCAGTGTATCATCATGTTCCAGACTACACAGCATTTATCATCAGGTCTAGCAAGGCTGATGTCATCCTGTTTCTACCCAAAGACAGCTTTTGGGGTTGGGGGCCCAGGGGTCCTGAAAAAATTTAGCAATTCGGTCTATGAAAACAATGGAAGAAGAGAATGGAGAACATATTTCAAAGTCCTGTGCAGATCTCCACAGACAAGATCGCACAGTGCGCTGGGCCTCCAGGGACACCCAGCTTTGCGATGTATCCCTCAGGAGTAAACTCTGAGTCAGGGAAAGCTGGCCTGGGAGACGACGACAGATTCTGATCACCAGCCCTGGGCTCATCCTATAAACCACTTTCTCTTTCCTCTTTCTTTCCCCACCTTCATTTGCCAGTATAAAGTAACAATTAAGAGCACAGCTTCTAGAGACAGACATCTTGATTCCAATTCCAACTCGGCCACTTACGAACCATGAGAACTTGGTCATGTTACTTAGCCTTTCTTTGTCTGAGTTTTCTGATCTGTGAATAAAATGAAGATGCTAGTCATGGTATCCACCCCAGTGGGCTGTGGTGGGAGACTAAATAAAATTATCATTGTTAAGTCCTCAGAATGCTGGGAAACAATAATTATTAGTTATCATTACTTTCCCTCTATTTTGCCTTCCCACTTTCTATTAGTCAACGCAGCTGCCATAATAAAATACCACAGACTGGGTGGCTTAAACAATAGACCTTTATTTCTCACGGTTTTGGAGGCTGGGAAGGCTAAGATCATGGTGCCAGCAAGGTAGGTTTCATTCCGAGGCATGTTTTGTAAGCAGCTGGCCTTGTGTGTGCTCACATGACCTCTTCCTTGTGTGCACACAGGGCTTGAGAGAGAAAGAGATTGATCTCTGATATTTCTTCTTATGAAGACAGTTCTATGAGACCACCACCCTTATGATTTTATTTAACCTTGATTGGTTCCTTAGAGACCTTATCTCCAAATACAGACCCACTGGGGGTTAGGGTTTCAACATATGAATTTTGCAGGGGACACAAACATTCATATATAACAATTCCTCCCCATACCCATACTCAATTTCTTCTTTTACCCCCAGTTCCTATACCTAAAGTCAAAACTAGATTTACTAAATGGCTAGAAGCTCTCAGTAAACATCACACAGGCCAAAACAGCTGATGCAATAGAATGCTAGGTATTTCATAGTTTCTACATTTTGTTAAAACATGTCACCTGGGTTGGTCATGAGCTCATGTTCAGTTAGTAATAAAGAATAGTTTGTAACACTTAACCTGTTCTACAAACACTGCTGCCTAAAACACTACCCTAAAACTCAGTGGCTAAAAATAATAGGCGTTGATTGCTCATCCAGCTAGAATCAGGTGCAGCTCAGAGACTAAAGCTGTGTGATTCTCCTGGCCTCAGCTGGCCTCTCTTGTCTGTCTGGGAGTAGACTGGCTGGGGTCTCATTTTTCTGGGCTTTATCTGGCCGGGGCCACTCAGCTTTCCAGGTCTCGTTCTCATGACTCTCACATCCTTCCAGCAGGCTCTTCCAGGCACGTTCCTCCATGAGGTGCAGACGTGAGCTCCATCCCCAGTCCTGAAAAAGGGAAAACAAAAGGAAACACCGGAGGTATCATGGGAGAAATGAAGCATTACAGCCAATTTGCAACCTATTCCTCCCAAGAGCATTTTAACACCTCTACCTCCCTGCTCCTTTTGTTTTCACTTAAAAAAACTCATAAGTTTAAACCAGAGAGGGTATGTGATTATAAATGGTGTATGCCGGTGGAAAAAGTTTTATGTAATTCACCAATTACCCGTTGGGCACATAGACCATATTAGTGTAAATGAAACCATGGTGCCTATAGTAAGAAAAAAGTCTTTCTTCATAAGGGTAGTGTGTTTTTTGGTTCTTTGAGTTTTGGTGGGGTTTTTTGTTTTGTTTTGTTTTTAGGAAACATATTTAGAGAAAGTTCTGAAAATAATTTAACTTCATTTCTCATTGTGTTTCTCAAACTGAGAAACTTTTTTTTAATGTGTGCAATATATCACACACAAAAAAGAGCATACCAATATACATTAGAAGGCTCAAAAGTATCAAAGGCTATTTTTTTAAATGTATTACATCCTAATAACCTCCTTGTTCACACTGAAGCATCCAGATATGGCCGAGAATGAGGGGATTTGATTTGGGGAAATTAAACTGTGATGTGCTGCCACCTTGTGTACTATGCCTGTAATCACCATTATTTTCCATTCTCATCTCTAGAATACTAACCAGAAAAAAATCCTGCAATGAAGGAGACATTTTGTCCGTGCAAAAGGCAGGGTTTCTTAACCCTTTTTGTGCCCATGGGACTCTTTGGCAACCTATGGACCTCTTTTGTAATAATGTTTTTAAGTGTATGGAATAAAATACTAGAATTAGAAACTATATTGAAATATAGTTACCAAAAGATTTAAAATGACAAATGTGAAATAGACTAACATGTATGCTTCTTCATTAACACATTAAGTAACAAAATCTAGTAGCCAGTCTAATAACTACTAATGATCTCAAATTAGTAAGTGAACATATTTGAGATATTGACAACATGTGATGTGATTTGAAAATGTGTGTCACAGGCTAATGTTATTGTGCTTTGTTGCCTATATTCACATTTGAAGGACATGCTAAACTACAGCTAGAAATTATTGGAAAAAATTGTTATTTTTTCCTAAGTTGACAGACCACTTGAGTTCGAGCCACAGGCCCCTTGGGATTCAGAGACCCCAAAATAATCATTCCTGACCTTTAATACAGTTTATATTTGATCACTAAACAAGGAAATATTAGACCTCAAAACTTCTAAAAATAAATCTTCATTAAGACCCTACAAATCTATAGAAATCTTCTTTGTATAAGGTATTTTTAAAGAATAAAACACTATTTTTCTCTCATAACTATTATTTTTCTACATCATGCTATAATGAACATTTATATGATATAGGATATTTCTACTACTTTTATAATCATGGATTAAAGTATAGGTCTACAAAATATATGCTTAGTTTTATTTGATTTCTTGGGGAACTGACTAGATTACCTGGAATCTGGTCCAAGACTTGTCTTTAATTGGTTCAATGAACTTGTACATTTCTCCTTTGCTTCCCTCTCTCTTTCCTTCCTCCTTTCCTCCCTTTCTTTTTCTTTGCTGTCTTCCTTCCTTTTTTCTTCCCTTCTTACCTTTTCCCTGCTCCCTTGCTCTTCTCCCCCTCTCCCCCTTCTCTCTTTCTCTTTCTTTCTCTCTCCCCCTTATTTTATTTTGCCTTCCACAAACTTTTAATAAGAGACAAACACGTGCTAAGAACAGTGCTAAGCAGTGTGGGTGATGATCTCAGGGACTTCACAGTTAATCGTAATAAAGCATGACCCAGAGGCAGATTGACCACACACCTAAAGAAGCTTAAGCTTCTGTGTACAGCTGCTCTCCTCCATATCCACAGGGTCCGCGTCTATCGATTTAACTAACAGCAGATGGAAAATATTCAGGAAAAAAATTTTCAGAAAGTTCCAAAAAGCACCACTTGAACTTGCCATACTCTGGCAGCTATTTACATAGCATTTGCATTCTATTTACAACTATTTACATAGCATTTATATTTCATTAGGTATAATAAGTAATCTAGAGATGATTTAAAGTATACAGGAGGATGTGTGCAGGTTATATTGCAAATACTACACCATTTTGCATAAAAGACTTGAACATCCGTGGATTTTGGCATCTTCCAGGGGTCCTGGAACCCATCCCTCTCAGATACAGAAGGATGACTGTACTTCACTTTCATGGTTCCAAAGAGGCTTGGTAATGATTTCACATGTTTAGATAGTTTTATAAAGTTTACAAAGTGAGAAATTTAAACCACAATCAGTTAAGACCACTGTCTCCTTCAGTTCCTACTTCCCCTCAGGTTCATTGCTTTTAGAGTGCCTAGGCATTTTGAGATCCAGCTAAGCAGAAGCTGAGTAGGGGATACATTTAGGTTGAGTTTAGTGAGATATATTTATGTGGTTGATACTAATTTTCATGCACCGGGAAGTCTCTCAACGTCATGAGTACCTGTCAATAAATACCTAAGAATTTTATCTAGGCATTTTCTTCTACTTAGTTAATTTTGCATACTTATGAAGAAATCTACATATAATTTATAATTTTAGCCCTCAAGAAGAAAGTAGCCAAGTCTATGTGGCTGTGAAGGTTAACATTACGTAGGCCTTTCGTCACCAAGTTAAAATCATCTAAGAAGTGATACTTATCTGGTTTTGCCCACTTGGAGCACCAGACTCAAGTAGAATAGTCAGAATCTACTCCATTTAAGTATCTCTCTCTATAAATACCTAAAGCGGTCTTTGGTTGTTTTAACACATGGCTCTATGAAGTTAACCAAAGGTTGTTGCCTGTGACCGAAACACCATCCCCTAAGGAGATACTGACTTCGCAATGTGTCAGCCTGGCCGGGCTGAACTGCATTTCCTAGAACTCTTGTTTCCTGTGTATCTCTGGTTAGGCCCAGGAGAGGTTATTGCGTGAGATTTGGAGGATGGAGGTGAAGCCGCAGCCATTTTTGTAGCTCTCACACGTTGTCATTTATCTGCTTCCTGACCTCGTTGGTGGAAAGTAGCTGCTCCATCTTTCCCGGGACCCTCTTCCTTACTTCCAGCTCCTGGGCCTGAAGTGTGTTTAGCTACATGACGGAGGCTCCCAGCTTCTGCAAGACACCATTCCCCCAACATCAGACACAGAACTGACACGAGGTTCGGTCCCTCCTCCTGAGCTCCAGCTTATGCTCACGGGTCCAGCTTGTTCTCACACTGCCCCACTTACCATCCATCTTCTCCTCCCGCCCACCCGCCCTGTGGACTTGAAACTCCAGCGTCAGACACAAGAGTGATAGCTTTGCAGAGACTGTTTTACCAGCTCCCACAATTGCATAAAATCCAAGCCCTATAACAAATCTCTGATTGTTACAGATATATTTCCTAATGGTTCTGCTTCTCTGATTGAACCCTGACTGATACAAAGACATATACAAATTTATAGACAACATACTACAAAGGCTAAATAACTTCCAGTCTTTCTCACTGAAGGAACTGATGATTGTGTGTAATCAGCAGAGTAAAGTCTCTGTTCTGATACTATCTGGACCCCTTACCCGCCTCCAGGATTCCCACCTGGCCTACTACGTTCATGCGGGAAGGCCATCAGCTACAGTGACGCCCGGTGCTCTCAGCCTGAGCCCACCCCTCGTTTATTCTGTTGGTGGAGTGTCCTGCCTCAGGTTCAGGGCTAGTCCCAAATTTACCTATACAGACATCAAGAAAGAGTAAGCCTTTTATTTCATATTCCTATTGCACATCCTTTAAAAATAGCTTTCTAATGTAATAGCTCAACTATCATCTCCTAGTTGAGGTCTTCCTCAATTCCTCCAGACAGAGCTAATATCTTCTTTGTTCAGTGTATAATCTCATTATAGCAAAACTCACATTATATAGTGATTGGATACTTGTCTAGCTTAGCCACAAGACTGTAATCACTCGGGGTTAAAAAAAAAATCACACTTCATTCACTTTTGCCTAACCTAGTGCCTAGCATATTAATGAATTTTATTAAAATTTTGATAAATGAATTTTTAAGTTATTTTTGTCATCTCTAAATTTTGTCTTCTCTAAATTTCTTGGGAAAAATAACTCATAGTTACTTTTATATGTTACCAAATATCTGGATGTATACGGATAAGCTGTCTAACAATTAAAATATTTACTACCATTTCTGCCCCTCTGCAACAGTGTTATCCAGTAGAACTTTCTGCAGTGGTGGCAGAAATTTCTCTCTGCAATTAGGAACTTGAAATGTGGTCAGCACAGCTCTAGATGTTTGATAATCTGTAGACATTTCCACAAGGATAATCTATATTATGACTTTGAGTCTTTTAAAAATGCCACAGACAAAACTCTCTCAGTTTCCTCCCTCTGAAAGTCAGTTTTCTGAACTTGAACTGACTATAGATACAGAGGGAAAATATCTCATCCAAGAACAGATATTGATAAGATAATCTTTTCCCCCCAAAATGGTCTTGGAGTTGAGTAACATCATTGATTTTTGGCTGTTATTAATAACCTTCAAAATGTTTCCCATTCACTAATTATATGTTCTGTTCTATTTTTAAAGTATTTTAAAATTTTTTTTAATAATCTAATAAAATGGGATAAAAGATAAGCCTGTTAGACCAATGTTACCTATAGCATAAGCTCATAGTAGTTTTTCAAGCAAGTTTATGACTATGAGTAGAGAGCCATTTTATGCAGTATAATATATTTTTACTGTAAAATGAACTACTACTGTTGGCTAATAATCTTCATTTTAATCTCTCCCTAAAAAAACATTTTCCTGAGATTCTAGAGCCATTCTGTTAAAAGAACCATGCATAGTTTACTAAACACATTTATACACAGCTGTCTATTAAACATAAATATTGAGCTCTGAAGTCAATGCCAGTTTTGTTTTGGGGTTAAGAGGAGGGGCATTTTTGCCCTTTTCCTCAAAAAGAGACAATAGTAAAAACAAATCTATAAAAATTATTAATTTATTCAGTATTCCTGGATTGAATACATACAAAAAACACTCAACGGTAGTAAGAACATTTCAACTGGTAAAGTTTATAAGAGAGGACTGTAAAATTGATGGTATATCTGAAGTTTTATCACATATGTGTTATGCACTTGCATTTATCAAAGAATCCAGAAGACAAATGGCAAGTGTACATTTTAAAAAAGAGTTTACATTCGGAGATACTAATTTAAACGAAGGATCTCAAAAGAATTAGCTAACCAGCTAGCCTCACAATGACTAAATTAAAAAAGTCACACTAAGAAAGCATTTCATCTATTATTTAACTGTAGAATTTTTTAAAGTAAAATGAGATCCATTTTTCAAAAGCATCAAGTGATACTGCAAGTGTGAAAGCAAATTAAGATCCAGAGGAATTGCAGGATAAAAAATACAGAAAATGAAATTTGTTCTTTACATAATAGTCAAGATTTGTGTTCATATACTACATTTTTGAAAATCTGCTTAATGCATTTGTTTATACAGACCTGGGTTTGAATCTTAGGCCCATCACTTAACTGGTATTCTTGGACAGATTCTGTGCTTCAGTTTCTCCATCAGTAAAGTGTAGGTAATCATCATCATGACTTTTTTTTTAAGAACCTGATGCTCTTTTTTATTTATTTATTTATTTATTTATTTATTTATTTATTTATTTATTTATTTATCCATCCATGGCTGTGTTGGGTCTTCGTTTCTGCGCGAGGGCCCTCTCCAGTTGTGGCAAGCGGGGGCCACTCTTCATCGCGGTGCGCGGGCCTCTCACTGTCGCGGCCTCTCTTGTTGCGGAGCACAGGCTCCAGACGCGCAGGTTCAGTAATTGTGGCTCACGGGCCCAGCCGCTCCGCCGCATGTGGGATCTTCCCAGACCAGGGCTCGAACCCGTGTCCCCTGCATTGGCAGGCAGATTCTCAACCACTGTGCCACCAGGGAAGCCCCCATGACTTTTTATATAAGAAGCATTTAGAACTTTAAGTGCTCAATAAATATTAATCTCAGTAAAGGCAAAGTTGGCTAATAGGAGTGCTTTTTCTGAAATTCCTCATATTCAGGTCTCTTGTCTTTAGTTATTTCTTAAGATGTAAATCTTGATAATATAATCTTCAATAATGTCTTTTAGTATCTCTCAAGTATAAGCTATAGCAAGATAAATCAGGACAGTTGTACGCCTGCAGAAAGAGCAAGGATTATGAAATTGTAATTGAGTCAACCTAAAATTCTACTTATTGCCTTATAAGTGTCTAAGAACATATGCAAAAATAATTATGAACAGTATATTTAACATCAGTAGCAAAAGTAACCCTTTGCTAGTGAAGCACAGAAGCAATTGTTAATATCATTATACTGCAACTTGAAGTTGCTAGTGAGATTCTCCTTAAAAATTTGAAGCTTTTTTTTTTTTTTTTAAATCAGAAATAACAGAAAGAGGGAAAAAAGGGAATCTGTATTCTGTTCCAGAATTCTAGTAGGAGATGAATCACAGGAGGGAGAATCAGTAGTGACAGCTGGAAAAAAGAAAAGTAAGTAGACCAAATCCCTAAGGCCTGAAAGAAGAAAGGATTATATTGAAAACTGACCTCAGATGAAGAGAATGACCCAAGTGCTTAACCAGCAGGAGGGCCCATATGTTCCCTAACAGCAGGGAGACGGAAAGATGCCCAGTCAGGGATTCTGTCAACCTTCTGATTAGATAATGAATGCAAGTGTCATTGGACTTAGATCTAAGTCTAAATCTTGGCCCAATCATTTGCTAAGAATGCAACATAAAGCAAGTTGTTTAAACTCTCTAAGCTTCATTTTCATTCTTGTAAACATGAGGATAATATTTGTAGTTTCTTACAGTTTTGTTGCATTAAAAAAAGACAACATCTGTAAGGTAAGTAGCATGATTTCTGGCAGAAAGTAAGTTTAATAATATTTGAAGCAAATATTTGAAGATGAAGAGAGGTCCCTAAGTAACTGTAGATTAGTAGATATTAATTAAACTGTTAATTACCAGGTTGAGTCTTCGAGCTATGAATTGACTAATAGCTCTAGACAAAGTCATTTATTAAAGATGTTATGCCTTTTCTCTTTTTTTTTGATCTTGGTAGTTTTTCTTAGATTCTCTTTTTTTTGGTTTGTTGATCTTTCTCATGACCTCCTCACCCAGTGCTTCCGAAGTCAGCTATGATGGGATATGAAGTCGTACTAAAAATGTCTACATGCTTCCAAAACTCAGGGCCAGTCTTTACTTGATGCCCCATTTAGAAATATTCCTACTGACTTAACCACCCTAAGGAAGGCTTCTGCCTTTAGAAAACAGTGTAGACTTCACATGCACTGGCTTCAACGTGTCATGGCTATCACAAGGACAGGGAAGTCATATATACCCACATTCTACTCAACTATTAATAGCAAGTTTGTTTATAGATTCAAGATAACTGGCAAACAAGCATTCTCCCCAATAAACAGTTATCACTTCCCCTTAGTAGGCCACTAATACTACAAGCTATGAAGAGGATATAAAAAAGATCCAGAAGAATCTGATCTTTTAAATGTGATTTAACTTACATTTAAGTCCTTAGTGATGTGATGCAGAAAAAAAGGTTATAATAAGTACAACCTCTAGACTGTGCATCAGAAGTCCGAGTCACTTAACCTCTCTTGACTTCAGTTTCCTCCTGTGAGAAGTAAAGCAGTTCAACTACCTGATCTGTTAATTCCCTGCTAAATCAATCTATCACTGTGATGGGTACTTAAGGAGCTAAAGACAGTTTATTTAACAGGTACATTTGTCTCCCAGAATATAAAAGTAGATCATTTTAGAAGATAGCAGTGGTAGTTTTTAAAAAAACATTAATAAAGGTATCCCTTGGAAAGTATATCAATATAAAATGAAAACAAATCTAGGCCCAATCACGTTGCTGTGACACTGTTCAGTCACTCACCAGCTTGTTTTCCACTCACTGATCAAAAATAATTGCATTAATTCATTTACACCTAGAAATTAAGGATTTATTTCTTCAAATCCATAGTTCATGACCCTTAAGAAAAAAAATGAGGGAATGATTAATTGCAGCCTCCTCAGTGTCTAGTTAGAAAGTAGATAAATCTATATGATACCTGTATTTGTCTCCTAGGGCTGCTCTAACAAAGTACCAAAAGCTAGGTGGCTTAAAACAACAGAAGTTTATTGTGTCACTGTTCTGGAGGCTAAAAATCTGAAATCAAGGTGTCCCAGGACCTTGATTCTCTCTGACAGCTCTAGGAGAAAATCCTTCCTTGCCTCTTCCTAGCTTGTAGTGTTTTTCAACAATCCTTGGCTTTCCTTGGCTTGTAGATGTGCCACTCTAGTCACATGGCCATCTTCACATCTGCTTCCTTCTATGTGTTTGTATCCAAATTTCCCCTTTTTATAAGGATGCCAGTCATATTGGATTAGGGTCCACCCTCATGAACACCTCTTAACCTGATTAAATTTGCAAAGACCCTATTTCCAGACAAGGTAATATTCTGAGGTACTGGGGGTTAGAACTTCAGTGCATCTTTGGAAGAGGACAGAATTCAGCCCATAACAATATATATTCCCTTGTAAAAAAATTCAGTGAATACACAAGATGTAGTTTTGTCAAGGACCAGGAACTGAAAGAAATGTCACACAGGGCATTTATCACATGTATAAACAAGATACAGCTCACCAAAACTGTTAGGAAATGTAGAGATACTGACTAAGATGGATTTTTACCTAGCTGACTGAGACAGTATCTTGGCAATAAAATATTGTAGGAATAAATATTCATATTCATAATAGCTTGGATTTTTTTTTTAGATCTTACTAGTTTCCAGACACTGTTCTAAATGTTTGACCTGTATTAATACATTTAATTCCTTCTATAACACTACAAGCTAAGAATTATTATCAATATTATCCCCATTTTATAGTTGAGAAAATTGAGGCACAAAGAGATTAAGTAATTGATCAAAGCCACACAACTATTAAGTAGCAAAACTAGGATTTGAACTCAAGAAGTCTGGCTGCAGAAGGTATGTTGTTAGTCACTGTGAATGGTCCCCTCATTTACAGTTTAGTAGTGAAGCAAGTCTTATCACCATGAAATGACTTAAAAACAAATACAGTTGATCCTTGAACAACACAGGGGTTAGGGATACCTACCCTCCACGCAGTCCATGGTTCCACACCAGTGGATTCAACTAACTGCAGATTGTGTTGTCCTGTAGTACATATTTATGAGAAAAAATCACCATATAAGTGGACCTGAGCTGTTCAAACCCATGTTGATCAAGGGTCCCCTATAGTCTTTTGTGCATATCAGAGATCAAAATGTTAAATAGAAAAAGTGAAGGACCATAAAGGTTACTTTTTAAGTCTGACCAGCTTTTTATATCAAAGATATTAAAAGATCATTATGTTATAAAAGGATGCTAATTAGAAATAAGGATACCAAGCACCTGAGAAATGACTAATAAGCTGTTGATATGTTAATATAAGGCTATGTAATATCCAATTTTCACAGAATCTCTGGGTATAAACTATGTTTTTCAATTAGAAAAACTTAACATGCATTTGCTTTAATGATGATGAAATGAATTTCTCAAAAATGCTAAGTGAATTTCTTTTTTCTTTGGTGGATTTTTTTATCCTAGAGGACACAGTTCTTTGGACCAAAAATTTCTGTCTAGTCCTCTTGATAAGATTAAATTATTTAATTTAGGAATAAATTTAACCAAGGAGATGAAAGACCTGTACGCTGAAACCTATAGGACATTGTTGAAAGTAATTGAAGAAGACACAAAGAAATGGAAAGATATTTTGTGATCATTAATTGGAAGAATTAACATTGTTAAAATGTCCATATTACCTAAAGCAATCTACAGATTCAATGCAGTTGCTCTCAAAACCTCAGTGACATTTTTTCACAGAAATAAAACAAAAATCCTAAAATTTATATGGAACCACAAAAGACCCTAAATAGCCAAAGCAATCCTGAGCGGGCAGGGGAAAACAAGCTGGAGGTATCACACTCCCTGATTTCAAATTATAACTACAAAGCTATAGTAATCAAAATATCATGCCATTGGCAGAAAAACAGACACACAGATCAATGAAACAGAACTGAGAGCCCAGAAGTAAACCCACACATATATGGACAATTAATTTTGACAAAGGAGCAAAGAACATACATTAGAGAAAGTAAAGTCTCTTCAATAAATAATGTGGGAAAACTAGATAGCCACATGCAAAAGAATGAAACCAGACCACCCTCTTACAACATATACAAAAAATCAATTCAAAATGGATTAAAGATTTGAATGTAAGACCTGAAACCATAAAACTTCTAGAAGAAGCATAGCAACATGCCCTTTGACATAGACATCAGTTTATGCAATATCAGTGCTCAAGACACTTGTCTTAGCAATATCTTTCTGGATATGTCTCCTCAGGCAAGGGAAACAAAAGTGAAATAAACAAATGGGACTACATAAATTAAAAAAAAACTTCTGCATGGCAAAGGAAGCCATCAACAAAACAAAAAGACAACCTATCAAGTGGAAGAAGATATTTGCAAAACATATATATGAAAAGGGGTTACTATTCAAAATACATAAAGAACACAAACAACTCAACCACAGAAAAACAAACAGCCTGACTTAAAAATGGGCAGAGGATCTAAATAGACATTTTTCCAAAGAAGACATACAGATGGCCAACAGGCACATGAAAGATATTCAACATTACTGATTATTAGGGAAATGCAAATCAAAACCACAAGGAGTCATCACCTAACACCTGTTAGAATGGCTATTATCAAAAAGACAAGGAATAACAAATGTTGATGAGGATGTAGAGAAAAGTGAACCCTCCTACACTGTTGGTGGGAATGTAAATTGGTGCAGCCACTGTGGAAAATAGTATGGAGATTCCTTGAAAAGTTAAGAATAGAGCTACCATGTGATCCAGCTGTTCCACTTCTGGGTATTTATTCAAAGGACACAGAAACACTAATTTGAAAAGATACGTGCACCCCTATGTTCATCGCAGCATTATTTACAATAGCCAAGATATGGAAACAATCTAAGTGTCCATCAACAGATGAACAGATAAAGAAGATGTGGTATATATATACAGTAGAATACTACTTAGCCATAAAAAAAGAAGAAGTCTTGCCTTTTGCAACAACATAGATAGACCTTGAGAGTATTATGCTAAGTGAAATAAGTCAGATGGAGAAATACAAATACTATATAATTTCACTCATATGTAGAATATAAATAAATAAACAAATAAATAAATAGGAAGTGAACAAACCAACCAAACAGTAACAAACACATAGATATAGAGAACAGAGTAATGGTTACAAAGGGGAAGGGGGGTTTGGGGGAGGGCAAAATAGGTAAATGGGGTCACCTATATGGTGACAAATGGAAACTAAACTTTTGGTGGTGAGCACACTGTAGTGTATAACAAAGTTGAAATATACACATGAAACTTATATAAAGTTATAAACCAATGTTACCTCAATGAAAAATTTTAACTAAATTATTTTTTAAATTTTATGTACTTTTAGCATATAGGCACAATTACACACAAACATTACCATTTATTGATTTAAATATTCCTTTTAAGTGGCCTTTAAAAATGGATGTGTCATTATAATATCAATGCTTTAAACAATGAACAACTGTTCCCTGGAGAAGATGGGTGGAGAAGCTCCAAGCCTAAGGACACCATGGAGAAGTGGAGAGAGATGGCGGATATCAAGGATGGGTGTCAAACGGAAGTGTGCGTGCTGAACTGTGGGAACCTCAGCACCCTGGATTTTTTTTGTACTTTCCTGTACTTCTTTCATAACAATAAAAATTAACTTACAAAAAGAATTTGATCTCAATGCAAGATGCAAAGTGCCTACATAGTATAGCACTCAGATGAAAAACTGTACAAGTCATCCTTACTAGTGATGAAAACCAACCTTATTGAGTGGTTACACTGCGTCAGGTACAGTGCTAAGCACTTTACCTATATTTTTGCATTTGATTCTTCTAAGCACGTGTTATCATTCCGATTTTCGTAGATAAGGAAACTAGAGAGGGAACGTGACTTGCCAAACGTCCTATGGTTAGTCAGTGATAGAGCCAAGTTTCAAGCAGCTTGATAGCAATACAGGATATTCTTAAATACTACACTTTGCTCTTCTCCTGATCTTGAGTGTCAGTTATAGCAATTGGGATTTTTAATGTTTAATACCCAAATTTAATACCCATGCAATTGGGATTTTTAATGTTTAATACCCAAATTTAATACCCATGTTTAATACCCAAATTTTGATTTTTTTCCTCCCCTTAATCTGTGAACTCTAGTCCTATAACACCCCTGTATATAAATTTTGTCTTAATAACCTTGTAAAACTTTGTAATCCCTCTAGGACTAGAGTCTAGCCTTTTAACTCTGCCATACAGCTAGACTCTATCGGAGCCTCCATAAATCACATAAAGAGGGAGGAAACAGGAAATGGCTTTTAGGATGGGCTTCTGTGTTGGCAAGAATTGGACTCAGCTACTTTGAGCTGCAAAGTGAGAGCAAAATATTTCAGCTTCAACACAAAAATACAACACCCAGAGGATCAAGGAATGAAATGAGATTGAGTTGAAGCCTGTCAGAAATAGGCTTGAGTACTCGTTTTTAATCTTTTTACCCTAGAGGAATTCTTGAAATAATTTTCAAGTCTCAAGGTATTCCTACATAAATATTCTTATACCTACAAATCCCAGAATGTTAATGTGATCACTAAGTTATAGATATAATAATCCAGTAACAATTGTCAATCATTGTCATAGAAAAAGAGAATGACATTTTTCTGTGACTATTGGGGATAAAATATTAGTGTGTTTCTCTCTCCCCACAAAAGACACCAGCTCTAACATAAGTTGGTAGTGTAGGTAGAGAAAATTTAGTTTTCCTTTTTTATTTCCTACTTGATTTTTTAACCATATCCGGTGTGTTAGTGCAATTCCTCCAAGACACCAAGACAGGATTAAACATGCAAGGATTTTATGAGGGAAATACCTTTGAAAGAAAGAGACTGGGAAGACTGGTAGAGCCATTGGACCATGAAGCACGCATGACTCTGGATGAAGGAGAGGGGAAAGAAGGTTAGGTGGAAATAGTCTCCATTGCTGTGGAGTCTGAGAAAAGGTCTGCAGTGCTGTCAGGGAGTCTTCAAATCAAAGGTGGCCATCAAAAGGGTCTGATGACATCAAGGTATCTGCCTGCCTCCGTGCTCCTGGTTTACTCAGTCACCGGCTGGGAGCATCAGGGCATGTGTGGCCTTTGCACCAACACAGCCGTGGTGTCCAGAGCACAGCAGCTGGGGCCTGGGTCAGTTAAGTTTCCTATAGCTTGGAGGTCTGCAAAGCACATTCTCACGGCCATCACACCTCAGAAGGCCAAAATCTTTATCATAAATGTCTACTCTACAAGTAGCGAATGAGGTAAGCTATGTGGTTCCCCCCCCCCTCCATTTAAAACTAAAATGACTTCTTACCCAAACTTTCTTGAAAAAGAAGTTAGCTTTAGCTTACCTTTCTTGAAATTAACACCTTACATCCCTTTTCATAAATTATTTTTTTAAAAACATATAAAGCAAAGATAATACATTTCTGTTAAATAGCTGGTTTATGCCCCCAAAATGTGATTTACTTTTTCTAAAGGTAAGCTTGGTTAATTTAAATAAAAGTTATAACTTGATTTAGCTAACGTTATTTACAACATGAAAATTATTGACAATATAATCAGTATAGCTACTAAACCATAAGTCAACAGAATGTGAATAAAAGTGTATCCTGAGATCGTTTTTTATACAGAACTTTGAAAAAATCAGTTCCTTCCTGAATAACATTATCAGGCCTCTAGGCCTACCAGTTATGAAATTATTATACATATATGTAGGCTTTTGAAAATTTCTTTTATATACATACTTATGCATAAAATTGTTATTTTTGAAACTAGGAATAAAGAATAAAATAAATGGAAACTTGTGCTTGTTTTTCTAGTGCACAAGTACTCAGTTCTGGATCAAACTTGAGATAAACACACGTGGACTTCATTTTCAACTAAAATGGGATTTTCATCCCTGCTCATGATAATTGTCAAACAAGTCGAAGCTTGCTCACATATGTAATGAGTAGAAAACTGCAGTGAAATGTTCTCTGCTTTGCTATGAATGACAGGATACTCTTCCCTCACAGAAACCCAGAACTTGTCTAGGGGCAGATGAGTGCACCTCATCTTGACTGCATTATCAGACTGCAGCTCATAAAGCTCTCACTCTTCTCTCAAAGTCAAGTTCTCAGGCTGAGCAGAAGATTCAGAGAAAGGGCCTCTCACCCTTGTGTTGAAAGAAAGAGAAAATACTGTTCCATTTGGTTCTGTGGTTCTTCCAGGTGGTTGCAATGAAGCTTAAGTCTTGCTAATAACATTCTTTACTCTCAAGCCCAAGCAGCAGTGAGAAAATTTCAAGATTTCCTATTGCAGTATAATTTTTCCAAAGATTCAGATTCTTATAAATACAACAATCTTGTCACTTGAAGTCAAACTACTTTCTTCAGCGTCTTGTGGATACTTGTCCAACTGGTTCGTGTGAAGAAAATGCCTGCTAAGTAGCTAGTTGCTGTAGCCTTCTTCAAAGCACCTGACAAAATTTGGCCTGCTGCTTCTTGAAAATCCTCCTGTAATTCACATTTTAGCTAAAACACATGTTTCAAACTCTTCCTCTGCTTAGCCACAAGATTTTTATATGTAACAGGAGGTTTATGTGATCCTCTTCCAAATGATAACACAATTTTAAAACATTCTGGAATGAGCTGATCTTTATTTAATAATCATTTTGTACCATCATTTAGAAACTTTTTCATTTCATCTATAAGAGTTTTTTGACATTAGTATGTCTCTCTGAAGAAAGCACTAGGTTGTAATAACTTTAGATCCAAGAAGCTCAACAAACCCAAGCACAAGAAATATGAATAAAATTATATCATGACACATTATCATCAAACTTCTCCAAACTGGTGATAAAGATCCTAGCAACTAGAGAGACAGGCTCATTACATACAGAGGAACAGAGGTAACATTAGATTTCCCATCAGAAACAATTCAAGTGAAAAGGGAGTAGAGTAAAATCTTTAAAGTAGTGAAAGAAAAATCTGTCAACTTAGAATACTCTAGCTCCCAAAATATCTTTTAAAAATGAAGACAAAACACTTTTCAGACATACAAAAGCCAAACGATTTCATCAGCAACAGGCCCACGTTACAAGAAATGGTAAAGGAAGTTCTTTGGTCAGAAGGAAAATGATACCAGATAGACATATGAATCTATACAAAGAAATAAAGATTATTAGAAATTGTAACTCTGTGGTTAAACATAAGATTTTTTTCTTTTAAATTTCTTACTATTAAAATCTGTAGTTAAACAAAATTAATTACAATGTAGCATGTGGTTTATAACATATGTGAAAGTAAAATGTATTACAACAATAAGTGCAAAGGTAGAGAATGGAGAAATGGAAGTAAACTATTGAAATGTTCTTATACTATACATGAGATGATATAATATCATTTGAAGATATACTGTGATAAATTAAAAATATACATGAACACCCTAAAACAACTAAACTAAAAGAGAGTTATAGCTAATAAGCAACCAATAAGATAAAATAGAATCAGAAAATATCTAATCCAAAAAAGTCAGGAAAGCAGAAAATGTAAACAAAAAACAGGCTGTCTCCTATTAGAGAATAAATTGCAAGATTATATATTTAAACTTAACCATATTAATAAATACATTGAATGGAAATTATCTAAATACCCCAATTTAAAAACAGAGATGGTCAGATTGATATCAAAAATAAGATCCAATTACATGCTGCATACAAGAAGCCCGCTTCAAATATAGAGACAAATAGGTTAAAAGTGAAAGTATGGAAAAAGGTATACTATGCTAATACTAATCGAAAGAAAGTTGGAGTGGCTATATTAAAATCAGAGAAAACAAATTTAAGAGCAGAGAATAATACCAGGGATAAAAAGGTCATTTCCTGTGGATAATGGGGTCAATTCATCAAGATGACATAACAATCCTAAATATTTATGTACCTAATAACAGAACTTTAATACACATGGCGCAAAAAACTGACAGAACTGAACAGATAAATCAACAAATCTAGAATTATTGGGGGAGATTTCAGTATGTCTATTTCAATTAATGATAGAACAAGTAGACAGAAAGTCAGTAAAGGTACAGAAAATGTGAATAAATCTATCAAACAACTTAGTTGACATTTATAAAACACTCCACCTAACAGCAGAATATACATTATTTTCAAGTACACACAGAACATTTACCAAGATAGACCATATTCTAGGCCAGAAAACAAGTCTCAATAATGTTAAGATGAGTCAATTCATACAAAGTAAGTTTTTTTGAACAAAATAGAATTAAATTAGAAGTCAATAACAGAAAGATCTCTGCAAAAGCACCAAATATTTGGAAACTAAGTAATACACTCCTAGATAACTCATGGATCAAGGATAAAAATCAAAAGTGAAATTAGGAAGTATTTTGAATGGAATGAAAATTGAAAAACATCAAAATTTCTGGGATGCCACTGAAGCAGTACCTAGTGCCATCTATCAGTGCTAAATGCTTATATTAGAAAAAGAAGCTTTCAAATCAATAATCTCAGCTTCCACACTAAGAAAATAGAAAAAGAAGAGCAAATTAAGTCCCAGCTAAGTAGAAGAAAGGAAATAATAAAGACCAAGGTGGAAATCAATGAAGCAGAAAATAGAAAAACAATAGAAGAAAATCAGTGAGACTAAAAGCTAGTTCTTTGAGAAGATCAATAAAATTGATAAGCCTCTAACCAGACTGATAAGGACAAAAAAAAAGAGAAAGCACAAATTGGTGACATCAGGAACGGGAGGAGGGACGTTGTTAGAGATTTTACAGATATTAAAAGGAAAATGAGAGAATATTATTAACAACTTTATGCCAGTGAATTTAACACATTAGATAAAACTTGCAAGACATAAATTACAAAGCTCAGTCAAAAAGAAATAGATAAGTTGAATGGCCATATATCTACTTTTTAAATTAAATTTTTAGTTAAAAACCTTCCCACAAAGAAAATCCCAGGCCCAAATGGCTTGTCCAGTGAATTCTACCAAATGTTTAAGGAAGAAATAATACCTAGTCTACACAAATTCTTCCAGAAAATTTAAAAGTAGGGACTATTTTCCAACTCATTCTGTGAGGCCAGCATTGGCCTGATATAAAAACCAGACACAGACATTAGAAGAAAACAAAACTACGGACCAATGTTCCTCATGAACATAGGTACAAAAATTCTAAACAAAATCTTAGCAAATCAAATACAACAGAGTATAAAAAGGATACTACATCATGACCAAATGGGGCTTATCTCAGAAATGTAAGGTTGTTTTAATATTTGAAATCTTTCAATGTAAATCACCATATAAATAAACTAGAAAACAAAAACCACATAATAATTTCAATAGACTCAGTAAAACCATTTGACAAAATCTAACATTCATTCCTGATTTTTAAAAAAAAGTTCTCAGCAATCTAGGAGAGAGAGAAAATTCCTCAACCTGATAAAGGGCACTTATAAAATCCTACAGTTAATATCATACCTTAATGGTAAGAGACAGTTTGCTTTCCCTTTAAGCTCAGAAATAACAAAAACGTCCACTCTCACCATTTCCATTCAACATTGTACTGGAGGTTTTAGCCAGTGCAGTCAGGTAAGGAAAAGAAATAAAAGGCATTCAGATTGGAAACGAAGAAGTAAAACTGTCTTTACTCACAAATGATGTGATTGTCTATGTGGACAGTCTAATGGAACTGACAAAAAAGCTAATAGTACTAAAAAATGAGTTTAGAAAGGTTTGTATGATACAAGATCAATATACAAAATCAATAGCATAAAATATAAAACATTTAAGAATAAATTGGCAAAAGATGTGAAAGATCTGGACACTGAAAAATATAAACACTGCAGAGTGAGATTAAAAGGGACCTAAATTAACGGAGAGATATACTGTGCTCATGAGTCAGAAGACTCAGTATTGCTAAGATGTCAGTTCTCCACAGATTGGTCTATAGATCCAATGCAATCCAAATCAAAATCTCAGCAGTCTTTTTTTTTAGAAGTTGGCAGACTGATTCTAAAATACATATATGAAAATGCAAAGGCCCCATAATAGCCAAATCAATTATGAAAAATAACAAATTTGGGGAACTAGGACTACCTGATTTCAAGATTTATTACAAAGATACAGTATTGGTGTCAAGATACACAAATAGATCAGTGGAATGGAACAATCAAGTTCTAAATTCTTTACGTGCCTCCAATTGAATGGTCGGTCTATATCCAGTCCCCCTGGATTCAGGTGGGCATATGACCTCCTCAACCTGTAGAATGAAGAGGAATAACATTGCACAACTTCTGAAGGTTGGTTGGAAAAGGTCACGAAAGATCCACCTCATTCTCTTGGGATGCTTGCTCTGGGATCTAGAGGAAGCCAATCACCATGTAAGAAGTTTGACTACTTGAGACTGTCATGTCCTAAAGGTCACATGCAGATGACCCAGTTGACAGACCACCTGAGCACCTAGCCAGTGGCCAACATCAACTGTCAGCCAAGGGAGTGAGCTATTTCAGACTCCAGCCCAAATAAGCCAGATTATAACTCCAACTCCAACTGATATCTAACTGCAAATGGATGGGATAACCCATTTGAGAACTGCCCAGCTGAGCCTCTCCTGAATCTTGACCCACAAAAGTGCTAAGCAAAATAAAATAATCATTTTAAGCCACAGAACTTTAGGGTAACTTACTGTGAAGCAACAGTAACAGAAACAGGGAGCTTTCAGTGAAATAGCCATATGCCCACCAATTACATTATATATAGTAAAGTTCTCCTCGGGATAAACCTGCTCATTTAAACAACGCTTCCTCGCCGATTTTTAGGATTTCACTCTCAAATATAAATGGCTAGCCAAAGATAATAAAACAATAAAATGAGGAAAACCAGAAAAGAGAACCTAAAAAAATCAGAGACAATGTGCAGAATAAGAGGTAAGTTAATTTATAAAAAATATCCTCAGAGAGATGGGAAGATATACTGCACATTAAAAAAAAAAAACAAAAAAAACCAGAGTTCTATGAAAAAATAACAGGCTGTATTAGTTTCCCTTTGCTGCTATAACAAATTATCACACACTTAGTGGTGTAAAACAACACAAATGTATTATCTCATAGTTCTGGAGGTCAGAAGTCCGAAATCAGTCTAACTGGGCTGAAGTCAAGGTGTCAGCAGGGCTGAATCTTCCTGGAGGCTCTATGTGGAGAATCCATTTCCTTGCCTTTTTCACCTTCTAAAGGCCACTGCACTCCCTGGCTCATGACCCCTTCCTGGCATCACTCCAACCTCTTGCTTTTTTCATTGCATTTCCTACTACTGACTCTGATCCTCCTACCTTGTACATAGATAGATAAGTAGGTAGATAGATGGATATATGGATATATATATATATGGAAATATATATGTGTGTTTATATATATGTGTATATATATATGGATATATATATGTGTGTGTGTATATATGGATATATATATGTGTGTGTATATATATGGATATATATATGTGTGTATATATATATGGATATATATATGTGTGTGTGTATATATATATGGGTATATATATGTGTGTATATATATATAGATATATACGAATGATGTTACAGAAAAACCCAAACGAACTTTTTGGCCAACCCAATATGAGGCCCATTCAGATAACCCAGGACAATTTTCCTATCCGAAAAGCCTAAACTTAGAATCTGAAAGTCCCTTTTACCATGTAAGGTAACATATTCACAAGTTCCAGGAATTAGGATGTGGATATCTTTGAATGTGGAGACAGTATTGGAAACCACCTAAAATGTGTTGAAAATAATTGTTGGATCTGGGGTTAGGGACTAAAGGATAGGAAAGGGAGGGGATTGCTGTTATAAATCTTGTAGTACTCTTTGATTTTAAAACGATGCCCATTTTTACTTTGCATAAATATATGTTAATTTAATTAATTTTCATGAAAATTTTAAAACATTATACATATATATACCAAAATGTTAACTATGGTTTTCTTTACATATTTTTCTTAATTTTACCTTCATTATTATCCAAGTTTTTATAATAAGCACACAATCATTTTATAATGGGAAAAATTAACCATTTTTAAAATATATAGTTTTTAACTTTTCAAAGTGAATTCAGTTTATGATGTAAATGAAGAGCCACATGTTCATATCTGTCATATAAAAGGTACTTTAAAAGCTTAGGTAGGTACTACTCCTGGAATATGTTTTTTATGTTTCTTGAGAGAAAATTAAAAAAAAAAAATCATTTAGTCTTTCTAGCCAAGGATATGACTGATAGTATCAGGCGTTAGCAATAACTATTGATACAAGATATAAACAATTATTTAGAAGTTAGAGTTTTACAAGATTTGTGAAGAAGAGACACTTTATTTCAAATTAATTTATTTTCCTACAAAGTAAACAAAGCAAATGAAAAACCCTTCCATGAGTCCTTTTATCTCTTATGGAAAGTGTATATTTAAACAGTAACATGATATCATGTTTAGTGAAGTTTAGACAGTTTAGTGAATCTGATAGGAGGACAGTTTAGTGAATCTGATAGGAGGACAGTTTAGTGAATCTGATGGGACAGTTTAGTGAATCTGATGAAAGACAGTTTAGTGAATCTGTCAGAAAGGATTGAATGTGTGCACAGCACTTATAGCACCTCTCTTGACTCAAAATGGATAAAATATTTTCTCAAGGAACCTGGTCTCAGAAGCATTTATCAACCCCATTTTCACACAGAAGCTTGCATAATATTAACAACCAACTTGTTTTAGGAGGAAAAATATTATGTGGAAAGCTTTTCATCCTGAGTTTTAGCAAAGCAAAAGTAGAGTATATTGTATTAGATTTCTTTCTTAACATCAATATTTAATAAATGTTCACTTTATATAGAATGAGCCTAGTTACAAAATAAAAATAAGTAGTTACATAATAAAAACGAAAGAACTATAGGTGCTCACAATGTAAATGTAAAGAATATGCCATACATCAGGTAACCCTTTATTAGAAGTTACAGATTTAACATAATAACTTTGGGGGAGTTATAGTTATTATTACGTTGAAGATACAAACACTAAAATGATCAGCTCTAAGTATGTTCAGAATTTGCTGATAAATTGCCTTTATAAAGGAGATCATTAGCCTTGCTTGTTAAATAGGCCTTTTCTTATCATGTACATTATTTAATATTTATTTATGAAAAGAAGAAATATGATAATATTAATTATAACTATTTTTGGAATCAGATTGCTGTTTGGGCCTTGAACAGGAACAAATTGAAATATAATACAAGATCTATCAAATCAGAGAATAGTAATATTTTCACATTAAATATTGAATTCAAGTTACATTTTTTTACTCCAGTTAAAACTAAATACTTTTGTTAAAGACTTCTTGGAATATTTACAGGATAATATTTGCACACAGTTGTGGCTTCAGATGGATTGACACCAATGTCACTGTGTCCCCTGGAGAGGATATTACTGGAAAGTAAAGTTATTGCTAGACAGGAAAGCAAAATAATTATCTTTAGTCTTTTAAAGAAATAGTGGTGAAATGGACTTCTACTATTACATTTATAAGAGAGGATGAAACTCAGAGTGATTCCAGGACTCCCACAAGGTCATGTAGCTAGTTGAGGGTTAAAGCAGGTCCACAACATAGGTCTCCTGTTTCCAGGCCTGAGCTGTTTCTCTTACAACATTCTTTGTGAGCTTCAGTGCGGGAAGGTCAGGTGCTGTTGGTGTTTTGAGCATTTGAATTTTTATTCTGCAGGACTCTCCCACTCTTTGCAAGACATCTAGCATTCCTATGCCAAACCTATTAAATCTTAGTAGCACCTGCACATTCCCTCCAGCTTTATAGGTATAATTGACAAATGACATTGTGTTAAGTTTATAGCATCTGTACATTCTTAAATGCCTCTAGGAAGAATGTACTGCCTTAGTGAAGAAATATATATATATATTTCAGAATTTTGTGTATTAGGAGGAAATGATAAAGGAGAAGAGTCCCAGGTGTCTCATGAAATTCTTTTACTTTCATTCCTTAATTCCGTAAGTATGCAGTGGCTCTTCCTGAAGCCTCGTGGAAGAGCTCCCTTCGGGTCTTTATCTTCCCATTGCCAGCGTGTCCAGAAATGACAATGAACACCACTGGGAAGCTGTAACTAGAAATGAAAGCTTTTTACTCCCCTTTGTTTTTATGCCACTTGCGCACTTTTTATACCCATTGTGGATTTGTTGAGGAACACACACAAATATGACATTATGTATCACCTATTAAATGTAAGTACACTTAATGCTTCTGGTAGACATCTTAAGTGGAAGAGTTAGAAAATTCACTTGTCTGTTAGATATCCAGTCTTATCCTTTAAGTTTTAATAGTCCTCAGTGAATAAGCTAAGTCAAATAAGAAAATATTCCTTTTTAGTTAAATAAGGGTATTATAAAGTAATAATCCCAGCTTGACTACACGAAATGTGAGAAATTACTGTATATGTGTGTGTGTTTATTTAACCAAACACATACCGTTTACTATGTGCCAGGCATTGTTCTAAGCATTTTACACATATTTATTCAGGTAATCCTCATAGCAATCCTAAGGTAGATCTTATTTTATCCTCATTTTATAGATGAGGAAACAGAGGTGGAGAGTAAAATCACACAGCCAGCGTACCGCAGAATGAGAATTCCCACCCAGGCAGGCAGGACCTATAGTCATTTTCTTCACCACCTCCCTATTCTGCCTCTCTACAACACAAGGATTACATGGGAACAGAACACTGTGAAAACCAAGTTTAGGATTCCAGCCAAGCAGAAGAAAACCCAAAGTAACCACCTGCAAATCAGAGGTTGTTTTGCTGCATTTGAAACAACAAGTCTTCTAGACATCATTTTCTAGGAATTTCATTAAAATCTGGTTTTCCCAGGCCCTGGTTTTGTAACCTCAAATATCCAAGGGAAAAAAATAGATTAGTGAAAAGAACTATATATTTGCTTTCTCGTTTGTATTAATATAAAATGGTCTCACATATGTGAATTTTAATTTTTAACAGTTAGGCTTGAACAAGAAATAATAGCAGAGTTGTAATTCTTTTTTCCTTAAACAAACCTGTTCCACATTCTAGAAAAACCCTGTTTAGATGCACCATACCCTCTTTCTGTCAACTACTGGTCTGAGCAGTCTCCACCAGGGATAGAGAATGGTGATGGAAAAAACTCTGAGCACAATTCTGGTCCCAGACAGAGAAACTTTTCTTTCACATTGAGATTTTATGTGTCTAAATAAAAACTAGTTCTTCCTCCTGGGAGCCAGAATATTACCCTTGCTACACTGGAAATTATAACAATTTTATATTCGTTTACATATATATGGTTCCTCTTTAATTATAATCCATCAAAACAAAATTATTTTTATTGTGGGTATATGACTGGGATTCCACTGTGAGTGATATAATAAAGCATTAGTCTTATATTCCCAACTCCTAAAAGAGGGCCTGGAATATAGGAGGTACTTAGTAATTGCTGAATAAATAAGTTATAGGAGAATGGCAAAGGGAAGGGAGAAATGTGTCTTTATCAAAATACACAAGTAAAATATGCTTGCATACTTTTCTTATGTTTATCATTTAAACTGGCTTATATAAAAATAAAATTCTTGTTGGTGACATTAGATTTCAAATGTCTATTTTCTACTTTCTGGAACAGGAATGAGCATGAAAAGATCATATAAATCTGTGATAACTGATGAATAATGAAAGCTTTTTTGTTCTCTAACAGTTTATATTAAGTAACATTTTACTTCACTTTGCATTAAAGAAATGCTCTTTTCTTCTGAAATTTCAGGGTCAATATAAACTGACATGTTAAAGTGAGAAACCAATTCTTGGTGCTTATTGATTTTTCACTGACTGACAATATACTAGCCATCGTAGCTTGAAGCCAAATATACATGAATAATGACCCTTGCCTTAGAAAGCAAGGGTCTTGCTGTGCAAGAGTAAAATAGAAACTGAACATGGAGGGGGAAAGGTGTGAGAGTGGAAGATCTCAAAATGAGAGAAAATACCCAATTTTACTTCTTCAGGATTTTTTCTAGAGCCAACTTTGGCCACTACTTACCCAAACGATCTGGTTTTCTTGTTGCCAAGCATCCATCCCTCCTAAAATATCAGGTGATCGTTGCTTCAGTTTTATTTGAAAAGCACTCTTAGCAATACTGTTTAGAAGGGACAGTCCCTGCCGTAAGCTTGAGAGCTCTGGGCCCTGATTGGATTGGATTAAACCAGGCATCCACAGTTCAGGCCTAGACACACATGTGAGCTCTCAGAGACAGTAAGAGATGAGGAGACATTTGCTGGAGGTGGATTTGGTGCGAGAACATGGGTCTTGGAGCTCACCAATACCTTTCTGTGATGAGAGAAGCCAGCCTGGGGGCGAAGCTGACTTACAGGGGTGCTGATCACAAAGATGGACCCTATGAGCATGGGTAGAGTCCTTAATCAAACTATACCTAAAGCCACGCTTCCCTCTGGACTTTCGAATCAGTACCTAAGAGCCTATCACGTTCCTCCTTTAAAACCAGTACGACACTTGCTTTATAAAGAGTCATAATGAATACAACATCCCAAGTCAGGCTACTTTTCAAGCAGAAGCAGGAAACGGAGAAAATGTGATGGTCATTCTAAAGTACTTTGTAAAATAAAGTGGGAGAATGATCACCCAAATTGAGAAATATTGCTTCTAATTACATAATTATGCTGTTATTGTTTTATTTGAAAAATGCTTTGACTTGCTGTTTTGTAAAGAACTGAAATGGACATATCTGTTTGATTTGTCTAAAAATTATATTGTGCTTTTTCAATATTACCTGACTTTAAACTACATTCAAAGTATGATAGTTGGCGAGGAAAAATGTTTAATCCTTTGCCCTACAAAATCAAGAAGGCGAATTCTTTTCTGTTGACCTATGAACCGCAGCAGTGGACTTCTTCTCCTTCCCCTCGCCCTGGCTCTCTGACAGGCCTAGACTTTGTTTTTTTAAAAAAAGGAAAAGTAATTCATGCTGACAACTGAAAGTCCTACTTTACACTTTTTATTTTTAAGAGGTAGTGATGTTTCAAGGTTTGTAGAGTGGAGCCTTCACTTTTGGTTAGGTTCAAATCCAGTTCCATAGGTTGAAAATGAAATCAGAGAGGATTAGTTTAGCGTTAAAATTTTTTTAAGTGAAATTTATGATTTGCAGTGGAAAAAAATTATCTTAATGTTAATTTTCAAGGCAATTGATTTAGAATGTGCTTCACATGTTCCCCATTTCTCTCCCACAACTTTATTTTTCTCCATTGCCATGAAGTCCAGGGCAGGGACAAGGGGCTCACTCAATACAGCCATATTGGTTTCCCCTCCCCCCTTATCCCCTTCACTTCCCCTTTGTTCTTATTCCTATTCTTTTTTCCCCTTTCCTTCATCTTCCCACTCTCCCTCCCTTTTCTCCATCTCCCATTTTCTTTAGTTAAAGAGAAAGAAGTAGACTTGGCATCTGGGAGTAATGAGATGCACTGATGGAGGAAGGGATTCCCTCTCTGTCCTCATCACCATCACCGTTTTACCACCACTGAAAGGTACTAGAATTAGTTTGCACTTACCAGTCTTATTTATTTCACCTCTCATTATCTTCTATTTAACATTTTTAAATTGTAAAATATCACGTGCATACAGAAAATCACGTAACATATATTGCACGGTTTATTTACTGCCATTAACTCTTCAATTGACTGGTACTGGATTCTGCCTTCATCCCTCAGTGACCCTGCTCCGTCCGATAAGGGTCACAGTGACTTACCTGCAATTATTATATTGATAACTATAGTTTATTTTTCAAAGTTCTGTTTAGTTCCTTTTCAAATCTGCTTGATCTTTAAGTCTCCTATTTCTTGCTCATATTTTAAACCTTCTCTTTGTATAAGCTAAACTTTGCTATGTTTGCATTCTATAGTAATTGCAATAAGTAGAGTCTGAGCGGGTCTGATGCTGCTTTCAGTTGTTTCTGCTGGCTCTTACGGCGCGTTGTGAGCTCTTTTTCTTTGGAACTTTATCCATGGAAGTTTTTTGAGGACTATGTTGAAGTTGTATTCCTTCAGAGAGGATTTGTGTTTATTCCTACCAGTCTCCTGCAAGCACCGCTATCTTAAATTAAATTGTCGGCTGAATGGTCTGGGGATAGACAGTAAATTCGTATCACAAACCTATAAGAACTCAGGCTCATCTTTACAAATTCTGAGGAAAGATATTTCTATTCCTCCCACCCAATGCCAGGGTCAAAATGGGAGAGTTTTCTTGCTGCCCCTCGTGTGCCACAAGTTTATTCTGATTCCTTTTCACTGAAGATGTAAGTCTTTTGTGATCCCAGCTTTATGGGAGATTTTCTCCTATCTCTCTGACTTTTATTAAATAATTCTTTCCTGTAATTATTTGAGTAAACAGTGCTGTCCCACTCCTTTACTGTAAAATGCTTGAGAATAAAACTTTTATCTTAATCAAGAATACAGTGCTCCATATGGTACTGATTCGTTCTGTCAACCAATATTTATTGAACACGTTTGTCCCAGGACTATTTTGTATTCTGGATATACAAAAATCGTCGAGGCATTTAAAGTCCCCGCTGTCCTGGGGCTTAAATTTGTTAGCGTACATCATAGGTGTTCAAAAAAGTATTAGTGAAATAAATGAATTATCCAGTGATGAGTAACAAGGGAAAAGAGAAAAAGAGAATTGTCAGCCACAAAAGAGGGTAAGGTTACATTTACAGAAATGTCGGCAAAAAGGACCAAGAGAGTTAAAATTATCTGTCTAAGGAGGCATTCTAGAACCAAATCTAGGTTGAGTGTCAGATGGGGCCCAAGATGAGAATAAACTGGCTTAACTGGCATAGAAAAGTCTAGAAATGGAAAGCTAAACAATATCCCAACAAACTTGTAGTGTTCTTGACTATCTTGCTTTTTATCACAGCTCTGCTATGTGTACATATGTCATTTAAGAGCACTGGCAAATACGATGATGACAGTGGCTCTGAGGGGTACCTCCTCCTTCTCCAAGCTTCTCCCTCAAAAGATGGGGACCTGCTCCTCTCCCTCTGCATTCCAGTCCCCTTCTTTTAGTCTTACTTCTCCAAACTTTTACGCTTTTGCTTCTCCACTTTTGTGTGTCTTCTCAATTTTTTCTCTAATTTAAAAAAAATTTCCTGAGTGATAAGGGTGACATTCTAAAGAGATGACTCTTTGGGGGCCCCCAGGTAGCTTCAGGAGTGGGGCTGGTTGCTTTGATTAGAAGCTTGGAACTTTCAGACCCACCTCCCAACCTCGGGGTAAAGGAAGGGGGTGGAGATTGAGTTAATCATCAATGACCACTGATTTTACCGACCATGCCTATAGGATTAAACCTCCATTAAAGCCCCTAAACAACAGGATTCAGGAAGCTTGCAAGTTGGCAAAAACATCCATGCGCCAGGAGGGTGGCCCACCCCACTCTACAGGGACAGAGGCTCCTGTGCTCAGGACCCTTCTGGACCTCACCCTACATGGCACTACATCTGACCATTTGTATCCTTTATAATAAACTATACTAGTAACTGCGGGGTTGTGGGGAGCCCCCAGCTTTGTAGTCAAGACACAGAGAAGTGAGGGTAACCTGGGGACCTGATACGTGCCACTAACCTGTGAAGTGAGGGCAGCCTTATGGAACTGAGCCCTTAAACCTGTGCGGTCTCACCCTGATAGTGTCAGAACTGTAGGACACCTAGTTGGTGTCAGCATTGGAGAAGTTGTGTTGGAAAAGACACCGTGTATTTTGGTGTCAGGAGGGGAAAGAACCCTTCAGGCCCCTACCAAACTTGACACCAACACTTGTAATTACACTTTTAATAAACTTCGTGTTGAAATCGTATTAGTTTGTTACTAGAAGATGACCTGCATTCCTCACATTCATTCCCCGCCCCAGTCCCACTGCAGACTCAACCAATTGCTTCAAGAGCAAGAAGCCTTCCCGACCCTCATCAAAATTTACCTTTCTCTCTCTCATACTTTTATTTCTTTATAATGTATCTTTGATCATGGCACTTTCACAGTCTGCTTTGTGTTAGAGTAGGCAAGGGATGCACAAAGAACAACAACAAATTATGGTAGAGGTACAGGGTATAGGGACATTGTACAAAATACCTGACCGGTACTCCTCAAAACTGGCAAGGTCATCAAAACAAGTACATTATGAGAAACTGTTACAGCCAAGAGGAGCCTAAGGAGATATGAAAACTAAATGTAATGTGATGAGATCCGGGAACAAAAAAAAAGATATTAGGTTAAAACTAAGGAAATATGAATAAATTATAGAAAAACAAACAAAAACCTATTATGGTAAGTTACATGGATAGAACATATAAACAAAGAAAACATGCTATTCTTGAACAATCTAGAAACTTCTTAACATTAATTCACATACAAATCATTAGAAGTGTGGCCAGTAAAAAGCCACTGTTTGTCTACACTTCGATAGCTCTACAATTTATTTTATATATTTAAATGAAATAAAGCAGTAGTAGTTAAAAGGATTTTTTAAAAAACATGCAGTAGTAGTTAAAAGGATTACCTTACCTTTACTCCTAAATTAGTAAAATATAAGTGTGTGTGCAAGAGCAATTAATAGTATCATGAAATAACACTTCTTAGATTATCTTGTAAATATCTGATTTTTGTATATTCATATGTAACATATAATTATGCTTTTATAAATGTATATATACTAAATGGAAATTTTTTATGTATGCCATTCTAGTTCTATTTTCAAAAGAAAGGCAAGATTTACAAAAAAATTTATATTTCATAGAACCTAAAAGATATAATTATTTTACATACCATGAAGACAAAAATGCTGTCAACTATAATTGTAAGATGCTGTTGATTGCAAGAAGTATCCCAGTTTCACAGGTATTAAAATGTGTATCTTTAGAATCAATCAAATACAGTAGTTCTTCTCATGGTAGAAACATTTTTAATTATACATTGTGCTAATTTAATTAGTGAGTATAATTTACAGTACTGAATATTTGTACAGTGCAGGAGAAAACCCTTCATTCTCTAGGTTTTTATAGAAAAGCAACTTAGGTATTTTATGTACCATAGGTTAAGTATCTTATTAATACAATGAGGAGACACAGACTCCCCCAAATACTAAAGTAAATCAGCAAATGGCCCCAAAAAGCTGATTAACAGAAAATGGAAATACTATTCCCTATATATTGTCCAACTATAACAATAATTTAAAAAAATACAACCATACTTTGGGAGTCAGCTTTGTGCTGTGATTATTACATTGAAACAGCTTAAAATGTTAGTTTGGATTAGATCACGTTGATTATCAAGACTCCTATTGAATTCATCTTTTAAGTTACATTTTTAAAGCCAAAAAGGGGAAAAAAAAATCTGGGTTCTCTGTCATCTTAAATTAACACACCAAGACTATGTGTATAACCTCAGACATTTCTCATTAAGAAAAAAGAATATCTTTAAAACTTTATTCTGTTATATGACTTTTTTAAAAAAATTAAATGCTTCAGTGGATGAGGAAAACTGTTTTCCTTAAGTTTACTTTGCCTTTTTTTAGGTTCAAAGGTAATTATGTTTTCTTGGTAAATAAGTTGCAGATGATCAACATATTCTGAAATATAGTAAAGAATTGGGTAACATTTTTGTTGGTTTTAGAAGAAATTAGATGTGATTTGGTTGTTAAGTTCAGCTATTAAGGTTCCTCTCGAGAACAAAAGCACTTTTGGTAGTTACTTCATAGGTTAATGAGGCTGAGTCTTACAGTCAATTTTTCTCTTCTAATTTAAGAAAAAAAAGTTACATGTTCCAAAACCTCACTGATTCCTTTAATATCTGTAGAGTAACTCTAATCTGTCATATCCCCCAGTGATTTAATTAGTTACAGTGGTATTAGCTAATAACCTCATTACAGAGTCACTATGAACATACAAAACCCCAAAGGTCTATGTTTGAAGTTCTAGGGATAGTCATAAATTACACCTAAAGTTCTATAAAGGAACTACACTAAATATTTTCATAACCATCTTTAGGTTGACCAAAAAATGTGGCAGACATTACGTCTTACACATTTCATTATACATTTATAGCACCTTTTGTTTCTCGCTTTCCAAATTATACTAAACAAGTATGTTGTTGACATGGGTCTGCGAGCCAGGCAGGCTTGGTTCTTGGGGCAACCTAGACCAGGAGGAATAGTGAGGAGCCAGGAACAAGGATAAGCACCCACCCACCCCCAGGGGTTTCCATGTAGAAAGGATGTCGGCCACCCCAATAACCTGTGGACACGTGGCTGGATCTACCTTCTAGCCCTGGGCCTGATCTTCTGATCAGAAGAACATTTAAAAGACGCCCTCATGATGACCGCATCTGTCTGTTGCATGGAGCTTCACTGAAGGATTTTCTGAGCCTCATGGATTTACAATGACACTCAGCTGCCTGGGGGATAACCCTGGTGGAAGCATTCTCTGGAATTACACACACCCAGCTAAAAGTGGTTTTAAGGAAGGTTCTGGCCGAGAGCCTCGTGGATTCCTGCAGTCCGGATGCCCGTGCGGGAACGGAGGACCGCAGCTTCCTGCCAGGGCTGCAACCTCTGTCCTTGTCTCAGACAGGAGTGTTTGCTTGGTCTCTGCCAGCTCTCTTTGGGAACTGCTTCTGAAACGGGAATTACACTTCACAGGATTGGTGCTGAGGATCACAGAATAGACGTTGCCTTGTGGGATGCCCAGCCTCGTGCCTGGCACACGGCAGACATTCAGCACGTGAACTGCAGCACTCCCCGTCCTCCAGGAGGGAATTTCACTACGGGACGTCCCACCTGTGTCGAACAGGCAGGCCTGTGCTGGGCTCCAGGATGAAGTCCGGCCCTGGGAGGCGCGGCCTGGAGGGAGCTCCTACCCTTGGCCACTAGGCCACCGATGTCTGGAGCTGAGAGCAGCAGCTTCTACTCCCTTCTTGGCCCCTAGCGACTATGTGACCTGAGGCAGATCAGCTCCCTTCTCTGGGTCATTGGTAGGGAAACCGTCTGATTTCTCTCCTAAGCTGGGACACACGAGAGTAAAAAGGGCTCTGTAACACTTACTCTGAACAAGCAGCGTGAATCAGGATGCTGCTGGGCAAACCAGGCCCAGTGCCCCCTGGGCTCACCTGTTAGATGGGGGAGTGCACTGACGGCGCTGCTTCCTGGCTGGGCGCCTGTCGGCTCCGCCAGCTCCCCCTGTGTTTGCACCGGCAGTTTGCATTTCTGCCTTTAGCATAAGAGCTCATCATCGCACAAGGATTACTTCAGCTGCTTGGAAGAACCCATTTCTCTTTGAGCCCCGTTATCCCAGACTACAGCTAAAGCAGGCCCCGCCTGTGCTTGTTTGTTTGTCTGTTTACTGATGGGCCCCTGTGATGACTTGACAGCACACACTGTAGTCTTAAGGGCCTGAGGGACTCAGCACTGCCCTCTTACCTGTGGCAGACACCCCAGCCAGCATCCCCAGTGATGAGGCAGCGCCCTAGACCTCAACAAGGGTGCCCGGGCCTCGCGGAGGTCAGCACAGAGTCACCGTGAGAGAAGGGCTGTGACTCGTTCTCCAGCCTAAGCCTGGAGGCCAGGGGTTCTCAGTGAACAGCCAGAGGGTTGCTTAATAGCTGGTGTTTATGAACGCTTGCAGTGTGCCCATTTAACCTGCCACCCTTTTACATGTGAAGAAACTTGAGGTTCAGAGAGGTCCGGAAAGCTATCAAGGTCATCTAGGGAGAAAGCAGAGAAGCTGGTGTTTGTACTCCAATCCATTACCCTTCAACAACCCCACTCCTTCTTCGTAGCCAGAGTTTCACAAAGTGTGCCGATGAGATATACGAGGTAATTTTGGGTTACAGATTGTCAAGTTATAAAAAAAAAAAAAAGTCTTATATTTACTTTAACTTGGACTAGAAAGAGACCGCAGTCGGCACACAAGACCTGTGATTTTGCTTAGGACGGAGATAAAGTATATGTTTAAATAAGAAAAGGTCAACTTTGTGAAAATACTAGTAAGTAGAGACACAGCCCTCCTGAAGGAGGGCTATATTTGGAGTGCAGGTCCTGGCTTTGATTTGTAGTACGTTGTGTGGCTTTGGCCACATCACTGGAGGCAGAGTGTCTCTGAGATCATGACCTAACTAGCTGTCTCCTGCTTCTTGTCAACTGTGCTACTGAGTCCACCATGAGCTTCCTTAAATCTAGAAAATTCATGATGAAGTGACCACAGAGCTCAGTCTGAAGCTAGATTGAAAACAAAGAGAGTCCCAGAACAAGAGCACCATGATAATCCCATAATTCTACTTGAATTGACTGTGCCCACTGATCTGGGCCCTGCCAACTCTGTTATATTTACTGAGCACTCAAGGTTCTCCAGTCAACCCCTATATTACTCTCTGAAATTAAATTATGAAATAGTAAATATTCCCACTACACAAGTTTTTTTTAAAGTATACTCTCAGTTGCCAAACACTTCCCATTTGGTCTGGGTTCTGTTTGCCTTTCAAATCCTCTAAAAAATAGGCACTTTTATAAATGGAAAATTTATTAATTTCCATTTATAAATTTATTTAAAAATAAATTTGTGGATACTTTCTTTAAGGTGCACAAAGTCAAATGAGAGCACGTTATTTTCTGTGCTGCTCAAACTAGGATACATATAAGGAGCATGGGGTTATCCAAGATAACACAATGCATCTTCCTGGAGGATATAATTAATATAACAATACCTGGAAAAGGGAAAAGATTTTTGTATTACAATTAATTATGGAATTAGAATGCACAGTTTATATCGGTCTTTATGATGAAACAGGATTAAACCATTTCAATGTCATGACTGAAAGAAGTTTGAGAAGTTTTTGTTAGCAAAAAGCTCTGTGAAAAATGCAAAGCAGTATTCAAATATGTCATTACCATTTCCAGGCTTCAGAGTCCCTTTGCCTCCAAGAAGCCAAATAGTTTCAGGACTTATCTGCACAGAGTTTCATTTCCTCAGGGCTTCCTAGTTAAGTGAAATTGTGTAAACTGAGAGAGGTGTGTTAATGATAAGGTATGAATTCTCCCAAAGAAAATATTCTTAGAGGTTTTCCGAAAAGGCCTTTCTCGCACTCAAAGCCTCTGCTCTGTCAAAAGGCAGAATTCTGAGCTCTAACAGTCCTCATGAAGGAATGTCAGAGCTTCGAAAATCTCAAGTCAATCACAACAAAGCTCCCAGTATATGGCTGGACCCGATTACTGTAACCAGTCTCCTGTGATATTTCTTTTGCTCTAATTTTCTACCGATCCGGTGTTACTTTAGTTTGGTATTTCAAGTGTCCTCCTAACTGCTATCTTATCTGCTTTCAAGGTATTTTATTACTTCAGTAAACTAGGCCAATATCAGTAACAGATTCTATGAACAAAGCCAACATCTATGTATTTTATTAGCAGGCCTGGAGCAAAGAAACTACAATTCCATTCCCATTTCCTTTTATAATTCAAACTAAGATGTCTTAAACGTGCCGGAGTGCCTCACTGTGCCTAGCAGTAGATGGTCGGGAAATGATTTCTGAATTGGATTCACCTTCCAGTTTTCTTTGAAGTCAATTATTATTATATTTCAGCTGAATCTAGTCACTTGCATCTCTTTTATGTCACCTCCCTCTAAAGGGTTTTCCCAGTGCAGCAACATCGGGGTTGATTCACACACTGGATCTGTTGCACACACTTCTGAAACATCATTTCTGCAGCTCGGTAACAGGAGCTAACACTTAGAGGACTTTTTCTGAGCCAGGTCCTGTTCTAAGCCTGTATTACTTAAAATCCATATATTAACTCATGTACTCCTCAAAATACTCTGAGAGGCAGGTATTATTCCTGTTTTACAGATGGGTTAAGTAACTTGCCCATGGTCACACAGCAGCCTGTGCTGTTCTATAGTGCCTTTCTCATGTTCAATTTAATGTCAGTTCATGTGATGGCTCCCCAAATGCCAATGTATGCTTACATTCTCAGTATTAGTTCTCACAGAAAAATACGCTATTATGAAAGCAAATGACGTACTTTAAAGCTTTGAAGTGTTACATCAAATAGCTTATTAAAGAGAAAAAACTACTTACGTATCTCTACTAATAAAGGATCAAAATGACAGATAACACAGTTTAATCCTTATTCTCTTCTAATAGCAATGATTTGGAAAATGAAATCTATTTTTCTGGAACAATGATGGCATTCTTTCCACAACTCTGAAGGAACTCTCCCTACTGCCAGATGAAATAAAAGTGAAGTGCAAGTCCTTTGCCTGGGGACGTTTTAACCTTATTTCTTCTTACTTCATTATACAGAGACAGCCAATCTGAATTGCTGATTGTCCAAATACTGTTGGTATAGAATGCCATATTTCAGGCTTCAGACTATCTTCCTTCAGTTCTCTGCTTTCACAGTGAAATACATGTACTTCAGGTATAATCTTTGCTGAGTTCTAAAATTTTCGGCAGGTGGAAAAACGGTAGAAAGGGAAACTTACCCTCCACGTATTTCAGTTTGGAAACTGAAGTTCAGAGAAAGTCATAAAAATTCAATTTAAGAAAGATTTATTGATTGCCTAGAGTGTGCATGGTACTCTATTAGACAATGAAATTCAGGCACAAAACAGACACAGGATCCCTGGCCTCAGGTACCTTATGATCTAAATTAGTTTAATACAGATTAGAAACAGACAAGATACATGTCAATGCTCACTTCCTAGAATCGACATTCAAGCACAGTAATTTAAGTAATCCAAAACAGCATCTAATCCTAAATTCATTAATAAAATGTATTTGGCCTTGACATCCACAGCACTTCAAACAAGATCATTAAGTTCCACTGCAGATAAAGTCACAAAGACGCAAACACAACCCTTAAGAAACCCTTAAGAGGATTATTAATGACTTTGGTTATTCTGGAACTTCTGTTTTCTCCTTATTATTGTTCGAAGCCTCCGCAACACCAGTTTATCAGACAGAAGCATGTCATCTTGTTGTTCTAGATAATCCAGTAAATTTTCGGTCCATTCCAGTGCAGCTTTGTGGCTGATATGCTTCTCTGGGTTCAGTTCTGTTTTTCTGGTCTTCCTGGGGGGCTTGTGCTCAGCAGGCTTGGCCTGGTCCCCAGCACCTTCACTGTCGGTTAGCACCTGGCAGTTAGAGTCATTACTCCGAGAGTCAAACCACTGATCAATATTCTCAAGGTCAACATGGTCACAGTCTTCTGTATTCTGTAAAACTGTTGCTAAGTTAGCTGCTAAAATGGCTCCTTCATCAATATTCATGCCTGAATTCTCTTCGTTGCCAGGGAAAAGTTTTTTCCATGCTTTGGTTATGGCACTTGATTTTACCATGTTCCAAGCTCTTGACACTTCATAAATTGCATCTAACACTGTCAAGTTCTTCCAGAACATTCTGGGGTCAATTCCTTCATCCATGTACTTCTGGAGAAGTCCTGCTCGGTAGTATCTTTTTACTGTGGCTAGAACTCCTTGGCTCATAGGTTGAATGAGACTTGTGACGTTTGGTGGTAGATATTTCACAGTTATTCTGCCATCATCTGAACTCAACAGTTCCTCATTTGGATGTGCTGGGGGAAAATCCAAAAGGAGCACTGCTTTTTCTAGAAGCCCCTTGGATTTCAAATGCTTCTGTACCTGTGGCACAAAGTACTTTTCAAACCACTGTCTGAAAACAGAATGTTCTATCCATGCACTTTTTTGACTGAAATAAGTGACAGGAAGGTTTGAAAGGTCAGCTCCTTTGAACGCACGAGGTTTTTTTGCTTTTCCCACAACACAAAGATTAAGTTTGTGTAAACCTGTGGCATTTGCACAACACATAATAATGATTCTCTCTCTGCTTGACCTATAACCAGAAGTACTCCGCTCAGTTTCAAGAGCTAATGTCCTTGACGGTAGACATTTCCAGAACAATCCAGTTTGATCAGCACCATAAATTTGTTCTGGTTGTAGATTCTCTCTCTCAACGAATTCCTGAAAGTTACCACAAAACTCACTGGCAGCAGTTTCATCTCCTTTCAGTTTTGTTCCTTTACCAGCAGCCTTTGGAATACCATGGCGCTGCTTAAATCGAGTCAGCCAGCCAGACGACGCGTTAAAATCACCTTCCATCCCCAGAGCGTCAAAAAAGAACTTGGCTTGTTTTGCACAAATCGTTCCAGACACCGGAATCCCATCTGTTTTCTGTTGGTTAAACCACTCTATCATAACTCTATCAAGTTCCTCATATGTTGATGACTTCATAGATTTACGTTTGGATACCCCACTTGTAGGATCTGAATTGTTTGCGTAGTTTATGATCCTTTCTCTGTTTTTTTTAATATCACGCACTGTGGATTCACCAATTCCGTACACCACGGAAAGTTTTTTGAAAGAGATGCCTTCCTCAAGTTTCTTAATAATGTCAAGCTTGTCCTTAATTGTCAACACCACACGCTTTCGTTTCCCCAACATTGTATCTAACGATTACCAGAACAAGATATTTAACAACTTAGAGTTGGACACAATGAGACTAGAAAATGGGGTTTTAAGATCCCTTTCCTACCCCCGCTAGGGCCTAGATGGGCAGTGTGCTGGCCAATTTCCAGACAAGGCCTACATGACCCTCTTTGCTGTTTTGAAACTTACAAACTTCAAACAACAAGGACTGGCTCCACTTAATCCTATCTTCTATCTTGCTTCCTCCTCCCTTAGTTTTAGACCTTTTCACGAACTGCGATCTCAGCGGCGATGACAACCAATATTGCACCAGCAAGGTCTCTAAAACAGTCCTATTACATACTTGATTCTTGCCATCCTTACGGGCGAAGCTCTATGTTAAAGGAACTAAGACTCTGGTGGGAGTATTTGGGGCAACGTGCTAGGGAACAAAGAGTTGGAAGACAGGGCTTGCAAACCGGATAGGAAAATACAACGGGAAAACTCGCCCCCTGACTTCTGTCCTTGTCAGGCAGTGCGCTGTATGGAATGCTACCTCCGCAGGCAAGGGCTGCTACACGTTGGGCAAGTGAGTGGTTATGGAAATCGTAAGCAAGCAGGATAAGGCAAGCTGAACAGAAGGGAGCGGTGCAAATCAGGTGAAAGTGGACAGGCAGGAAACTGTGTACTTTAACATGACACAAACCTCCACCTCATGTGTTTGGCAACTGAAAAGGAAAAAGGTGGACAAGAAGTGGTGTCACATGATTAAAGAAAGCATCAGAAAACTTCATTGGCAGAAATCAGGACTCTTGGTAGAGGGTATGGGGTGGGGGAGGGCTCAGTGAAGATGTTAGGATAATCCTGGTGAAAGATGATCCTCGATGGGCCAACAGAAGTAGTTCCTGTCGGGGGCTGTATAGGCACCCGGAGCCTCCGAAACCTAAAGGAAGATACCAAAAACATTTTTCTTTCAGTATCAGGGTCTGTGGCATTATCCACATCTATCCTGCGACTGTGTTGAGAAAATTAACGCCTCCTAGGAATGTGATGGCTAAAATACGACACAGACTGCTTTTAGGCATTATCTAGAGTGTCAGGGATCGGGACCTGAATTGCCTACCTCCTGAAATTAAGAGGTCAGAGAGGAGCCGCGTTAGCGAGGGCCTCTCCCCGCACGGCGAGCTCCGGAACGCCGGCCGTCTTTGCTCCCTGGGAGCCCGGATTCCTCCGTGCACGCCAGCGACCAGGATGTCACCGCCGCAGCCAGCCAGCGAGCGGGCGGGCGCTTGGCCCAGGGGACGCCAGTCCGCGGGCCGGGGGCATCGCTCTCCGCCCGCCTTCGCGGCGGCCAGACCAACCTGAGAGCAAATGGAGTCTCCCGAGGGAGGCTGACACCGGCAGCGGCGACGGCGGCGGCGGCGGCGGCAGGCAGCGATCGTCGCCGCCGGAGCCGGAAGGCGGGGGATTAGGGGGCACGCGCGCGCCCCCGCAGGAACGTTGTGTCGGCGAGGGGGCGGGGCCTCCGCGGGCGAGCACGCGGCCCGGGGGCGGGGTCTCCGGCGAGCGGGCGGGAGGGGGCGGGCCCAGCCGCCGCGGAGTCTCTGGGCGCCGCGTGGGTTCTGCTGAGGGCCCGGCTGCTCCAACCTGCACACTGCTTCGCCGGCCAGCAGGGGGCGGTACAAGCTCACCTTGTCTCAGCCCTTTTCCCGGGGTCCCGGTTCCGTGGGCAAGGCTTCCTCCGCTCTCAGGTGCAATAAAAATCGCACCTTCGGAGGGCTCGCGAGAAAGCTGCGCATCCTCAGGTGTCCCGAGCGGGATGCGAATGGGGCAGGGCGAGCGCACGTGGAGCGTGTTTACAAATAGCGGCCCCGGCGTCCGCGCCTCCCAGCGCCGACTCCCGGGGATCCCCAGCCCGCCCGCCGCGGCACGACGAGCCGGAGCAAGGACCGCGAGCCAAGGTAGGAGCGAGCGGACGCGGCTCCTGGCCGAAGGCAGGGAGGCTGGCTCCCCGTGGGGATAGGGGGGGAAGAGGAGAGGACGTGGGGCTTACAGTCTGCAACACCCATCCGAGCGAGCCCTGGACAGGTGGGGCGCAGCGGAGGGCGGTCAAACTGGATATCGGGTCTCTCCTCCCCGGTGGGTTGCTCGAGGGTGTGAGTCACACTCTCCGTGGAAGCTGCTCTGTGCAGAGCTGCCTGTGCCCGAGTCTGTGGGAAGACTCGTGAATTTCCTGCCGCTCCTTCACTGCCTCTGCTTCTAGGTAGTAGTAAGAGAATTGTAGTTTGACAGAGGCTCCCTTGGTTTGTTTGAAATGGAGATACAGTACGTTTCTATCTTGGCATTTTAAATGGAGGGAATGCGGGCACCTGTGCGCTAATTACCCTGCGATGAACCGTGCCTTCTCCGCGTTCCCGGACTCGCTTCCCCGCTGGGCCCTCGGAGCCTTCCCTGGAGAAGGGAGCTCCGCCTTCCTCCTGTAGCACCTGTTTACCGAGGAAACGCTTTTCGTCTTTCCTTTATTACCCTTTCTTTTCTGTATAATTTGAAAAAATGGAGACGCCTTCAGTTAAGTTTCTCTAATTTCTGAACTTCAGTTAAGTTTCTCTAATTTCTGAACATAAATGTCTAACCTTTTTCGTTAACATGAAGTAGCGTAGTAATTCCTCATTTATTTGCAAAGGCCACGTTGTTGCTACAATGTTTCAAAAGGGAACTGACTTGAGCATTCTTACTGCAGAAAAGAAGATGTTGATTTTAAGGCTTCTAATTATCTGACTTACTTGCCCAGACTGCTCAATTGCCTTCCTCAAAATCGTAGCTTTCCCCTGTCTGACATGTTGGAGAATCTTTGATCTCCTAGATACACTGTAAAGTTCTAGTGGTTTTTGACAAATGTCTGCTTTTCCTGAAGGTAGATCTCCGCCCTCCGCCCCTCCACCCCCCCCCCCAAATCAACCAGTCAGTCTTGGTTGACTATTTTGGATAAAGTGCAACTTCATGCTAGTTTTGTATCATTTTTTAAAGTTTGCCTCTATTCTCTGATAGTTGTAACAAGCGTGAAAACAGTTGTATCCGAGGTATGAAACGTTATTCATTCCTCAGAAGGGAAGAGAGCTGACATTTACTGACTGCCAATCAAAAGACACTGGCAGAAGTTGGCAGCCTGGTTTTCCCCCTACTGGGGTTACTGGTCCCATGATATTTAAATGAAATGAACTCTGCCTCTTACCTCCCTCCCCCACTATCTCTGGGGTTTAATTTTCTTCCAGACACCACTTGGATCCTTTCTATTTCTGCTGAATTCTCCAGCTTGCTTGTGTCTTATCATTTAGAACTGTTCCCTTTTCATCACCTTGTGTAAGTTCAAATCTGGAACACAGCCCACATTCCTTGATTTCCTCAAAACACCACTTGGTAGGAGGCGGTTGTATTTAGCCGACTTTTAATAAGAGTTTACCCAAGGGGACTTCCCCGGTGGCGCAGTGGATGGGAATCCGCCTGCCAATGCAGAGGACACGGGTTCGAGCCCTGGTCCGGGAAGATCCCACATGCCGCAGAGCAACTAAGCCCGTGTGCTGCAACTACTGAGCCTGCGCTCTAGAGCCCGCGAGCCACAACTATTGAGCCTGCATGCCACAATTACTGAAGCCCGGGTGCCTAGAGCCCGTGCTCCGCAGCAAGAGAAGCCACTGCAATGAGAAGCCCACGCACCGTGGCGAGAAGTAGCCCCCGCTCACCGCAAGCAACGCAGCCAAAAATAAAATTAAATCTTAAAAAAAAAAAAAAAGACTTTACCCAAGACAACTTTACACGAGATCCTTTCCTCTAACAGACTTGTTCCTTTTTGTTGGGGGGAGGGGTCGCTAATTGCAGCAGATATACATTAGAGTACAAGGGGGGGGGGACCTTAAAATAGAATGTCTGTCAGCCTTGTTTTATTAAGAGCCTGGCTGGCCACAGGGAACTTCTTATTGCCAGTTCTTTTCTTTGGGTCACGGTCTTGCTCCGTCTTGCTTTGCCGTCCTCTGCCTTCTCTCTCCAGCATTTTTCTCGAGGCCCCCTCTCTCCTTCCCTCTCAGCTGCTTGTGAAATCTTAAGATTCTTTTTCCTTTATTACGCAGAGTAATTTCGTATACTGTTCTGTTTTCTAGTTGTCCCTTACCATTCACTGTGGTTTATTCTCTAATCAGAAGACACTTCACTCCTGTGGAATTCCGCCACCAGTATTTGTTTCCTTCTACATATACACAGTCTCTCTTAATCCTTGTAATAATACTATGAGGCTGATGTTACCTCATTTATATACAGGGAAAAAAAGTCTAAAGAAGTGTATGAATCTATTAAATGTAGGTTGTAGAATGGAGTTTTATTTGGCTTTAAAACAACATTCTCTGCCCACGCTCTCACAATCAAAGTATTATTTAACTCAAAGACATGGAAAGAAGAAAGTATATCATGATCACTTTTTTGCAAAATTAAAGTTGCCATTTATTAAAATGGAACTTTTGACATTAACCTACCAGAAGGGCATTCTAGTTGTGAGAACCCTTCGAGTCTGCAACTATGTTCATCAGACCATAGCATTTGATTTATTGGAATGTGAGTTTTCTTAAAATTACTCCAAATCACCTGAAAATGGCTTATCTTTCTCACCATTACAAGCTCTAAATTCCTTTTCTGCTGAGATAATATCAGTGCAAGTACATTATGTGCCTCATTTTCTGTGGTATCCTTTATTCATAATAGTTTTGTAGCAGAATAGAAAACCTCTAGGTAGAGTAAATTTTTAATTTTAAAGGAACTGCTTTTTTGCTTTTGGGGTTCCATTTAGTTTATCACTGACCATCATCTACTTGGAGATTTTTTGTTTGATACCTGAATTAGCTACTCCAATAAGCTTAGGAAGAGGACATGATAACGTTATTCCATATGTATTAAACTGATTTAATATCAAATAGTATTTCTCTGTTAATAATTGAAAATTTTACTGCCAATGGAAAATCAGTGGTTTTCACAAAAAAGGTTTACTGTTACCTATTTTAAGGGACATAAAATGTAGAGGGGAATTTTCAGCTAAAATATAATTTTGGGGGTGTGTTTTAGGGCAAATAAGCTGTGAAACAATTGTGATCAGTAAAATGAAAGTTTGTACTTTGAAGTCTCTTTTAGCTGTAAAGTTATTTTACTTTATATTGTAGACAAAAGCTCAAATTATTCATTTTTAATATAAAAATTTTTCTTTTAAATGGTTAAAGGTAGGAACACTTTTCCGCTTAAATTTCTTGACACAAGTAAGAGATCAGATTACTCATTGGAAAGTCCCATTCCTTTAAAAAAAAAAAAAAGTTAACATGATGTGGAAAGATAGTGACGACTTATACTCTTGTGTCATAGTATCATATAGGTGCTCAGCAGGGGACTTTTAAACTTAATTTTGTTTTCCATGTTTCTTTGTTGGCTGGCAGTAGGTTTTCAGCTGACTGGCAGAATAAGTAAAGAGGAGAGAATGAGTTCCTGGAGGGTAGAAAAGATTTAATAGGGATGGAAGAAGGAAAATTGCTAGTGGAAATGTTAAAAAAAAGTTAGAAAAACGTGTGGATATAAATTGAAGAAACCAGTGAATTGTTGATTGATGTCAGCAATGTGGGTGGGGAACTTGAGTGAACTTTACATACTACCCACCTGACCTTTCCAAACCTGCCCAGTTTCCAACTGTTCTCTAAAGGAGCCTGCAGTTCCATCAGGTGGGTCCAATCTGGTTTACTGAGAGCCTGCGGTGCGTTACTCTCCCTGTTCCCGGCACATGCAGCTGTATGGTTTCAGGCTACTCATTCTTCTCCTTTAGCCTAAAAAGTCCTCTCCTTCTGCTGTTAATCTGTACATCTTTCAAATTCTAGTTTGTCCCCAAAGCTGCATTATTCAAGGTTCCTCAGACTTTATGGTTGAGTATCTCCTGGGGTCCAACATCCAGATTCTGGGGTCCACCCCAGGGATGTAGCCCAGGAATCCTTATTTTCAGCAAGCATCCCAAGTGATTCTAATATGCTAAAGGTTGAAAACTTTATACATTGACAATCACTGTGAATGAGATTCTTCTCTTAAATCATATTCTTTTGGGAGGGTTTTTCTTGTCTCTTCCCCTCCTCCCTTCTTAAATTATATATGATATTTGAAGGCAAATATGAAATCCAGAAAAACGAAAAGGAAATCATACCAACATTCAGAGATAACTACTCTTAATAGTTTGGTGTGTATCCATGTTCTTTCTTGTATCAGTGTAACTGTTATAGATGTAACGGGTGTGATATTTATATGCGTATTTCAATAGGAACATGAAGTTATAATATACATAAAATTTTATACATGCTTTTATTAACAACATATTATAAATATTTTAGATGTTGTTGATTCCCATCAGCCAGACACCAGCAAGAACACACCCTTGCCAAATTAGGCTTACTACTGCAGCAAGGGAGATCCGCACCTTGGAAAACCACGGCGTGTCTCAAAAAGAAGGGTCAGGTGGAGCTTATTATCGGATTTGGATAAGGTGGTTTTTAGAGAAGTTTAAAGAAAGTGAAGGGTCTGTTCTGGGCTGCGTGCTGTCAAAAAGCAGAGGCAGTTTGGCTGTTAGGTATCTTAATTTTTATCCAGGAAGCTAGAGGAACAGGCTAGAGTCATCATTGGAGGAGAAGCAGTAGTCGCTCCTGCTAACCAGAAGTGGGGGATGTTTGGTCATTTTTGTGGTGGCACAGCATTCCGATTCTTTCCTGGTTAAATTTTCAGTTCAGGCAGGATTAGAGAGTGAGCTTGTTTTTGTCTTGTTTCACTGCAGTCACAGAGAGTCCTCTTGCAATGTCTGAAATCAATTACATTCCTCAGGGTAACACCATGCCTACCTTGTTCAGAGCTTTCAGCCCATACTCAAAGGGTCCAGGATCCAAAAAGTTTAAATAATAATCATTGAGAAATGTAAATAATAATCATTAGCTCATTCAGCCTTGAAGCTATCCCTAATGCAACTGGCTACTCATATTATGATGCAATTCGACCTTATGAGACTCCCTTAGGCTTGAAGGTGACAGTTATTAACACCTGCTGCAATGCTTCTAGATTGAAAAGACCTCATGATAGTGTTTCTGAAACTCAATTTGGATCCACTGTAGAAGTTTTCATCACCCAAAAAGAAATACCATACCATTAGTGGTCATTCCACATTCCCTCCAACACTCTCTCTTCTTCCTCAGCCCGGCAACCACTCATCTATATGGATTTGCCTAGTCTAGATGTTTCATATAAATAGAATCATACAATATATGTCCATTTTGACTGGCTTCTTTCACTTAACAAAATGTTTGCAAGCTTCATCGTGTTGTAGCGTGCATCATACATCGTTTCCTTTCATTGCTAAATAATTGTTATATGGATATACTATGTTTTATCCATCTGTTGCTGGTGAATTTCAGCTTCTTTCTCTGTCGCGAAAGAATTCGGAGACGAAGTGATTGGTAAGAACCAGATGTGTTTAGAGAGAAACACAGTCCACTGACAAAGCGTGGGCCATCTCCGAAGGCAAGAGGCAAGAGGCCTCAAAATATGGTGTGGTTAGTTTTTCTGGGCTGGTAATTTCATAGGCTAATGAGTGGGAGGGTTATTCCAACTCTTTTGGGGAAGGGGCGGGGACTTCCAGGAAATGGGCCACCGCCCACTTTCTGGCCTTTTATGGTTGGCTTCAGGATTGTCATGGTGATGGTGGGTGTGTCATTTAGCGTGCTGATATATTACAATGAGCGTATAATGAGGCTCAAGGTCTGTTTTAAGTCAAATCTTCCACCGTCTTGGACCTAGTTGGTTCTCAACTAGTTTTCGTCACGTACTGTGGCCGTGTCATTCTTTTCAAGGTCGTGCCCTGCCCCCTTCCCTCCTGTCTCACATCTGTCAGTTGATGGGCATTTAGGTTGTTTCCACTGTTTGGCTATTACGCATGATGTTGCTGTGAATATGCATGCACAAGATTTTGTGTGGACAGAGGTGTTCATTTCCCTGGGGTATACAGCAGACTGGAATTGCTGGTTCATGTGATGACTATGTATAACCTTTTGAGGAGCTATTTTCTAAAGCCCTTTACAGTCTTACAGTGTGTGAGGACCCCGTCTTATTCAGTCCGCTGCAACAAAATACCACAGCCCGGGCGGCTTATAAACAACAGGAATTTATTCCTCACACTTCTGGAGGCTGGAAAGTCTAGAACCGTGGTGCCAGCAGATTCAGCGTGATGGCTCGCTAGGACCCACTTCCTGGTTGATAGATGCCTTCTTGCTGGGTCCCCACATGGTGGAAGGGGTGAGGGGTCTCTGTGGGTCTCTTTTATAAGAATCTGTTAATGAAGGCTCCACCCTCATGACCTAAGCACCTCCCCAAGGCCTCTCCACCTCATGCCATCACGTCGGGCATTAGGATTTCAACATATGAATTTTGGAGGGACGTGAACGTTCAGACCACAGCGGCTCCAGGGTCTCTGCGTCCTCACCCACACTTGTTATTATCTGTCTTTTTTTCTTTATAGCATCCCAGTGGGTGTGAAGTGGTATCCCATTGTCATTTTGCCTTTCATTTCCCTAATAGCTCATTGGAGCATGCTTGAGGTGCTTATTTACCATTTGCATATCTTTTTTGGAACTGCATCTATTCAGATCCTTAACTCACTCTTTAATTAAGCCATAACAGAGTTACAATGTTAAGTGTCAGGTGTTCCAATTTACTGTTCTTCCACTGGCTTTCCTAGAGGCAAGACATAAGAATAAGAACCTTCTGAGGCATATCTCTGTATTTAGCCCAGCTGATGTTGAAAATACTTCTCATGATATACTGTCACTTTACTTAAGGATTCATGTGATAAATTCTGGCTATCTTTAATGTCAGAAGAAAAGATTATGACATCCAGAAGAAATTTGGTTTCCTTTTATCTGACAGAAGAGCTAGTTATGTCCATTTCAGCACTGACAACACAAATCTGTCACCTTTGGTTTGTGCTGAATTTGCTGTAGCTAACTCCTTTTGAATTCCTGGTACTTTTCTTTTTCTTATCCATTGGTTGTGTTCTTTTTTAGTCTTAATGTTTTAGTGGTAACTCTCTTTTTATATTACAGTTACCTCAACCATTGTTTTAGAAGCAGGTAAACAATAAAATTAAGAGACCAGACAGGCAGTACATCTTAGTGATAAACCTTATGGGTTCTAGAAACACAGTCTCTTGATTTGTACATCTCACTGCCACCCACCAGCCCTGGAATCTCCAGCTGGTTTTATAGAATCTTTCACATATCAAAAATGGGAATAAAAATCATACAGATTTTGGTTTTGTTGTAAGGCTGAACTGAAATAGAAATTGCTTTGCAAAGTACCACACTCTCCTAGTAAGTAAGTACTAGCTGTGATTTTATTATTTCCTACATCTTTTGACTAGAAGGAAACACTTGCATTCTCTCAACTTTTTAAGAAAACAGACTTTGAAAGGAACTAAAAGACAATAGTGCAAAAGGCCAAATTAATTCATACAGGTATAATGATACTGTAGAGTATTTGCAAGAGTGGATTGTGTACCTGTGGTTGTCATTATAAGGGGAATTCACAAACCTACCTCAGGATTATTTATTAAAAATTCTCATCTCATTAATTCAAAACAGTTGCACATTTTCTTTCCTTGCTTTAATCCTAAATCACAGCATATTACGTATACTATGTTTGGGACAGATTTTTAGCCTGATTTTAGGTATCTGAAGGGAATAGAAAACATATAAAACATGGGTATGATGCAATTGACAGTCTTCAGATAGTCATCTTTTGGAAATATGTTTGAAATATACTTTATTATCTTTGTCCTCCTTTATAAGGTTTGAAAACCAAAATTGGAGAGAAATTTTTAAAAATGGAGAGAGGGAAGTCTAACTCTACTCCTCCTAGTTGCATTTATTGTATCTCTCAACCTAAACCCTGACACCGAAATTCTGAAAGGTGGTGGTAGGTGATAATTATCTCTTTTCCTTGGCTTTTCATATTTTTTCCTCCTTTGCTTTGTTTCATATATATGTGTGTGTGTGTGTGTGTATATGTATACACATATGTCATTTTATATATATGTATATGTGTAAGTATGTATATATTTTCCCCTACCCTTTTCTGTTTATAATTAAGCTTATAGATCTCACAAATTTCTGTTTTCCCCCTCTTCGTTTTACATTGTGTTATTTTCCTTTGGGGATATAATAGTGGAACTAGCTAGCAATTTGGAAAGTCCCTATCAACAGTGTGCTGAAATTGATGTGCAATTACGTGATTGCTTATTTAGGAGAAATTTATGGATTCATTAAATCCATCATTTTAATGCTGACTGGACTTTTAAAATTTCTCACTTCAATCGGTAGTTTGTTTCCAGTCGTGTTAAACAGAAACAAACAGAGTGATTTATTTAACAGTGATCTCTGTTACTACAACACAGGAATTAATTTTGCACTGACCTTGTTTGTTCTGAAGTTGTTGGAATTTTTTTTTGTAACCAGTAGGTGATTTTAATTTATCATTGCTACAGTCACTGAAGAGAAAGTTTTTAGTTTTATTTGTTTTCTGACATATCTTTTATATGCAGTATTGGGACTTTAACCAACCTCCCTCCCTCCCTCCCTCCTTCCTTCCCTTCCTTGCATTTTTTAACTTTTTACTTTTGAGCTGAAGGATTCTCTCCCTTTTGTGTACTTTGAGACTGTCTTTGATGTGCATGACTATGAAATTGATTTATCTCAGGCTGCAGTAGTTAATTGCTTGACCACTAGGTGTTTTACCATACTCCAGTGAAGGGGAACACACATTGTTATACATAAAATGGGGATTTAATAGCAATTCATATCTGTAAATAATCATTAAGCTGTTACAGCTATAGTAATGTGAGATACTGTTACTGAACAGTTAGCTGCCACGTGAATACACGAGAATCCTGTAGTAATGCACCTTCCATCTTCCCCAGAAGTCCCTGATAGTCTAGCATATTATAACTCATGAATTTTAATGCTTTTACAATTATAAGTTATATCCATAAAAAATCCACTGTTTGCAGTAGTACATGGCACATGGTATTCTCTTAGTAATTATTTTATTGTTAAATAAATAAATACGTGACATCTTGAGTTTCTTTCTGTTTGTACATCTTTCCAGCAGTGGTTGGGCAAGTAATTTGACTTCTGAGTTTCAAATAGTTTTTCATTATAAAATGGGAATGATGGCATTTACATCCTAGGTTTTTTCATGTTGATTGAATGAGATATAATACAGGTAAAAATGCTTAGTCATTAATTTTTTTAAAAAATCTCTTCTGCTTTAATTCTCAGTTGCTATTGGTTTACTATTTATATCTTGTAATTAGCAATGATGTTCATAATATGTCTTTACACTTAATCTTGTCACAGTTGGAAATCAGATGTGTTACAAAAAGAGGGATTTACTGATTGTAATTTAATGCATTTGTGAAAACATAGATCTCAGAGAAGCCTGGGTTTGAAACCTAGCTTTGTCCGTTGTTGGCTGTGCGAATCTGAACCTTTTCTTGAGTCTCAGTCTCTCATTTGATCAACGTGAATAATACCTATACTGTGGAATTGTTGCAGGAACTAAATGAGAGCATTGGTGAAACACTTTGGCAATAAACAAATGTTAGTGATTATTTCGTATACACCCTCACAAGTAAAAAACAACTTTTAATTCTAGTTCTGGGAATTATTCAGTTAATAAGATGTTTGTTTTATTTGCTCATGACTTGTTTTTTCACTTTTCTGGATTTTTTTAAAGAATATGAAGCATGTTATTACAGTCTCTCAATGGGTCAGGCACTGGGCCAGCCACAGGTCATATATTTAAAAAAAATTTTTTTCATTTATTTTTGGCTGCGTTGGGTCTTCGTTGCTGCGCTCAGGCTTTCTCTAGTTGCTGTGAGCCGGGGCTACTCTTCGTTGCGGTGCGTGGGCTTCTCTTTGCGGTGGCTTCTCCAGTTGCAGAGCACGGGCTCTAGGTACACGGGCTTCAGTAGTTGTGGCGCACAGGCTTCAGTAGTTGTGGCTCGCGGGCTCAGTAGTTGTGGCTCGCGGGCTCTAGAGCACAGGCTCAGTAGTTGTGGCGCACGGGCTTAGTTGCTCCACGGCATGTGGGATCTTCCCGGACCAGGGCTTGAACCCGTGTCCCCTGCATTGGCAGGTGGATTCTTAACCACTGCGCCACCAGAGAAGTCCCTAAAAAAATTTTTTAAATAAAATTTATCAAACTGGATTCTTATTAAAAAAAAAATCGAAAGTAATTGCTTCAAGAATTTTAACTTAACCTTTATTCAGAGTTAAGATTTGAAAAAGTTCAGTGGACTCTTCCTGATAGAGGTTGAAAGTGAAGAGCTCGGATATTAACGGCCACAAACGTGTGTTCCCATGAGCACTACACTCCTTGTTTTTTTGTCTTAGAGATTTTATATGCTTACACAATATAATTACAGAATATAATTTTATATTAATTTCTTACAGAAATATAAGTCTTTGTTATTTTTCCAGTTGTCTTGAAATATAAATGGCATATAAACATTGCATAAGTTTAAAATACACATGATGATTTGATATAGGTAATATTGTAAAATGGTCACCACAGTAAGTTTAGTTACATCATCACCTCACATAGTTATAATCTTTTTTCTTGTGATGAGAACTTTTAAGATCTACTCTCGTAGCAGCTTTCCAATATGCAACAGTATTATTAACTATAGTCCCCATGCTGTACATTATATCCCCAGGACTTATTTATCTTACCCCTGGAAGTTTGTACCTTTTGACCACCTGTTCCCTCAGTTTCACTGGGTTAAAATCAAGGTCCTCCTTGCCCCTCGAGAGGCCAGCTGCCTTCCCTGGCTGTGGCTTCCTTCTCTCTCTCCAAGCCAATCGCCCTGCACCTTCAAATCTCTCTGACTACAGTTGCTGTCTCCATCCTCACAGCTCCTCCAACTCTGACCCTCCTGCCTTCTTATAAGGATACTTGTGATTAGACCGGGCCCACCTTGAGATTAGATTTTGCGGGCTAATCTTCCCATCTCAATTTGCATCTTAATTTGCATCTTAATTTGCATCTGCAAAATCCTTTTGCCATGCAAGGTTACGTATTTGCAAGTTCTGGGCGTTAGTATGTGGACACGTTTGGGTGGTTCTTATCCAGCCTACCACGAGCAAGATGTTAGAGTTTAAGGTATAGGATGGAAATAAGGCTAGTACAGAATTTGATTTTGAAAAACCGTGAAGCCACGTTAAGGAGTTTGGAATTTCATCTGGACCTACAGTTTGTATTCTCATGAAAGGTTAAAAATGTTACAGTGGATGCTCGCTTCCGTGTGCACGCACTCAGAACCCAAATACAATTAAACGGGTGATCACAGGTCCCTCGAACCTCGTCTGTGGAGCCCTTAGACCTAAAGAGAATAAGCAGGAAAGGAACACAGTCAAACCTATTTCAGAAACGAAGGGGTGTAGTTGTACCGAAGCGAATGCTGATGAGGTCTGCATTTAAAATGTTTTCATTTTAAAAATGGCTGTGGGAACAGAGAGGAAATTGACTTGAAAAACTTTTATGAGGTAGAGAAAATAGGCTGTGATGATTTTCTAGGGAGGGATTAAAGAATCCAGAGGAGGCTGCAGCAGCCTTTGAGATGTTTATGAAAATGACCCTAATGTACACTTGCTACTGAAATTTTCTCCCACTTCGTGACTGATTTCTAGAGTCTACCTGAAACCAACTGTAACTTTCTGTTCAAACACGTTGCTTGCCAACTAATTAATTTCTTCTATTAGGGTTACCATATAATACGTAGTCCCAACTAGGACAATGATTTCTAGAACCATTTTTTTAAATATTTAAATCAAACTTACTTGTAAAACACTAAGGTAAAAATTTTGTTCCTTTAAAGCTTCCATTGTCAAAGGTACAATCGCTTAAGTGTAATACAGTTTCTTTCTTTTTTTTGGGGGGGGGGGCGGGGGAGGCGCATGACTTGTGAGATCTTAGTTCCCTGACCAGGGATTGAATCCGGGCCCTTGGCAGTGAAAGCGAGGAGTCCTACCCACTGGACCACCAGGGAGTTCCCAAGTAATACAGTTTCTTAAATCAAAGGTGAAAAAGAATTCAAAATCACTTTTGAAGAGTGACAAAAAGCCTCAAGTTTCTTGGGGTTCTGGATTTATGCAGCAAATTTCTTTGAAGATTGAATCGACACTGGCAGTACCTCACTATTGTTTTCAGTGTGTGGGCATGATGGAGGAAAATTCAGCATGGGAGAAGAAGACAAGAAACCCCCTTGGTGGACAGACATTTTTGATTGCTACTTAAGACTGTGGTGGTCCAGAAAACCCCCTGGGGTTAGTGTGTTGCGGTGGTCCACATAGGCCGCCTCGGTCCCCATCTCATGAACTGGTCCACGGGACCTTGCGTTGGCGTTAATGTAGAGGGGGGTGAAAAGATCTTCCCAGTGCAAGGCAGACGTTTGGTGATTCTGGATTCTTAAGATCCTGGTGGAGAGGGTCCTTCTGATACCCTGGCAGTAGTCTTTGCTGGTACCTCGCTTAACCTCAGCTTTCCCAGAACACTTTTAAGAGTGAAGGGGGACCTTATTAATAATCACATTAAGTCAACAAGCATAAATCGAAACTTTACTCCAGGCAGCCTGGAGTTTAAAGTACCCTAGTTATTAGGCACTGCTCCAGTGTCCTGGAAAACGAACTCTAGAATCATCTTGCATGCCTCTCTTACCTTGACCAGTATGGCACCTCTTTTGCCTCTTATGTAAAGTCAGTTATTCATCTTAGGAGTTCTTTCTACAAAATTCATGTGATTTATCCTTCACTACATAAATTCAAGACCTGTTCATCTCAGCTGGATTATTATTAACAGAGTCCATTTATGTATAATGAGTCTCCTTCCCATCCTAGCACCTTCTTGTTAGACTTCCAGATGAATCTGGCACTAGTTTTCTCAAGCTTTTCATTCTACTTAAGAACCTACAGTAGTTCCTGATTCGCCTAGGTTTCTTTCTTTGCTATTTAAAACCCCATGCTTTTCCCGCTGGTGTCTGTCTCCGTGCTCATCACACAGACCCACGTTAGATGCCTCTCTTTCCTCTGCCGTCCTAATCAATGACTTCTGTATGAGTCAGCTCAACACTTGCCTTCTTGCAGCTCTAGCTGCAGTCGCTTCTGTCCATCCCATCTTTTCCTGTCTTCTAATTTTAGAATTTTCTCAACTACTAAGGGCACACATTTCAAATTTGATTATACAGTTTAGTGTACTGTATTTTCTAATTGAAGGATTAAGACTCAAGTGCCTCCAGGGGCCATGAGGTAATTGTAAACTGTGAAGCTGGCAGAATGACGAACAGTAGGTATTAAGTGTTTGTGTTGATTGCTAGCGATAGTAATTCCCACCTAGTACAGGTACATGGCCTTTCAAATCACTCTGCAGGTGAGACAAAATGGTCAATCAGAACACCTTCACAAGATGTGCAACTGATGTCCTTAATATTTTTACATATACTTCATAGTTCAAGTGATACACCATTCCCCGTACCTCTCCTTAGCCATAATTCCTAGAAGATTAATAGGTACACATTGTGCATTGTATAAGTGCTTGGGAAATTAAAAAGTTAATTATGGCTTTAGCAAGCTTGTTGGGAAAATAACTAAAACTTTTCAAAAGAAAATCCAGTGTAAAATAAACTATGAGGATATATTGTACAGCACAGGGCATATAACCAATATTTCATAATAACTGTAAATGGAGTATAACCTTTAAAATCGTGAATCACTGTGTTGTACACCTGAAACTTATATCATGTTGTAAATCAACTTTACCTCAATTTAAAAAAAAAAGCAAGTGTAGCTATTTCCCAGGTCTGGGGGATTACCGTGGATATCCAGGGCTTCCTATTCCCAAGTCAGCCCTCTTGCCCAGTTCATCGTGGGGTGGGCCCTGATTTTCTCCTGCCCTGGAGAGTGGTGTAGTGGATCTGCTTTGGCTTCCGGGGGAGGAGGGAAAGATAGCGAGCAGTCTAGCCTCAGCCAAGGGGGCATGCTGAGAGTTAACAGGGAAGCTGTAAAGAGAACTAGAAGAGGGGCCGCAGGCAAGCTAGGGAGGAAGCAGTAGAAGTGCACGTCAACCAATGTGGCTTAAAAATGACCCATGGAATTGGGGTGTCTAAACTTCGGGTTGCATCAAAGAATGACGAGACCAATACTCAGTACCTGAAATAAAAAGACGGCTGAATTGTTGGTTACTGTGGTAAGGGAAAGCTATGCTGGGCAGGAAGTCCTTCTGAGCAGAGCAGACTGCTGTCTTACCCAGGAAGTGTGGAATTAGGATTGGTGGGCTTTCAGGAGGTGTTGACATCATCTGAAGGAGAGTGGTTATTCAAATAAGGCGGTTATCGACTGCTTGACCCTCAGAGACATGTTTATTGGAGCATTCTTCACTGGCCAGAAGTGATGGGTTGTCATTTATGGGTTGGCTTGCAAAACCAGGTGGTTTACTGAGGCAAGCTGACGATTGAACAGGTTGAAGTTAGTTATTTTGGCTATTGGTTTCCATGGCTACAAAGAAATTGATCTTTTCCTAGGACTGTGGTCATTTTTTTTTTCCTGAAGTGGGATGGGAAGGTATCTAGAATTCAGAGCAGAGATGAGATCATCAGATTTAAACGGGACCTTTTTCAGGGAAATCTTTCAGAAAATACTTAGGAGAAGGTAAGAATAGGCCTGACCCCACAGAATGGGGCTGTTTGAACAAAGCAGATTCACAAACCAAAGAAAGACTTAGTTCCTCCTATTTTCTAAGGAACCAAAGCCCACAGACCAGTCTTTCTCTGGTTATATGAGGACTCTAATACCCAGTAATGTTACTGAATAGTCTAGAGCAAGGGTCAGTAAGCTTTATAAAGGATCAGGTGGTAAATATTTTAGGCTTTCGGGCCATGGGTTCTGTCTGTTGCAGCTACTCACCTCTTGCCTGGTACTGCCGAAGTAGCCGTATGCATCATGTGAACAGACGGGTGTGACCAGACGTCATCTAGGGTCGCTGCGTTTGGCACACAGGCTAGTTAGCTGACCCTGGACTAGAACAGGGAATCTTCCAGGTGCATCTACCGTGAGGGATTCAAACACCAAAGTATCGGAACGTTTCTGACTGCGAGAGAGTATATAGATGCTAAATAGTTGCTGACTGGCTGACTTCTGATATCCTGTCTGATTGGATGTCATTGATTCCGGGCCAGGTTGGGATTCTCATGGAGAAATAGCTGGGATAGGGCAGGAGCTGGAGTAAAGACTGTGCCTGAGTTTGGACCAAAAAAAGCCTCCACTGCCCCATTTCTAACGGGCCTCAGGTGGTTCATTCTATAGTTGCCACCCACTGCCACTACCCACCCTGATACTCACTGGTGCCTGCTACATGGCTGACAGTATTATATCGACAGGTGCTGCCAACTGTTCTTCTGGCAACTGTTATATCTACTCCAGCTAAAGAGATTTTGTCCTTTGATAGCTCTGCCAGCTGGCATCGGAGGGCTTGGCGTTGAAGCGTTTTTAGCTTTTCTGGAGGCTAGAGGGTAAACCTGGTCCTTTTAGCTTCCTTCATCAGGCTTCCCTAGGTCAAAGGGTGATTTTGAATGACAGTGTCCTTGACAGTGTCAAGGGGCCTTGACCATCCATTGTGAAGTAACCTTGGCACCTTCCTCCAGGGTGCCCAGGGATCGTCTTGAAAACAGGACATCCTTTGTCCTGCCATGGCGTTTCAGCATTTCTGGAAGTAGTCATCGAATTAGCCCACCATAGTGGACTATTCAGAAAAGCGCTTTTTAAAATTCCTTGATTATCCTTTCTGGGGGAAAAGCAGTAACTCATATAAGCAAATCTCTTGGCTATGGCTTGTATATCTTAAGGTTCTTTGTAAATCAGTACTCAGGGATGTACATGTGTGACAGTTCAGAGACCTTTCTGGAATTAATTGGACTCTGCTATCACTTTCATCCATTTGAGGGTCAGGAAAATATAATATTTCAGACTCCAGTTATAGATATATTCCATGGAGAAACAAACTTTGTTTATAGTGAAGAGAGTCTTCTGGTGCTTTTTGTTAAATGGCCTATTCAGGGTTTCTTTTTTGCAAGTGAAATCTAGTCATCACAGAAAAATAAGGATAAAAATTTGTTAGGTACAGTACTAATTTTACTTTATAATGGTATATAAAAAGTTATGGAGATTAGAACTAGATTTTTTTCCTTCTTATGTCATCTTTATATAGTAATATCCAAATTAGAAATAAGATAAACATATATCTATTAGAAACAATAACAAGAGGTATAATTTTTTGGTTCTCTAACTTGATGTGACATTACTGAATGTTTTTGAAATTCATCATTAAGACTTGATCAGAAAGAAGAGCAACAGTCTTGAAAGAGATGGATAATGAAAAAAGGCTATCTTTGTTAGATATTTAAATGAATATTATAAAGTTATAGTTGTTCAAATATTATGAAAGTGATATAAAACTAGGAAAAAAAACTAGATAGAATATTTTAGCCTGAAAAACACCCTGTTTTGTGCATGTGTGTGTATGTGTGTGTATGTATGAATTTAATATATAATATGGATAGTGTCACAAGTGGGAAATGAAAAATTTGCTCAATAAATTGGGTTGAGTCCTTTTGTTGAGTATATGAGTTAGGCTAAAGACAAAGTTGTTTTATATACATACACATATAGTTACATATAGGACCTTCAAATATAGTAGCTTATTGGGAGATTTATTTCATCCCCACATAAAAGTTTACTTGGTCTAGGCTTGTAGGACGCTGTACTCCTCAGGGTCATTCAGAGGTCTAGGTTCCTTCCATCTAGTTACTCCGTCATCCTCTGGGACACTGTTCCTCTTCTTCATGGTTGAAGCTGGGTTTCCGGTGCATCCTCATTCCGGCTTGTGATGAAGGGCACGGAGAGTAAATGTGGAGCAAGGGATTTCCTATTAAGCACATGACACAGAATACTATTGCACATATATTATCGCTACACATTCTGTAATGCAAATCTGGTCACATGGCCCTGTCTACCTGTGTGAAAGGTTGGGAAATGTAGTCTCCAGCTGGATAACCGTGGGCTCAGCCAACTAAGGGGGAGAAAGAGCTCTAATGTTATCAGAAAGAGAGATTACTTACAGGAGAGTGTTAACAGTCTGGGCCACAGTAGTTATATGAAAATAAAACATCATCTTTTTACTATATTTTGAATAATTGCAGATAGATATCTGGTCAAACCATATGATAAGCATCGAAAGTTGTTAGCATAGCACCTGGCAAATGGTAATAAAAATAAATACCTTTTATGGATTATATCATTTGATCTTTACAATGACCCTATAAAAGAGACTGCAACTGACTGCAGTTGGTAAATGGACAAAGAAAATGGATCAAAGACAGTTCACAGAACAGAAAATACCAATGACTAATAAGGATTTTCATATCTTTAATGTTATGATAAAAAAGAAGTGTAAGTTTTAAGATGAGAAATCATTTTCACTAACTGACTTAGGAAATGTTTTACAAAATATTCAGACTTGGGTAGGGTGGGTTGTAGAATATAAATTGCCAAAGCCAGTGTATGTCAGGAGCCTTAGCACATGTTCATATTCTGTGATCCAGAAATTTCACTTTCAGGAGTCTTTACTAGGAAAAAAAATTAGAATGAGGACAAAGCATTACTTAAAATCATACATACATAAAATCGGAAACCATGTAAATGTCTAAAAATGGGAGAATGACTAAATGGTTATATACACAGAATGTAGTACTACACATGATTAAAATTGTTTATAATGCTAACAATATGGGATCCGGCCTCTGATGCAATGTTAAGTGAAAAAAATTAGGATTTAAAATGATCAGAGATTAGATTTAAATTATGTTTTTTAAAAAGCATAGAAAAGATCCTGGAAGTAGATATGTTAAATGTTTCTGGGTGACCTCTGTTATTCTTTTACCACATCTTGGCTTCTTTATTAGCGTCTCTACATTTACTAATCAAAAAAAAAGTTTACTTACTTATTCCTTCCTCTCCCCATTGGATGATCCCGGAATGAAGGTACATACATTGTCAGTAAGGTGTATAGCATAGCACCTGGCCCAGTGTAGGTAATACATATTGATTGGGTGATGTTGGATGATGGGCCTCGAGGTGACCTAATCTTTTTATTTTTCACCATGGACAAGCAATATTTATATAATCAGAAAAAGACAAATTTAAGTATTAGAAACAGTTTATTTTATGATTTTCCTTAGTAATCAGCCTAGTTTTCTAATGGGTGAACGAGAAGCAGAAGTGATAAAATCTAGATTAAGGTGGAAGTAGAAAAAATTTCCTTTTTGCAATAGAGAAGATTCTGTCCATTATCCCATGTCCATTCCCTTGTATGGCCTTGGGATTGTGTTATTCTGTCTCTTGGAAGTAGAGTCTGTGCAGTGTTATGTGTGCACGTATAGAAATAAAACATACTCTGTCACGTTCTGTGGCTTGCTTGATACGATCTGCTATCTTGGCTCTGCTGCAGGTAGCATTGGTTGGCTACAGTTACACAAAGAATACTAGATTTGAAGAAAAGTATTGAAATGGGAGATGATTTCGTTTTTCCCTTTTCCTCCCACCTCCTCCCCTTAAGATATAACATTATTAATATGTTTTGTGATTGGGGGCAATTTAAGTCTTTTAAAGTTGGGTCAAGTGAAACTTCCCACGTAATATTCGTCAGCATTCTCTTAAAGGTGCCAGTAAAAAAGATTTGACAGAAAAGTGGTATTAAAAAAATAGGATAGTTTCCTTCTGGCTTGAATGAAATGGATATTTTAGCTGTCCGTTTAAATGTTTGCAAATTGTTAAATCAGATTTTCTAATCACACAGCATATGGAGTAGAAAATTCTTGAAAGGTCAGCTAGAGGCTAATTTTCCAGACAGTAAATCGCATACGTAGAATTATGGCTGTCTGGAAACATGTTTTATGTTTATCACCAGTGTATGTAAGATAATTTGAAAATAATCAGAAGCATTAAGTAACAGCTACACAAAATAGAGCATTTCATTTAGAACAGTGCTGATAGAATAAAGGTGGAAGGAAGAAAATTCTGATGGAATGTAACTGATTTTTAGGGGGGGGGGCAACAGAAGTGAAAACGGCCTCAGAAAAAGTGAGAGGTATGCCTGCAGATTTAAACCTGAGTGTAAATACGTGAATTTTTCTTGGCGATGAGTAGCCACGGGAAGCAAGCATGTTTTCGCTTTCTGCACTTAGTTAAGTCCTGTTAACGAACACCGCCAGGTGATGGGCATTTTCTGAACGGAAGAAGCCTGTGTTTGGCATCCAGCAAGTCAGGTTTAGGGAAAAGATGTCAGCGACTTAAGACCCAGGTCACGTGACTCCGCCTGCTCGCCAGTCCTAGACGCTCTGGATCGGATTTCAACTCCAGGCAGTCCTCCCAGCCATGTGGGTTCAGCCAAATCAGAAGCAAAACCACACTTCCGAAAATGCTGGGAGCCGCTCTCCACTCACCGTGGGGCCTCGGGGTCTGGAGCTGTGTTTCACATCGGAGCACATCGACCGAATGGAATTCTAGTGTTTCGCTGTCATTTTGATGTTTTCATCCAGTCTTCATCAGATCTACTGGGTACTTCCTGCGAGATGGGCGCTGGAGCTCTCACCGTCTGTGTGAGTACAGGCCGCCTCTGTCTCCGTGGACTCTGCCGGGGCCCGGGAGGGGCCTCCGCCCTCCGACTTCTGGGGAGATGTCTGAGTGCCTCTGTTTTTCCTTCCTAGGAGGTGGCCGGAGATTTGTTAACTTAAATTCCTGTCTATTCAGATGGACGTGAAGCAGTATTTGGGGTGGCATTCCGTATTTTTGTCCACTTTCCTTTTCCAAAAAACAGGTGAAGGAAGAATGCGTGCCGAGTTTATTCAGTTGAGTGAACTTGGTACACTGTAGATCACTCTTGAGCGTTTTAGGCTTTTCTTGTTCTGAAAGAGTTAAATATGAGCTAAATTGTAGTTATTGGAAATATCTTGTGCCTAGATTGAGAACAAATTAAAAGAATTAAAATAACCATTAATTTATTTGCTTCCGAGAATATATATAGCATTTTTCTATTTCATATTCTTGTTTTCATCTAGTAATTTCTAGAATTTTTATTTCAGCGTGGTTGCTAAAAGTAATGGTGAAAGAGCTAAGTGGGTAAATGAGTGTGAATCCTTCTGGAAACTTCTGGTTGTAATACAGTGGCAGCAATAAATAACACTGATATAAAATCCATGGGGAAATGTGTATATTTCTAGGGCTGAAATTCATGAATTTCAAAAGCAGTTCTGTTGGTGCTTACATGTAATCTTTTGCAATAACCGAATATATCTTCAATTATATAACTTACAGGATACTGTAATTAAATTTTTTATCTCAATATACAGAAAATGCATAAAGAAATCTCAAGTTGGTATTGTATTCCAAGGGGCATTTTTTTTTTTGTCCCTGGAGGTACTAAATGAGAAATATCTTATTCTGTATTATTAACTGCTCCCTAGTGTTTCATCACATTGAGATCAGATAATTTTTATTAAGCTTCAGAATGAGCTGTATTTTGTTGTAGCTATGATGGCATCCTAAAATATCTAGAAATATCTGGGTGATTTTTGACACATAGGCCCGAATGGCCACCAGATGGCGCATTAGCCCCACAGGTTGAATCTTCTTAGTAAAACTGCAGGGTGATTGACTCCCTCGTTTTCAGCTCAGAACATCTCAGCATCTTGTGTGCCGGTCTTCCCGACTCTTGTCTCTTTTCTGTTCAGCCCCGATGCTTGGGTCCTTGTAGCATCCAGGTGTGCAGCTGGTGATCTTTTTATCACTCCAAAGAGTTTCCTTCAAAATCTGATTTTTCTATGTGGAAATACTGGGTTTTTATTTTACTTCAGACACAGGTGTGCATTCTTCCAGCTTTATAAAAGAAATACTTTAGAGCTGGAAATGTGTAAAGCATCAGATTGATCTACTTGTCCTGAGATTTGCAGACATCTGATTGATTGGATCTTTACTACTTGCCCTTGACCTTCATATATTGATCTCTACCTTGACTAAAAAGCAGACTAACCCATGTATGAAATTCCATATTTTTCCTTAATTTATATCCAAAGCATGTACAAAATTTCATTTAATGTTGACATAAAAATCATACCATTTAAGAGATTATTCACTCCAGTGGATGAGTACTTCTCAATCATTCTTACCCTTCGAATTCAGCTTGGCCGTTGATTGTGCTGTGTCCCAGTTTTACTATAGGAGGAAACACATTTTTAGGAATCGTGGCATAGTATTTCTGGAAAAAGAACTATCGAAGAACAAAACACTTTATGTTTGTGGCAGAAAAGTGAGAACTAAGTCACACATAAATGAATGCATATGGGCTCATATGCTTTTTTTAGTTTGGGACTTTTCTACTTAGACATGTATGTAGTAACTGCTCAGTATCCTGCTACTGAAGATAGTCATTCTGCAGACAAAATAATCGAGTACCAGATGTTTGTAGAGTGTGTGTATGGGTGTGTGTGTTTATGGATTCTTGAAGTGGGACAGACAGGTTTAAAGATTTTCATTTCCTACTTCCATTGACTTACCAACTTTCTCTTCCTCATTCCTTTTTTTTCTCTGTCCCAAATTTCTAGTGCTGTTAGTAGAACTGTAATGGACTCACGAATTTACCTACTTTACAAAGAAGAGGTAGGTTCTTTACTGTAACATACCTATTTTTCTTCAGTACATCACCCCCAGGCGGAACAGAAAACTTATACTTGCCAACTGATGTTATCTTAGTCTCTTCTCGTGATGACTCAAGCTTTCTCAGGTGAATCCTGAGTCTTTCAGATTCCCTGCCCCTCCAGCTGTTCTGTCCAAGGTGGCGTGTGGTCATTTTGAGGAGAGGTGGGTTGAGAATGGGGAGTTTGCATATTCCAGTGGATGAAGAAAGGGGAGCCTAGAGTGCTTACGTGTAGGTTCTTATAGTAGGTTCTTATACTATAAGAACATACTCTGAATGTTCTGCTGTGTGAGTGAGTTCAGGTAGCAAGTCTGTGGCTGGTAAATTTGTGGGTCAGTTCTCTTGGTATTGTCAGGACCCAGCGGGCCACCTGTCCTGACTTAGCCCCAACTCTTGCTGGTGCTGGCAACAATTCCAGGGGTATCCCAGGCTTTTGTAGCCTTTGTCCCTAACTTGGGCACCTCCTGGCCTTACCCTCTGGTGCCATCAGCTTACCTTACACATACCTCATAGTGTAGGCAGGTCACAGTACGGAAAGGCTCACAGACCAAATCAAGATACTCTAGTCACAGATTTATTGAATCAGCCTAAAACACAGCATGAAGCAAGGGGGAAAACATAGGGGTAGGTTTACCTACTTAGAAGGGCTTTAAGTGGGACTAAAGGACCACACTCCCTGAATCCTGTGTTACGTAATATTCATCCTTCCTTTCTTTCTTGCCTTCTCGGCCATCAGCCTTCCCTGATCATGGTGCATTTCTGAAGACCGGTATTGAGTGTGAGCTGGCCCAGCAGATGAAGTGTATCTGGAGCCAACACAGCTTGCTCCATCATCAGGGGCAAGCGTGCCTAGGTATAATTGTAACTTGCTAAGACACTGCTGAACAGCTATGGATTTTTATGCGCATATCTCAGGCAGAGAGCACATGGGGCCAGAATGGGTACAATAAATGGGTGACCCATTAAAGACATGAATATTTGGTGTCTCATAAATGTTGGGTGCTTAACTTGGTTCTTCCATCTCTTCTTAATTATCTATGTTGAATATATCTACCAAGCTATCCTATATCCTTACATGTTGTCAATACTTAGTTGTATCTGTTCCCTTATTGTCTCTCTTGTTATCAATTTAACTGAACCAAACTTTCTTTAATACAACAAACAGTATGTAAGGTCAAATTTCAAGGCCATCACAATTATCCTCTTTGTAGTTTCTAGTTTGATTTTTGGTACCAGCTTCCTCCCACAAAGGCTGTATTTAGGTTTCTTAAATGTCATGATGAATTTCTTAATTTTTTTAAACCCGTTTTTTATTGGGGTTTTAGAAAAACATGGGCCTTGTTTGGAGCTTGGAGTACCTGAGCTTAAATGCTGGTTATGTTATTTACTACACTCTGATCTTAGACATTATTGAGCAGTGTGCTGTCTTGATAGTAGATTTTAGGGAGTATTTGACCATCTGTTCAACTTTTTGCCATAATTTGTCTATCTGCCTTCTAGTAGGCAATAGTTTCGACAGAAGGGGTCATATCTTATTTGCATTACTTGCTTCTTGCTCAGAGCTAGGCAGTAGTAGTTGTTCAATAAATGTTTGCACAGAACAGATCAGTCATGCCCTAGGTTTTGCAGTTTCACCTGCTTGTATTTTATTTTTAAAAGGATTTTTGAAGACCCTCAAGAATCTAAAGGTATGTCTGCAAAGGCATTCTATCTTTTTGATGGTGCTTTTCGTGAAAATGGCACAATTTTCCATTTAGCAAAAATTAGCAGGATAATTATAAATATTTTGTACTTTTAATCATTTGAGTTTCCAACCGAATAGCACAGGAATTCTTACTATAAAATTGCATATAGTCAAAAGACTGCACATCCATTCCATCTCAGATGATGTTTAGTCTGGTCAGTGCATAGCTTTCCCTCAGGTGGGCATGTAATCTGCATGGATCAAGGTAATTAACGCTGGATGTCCCAACAGACAAATCCTGAAATCTCAGTAGCTCAGGGAGACAAAAATTAATTTGTAGATTACTCAGAGTCTGATGCAGGTTATCAGAATCTCTCTTCCATCTGGTGGCTCTGGTATCCAGGCTTCCTCCATTCTGTGATCTATTTGCTAGTTTAACATATTACCGTGTATCCCCTAGGTTACATCAGGGAAAGAAAGAAATGGAGGAGGCACACATGCTCTTATCTGCCTCATTCTGGAAGTGACTCATTTCTCTTCTCATAGTTCATTGCTTTGAACTAGTCACGTGTTCCCACCTAAATGCAAAGGTAGCGGGGAAATGTGTAAACAAACACTCTCTCTGGCCATAACCTAACTTGCTCAAATCAAACAAAGAGAAGGACATATGGTCCATGGTTACGGTAGCAGTCTGTCTCCCACTCCCCTACTGAATGTAAACAAGGAATTCAATACCCCAGATGCTGCTGGCAGGCATCTAATCTATGGATCGAGAGGGAAGGCAGCCTAAAGATCTGCCTTTAGTTAATTGATCAATAAATGGCAAAGTAGTGGTGACATTGACGAGCCATTGCATCTACCAACTTAGTCTTCCATTCCCCTGAACTCCTTTGTATTATTATAATGTGTTAATAAATGTCCTTTATTATTTTAGCTAGTTTGAGCTGAAATTTCAATTACTTGCAGTCCAAGACATCTTAACCGATATACCGCATCACGCAATGGCTTAAAGTTCTGTGGTTTGGGGAAGCTTGTCATGCATTAGAATGAGGCAGGATTTGAAGGCAGGAGGCATGGCTTTGAGTCTTGGGTCAGCCAGTTCCTGGCTCTGTGACCTTGGGCAAGATGTTTAACCTCTCACTTCCTCATCAATCAAATGGGGACAATAGCAGCCTAAATTGTTTGAGATGGTTGTGAGAATCAAATCAAACACTGATGTGAAAATACATTGTAAACTGTAAAGCATCATAAAACACTATCTTTGTTATATGGCTCGCTACTTGCCTTAAGGTGGTTTCCTTAATACTATAATTATCTGTTTTAAATAAAAAAAGGACTCTATAATCTGAATGGAATGTTTATACTCTTGGATTTAGACCAAATTTTAAACAGGATTAAACGTTTCATTTTGCCTTGTTTTCTTTTACAGTAAACCAATGATGAGGTATTAGAAGACTAGATTCATAGTCAAAGGCATGTCTATCTTCTTCACATTTGAATTGTGTTGCAAGAAGAATTTTCATCTTTGCCATAGAGAATTCAAAAATCAAACAGAAAATCGTCCATAACACAGTAATAGATGAGTGTTTAGATGCTGAGTTGGGGGTAAAGTCACTTGTATCTAGGTTACTTATTCTAGGGTTCATTTTTGTGAAGCACGGTTGGTTGTGTGGACGGGTTTAGTGTTAATTCCTGTACAGAAGATTTTGAGGAAGTTTTAGTGACAGTGCTGGAAACTGCAAACTAGCATGAAGTAGCATAGAAAGTGAAAGAATGAGGCAACTGAGTAGGGAAGACCATGCTAAAATGGTAAGTTAGATTAATTCTGATCCATATCTTAAAGCTGACTTAGGGAAACTGAATTTCAAAGACACAGAAGAAGCTTGCGTCCAGTAGTTTGTGAAACAGGGACCATAAGAAAGCATATCTGAGCTGTTCTCTGTAACCGTGAATTAGCAATGGTTTATGGAGAGGTACTGCAGCAAGTCATAGCATAATTAAGTTTATATGTTATATAATTATATAAATAACAGGCAGTTTGGAGATTTTTTAAAATTTATCATTCAAAATGAGTGGTTTATGGGAAAATAATCTATATGATATTATTTTATGACAGCTCTAAATTATTATAGCTGCTCCTTTAAGACTAAGTTTGGAGAATTTAGCATATCAGATAGTAAAATGACAGGAATTAAAACAGTTTAATAATGGCTAGCTACTTGAAGGAAAATCATTGCTGGATTTCTTCCTAACTCTTTAAAACTAGAGATGGATCAAAGATGTAAATATCAAAGTAAAATCATAAAAATACTAGAAGAACACGTGTGAAGTTAAAAATTAATTTTGGATCAAGGAATGTGTTTCAAAGGAGACCCAAGCCGCAGACCCTAAAGAAAAAGATGGGTAAAGTTTTCTGACAACCAAAATGTCTGCACAACCACAAGTATCATAAACAAATTAAAATGCCAAAAGAAAACTAGGACAGATATTTGCAACACACATGACTAAAACAAGATTAATTTTTTTTAAATATACAAAAAAATTCCTATAAATCAGTAGGAAAAACTACCCAATTAAAATTAGGCAAAGCTTACGAATAGGAGGTTCACACACAAATAAGAAACGTAAGTGCTAATACACAAAATTGCTTAATCTCATCCATAGTTAAATTTTGGCAAAATTTAAAATTTTATAATTTTCAGGACGATAGAGTGGGAAATAGGCATTCTTACGTGCTATCAATCAAGCTGTAAACCACGAAGCATTTTTGTAGGGCAACGTGGTAATGCGTATCAAAATTTATAATTTATATAGTAACAAGTAAAATGAAAATTTATTTTGCTTTCATATATAAGTCTGGTGTCAAGAGACTACTCATTTAACTTTTGGAATTAGCGTAAAAAAAGTATGATTTATAAACTTGTTGATCTAGCAATCTCACCTCTAGGAATTCATCTTCCAGGTATCTGTACAATTACATAGAAATGTTTGCAAGAATGCTTATTGCTGAAATATTTGTAATATCAAGAACTGTAAATGACCTAAACATTAGTAAATAAGATTGGTTAAGTCAATTATAGTGTCTTTATAATGTAATATTAACAGGTATATGTGCTAATATGGAAAGACCTCTGAAATAGATAAAGTAGCAAAAGCAAGTGTAAGTATACAAATAGTTACAGTTGCCTTTTTCAAAAGAGTATGCATATATATGCTTAATTGTGCATACAAAATTTCTGCAAGAAAATATAAGAACTGTTGGAGCTGGGATAAGAAGACTTTTCAGTTTAAACTCCTGTATGTTGTTTGGGTCTTGATCAAGTGCATGTGTTACTTTTATTACGTTTAAATTATTAAAAATAAAAGCTGCTCAAAGAGCAGGGAATGGTAGCTCTGTCTGGAAGAAACGGATTGGTTTATAATCATAAAGGCAATGAATATTAAATTTGAATGTGTACAGTACTTCTTTTACAGATATATATTGAAATATATAACTTACTTGAAAAATTGTCTAATATATGAAAGGAAGTGTACTTTCCCTGTAAATTTCATAAAGCAGACCTAGAGCTGGGTAGAAGGTAATGATGCAGCGTCAAACCAGTAGAAAGAAGCATCTAAAGATTCTGGTGTCTAAAAGTTGAGCTGGTTGCCTTATGAGGTGGTCAGTGCCCCATCACTAAAAGTAAGAAAAGGAAAGCTGAGTGGTCATGGGTCGACTAGTCGTAGGCGTTCCATGAAGGAATTAGAGTTAATGAGGTGAGATACCCCAGAAGTGTTCTAGGATTCTGTGAGCCATTGCGTATGTCCCAGAATTTGTAGTTCTCAGCCAATTATACGTTTTCGTCAGGCTGTTGGGAATTTAACATAAACACGCCCCTACCCCCATCCTCCCTTCATTAGGGCCTCCTTTATATGAACGATGGGGTGATTAGCCTAAGCTGAAAGCAAGATTCCATGATCTTAAGAATACAAAACTAGGTCCCTGGGGATGGGGTTAGGATAACTAACGTTTGAATTAGTCTCATTAGCTGTAAAAACAGATTTTCTAAATGAAGGAATTAGAGAATATTACTACAGGCTTGCTAAATTTTTACTCCATTTCACTGTATGAAAAATGTATGTCACTTAAAATTATACAGTGGAACTCAGTCAAATAGTGTTCATTCTAGGAGAAGTGTAGAGAGTAGAAAAGGTATGCTGGAAGTAAAACAATTCAAAGAGAATTTTGATATAAAATTGTCTTACCAATTAATTTACTTTTGGTCTTAATTTCCAGCAATTCTTTTAATACTGAAGAAACTAGTTTTAGTCAAAATGTAAGTAAATGATCTCTTGTAGAAATGTTTATTTCTGTGGTTTACACTCTAAGTAAATCACATCAGCCTGCAAGTACTTACTTGCAGCATTAGTTTTAAGCACATTTGGCTTTTCTGAAGCTATACATTTTAGAATCTTTTGTTTTAACACTCTAGTTCTTCTTACTGTATTAGGTCATTGACCTTAAATGAGTCTTTCTAACTTTTTAAAAAACGTCCTTCTGTTTCTGACTTCACATTTTGCTAAACTTGTTGAGAACCAATGGCAAGTATAGCCTTTCCAAGAGTGTTTTTCACATTTGATGACAACCTCTCTTCCATTTAAATCCTCCTTGACTCTATTAAGACTGCCGGCAGTGATGAACAGCAGGTTCAACATTAGTGGCATTAAGAGCTTGTACCCCTTTTCCCAAAATAACCAAGGGATTCTAAGCACATAGATGTTTCTGTGCTTCCAGGTTTTTATACATTGGTATAGCAGCAGTCACTTAATAGTGAACCACCCCAGAATTTACCTATTTCATCTAGAATTATTGAAGCTGGATAAAGTGTGCAGTTATAATGAAGAATGTGGAATGTTTCTAAAAGCAAATTAATATTCAGTGTATTCTTTCTACTGACAGTCTAGCAGGAAATTACCAAGCAGAAGTTGACTTTCTGTTTTTTTAAACCGATCTTTGAGGTGTAATTTATATACCATAAAATACTCATTGAAAATGTACAATATAATTTTAGTAAATTTACCAATTGTGCAAACGGCACTACAGTGTAGTTCTAGAACATTCTGTCACTTCAGTAAGATCCCTTGTGCCCATTTACAGTTAGTTCCCACTTGCACCACTAACCCCAACCATAGACAACCACTAATTTGCTTTATATTTCTATACATTTGCCTTTTTTTGGACTTTTGATATAAATGGACTCATACAATATATGTTCTATGGCGACTGGCTTCTTTACTAGCATAATATTTTTGAGGTTCATCAAAAATATGTATCAGTTTTCATTCCTTTTTATTATAATAGAATAACATTCTTTTATATACTATATCACATTTTGTTTATCCATTCACTAGTTGATGGACATTTGGTTGGTTTTCAGTTTTGACTATTGTGAATAATGCTACTATGAACATTCATATCCAAGTCTTTGTGTGAACTTGTATTTTCATTTCTCTTAGGTAGGTACCTAGGAGTGGAATTGCTGGATCATAGGGTAAATTTATGTTTAACATTTTTAAAAACTGCCAAACTGTTGTCCAAAATGATTGCACCACTTTACATCCCCATTATCAGTGTGTGAGAGTTCCAGGTTCTCCATATCCTTGCCAGCAGATGGTCTTGTCAGACTTTTTGTTTTTTTTAACTGTAGCCCATGTAGTGAATTTGTAGTGCTATCTCAGTTTCTGAAAGATTAATGATGTTGGGCTTATTTTCATATGCATATTATCCATTTGTATATCAGCTTTGGTTAAATGTTCATATCTTTTGCCCATTTCTTTATTGAGTTGTTTGTTCTTATTGAGTTGTAGGGGTTCTTTTTTATATATTCTGGATATAAGTTCATCTTCAGATACACGAACCGCTGGGTGTGGGGTTTTGTCCTGTCTTCTAAATCAGTTCAGCCAAAACCCAAGCTGCTGGTCTTCAGGGCTCTACCAGCCCAGCCTGGAGGGCGGAGGGGTTGGAAGCAGGCCCAGGCAGCGTGCCACAAACTCACACTATTCTTAACTAAACTTCATGAGTTTTTCATCAATAAGTGCTTCTCAGTGTTTTTTGCCTTCAGTCAGTTTCCAAAGCTCTGAAACGGTCGTTTTGACAATTTTGTCCAGTCTCTATACTGTTTTTTTAAGGAGAGGATTTGCAGACCTTTTATTCTACCGTCACTGGAAGTCAGCAGTAGGTCCTGAGTTCTTTTATATAGAGAATATAGCTTTTTATAATAACCTTTTAATTTTTCTTGGTATAATAGTGATATATGTCTAACATATAAAATTATGAAATACAAATAAGAGGAGAAAATAAGAATCATCTAAGATTCCATAACCCAGAAACATGTACTATATTTGCTTATGTCCTATAGTTCTATGAGCATATAAAGTTATAAAAAGAGATTATACTTGACCTTAATTTCATAGCATTCTTTTTTTCCCCAATTAACAGTATATTGTGACTATCTTGAGTTCCCATTTGCATAAGACACAAGTCTTGCACACTGTTACCTCCCCTTCTCCCCTGTTTGGAGACCTGGCTAGAGGGAGGATGGCCTAGAGGGAGGGTGAATACAGCGTCTCTTGGGTGTTGCCAAATTGCCCTCCAGATACGAACTGCTTTACATTCCACCTCTTTTCTTCTTACCAACATTTTCTTTTAAGGAAAATTTCCATGAGTAGAAAGGATGACAAATGGTATCACATTATTGTTTTTGCCTATCTTTGATTACTAGGAACTTCACCACCTTCTGAGAAAATCTATTCCATCTTTAGAAGTGACCATTATTTCTTGTTTATATATCTTAAAATCTGTCTCCAGATAAATACCATTCACTTTCTGGTTTTGTCCTCTGAATCACATGGCAGCTTTTCTAAAATCTGGAAGTGTTTTAACCCAAGTCTTCTCTTTTGAGTGTAATTGTTCCAGGTTCTTCATTCCATCCTTGCATAACACGGTTATACTTTAAAATTTTTACTTTATTTTATTTTTGCTTAATTTTCTTAAATTAAAATTTTGAATTTCCTTTTAAAATGTCTTTGCCAGTCCTTTCATCAGAGTCTCCTCAGTCATCTATTAATTGGTTAAAATTTGTGCGCTGGTAGTTTTCTCAAGGAAGATTCATGTGTACAGTATTCTCTTAGCCTATTATTCAAACTGTAGCTTTTATAGTTGGAGGACAGATTGATTGGTTATTCAGTTTGGCTCATGTTTTCTTAATTATCTTGTAAGCCTTATTCCATTGTCTTCCTATGTTAAATACTGCAGTCAGTAAATTTGAGGCCACTCATGTTTTCTTTCCTCATTATGACATACTTTTTGCCTGGCTGCCCAAAGGATTATTTTTTTATTGTTAGTCTAATAATTTCCTTAGAATGTATCTTTGCGTAGAGTGTTCTGGGTATGTTGTGCCGTTTCAATTTGTAGATTCAAGGCTTCTATTTAAAGAAAGTTTTTGTGAATTACATCTTTACATATTCTACTTCACTGAATATTCTACTCCAAGATATTATTTGGTTTTCTTCTTTGGGGACTTCAATAACACATATATTGGAGCTCACTTAACTGCTTTCTGTAGCTGTCAACTCCTTGTGATTTTTAAAAATGTTTGATTGTGTCTACTTTTCTCATTTATGTCTTCCATGTCCCTTACTGGGCTGTCCATGGTTTCTGTTCTCCTTTGTGCTCATCAGAATTTAGTCTTCACTTCTGAAAATTTTCTGTCTTTTCCTTTCCTTCCATTGCTGATTTCTGCCAGTCTCCATTTCACTTTCTCCTTTTGACTGATTGTCTCTTCCCTATATTTCTGTATTTCTGCTTTGTGGTATCCTTTCATCATTGTGATCAATTCATTAACTTTTAAAAAAGTTGTGGTAAAATATATGTAACATAAAATTTACCATTTTAACTATTTTTAGACTTACAATTTAGTGGCATTTGTACAGTCACAGTATTGTGTGACCCATTACCATTATCCATTTCCAGAACTTTTTCCTCATCTCCAACTCTGTACCCGTTAAAAAATAACTCCCATTCCCCCCTCCCCCCAGCCCCTGGAACCACTGTTCTGCCTTCTGTCTCTATGAATTTGCCTATTCTAGGTATCTCATATAAATAGAATCATAAAATTTTGGGTTTTTTTGTGTATCTGGCTTATTTTACTTTGCATAATATTTTCAAGGTTCATCTATGTTATTTCATGTTACGAGAATTTCATTCCTTTATGAAAATGAATAGTATTATGTTGTATATATATACCACATTTTGTTTATTCATCTGTTGATGGGCACCTGGGTTGTTTCTACTTTTTGACTACTGTGAATAAAGCTGCTATGAACATTGGTGTACAGATACCTTTTTTAGTTCCTGATTTTAGGGTACATACTCAGAAGTGTAATTGATGAATCATATGGTAATTCTATTTTTAAACTTTTTGAGGAACTACCTGTTTGCCATAGTGCTGTATCATTTTACATCATCACCAGCAATGCATAAGGGTTCCAATTTTTCCACATCCCATCCAGCACTTTCTGATTTTTTTTTGATAATAACTATCTTAATGGGTGTGAAGTGTATCTAATTGTGGTTCTGATTTGCATATCCTTAATGACTAGTGAAATTGAGTATCTTTTTGTGTGCTTATTAGCCATTCGTATATCTTCTTTGGAGAAGTGTCTTCATTTTTGGAATGGGTTTTGTTGTTGTAGTTATCGAGTCGTAGGAGTTCTTAAACATATTCTGGATATTAAACCTGTATCAGATATATGACTTGCAAATACTTTCTCCTATTCTGTGGATTGTCTTTTCACTCTGTTGGTAATCTCTTTTGATGCACAAAAGTTTTTCATTTTAAAGAAATACAGTTTATCTTTGTCATTGTGGCATGTGCTTTTGGTATCATTTCCTTCTTAACTTTTGTTAGTTATTTTTGTTAGGTTAAGTTACAGTTTTCATTTGTTTCTTGGCAGCATTTTTCTAACGAGTTATTTCAAGAAAGTCGTGGTGCTCTTTTATACTTTAAAAAAAATACTGCCTCTGTCTAGTTGCTGGTTGTGTTCCTTTTTTCTTACTCACATTTCAGTGAGATGGCTTTTTGTGGTATCAGTATCAAGAGGTTCCTGTGAGGCATAGTGATGAGAGGCCAAAGTAGCTTTTCAAGTTTTACAGCCCTGGAACTCCCTGCTCTGTTGCTACCAAAGGACTATTCTCTTAAGTGTTGCCCTTCTGTTTGCCCATCTCTCCTCCTTCTCTCAGAAGCTCACCCGGGTCAGGAACGCTCTACTGCCTTTTCTTCAAAAACTTGCCCTCCCAGGTCATGAACTCACTATTAGGTGGTGGATTTTTCTGGTGCTTCCCTGATATCTGCCTCTTGGGGTCCCTCGTAGGTACTTTTTGTACCTTCTTTCTCTTCTTCCTCTAAGCAGTTGAGCCCTGTTCAGCTCCCTGTCAAAGTGTGCTCTATCTTTAAAGTAATAAATATTTGTAGGAGATTTTAAAGAACATCCACTGCTGGGCTCCTGCTGATGCTCTCCGGACTTCTCATAGTGCTGGTGTGATGTCTGCCTTAAGTGTCCTGCCCCATCTTTACCTTTAGCAGCAATAATACACAAATTGGAGTTCATAGCTTTTCTGTCTTCTGTTATCTTCTTAATCTGTATGGTTTCAAAAAGAAAGGTGATAAAATTCACAAGATTTTTATTGGATTTGTTTTTAATACTTTCTTTAACATTTCAATAATACCAAGTAACATAAGGGCTCTTTAATAAATGTTTTCTAATCTAAGTGGTGGAAATTAGTTGAACTTATTTGTGAGATATTAAGTGATCTGAGATATTTTAAGAATATGTTTGTCTGAATAGAGAAATCGGTTCTGCTTTTACATCTTAATTAAACCTAACTTTTCTATGCATGTCTAAAGATCCTTAGATCTTAACTTTTCAGATCATAGACCTCTGAGAATATGTTTTCTCAGAGTGAATCAGCTATACATGTACATATATCCCCATATCTCCTCCCTCTTGTGTCTCCCTCCCACCCTCCCTATCCCACCCCTCTAGGTGGTCACAAAGCACCAGCTGATATCCCTGTGCTATGCAGCTGCTTCCCTCTAGCTATCTATTTTACATTTGGTAGTGTATATATGTCCATGCCACTCTCTCACTTCGTCCCAGCTTACCCTTCCCCCTCCCCATGTCCTCAAGTCCATTCTCTACATCTGCGTCTTTATTACCGTCCTGCCCCTAGGTTCTTTAGAACCTTTTTTTTTTTTTTTAGATTCCATATATATATGTTAGCATACGGTATTTGTTTTTCTCTTTCTGACTTCACTCTGTATGACAGACTCTAGGTCCGTCCACCTCACTACAAATAACTCAATTTCGTTTCTTTTTATGGCTGAGTAATATTCCATTGTATATATGTGCCACATCTTCTTTATCCATTCATCTGTCGATGGACACTTAGGTTGCTTCCACGTCCTGGCTATTGGAAATAGAGCTGCAATGAACATTGTGGTATGTTTCATGTACTTTTAAGGACTCATGATCCTTGGATTTCAGGTTAAGAAATGTTGTTTAGATCTACAATACACATTGATAATATATGCTCTAAAGCATAACTAGTAAGGATAACTAATAAGAAATCCAGAAAATTCTTTGGGCTTTTAAAATTAATGAGCTAGATTTGGAAAAATAGATTTATAGAAAGTTTCTGATTTTCTTGACTTAACAATACATTTAGTAAATACTTGTTGACGTTCTAACAGAGCATTATTTGAAACTGTGATTTTTTTTTTCATCTCATGTAAAAGAAGTCCATAGATAGGTATTCCAGGTGGATTCTGTGATGTCATCATGATGCAAGTCCCTTTTTTTTTTTTTTTTTTCTATTTTACTGTCCTTTGAGCTTAACTTCTAGCTTCTGGGTTGCTGCGTAGTCACAGGATGGCTATCAGGCATTGCAGGTGTGATCTAAGCAGAAAACAGGGGTATAGGAAAAAGACTGAGTTGGCCTCCCTTTCAAGGAGTCTTTCTGGTGGTCCTGTTAACAACTTCTGTTTATATCTCATTGGCCAAACTTAGACATGTGATCATCCATATCTACAAGGATATACTGCTACAGAGAAGATGGGGTATATTTTAACTGGGCAATTTGCTCCCCACCCTCTCCAACAAAATCAGAGTTCTGTCAAGGGAGAAGAGAGAAATTACCCATCAACAGGCAACTGTAAGCTCTGTCACAGTGTCCTTTTAAAGAATTGGTTACCACGGAGAGATTCTTATTCAGTGTTTTACAGTATTGACTGTCTTCTGGTTGTAAAATAGATGCTTTTACATATCTTCTACATTATCTTATTAAACTCTCATAACACTTTAAAGTAGGTAGTGTTATTGTAGCTCAACAGATGAGGACCCAGTGTTGTTGTAGATGAAAACTTGTATAAGGTCAGCAGGCTGAACGTGAGGGGGAATCTGGCTGCAGTATTGTCCTCGGGGTGATACGTAAGCTTGACTTAGCTCTTGTGGCTGGACAGAGAGCATGGCTCATCCTTCTTTAGGGGTGCATTTGCCCCCCTCCTAAGCTCACACTCGACCAAAGAGGCTGACATTCCCAGGGAAAATACCCAGTGGCAAAACCGTGGTTTAAACCCAGGTACCCTAATTTCCGACAGAGTGCTTTCCCAGTGATGCAGCCCTATCCAAGCTAATGGGATTGTCCACGTCTCTGTGTAAGAATATCCCCACAATTGTTATTGTTAATTTTTAAATTGCCATTTGAAGAGAACATATTCCTTTCCCTCCTAATTCTGCTGTCAAAAAATGGTATTACTCTTTCTGAGGCATGGAATCTCTTTGAGAGGTCTCTATTTTTTCCCCAATTTTCTATATTATTACTTTATTAAAGTATAGTTAATTTACAATATTGCATTAGATTCAGATGTATAGCATAGTGATTCAGTTTTCTTTTTGCAGATTATATTCCATTATAGGTTATTACAAGATATTGAATATAATTCCCTATGCTATACAGTAAAATCCCTGTTCCTTATCTATATTAAGTATAGTAGTTGTATCTGTTAATTCCATACTCCTAATTTGTTCCCCCCCCCATGCTCCCTCTCTCCTTTGGTAACCATAAGTTTGTTCTCTATGTCTGAGTCTGGTTCTCTTTTGTAAATAAGTTCACTTGTATCATTTTTTAGATTCCATTTATAAATGTTATCACATAATATTTGTATTTCTCTGTCTGACTTCTTAGTATGTTAATCTTTAGGTCCATCCATGTTGCTGCAAATGACAATATTTCATTCTTTCTATAGCTGAGTAATATTCCATGCTGTATATATATACCACATCTTTATCTATTCATCTCTTGATGGACAATTAGGTTGCTTCCATGCCTTGGCTATTGTAAATAGTGCTGCTATGAACATTGGAGTGCACGTATCTTTTCGAATTAGAGTTTTCATCTTTTCCAGATATATGCCCAGGAGTGGGATTGCTGGATCATACGGTAACTCTATTTTTAATTTTTTAAGAAACCTCCACACTGTTCTCCATAATGACTGCACCAATTTATTTTTCCACCAACAGTGTGGAAGGGTTTCCTTTTTTCCACACCCTCTCCAGCATTTATTATTTGTGGACTTTTTGATGATGGCCATTCTAACTGGTGTGAGGTGATACCTTATTGTAGGTTAGATGTGCATTTCTCTAATAATTAGCGATGTGGAACATCTTTTCATGTGCCTGTTGGCCATCTGTATGTCGTCTTTGGAGAAGTGTCTTTTTAGGTCTTCTGCCCATTTGATTGGATTTTTTTTGATATTGAGCTGTATGAGCTGTTTGTATATTTTGGAAATTAAGCCCTTGTAGTTATTGTTTACAGATATTTTCTCACATTCTGTGGGTTGTCTTTTTGTTTATGGTTTCCATGGCTGTGCAAAACCTTTTAAGTTTAATAAGGTCACTCTCGTTTATTTTTGCTTTTGTTTCTTTTGCCTTGGGAAACTGATCTAAAAAAGTATTTCTGCGATTAATGTCAGAGAACATTTTGCCTATGTTCTCTTCTAGGAGTTTTATGGTGTCATGTCTTAAGTCTTTAAGCCATTTTGAATTGATTTTTGTGTATGGCATGAGGGAACATTCTAACTTCATTGATTTACATGCGGCTATCCAGCTTTTCCAACACCACTTGCTGAAGAGACTATCTTCTGATGTTTCACTGTTAGTGTAATGAAACACAACAGATTTCTGTATATTAATCTTATATCCTACTACCTTGCTGCATTATTAGTTCGAATCGTTTTTGTTTGGAGACTTTAGGGTTCTCAATATAGAGTATCATGTCATCTGCAAATAGTGAGTTTTATCCCTTCCCTTAGAATTTGGATACCTTTAATTTTTTTTCTTGTCTGATTGCTGTGGCTAAGATTTCAAATACTATGTTGAATGGAAATGGCAAGAGTAGGCATCCTTGTCTTGTTCCTCAATTTAGTGGGAAGGCTTTCAGCTTTCCACCCTTGAGTATTAGGATTGGCTGTGGGTTTGTCATAAATGGCCTTTATTATGTTGAGATGTTCCCTCTGACAACTACTTGAATGAGAGTTTTTATCATGAATGGGTGTTGAAATTTGCCAAATGCTTTTCCTGTGTCTGTTGAGATGATCATGTGGTTTTTGTCTTTCCTTTTGTTAATGTGGTGTATCACCTTGATTTTTGTAAGTTGAACCATCCTTGTGGCCCTGGTATGAATCCAACTTGATCATGATGTATGACCCTTTATTGTTGGATTCAGTTTGCTAATATTTTGTTGAGGTTATTTGCATCTGTATTCATCAAAGATGCTGGCCTATAATTTTCTTTTTTTTATAGTGACTCTGTCTGGCTTTGGTATCAGGGTGTTCATTTCTTCTTTATTGTTTTACCTTTTGTGGTTTGGTGATTTTCTTTTGTAGTATGCTTGAGTTCCTTTCTTTTTGGTTTTTGTGAATCTCTTGTATGTTTTTGACTTGTGGTTACCATGGAGTTCAAGCATGTTGACCCATAACTATATCTACTTGCTTTAAACTGATAGTCATACAGACTCAAACACATTCTAAAAGATCTATATTTTTATACTTTCCTCCCCCTTCATTTTGTGATTTTGATGTCCTATTTTACATTTTTATGCTTATTCTTTTACTGTTTATTGTAGTTAAAATTGCTTTTACAATTTTTTAAATTGTATTTTTATCTACATACTAGCTTTAGTGTTCTTCAATCCTTTGAAATATTTGCCTTTCCTATTGTGATTTTTTCCTTTCCTATAGATTCTTGCTACTTTTCTATTTAAAGAAGACCTTTCAATATTCTCTTAGGGGGCTTCCCTGGTGGCGCAGTGGCTGAGAATCTGCCTGCCAATGCAGGGGACACGGGTTCGAGCCCTGGTCTGGGAAGATCCCACATGCCGCGGAGCAACTAGGCCCATGAGCCACAACTACTGAGCCTGCGCGTCTGGAGCCTGTGCTCCGCAACAAGAGAGGCCGCGATAGTGAGAGGCCCGCTCACCGCGATGAAGAGTGGCCCCCGCTTGCCGCAACTAGAGAAAGCCCTTGCACAGAAACGAAGACCCAACACAGCCATAAATAAAATAAATAAATAAATAATTAAAAAAAAAAAAGATAAAGATATTTAAAAAAAAAATTCTCTTAGGGTTGGTTTAATATTGCTGAATTCTTTTATTTTTTGCTTGTCTGAGAAATTCTTTCTCTCCTTCCATTCTAAGTGATAATCTTGCTAGGTAGAGTATCCTAGGTTGCAGGTTTTTCCCTTTCAGGATCTTGAATATATCATGCCACTCCCTTCTGGCCTGAAACGTTTCTGCAGAGATGTAAGCTGATAGTCTTATGGGGATTCCCTTATAAATGACTTTGTTTTTTTCTCTTGCTGCCTTTATTATTATTATTTTTTAACATCTTTATTGGGTATAATTGCTTTACAATGTTTTGTTAGTTTCTGCTGTATAACAAAGTGAATCAGCTATATGTATACCTATATCCCCATATCCTCTCCCTCTTGTGCCTCCCTCCCACCCTCCCTATCCCACCCCTCTAGGTGGTCACAAAGCACCGAGCTGATCTCCCTGTGCTATGCATCTTGCTGCCTTTAGAATCCTGTCTTTATCTTTAACTTTTGTCATTTTAATTATATGTCTTGGTGTGGGTCTGTTTGTGTTCATCTTGTTTGGAACCATGTGCGCTTCCTTGTACCTGGATATCTGTTTCCTTCTTTAGGTTTAGGAAGTTTTCAGCCATTATTTCTTCAAATACATTTTCGATCCCCCTTTCTCTTTCTTCTCCTTCTGGAATCTCTATTACGTGTATGTTGGCGTGTTTTATATTGTCCCATAGCTCTCGTTTGTTGCCTTCATTTTTTTTTTTTTTCCATTCGTCTTTCTGTCTGCTGTTCTGATTGGGTGATTTCCATTATTCTGTCTTCCAGATCACATGTTCATTTTTCTGCATTATTTAGTCTGCTCTTGATTGCATTTAGCTCGGTTTTTATCTCAGCAATTGAGTTGTCTAATTTTGACTGGCTCCTCTTTATAGTTTCGAGTTCCTTTTTACAGTGATCTGCATTTCTATCCATAGCCTTACTAATTCCTTTAGCATTTTTACTACCTCCTTTTTGAACTCAGGCTCTGGTAGACTGCAGAGGTCTGTTTCACTGTTTGTCTTTCAGAGGATTTCTCTTGTTCTTTTAATTGGGAGTAGTTCCTATGCTTTTTCATTTTACTTATTTCTCTTACTCTCTGAACTTAGGAGAAACAGTTACCCACTGTGGTCTTGAAGGGCTGTTTTTATGTGGGAGTATCCCTGTGCAGACTGTGTGGGTCCAGTATTTTTGGTGCAAGGGCTGTTTTTGGGATGGATGCCTGCCGTGTCTTTCCTCAGAGTGTGGCTGGCTGTTGTCCCCTTGCTAGGGGTGTGTTTGGTGTCGTGGTGACCAGGGCCTGCACTGGATGTTGAATGGGACCTCCTCTTTGCTCTGTGGTTGTCACAGACCTGTTGGGGGCAGACTGTGCACCCCAGTTGTTGGAGTAGAAGCCCCCAGATCCGATGCTGAGCCGTAGTGTGAGGTGGGCGGGACTGGAGCACCCCCTCTGGGAAGGGAGCCTCTGCGTGTTCCTCCCCAGGAGCTGTCAGCCGGGACCTATGGCTCTGTGACGCCACCTGCCACCCGGTGTGCAGGTCCACAAAGAGCACTGCCCCTGACCGCCTCCGCTGTGGCAGCTCCGATAATCTGCTTGGATGTCAGTTCTACCTCCTGTGTATGCATGCTCCCAAAGCGTGAGCTCCCAAAGCCCACCAAAGCTGTGCCCGCTGTGAGAGCGCCCACAGTACGCTCAGGGGTCAGCCCCACCTCTGCGTGTGCACACCCTCAAATTCCGCTGCTGTGGAATTGCACCGAATAACCTTTACAATAATTTCACCTAATGTCCAACACATTTAAATTTCCCTAGTTGTCTCAAAGAGACAGTTGGCTAGTTTTTTGTTTTGTTTTTTTCAGTCAGGAACCAATCAGTATCCATAGACTACATTTGAACTTTGTATAATTTCTTTAAAATCTGGAACCGATCTTTTCCTTATGACATTGATGTTTTGAAGAGTCCAGGCCAGTTGCCTGTTAGAATGTCCCCGATTCTGAATTTGTCTGTTTCCTTACAGTCTCTTTTAACTTGTTCTTTTAGCTCCTGTTTTACCTGTAAACTGTTAGATTTAGAGGCTAGATTAGCAGCAGCTTAAACACTTGGCAAGAATATAAATGATGTGTTCTGCATGTTGCATCACATCAGGAGCACGTAATGTCAGCTCTTCGTGATTAGTGGTGATAAATTTAATCTTTTGAGTTAAGCTGAGTACACCCAGATATCAATTGTAAAGGTAATTTTTTTTCCTTTGCAAATATCATGTGATCTTTGACACTGTGAAAATCCTGTTCTCAAACAACTTTTCACCTGATGTTTTAGCATCCACTGTCAATCTTTGACAAAATTATTTGTTAAATGATTTGTGGGAAAAAGGTGATTTTCTAATTCTGTTGTTCCTTCTGTATTTAGCTGCAGCACGTTCTGTAAAGCAGACTTTTACTTTGGTAACCCCATTCTTTCACTCTTCTTAGTATCACTGTTGATTCAGGGAATTTTATTTACATAATATTTTATAATCGTTTATAGTTCTTATTCCTGGTGCTCCAACTGTCCCGAACTTGGCCAGTAGGAACCCATTTGAGCTGGCCCACATGTCTTTTTGACACGCCCCATTTGTCCTTGAGCATTTCCACGCCTTCCGGAACAAGCTGTCTCAGGCTCATCTTGTGCTTTCCTCGCACCCGTTTTACTCGGTGGTGGAGTGGCTTTCTATTCTACACGTTCCTGCCTAGATGTATCAGTGCTAGCCCCAGCTGCAAAGAGTTTTAAGGTGCACTATTCTGAATTTAACCAGTAGTATAACCTGATTGTCCTTCAAAGTACCTTAAATTCATGGTACTTAAATTTTTGGAGGATTGCCTTAAGGAAATACAAGCCGTTGAATTCATTAATCTAAAATCGATTTTGTTTTAAGGTCTGTAAAGAAAGTGCTGCGTGTAGCTTTGTCCCCTTTTGGGGGCTCATAGAACCACCAATATTAAAGGTTCTGGAAACACGATAGTCTGTCATGGTTCAGAGCTCATGCGTTAGAGCTAGAGCACCTGGGGGTTACATTCTAGCTATAAAACTTTCTTAGGCAAGTCTCTTTTTCTTTGTGCCTTAGTTTTTGTGTCCAAATGGGAATAGTTAAGAGTACCTACTAAAAAGTTAGTTTTGAAATTTAGAGATGTTAATTTTAAAGCACTTAACCACAGAGTCTGGCACAAGATCAGCACTTAATAAATGTTAGCTGTGGTAAAAACTCAAGGCTTCTGAAGCTCATCCTGTTTACTAGATTGATGAAAACCTTCTCTATACAGGTCCTAATATCAAATATTGTTGTCACTTCTGAGCATATCTAACTTTATTTTAAGGGGACCAAGAAGCTCAAATAATCCTATTTTCCTCAGCTACAAGAATAGGAATTTTGTTTTATCTTTAGCACGTAGACTGGACTTCCCAGCATATGCTTCTTGAGTATCACTACGTCCTTCGTGGAGACAGCATTAAGCATGTGCCCTCTGGACTCAGATGGCCTGAGCGTGACTCCTGGCCGCACCGTATCCTTGATGGGACCTGGAGCACATTCCTTGGCTGCTCTGTAAAATGAGGGTCACGAAAGTATCTTCCTTCCTAGTGTCACTTTATCAGGATTTAAGGAGTGAAGCCATCTAAGGTATTCGGAAGTGTGACTGACATACTCTGTAAACGTTCCATAAAAGTTAGCTGTCATTATCATTCTGATTTTCTCATTATCTAAAACCCTGGTTTTCTGTTTGCTCTGATTAGTCTTTTATTTATTTTTTTTTTTGGAGTACTTTTATCAGTTGGTGGTGTGTGTGTGTGTACAGAACAGAAATGGGTTCTGGCTAACTTAAGCCCAAAGAAACTTCACTGGAAAGTTACAGAGTGGCCCACCATGTAGAAGGAACAGCGGAAGGACCGGTGTCAGAAAGGGGCAGCTAAAGGCCCACGGCAGCTCGAGTGATGCAGGTGGCAAGAGGTGCATCATGGTTAGTTAATCTAACCACCTTGTGAGCACTGCAGCTGGAATAAATTAGCTCCATCCATTTTTGTCAAGCTTCAGTGACAGTCCGCTCAAGCTTCAGTGACCTGCAGGACAAAGGGTCTGATTGCCCTGCAAGGGCACCAGAGCCCAGCTCTTGCTAAAGGCAGGGCAGCGGTTGTAAGTAGCAGCCTCATCAAGGATGTTCACAGTGAGGGTGCGGTCATTCCCCCAAAGGCAGTCAGGATTTGTCACTAGAAAAAAGGGGAAGTGAAGACTAAGTGGTCCCCACATCAACAAATATGCACTACTGTCCTGGTGCATGCATTTTGTGAGCTATCTGAACTATTTTCTATCGCAAATAAATATAGAAAAGCAAGGTCCCAGCATGCAATTATAAAAATGAATATTGACATAAAATTCAGGTGACATGGGCTGTAGGCTCAACCCTTTCTGAGTTCACCACAAGTTTTGGGGTCCTGGTTTCCTTATTCCTAAGGTGATATTATAAGCACTAATCCCTACAGATTGTTCTAGCAGTAAACCCCAAGGTTCCCTGTCTTTTTTAATGTGGGAACCTATATTGCTTTTATACACACACACACACACACACACACACACACACTCCAGTTTCCGAACTCAAGTGGTGTATGGCAATGTATGCAAACAAAGCTTTAAACAGTTAAGTTTGACTTAGATTACCTCAATTAGTAACTTTCTTTTTCAACTTATATTAGGTCAAGAAAGGTAAAATGTGTGTTTGAAGGGAAGCTGAAATTCCACAGATATTGACATTTATAAAGAGATAGTGATGTTATCATTGTATAAAGGAAAGTAATTTCAGTTTAGATGGAATTAATCATAAATGGCTTTCCATTTCCTCAGTTATTTTATTTCTTCTGTGAGTAGGGAACTATAGAATATTTCTTATAGCCTACCAGAAAGGATATTTTTTTAATATTTGTTCTAAGTCCATCAGTGAAGAACTGATTTGGATGTCTCTAAAAATACAGCTGTTTTTTTTTCATTGTGGTTGTGTTTAAACAATATTTACCTTTTTAAATGTATTAACCTAAATTAGATTACCAATTAATAATCAGATGTTCCTTTATTACTATAATTACATATAAACTTGCTTTGTAGTATGGCTCTGTACTGAGTAAACAGGTAGTTTAATTTGCAATCAGTTCAAAATGTGTGAGGTTAGTTACATGTCTCATCCTTGAAAATATTGAGCCATAATGCCAAGATTGCTTATTTATGCTATTAATAGGAGACACAACATACTGACTGTACTTGAGTAAAGGACAGAATATAAAACAGGGCTATTAGCCGAAAGAATGTCACATATAGACAGGATTTCTAAGAAAACCTTGAATTTCTTATAAAAACTTGAGAAATTCTGATACTAACATGCAAAATGATTTTATGTTTATCTTTCAAAAGTAATACGTATATATTTTAAGAGCTTGAGATACACGGAGAATAATTAGGTCGGCAGACTATCTACCAACCACAGGCCTAGACCATGGTGCCTTCTTCAACAGCAATCTTTAGTCCACGAAAACAGTTGAGTACAGGAGTGGTTAAGTATCTCTCAATTGTTTTGAGAAGAAATCAGAATAATTTCCTGGAAGAATGATGATGATGGTGATGATTATAATAATCAGTACTTACTGAGTATGCCAGACACCCTTCTCATTCTTCTATGTATATGAGCTCCTTCCAACCTCATGTATTCCTATGAGCGAGGGACTCCTGGTATACCCATTCGTAGACGGGGAAACTGCGTGTAAGTGACTTGTCCAAGGTTGCACAGCTACTGAGATCAGAATGGGATTCGAAACAGGGAGTCTGGTTACCCAGTTCACACTCTAAACCAGCGGTCCCCAACCTTTTTGGCACCAGGGACCAGTTTCATGGAAGACAATTTTTCCACGGGGCAGGCGTGGGGGGCGTGGGGGGAGGATGGTTCAGGAGGTGATGCGAGCGATGGTGAGCGGCAGATAAAGCTTCACTCGCTCACCTCCTGCTTTGTGGCCCGGTTCCTAACAGGCCTCAGGCCGGTAATGGTCCGCGGCCTGGGGATTGGGGACCCCTGCTCTAAACGACTCTGCTATATTGTGTCTGTAAGAAAATAAGAAGATAAAACATGTATGATTTAATCTCATTGTCAGCTGTTTCTGATGCAACATTTGAGACTATTTTCAAAGTTTCGTTATTAAAGGTTACTTTTTGACTGCTTACTCACCAGATAGACCTGGTTGACTGAAATTTCCCATGTGTTCTTTTGAAAGGTATTGATAGGTTTTTAAACTTACACACACAAAAATAGTAGTGGTTACAGATTTGACTTAGTTAAGTAACTTTCTTGGTAACAGAGATGATAGTTCTTGCCCATACTACTCTGTAGTAGCTAACACTATGCCTTATTTATAATATTAATAGATAGCTAAATCTATTCTGTAACTTTATACATTTGCTGAATTGTCACTAGGGAAATCTGGCTTTCAAATATGACCTATTAAAAGATGCAGAGATGTCCATGAAAGTTGGCCTGATTCTATAGATTGTAAGATTCAAAATCAAATTGAAACTACAGGGAACCTACTAAAAATCACAATTGTAGAATTTTCTTCGTGTAATTGTCATGTGTCACATGTAGAATTTATCACAGTTTGTGTTATACACAAACTGTACTTTAACATTAATATAAATTTAAATTAAGGAGAGGAGCATGGACTTAGAGTATGATGGAACTCTTACCAGTTCCATGACTTTTACCAGATTACTTCTTAACTCTTTGACCTTTCTTTCCTCATCTCTACAATGGCGGTAATGTTTCTTCTTTTAGATTGTAACAGCTACATGAGCCTACACTTACAATATTGACACTTAGGTTAGTTGCTGCATTCATTCTCAAAAAGGGTGTGTTTCCCCTAATCTGCTTCCTCTGTCCACAAATAAAATTTTTGCTTTTTGCCATCTTTTCAGTGTTTAAAGTTACAGATACACACATTTATATAGGACACATGCTGTTTTAAAAAAAAAATCCCTCATTTAGTTTTATTAAACCATATTAAAAGTTATCTTTTAAAATACTTCCTTGGGGAAAAATTTTCTATTAAAAGGAAGAAACAAATTTGTATGAAGTTTTCAACGTGGTGATAACTTGAATTGATTGACTGTAAATTGCATTTTTTATTTATAATATGTACAGTCTTGTTGAAATTTTTAAAATTGTGATTACCTGAAACATTGCTATTTCGGAGATTATAGCATTTTGAACTTCAAAGAAAATTGACTTGATTTTTATGTGCTAAAATATTACTGAGATATTCAGATGTAATCAAATCAGAGAAATAAATGTTCTTTCTACACATACATATTTTTTTTCTAATCCTTCAAATTAAAGCTACCTTAAGATGACATCTAGATAAGTTTTCGTCTTCAGCAACATCTTACTGTTTCAGGATCTGCATGGGGTTTCGGTGTTCCGATAAGTGTTTTATTTTCCTGTTAACAAGGTACTTGTGAGTCACACCCTGGTTACTGTAGTAATATATCTTAGCTACTGCAGTGTATTGCTGCCTCTCTTAGCTACGCTTAAGTTGTGGCTTTAGGTGCCTCATTATTTTTCACTCCTTTTAACCGTTATATCAGTGTGCACCATTCCTAACACTGAGGAACACGTGAGAGATGTTAGGGATTTGGGTTTGAGCTGAAGTGAAAATAAGTGAAGACCACTACTCTACAGCCTCCAAACGCTTACCCTTTGATTCAGGTGATTCTGTAGTAACCATTGCAGCCTCCTGTGGCAAACATGACTGACTGTTCTTTTTTCTTCCGCTATTTTAAGCAAAGTAAAGCAGCAGTTCGGCTGAAAGAAGACATGAAAAAGATTGCAGCAGTGCCACTAGATGAGCAGAGGAATTCCACCTATACAAAGTTATTTGGAGTCAGTCTCCAAGACCTCCACCAGCAGGGGCTGACTGAGAACGGCGTTCCAGCTATCGTGGGGAGCATAGTGGAGTACTTGACCATGCATGGTAAGTCCAGTTGTGTTGTAACTCTGTTGCTTTGTGTGAATTACTTCATCATGCATTATTAGGATATTCCCTAAACCACCTTAATTAGAATATTGAACTATGGCATAATATACTTTGCCCTTATAAAAGGATGTTAAGGGCATTACGACTGCTTAACATTCTTTTGAAAATATTTAATTCAACTTACCATGGAGAAATCACTTTAATTATTGAGGTTTCTAGTTTGGAATGATTCCTAGTTTTTAGTGCTAAAATACACTGTTTTAATATTAACAGTGAGTTGTCTTGATTCATTAAATTCCCACCGAGAGTCAATAATTTTTAATGTAACAGAATACTTTTTGAGCGTCTCTTTCAGCTTGAGGTCAGTCATGAACTTACTGAATGCCTTGATTGCCTTCAAAACTCAGTGAGAATACCAAAAAACAAGTATGATATATATAACCTAGTATGGTGTTGGGGGGGACATTAACTTTTGGAATGATACAATTAATTGTGTAAAATAATTGCAGAGTGCCACAGTACATTGCACGATAAAAAGATAAATTCTCTCTCTCTTAGTTGCTGAGAACTATTATGTTTTATAGCTTTTTAAATTATTTTATTTAAAATAGAACTTAGAAACCTGGATAATTTGAGACAATGAGGCTTATCAAACTAGGGCAGTATTGTGGGAGAACTCCAAACTATATAATAAATATCAATAAACTTTCAGAGGTTTGTGAAGAAGGTATTCAGAGGGAAGAGCTTGGAATTTTCATTTTCTATGCTGAAACAACATTTCTATACTAAAACAAGACTCACTGCAGAGTAGAATATAACATTTGTGGGCATTTTTAAAGGTAAAACTTGAGACCTGGAAGAAATTCTGTACTTGGCACAGTTTGCTCCCGCCCCTGAATCTTGCCGTGATTCCGAGTCCATTCTTCCTGCTGAGAAAGTGGCTGCATTGGAAATGCCTGAGAGGCATGGCACCGCCTTTCTTCTGTAGGAACATGTGTCTGCTTGTCACAGGGAATATATGGCAAGACAGTTCAGACCTCAGAAGGTTGTCAGGTGTTTTGTGTTAGTTGAAAAACAGCTACTTTTTCAGGTTACTTGGTATGTAGGTGACAAAATGGTATTTTGTTCTGAAAACTGAAGAGCCAGGTTTGCATTCTTAACCCGTAGGCGTTATCTCCTTGTTTTTGGAGGAAGATAGCTGCAGGAGGGTGATATTCTTAGAGAACAGCTCTGGGTTTGTTCAAATACTTTAAACAGGTTAAATACAAAGGTGTTATATGCAGCATGGCAGGAAGATGGGCCCTTGGCCTAGAGGATCCTGAAGCCAGATGTTGCTGAGTTAGAGCTTTGACAGGACTCTTTACACACTCAGTATTGAGTAAAACTGTATCCTACTGACTTAGCTACAAACGGATCTCTAGGTAATTCATTTAATATCTTAAATAGGGTTGTTCGGTATTACTCATTTGGATGCTAAAGTGTGACCACCTAAAATAATATTTTGGTTTTGGCATCATTAGTGTTCTGACCTTTTATGCAACTATGATTGAATAATAGCCTTTTGAGGTTACTCTTATGTAAAATCATTTTCACTTTTAATCTTTTTAAAAGTATTGCATATTAATCTATTTATGTGGTTCAAAATTCAGAAGGGTATATAGTGAAAAGTCTCTCCCTCCAAACCCTGTCCCCTGACCATTCATTTCCCCTCCCAGAAACAATATTACTATACTATTTTTTGCTATGTTCTTACAAAGATATTTGACTATATAAGCAGATATGTGTATTTTTCCCCCTTTTAACATAGCACACAGTGTACACCGTTTATGAATCCTCTTAAAAAAAACCAAAACAAAACACTCGGGACTTCCCTGGCGGTCCAGTGGTTAAGACTCTGCAATTCTACTTTAGGGGGCATGGGTTCGATCCCTGGTCGGGGAACTAAGATCCCACATGCTGCACAGCACGGCCAAAAAAAATCACTCCACAGTATATTTTGGAGACTGTTCCATTTCACATAAAGAGCTTTCCTCATTTAATTCTTTTTTCCCCTGCACGCTCTTCCACTTTATGTTTGTACGTGTCACTGCTTTAACCAGTCTCATCCTGATCAGCATTGAATTGTTTCCAGTCTGCTGATGTCTACAAACAGTGATTCAGTGGCTGACCTTTAACATGTATCAAGCGCTGTGATGTGTCTGTAGGCTAACCTTTAGAAGTGGACTGCTGGGTCAAAAGATAATGTGCACGTATAATCAACCCCAGGAGTTAAAATAAACCTGTTTTTTATAGTCACACCATCAATGTATGAAAATCTGGGAAAAATTTGAATTAGAGATTGCTTTTCTTCTGCCTCTCCTTGGCACACCCTTAGCTGTACTTTAATAGGGTGTGTTCAGGTAATACAAAACTAAATGTCTTAGTGGGCTCAGTCATTCTTAACCAGGGATGTGAAATGGTCACTAGTGGAATCTTTTCAGAATACCCATGCAATTGGCAGTACCTCAGATCTACTGAATCAGAATCTTTTTTGAAAATTTATTAATTTATTTACTTTTGGCTGCGTTGGGTCTTCGTTGCTGTGCGCGGGCTTTTTCTAGTTTCGGCGAGCAGGGGCTACTCTTCGTTGCGGTGCGCGGGCTTCTCACTGCAGTGGCTTCTCTTGTCGCGGAGCACGGGCTCTAGGCATGTGGGCTCAGTAGTTGTAGCGCATGGGCTCAGTAGTTGTGGCTCGTGGGCTCTAGAGCGCAGGCTCAGTAGTTGTGGCACATGGGCTTAGTTGCTCCGCGGCATGTGGGAATCTTCCCGGACCAGGGCTTGAACCCGTGTCCGCTGCATTGGCAGGCGGATTCTTAACCATTCGCCACCAAGGAAGCCCCTGAATCAGAATCTTGATGGGGCAAACTAGGGTAGGGCACCTGCCCTGTATTTTGAAAGGCTATGTAGTTAATTACTCCATAGACAACCAGAAGCCCCTTTCTGTATTTGAAACTATTGATATCATGTTAATAAACCAAGGAGCCTGTGTAAGTTTGAGAGCAAGATACTTCAATTAGTTTTATTTAACTGTTTAAGTCAAATATTTGTTGTGGACCTTGATACAGTAGGCACTCTGTCAGGTATGGGATATGGGGTGATTGGTTGTATAATTAACCATAGGTAGATATTGTGGTCATACTTTGTTGTTTAATGTAAATGTAGATACATAACAACTCGACATGAGGGAAACCTTTTATTATTATAAAGGAATTTTAGGACAGAAAGCATTTATAAAGGCCTATATTAAGGCCTGTTCAATAGACTTTGGCCTTTTTTCTTTAAAGAAAAAAAAGAAAAACATACACGTTTTTTCCATTCAAAGGAAAATCTTATAAGTTACGAGGCATATCATCTTTATACTATTTTAAAATAACTAATCTTGCTGACAGTGTTACTGGATTCCTTCTACTTTACCATTAAGATGCTGTGGGATAGTTAAATAGTGTAGGTTTCTCCACTTACCACTAGATGTCAGAATATGCTTACATATTGTCACATGACTTTCAGGACCAGTGTGCCAATAAGAAAAATTCTGACTTCTGGCATATTTCATTTCTGTTGATGTATTCATACATTCATACATGTACTCATCAGACTTTGAAATAAATACTTCAGTTGTACAAGAAAGTAGTTGTCAGTGTTATATATTATTTTTTGGTATTACTAAACCATTTGTAAGTTGCTGTTTCATGATGATTAACCCATATCTCATGAAATCAAATACGACAGAATCTCAAATGTATGACAGTAACTCCATAAAGCTTTCTAAACATCTCCTCCCTCTAACGTTTCTGTTATAATCATTTCCTAAAAATTTAGAGTAGGAAAGATTAGAGATTATATAATCTGGTAAGCCTCACATGGGTACTGTATATATTATAAGTTCGTAAGGGACTTTTAAAAGCTATGTGGATTCTTTTTGCCAGAGTGTAATATAGCCATGTCCAGAAGTAAACTTCTCCGGACTGAAAAATCACTAAGTATCCTAAGAGTTCTTTGAGTGAGAGATGTTCCTGAGGGAAGAGAGTTGTGCAAATAAATGGCATGAGGGCAGAAAAAATGGTTGAGAAGCACTGACTTTGATGACTTCCATTTATAGCTTCTCTTTCCTCTAGTAAGGTCCGGGGGGATCAGGAACTTCAAGACCAAAGCCAGTTCTTGGAGATGGGTAGCTATTTTTGAATAACTGGAAGTATATTTATCTGAGGAAAAGGTCAAAAAACCTCATTGGAAGAGGGAACCTCAGGTCAAAGCTAGAAAAACACTGTGAAATCAGACCCAGGGGCATCTACTGGTCCAAAAACAGGCTCTGGAGCTGGGTAAGATACAGGACTATGTCGTAAAATTCTATATCTTCAGGATCTGCGCCTTGACCAGGAATGGGATTCTCTTTTATTGAGTGCTATCTGCTTGATGCCAGTATATGTCTCTGAAGTTACAGATGAAGCTTTGTAGAGTAGAGGAAACAGAACTTGAAAGCTTTAAAAACGACTAAGCTGAAGTCTCCTGATAGTAACCTGATATTCTGCAGTATTAAAGGGAATGGCATATCACATTAGTTATCTCTTGCTACAAAACGGATGACCCCAGAACATCGTAGATTAAAACAGTGTTTATTGTCTCACAGCTTCTGTGGTTCAGGAATCTGAGCACAGCTTAGTTATGTCTTTTGTCTTTAAGGACTCTTTAAGGCTGCAGTCATACCAGGACGTGACTGGGGAAAGGTTCACTTCCAAGCTCATTCATGTGCTTGTTGGCAGGATTCAGATCCTTGCGGGCTGTTGACCTGAGGGTCTCGGTTACTCATTGGCTGTTGTCCAGAAACCGCCCTCAGTTCCTTGCCACGTGGACCTTTTTATAAGGGAGCTCACAAAATAGCAGCTGATTCATCACAGTGAGCAAGCAAGAAGAACCAGAGAGAGAGAGAACACAAGGAAACAATGTAGGCTTCACAGTCTTTTATAACCCAATCTCAGAAGTGAGTTTGGAACCTAATCACATTCTCTTGGTTAGAAGCAAGTCACTAGGTCCAGACCGCACTCAAGCGAGGAGGGGATTATACATGATATGGATACCAAGAGGTGGGGATCACTGGGGCCAGTGGACAAGCTGCCTAGCACACAAACTTACTGGTGTCTCCTCTGATTACATGGTGCCCTGGCCATACTGGTTGTTAAATATTTTTAATAGCGTCTCTGGTTTCACAGATTTTTGTCAAAATTGGAGCTAAAATTCATGTCAATTTTTGATACTCATGTTCTTCATAACCAAATAATACGTGTATATGTAGAAGAACATAAACATCTTACCAGGGGACAAACTCCGTAAGGATCCTTGTGGTGTTTGAATTTTTTTCTCATGGTTGATTTTTTTTTTTTTTTTTAGTACCTAACATAGTGCCAGGCACTCATTAAATGTTTGTTGAATTAAAGGGCTCATAAGATGTTTTATCAAATTATAAACTAAGATGAAATTAGCTTCCTTTTTCTTTAGAAAGAGCAACACAGTTTGGAGAAAAGAGAGAGAAGCCAAGGCTGATATGAACAAACACCTCCCATCTAAATAAATCTAATAGGCTTCAGTGCTTTACGTCATTGCTAAAATTCACCATTAGGCTCTCAAAAGGAGAGTGGTGAGTTGAGTCCTTGGGTCGCTCTTTCCTTAGAATGTTTCTTACACCTTTAACATCCCTCCGTGGTCTGACTCACTTGCTTTCATGGTGCTCTGTCTCTTTGAATCCAGCACACTGAGCTGGAAATCATTATCCTCTACCTTAAAGCAGCGGCCACCCTTTCCCCTCAGTTCACCTTATCCTTTGCAATGCTTTCTCCTGGATTTCTAGTTTTCAAACCTTAAAGTTAGGTTTCAACCCTTCCTCTTCCCTATTTTCTTTTTGTACTAAGTTACCAAATCATCTTTATTCTCTCCTTTTCACTTCCTTCCCACCATAATCTGTCTTACAGTAGACTGTAGTCCCCCTAAGGCAAGCTCTCTGCCTTCTCCATTCTCTGCTTCTTTGCTAGCTAGGTCTTCCTTAAACCACGATTATGTTGTGTCTCTCCCCTGCCCGCCCCCAGCTCACACACATTTAATGCTCCAATGATAAATAATGATAAAGTCTTCACTCTTTCCCTTGACATTCATGACCCTCTACTTACCATTTCTTCCATTTTAGTACCCTATCACTCTTTGACCTAAGCACTCCATATTTTCATCTGCCTACCTTTCTTCATGCTCTCCTCTCTCTGCTTCTCAGTTCATATATTTGTTTCTCTGACAAAGTGTCAGGGATAGATCAAGTTTTTGTGGGTCTGATGCTTAGTCCTCCTGGGACCCTCTTTAAGAAAAAGAACACAAAATTCAGAGTACAGAATTAGGGACAGAGCATTGGAAAGGGCCCCAACAAATGAGGGGCCCTGAAGCTTAAACTTCATTAGCTTCGCGGTACATCAGCCTCAGTCCCCCCAGTCTTGACTGTGCTTTAGCCAAAGATTATGCAGTGCAGCCAGTGGCTCCTCTGTGAAGCCTTCTCTGCTGACCCCAGCCAACGCTAATAATCACAAATCAACTGGCTAAAGGCAAGGATCTTGTCTTGCGCTACTTTACAGTCTCTGAGTCTTATAATTTGAATTTATTAATTACTAAAGAAGTAATAGTTCTTTATCAAATTATTACAAAGGTAATCGCATAGAGTTAAAATTTTTTACGTACATGTTAGTTTTTTCTTAAACAGTTGTTCTCAAAATGCTAAGCTGCTTTCGGAGCCCAGGGTAAGTTTCTGTTATACACTGTAGAAAATTATACGAATGAAATTTCTTTATAGAGTAGTACGTGTTCTGTGTTTATATGTGTCCTAACCTTAGTTTTAGACGTCAGCTTTTATAACCACTTACGATCTTTGTAGTTGGTATGTAATAGATGGGAAGATGTATTATTCTAAGAAAACGTTTTTTTTTTTTTTTTTTAATTTTATTTATTTATTTATTTATGGCTATGTTGGGTCTTCGTTTCTGTGCGAGGGCTTTCTCCAGTTGCGGCAAGCGGGGGTCACTCTTCATCGCGGTGCGCGGGCCTCTCACTGTCGCGGCCTCTCTTGTTGCGGAGCACAGGCTCCAGACGCGCAGGCTCAGTAGTTGTGGCTCACGGGCCTAGTTGCTCCACGGCATGTGGGATCTTCCCAGACCAGGGCTCGAACCCGTGTCCCCTGCATTGGCAGGCAGATTCTCAACCACTGCGCCACCAGGGAAGCCCCTAAGAAAACGTTTTTATAGGACGTGAAAATCTTCCAGTGCTTGATAATTATTCAGAAAATTCTGTACTGAGATTTATTTACGTCGCTGTTCTTCAGAGTTTGTACCTGTTTGTGAGAGACCTCTGTTATTTTCTGTGCGTGTACTTTGCTGTTCCAGGACTCGCCCAGGAAGGCCTTTTTCGGGTGAATGGCAACGTCAGGGTGGTGGAACAGCTTCGATGGAAGTTTGAGAGTGGGGTGCCCGTGGAGCTGGGGAGGGACGGCGACGTCTGTGCCGCGGCCAGCCTGTTAAAGCTCTTCCTGAGGGAGCTGCCGGAGGGCGTGATCACCTCGGCACTGCAGCCTCGGTTCATTCAGCTCTTTCAGGGTCAGTACGCTGAATCCTTCTACGAATTAAAGCAATTTTAGTTTTCAGCTAACACTAAGGTTTTAAATATTTAAATTCTAAATATTAAAATAGGATGTTAAATATTTGTGGTCTCTCCATAACCATCATCTAGCTATTTCACTCTAGATCTTCATCTTCTGCCCTAAAATAATGCCAAACTGACGATGAAATACCATTATATTAAATGTAATTTCTAAGACTATTGGCATATGAATACATAAATAACATAATATTGAAAAGCTCTGATGCTTTGGGCCCAAAGAAATTCTTTGCTGACTGCTTAGTGACTGCCATGGAAGTATTGATACTAAGACTGAGGCATGAAGTTCTATGTAGGAAATATTAATTAATTAAATTGTGTTTGGTTAGTGACCTTTGAGACCGAAAAGTCACTGGTGGGCTTTCCTTATAAGCAAGACTGAGTCCTAAAACAGTAGTTGTTTTACATAACTGAGGTTAAAATTGATTTTTTAAATGTTCTTAAACATCTTTTTTTCACTGCAGTATAGTTCATTTGCAATATTATATTAGTTTCAGGTGTACAACATAGTGATTCAAAATGTTTATATGTTATACTCTATTTAAAGTTATTATAAAATATTGGCTATATTCCCTGTGCTATACAGTATATCCTTGTAGCTTATTTATTTGATAAATAGTAGTTTGTACTTCTTAATCCTCTACCCCAACCTATCTTGCCCCTTCCCTCTTCCTTCTCCTTACTGGTAACCACTAGTATGTTCTCTATATCTGTGAGTCCGTTTCTGTTTTGTTATGTGTATTCATTTGTTTTATTATTTTAGATTTCACATTTAAGTGATAAGACAGTATTTGTCTTTCTCTGTCTGACTTATTTCACTAAGCATAATACCCTCTAGGCCCATCCATGTTGCTGCCAAGGCAAAATTTCATTCTTATTTTATGGCTGAGTAGTATTCCATTGTATATGTGTATGTATTAAATATATATACCACATCTTCTTAATCCATTCATCTATTGATGGACACTTAGTTTGCTTCCATATTTTGGCTATTGTAAATAATGCCACTGTGAACGTTGGGGTGCATATATCTTTTCAAATTAGTGTTTTCATTTTCTCTGGATATATACCCAGGAGTGGGATTGCTGGATCATATGGTAGTTCTATTTTTAGTTTTTTGAGAACCCTCCATACTGTTTTCCATAGTGGCTGCACCAATTTACATTCCCCCAACATTGTACAAGGGTTCCCTTTTCTCCACATCCTCACCAACATATGTTATTTGTGTTCTTTTTGATAATGGACATTCTGACAGGTATGAGGCGATAGCTTGTTGTGGTTTTGATTTGCACTTCTCTAATGATTAGCGATGTTGAGCATCTTTTCATATGCCTATTTGGCCATGTGTATGTATTTGGAAAAATATCTATTCAGGTCTTCTGGCCATTTTTTAATCGGTTCTTTTGATGTTGAATTATATGAGCTATTTATATGTTTTGGATATTAATCCCTTATTGGTCATATCTTTTGCAAATATTTTGTCCCATTTAATAGGTTGTCTTTTCATTTTGTCAATGGTTTCCTTTGCTGTGCTGAAGCTTTTAAGTTTAATTAGGTCCCAGTTGTTTATTTTTGCTTTTGTTTCCTTTGCTTTAGGAGACAGCCCAAAAAAATATTGCTGCAATTTATGTCTGTGTTTTGCCTATGTTTTCTTCTAGGAGTTTTATGGTTTTGGTCTTACATTTAGGTCTTTAATCAGTTTGAGTTTATTTTTTATATGGTGTGAGAAAATGGTCTCATTTCATTCTTTTACATATAGCTGTCTAGTTTTCCCAGCACTGCTTCTTTTTTTTTTTTAATTATTAGCACCTTTAACTATTATTTATTTATTTATTTATTTATTTGGCTGTGTTGGGTCTTCGTTTCTGTGCGAGGGCTTCCTCTAGTTGTGGCAAGCGGGGGCCACTCTTCGTTGCGGTGCATGGGCCTCTCACTATCGTGGCCTCTCTTGTTGCGGAGCACAGGCTCCAGACGCGCAGGCTCAGTAGTTGTGGCTCACGGGCCTAGTTGCTCCGTGACATGTGGGATCTTCCCAGACCAGGGCTCGAACCCGTGTCCCCTGCATTAGCATGCAGATTCTCAACCACTGCACCACCAGGGAAGCCCCCAGCACCACTTCTTGAAGAAACTGTCCTTTCCCCATTATACTGTCCTTTCCCCTTGCCTCTTTTGTCATATTAATTGATAACAAGTGTGTGGGTTTGTTTCTGGGCTCTCTATTCTGTTCCATTGATCTATATGTCTGTTTTTGTGCCAATACCCTACTATTTTGATGACTATAGCTTTGTAGTATAGTCTGACATCAGGGAGCATGATACCTCCAACTCTGTTCTTCTTTCTCAAGATTGCTTTGGCTATTCAGGATATTTTGTGTTTCCATACAATTTAGAAGTCTTCTAGTTCTGTGAAAACACCCATTGGTATTTTGATAGGGATTGCTTTGAATCTTTAGATTGCTTTGGGTAGTATAGTCATTTTAACAATATTAATTCTTCCAATCCATGAACACTGTATATCTTTTTATCTGTGTCATCTTCAGTTTCTTTCATCAGTGTCTTACAGTTTTCCAAGTACAGATCTTTTACCTCCTTAGTTAGATTTAGTCCTAGATATTTTATTCTTTTTGATGCATTGGTAAGTGGGGTTGTTAACTTCTCTTTCTGATTGTTGTTAGTGTACAGAAATGCAACAGATTTCTGTATATTAATTTTGCGCCCTGAAACTTTACCAAATTCATTGACGAGCTCTAGTAGTTTTTTGGTGGTGTCTTTAGGATTTTCTGTGTATAGTATCAGGTCATCTGCAAATAGTGACAGCTTTACTTCTTCCTTTCCAGTTTGGATTCTTTTTATTTCTTTTTATTGACTGATTGCTGTGACTAGGACTTCCAATACTGTGCTGAATAAAAGTGGTAAAAGTGTGCATCCTTGTCCTGTTCCTGATCTTAGAGGATATGCTTTCAGCTTTTCACTGAGTGTGATGTTAGTTATGGGCTTTTTGTATACAGTCTTTATTATGTTGAGATTCATTTCCTCTATACCCACTTTGTGGAGAATTTTTATCATAAGTGGATGTTGAATTTTGTCAAAAGGTTTTTCTGCATCTATTGAGATGATCATATGATTTTTATTCAATTTGTTAATGTGGTGTATCACATTGATTGTATTATAAGGTGGTTTTAAATGAAGAATCTTCATTTTTCAAGGTACTAATTTTAGGCATAATCATTATTGAGTTCTCCCTCCTAAATACAGGAAGAAAGATGATTTAGCTTTGAAAAGCCATTTCTTTCCCTTTTTTTGCCAAGTTAGGGTGAAAATGGGAAATGTATTTTATAAGAGTGTTAGATACCAGATTAAGAAGGATGTTACTTAAAGCCACATTCCTTTAAAGCAGTGGTATAACTATTCATATGTAGTATGCTAAAGAATGAGTAAGTGAGAAGGCCATGTTGTATTCTATTGAAAAACAGGAATAAAATATGAAAGCAAAAATTGCAGAACTGTTTGTCTGTTATGGTTTTCTTCAGTGCTTTTAAGTTTTTTATCAGTAAGTTACATTTTAAAATAATTGCTACAAAAGCAAGTTGAAGATTTACAATATTGTGCGCTTAATACAAAATATTTAGTAATCAAATATTTAGTATTACAAAGAATCTTTGTTACTCTTAATATTATATCTTATCATTTATAATACTATAATTATATATTATTATAACTTAAAATACTATAATCATAATATTATCTTATTGTACTACTACTGCTTGTGAATACTTGTGAATTTTAAAAGTGTTTATCACATTTCCTAGAATAGCTTTCATTTGATAATGAGAATGCACTGTTGTTTTTTTTTTTAATTTTTACATTATAGTAATGTGTTATAATTCAAGTTTTCTTTGTAAATTATCATTCATGACATGTTTTCTTGGTGGCTAAAAAGTTGATATGCATCAGAAAAAGCAAGGGGTATCATTCTCATAGAAGTAAGACTGCTTATTTAGTCAGCCTTGGGGGTTGTGTGATTGTGCACAAATAACAAATTCTGAATGGGGCAGAAAAACTAATTTTTGCTTTATTGGTAGTATTCTCTCATTCCTTGAAAACCTCTGAGGTTAGATCTGAGAAGTTCAGTAAAGGAAGTACTAATGAAGTACTTACAAGTTAGGTAAGCTGCTAAGTAGAGGGAATAAAGTACGTCTTAGGTGCCAGACAGTATAGCCTTTATAAAATAAACTTCCCTCTTTAATAGTCCAGGTAGAAAACATGCAAGTAGGGCTTCTGAGCTTCTGCTGGTTCACCCTGCGCACAGCACTCTCACAGTAGAGGGTACCCGCTGCAACTGGTCACTCCAAAGCCAGAGGTTGAAGGCTCTTTGCAGACTCACTAAGCAGATATTACACTTGGCCTGTTATAATATTCTCATCTCTTTTCTGTTAGACAATAATATATAATAAAATTTTTTGATACAATTTCCCTAGTAAAGACAACACTATTTTTATATATTCAATCCTTATGACACCAGATTAAATCTTTTTTTTTGATAGTCTGTCACAAATCAATGCCAGATTTCTTTTTTTAAAAAAATGTTGTGGGCCTTCGAATTGTATCCTGTATAAAGAGCAAGCTATTTGTGATTGAATATAACTTAAAATTTTTCAGCTCAAGCTCATCTCTTCCATACTTTAGAGGATGGAATTCTGGAGCCCCAACTTAGTATATTTTTAGACATTTAAGCTAATCCACAAGTGCCACCAAGGACGGCACGACTGCCGCCTGTGAGCAAACCCGTGCTCTAGATCACCCTTTGATCTTATAGGTCAACAGTGGCCCCCTGTGTGCATGCACATTTAGATTCTTTCCTCTTTATAAAAAATTATCAGCTTTAGATAATTATCAACTTTAGACTTTGTCTAGTGTCTAAAGCTCTGAGACTGTATATATTTTTAGTTAGCAAACCAATATACCTGCCTACCAGGTGTTATCAAAAAGTTCTATCTAAAGTTGATTTCTGCCAGAGCCTTTTGCTTCTGTCAGATGCCTGCTTTAGACAATTCATCTTTAAGAGAGAGACTCTAAAGGATCTTCAGTGATTATCCTTTTCTGTTGTCATGTTAAACCTATCTCTGATTGTACCAACTTGCCTTCCTTTATTTAGGTTTCCAGTATAATTGTCTCAGTTTGGCTATATTCCATGACTTCTGATATTTTATCCTTATCTTGGTGGGCCGGTAATAGATCTATTTTTTATTTTAATAATTTCAGATGTGTTTGGGGAATAAATATGAATGTCAAGCAATAAAATGATTTTAGGATAGGATTCATTTAATTTAGAATTAACTAGAAATCCCTTTACAGTATTTGAATGCTCTCTATTGAAAAATCTTCTATAATGTAAATACAAATATTTCTGCCTCATAATGGAATATTCTTTTTGCTGTTTGAGTTGGATCAATCCATCAATATTTATTTAACACCATCTACTTATATACTGGATGGTCCCAAGAAATAAAAGATTAAACTTCTTGACTTCAAGGAGTGTGCTATTTAATTGAGGAGGTAGAATGTATGTTGCATACCTTCTGTAGTCCTTCAGATGAGTAATGCATTCAGTTGGTGATCACAAGGAGAGGAGGAAGCCAATCTGGATTATGGTAATCAGAGAATACTTGGTGAAAAAAGTAAAACTGGGGTATGTAAAATCAATTTGAATGGAGAGGAAAATCTTCTAGGTGAGGAAAGGGCGTGAGTAAAAACACTGTCAGTGTAAGACAGGAATGTCTGACAGAGTTGTCCATAGCTAAAGGAAATTTGCCAAATATATAATTTAAAAAGTAGGTTGAGACTAGGTGGTAGAGGGTCTTGAACGTTAGGCTGAAGGAACTAATATTTATCTGTAAGTAGTAAGTACTTGAAGAAAGAAGTCATATGATGGAAGCAGTATTTCAGGCTGTGCTGTGTAAGATGGTTGGATGGGGAGAGGCTGGGTGCAGGGGGACTATCTAGAATACTGGCAGAAATCTTGGTCCTAACGACCTGTATCTGATAAGTAATAGGCAATGGAATATTTTTTTAAATCTGGGGTAAATATACATAATGTAAAATTGATCATTTTAACCATTTTAAAGTATACAGTTCAGTGACATTAAGTGCATTCCCAGTGTTGTACAGCTATCACCACTACCCATTACCAGAACTTTCTCATCATCCCAAACAGAAACTGGTAATGGAATTTTAAAGGAAGGTTACCAGAGACAGAGATATTAGAGAGAAAACATGAGCAGAAACATGATAGCTGATAATTAGAGGGTGAGCATAAGAAAGGAGTGAAAGATAACCCTAAGTTTTGAGTTTAGGTGACTTGAAAAACTGTGGGACGAGTAGCATGGTGGCCTGACTCTGGTGGCCATAACTTTGGTGAAGCCCACAGAAATGGCACCTGGGAAGGCCACAGCAGCAGAGGGCATTTATTAAACTTTTGTGAATGGAAACAATTAAATTAGGAAGGAAATTCTGAGGCAAGGTTGACATAGCACTGGGGAGAGCTCCCTGCCAACTCCTGTGCTTTGACAAAGCTTAAAGCAACTAACGTTGTTTTGTCTTCAGTAATTCAAATCTTTTCTATCTGTACCTAGGGTGGGTCTTAACATTTTATAAAATACTTCAGCCTGGTAGACTTGATCTTTTGTCCTGAAATGAAGAAGCCCAGTCTTCAACTTTCTAGGAACCTTCTGTGACTGACTAATGCTCCTTCTCTACCTTCAGGTGAATTTGGGACTTAGCCCAAAGGCTCAGATGCTATTAGCTTGGTAGGATCTGATGATCTCTTTGTGGGGACTTTATTGTCTGTCTCCTATCTCAGAGATCCAGCTGTTGTTATTGAAGAAAGAGGAGAGATCCTGATGTGGCATCTTAGTAATTGGTCTGTTAATAACAATAATGGAAGTCAAGAAGGGAAGATTATGGGGCCATGATGAGGAACTCATTTTAAATGGATAAAATGAACATCAGTGCTTGGGAGAGGGGTATCAGGGCTGAAGATGTGAACTTTATAGTCACCTTTGTAGAGTTAACCATGTTCATACTTATAATCCTGAGCACCACTTACATGTGGAGAATATTGTAGCTGTAAATGGATGACAGCAAGGGGATTTTATATGCCTTTCATCATGATTTAAGTACCTTTTCTGTGCCAAGATTTCACCTAGAGGCTTTACATATGTGTGCCTTCCAAACTCCATTACAGCTACTCCTACAGATACTTCATAGATAAGAAAAGTGAAGTTTGGGGAGGGTAAGTTACTTACCAAAGAGCAAGCAGCTAGAATGTGCAGAGCTAGGATCTGCCTGACTCCGAAGCCCAAGCTTTTTCCATCATACCGTGCGTATAAGTCAGCTCAGGCTGCCATAAAAGAATACCACAGACTGGGAGACTTAACCAACAGAAATGTATTTTCTCACAGTTCTGGAGACTGGAAGTCCAAGATCAAGGTGCTGGCCAGGATAGTTTTTGGAGCTCTCCTGAGCTTGCAAGTGGTGCCTTCTCACTGCTGCCTCCCATGGCCTTTCCTGTGTGTCTGCTCTCCTGCCTCTTCCCCTTCTTGTAAGGACATCAGTTCTTTTGGATTAGAGCCTCAGCTTTATGACCTCACGCAACCTTAATTACCTTTGTAAAAGCCCCGCCTCTACATACAGTCACGTTGGGGGTTAGGGCTTCAGCTTGTGAATTTTGTAGGGACGAAATTTAGTCCATAACACTACTTTTTTTTTTTTTTTTTAATAAGACATTCTCTTTTTACCAACTTTTTTTTTTTTTTAAACTTTGGGTTTATTTATTTATTTATGGCTGTGTTGGGTCTTCGTTTCTGTGCGAGGGCTTTTCTCTAGTTGCGGCGCGCGGGGGCCACTCTTCATCGCGGTGCGCGGGCCTCTCACTACCGCGGCCTCTCTTGTTGCGGAGCACAGGCTCCAGATACGCAGGCTCAGTAGTTGTGGCTCACGGACCTAGTTGCTCCGCAGCATGTGGTATCTTCCCAGACCAGGGCTCGAACCCGTGTCCCCTGCATTGGCAGGCAGATTCTCAGCCACTGCGCCACCAGGGAAGCCCCATAACACTACTTTTAAAAACTTATCACAGTTTGGTATATGTATGATTAAAAATTAATTAGTAAAATGCCTACAGTGGGTGCTAACTAGGTAGTCTCTGGTATAGAAATCATGACTACAGAATTGATGTTTTTTTTCTTGGAAATCTTTAAAGATGACTAGCAGAGCTAGGATTAAGGAATGAGTTTAAAACAAATGATAAGCTGTGGAAAAAAATGTTACTGGGGTGTGTGTTCGTTTTTTGTATAGATAATTTTCTGTATTTTTGTTTGTATTTTAATATTGATTCTCTTTAAGAATTTATTCCTTTTAGTGATAATAGGTGCTAGTGACTCCTCACTGCATAATACCTAGAAGATATTTTATTTATATAACCTCTTTTGATCCCAGCATCAACTCTAATGAGGTACAGATAGGATAATCTTCATTTTGAAGAAAGAAATTATAGCATGTGGCTTAGAGCATAGGCTCTGGGTCCATTCTGACTAGTTACAAATCTGTTTGCCCACCGCCCGCTGCACTGGTATGGACAGGCTACTTAGCCTTTCTGTGCCTTAGTATATTAGGTATCTATTGTTACGTAACAATTTTCTTAAAACTACTATAAACATGTATTTTCTGTGATAGTTTCTGTGGGCTAGGAATTCAGGTGTGGTTTAGTTAGGCAGCACTAGTTCAGAGTCTGTCAGGGAGTTGCTCTCAAGAGTTGTCAAAGGGCTGCAATTATCTGAAGGCTTGACTGGGGCTGGGAGATCTGCTTCTAGGGTGGTTCATTCACATGGCTGGCAATTTAGTGCTGGCTCTTGGTGAGAAGCCTCAGTTCCTTTCTCTATGGGCCTCTCCTGATGGCTGCTTGAGTGTTCTCATAACATGTCACTGGCTTCCCCCAGAGTAAGCACATCAAGAGAGATGAAGGCTATCTTTTCAATGACCTAGCCCCAGAAGTCAAATAGCATCATTTGTCCCACATTCTGTTCATTAGGAGGAAGTCCTTAATCTGGCCCATATTCAAGAGGAGAGGAATTAGGCACCATCTTTTGAAGGAAGAAGTGTCAGACTTTGTGGACATTGTGAAACCACCACACTTAGTTTCCCTAACTGTTGTCGTAGTTTGTTCATAGTAGTGTTTACTTCCTGAGTTTGTTGTGGATACTGAGTTTATCCATTAAAGCACTTAAAACAGTGTCAGTCATATATGTTTAATAAATGTTAAGTTAGTGCTTCTCAACTGTGGAAGCCCAGAAGAATTATCTGGGAAGCTTTGAAAAATCCCAGAGATCATTACATCCTACGCCAATTAAATCATCATCTCTAGAGATGAGACACAGGCATCCATAGTTCTAATGCAGTCTTCCTTCCCTGTACTTATGTCCCAGTTTATCCTCAACCCTCGCTTCCACCCCTTGGTTTCTTAGTTATACGAAGACAAACCATTTAGTATGATTTCCCTCAAGTTTTCCACTTTTAACCTTAAAATTGATTTCTTTATCCTTTCTGTATCCTAACTTCCCTGTCTCTTAAAAAAAAATTACAAAAGAATAAGTGCACCTACCTGCCTAATGATTAAGCAGGAGGAAGGAAAAGGGACAAAATGAGTTCCAGTTTGGAGTTAAATGAAGATTTCAAAATTCTTGCCCAAGTTAATTGAAACTACTTGAAGTTTTGATTGTTGGTTGAGCTGGTAAATCACACAATATGGACCATATCTTCCAGAAATTCATTTGGGAATATTTTTGGAATGGCTACCAGTTATCAATTTTTATTTTTAAAAATATTTTATATAATTTTAATGAAAGCATAAGCCTGCAAATATGGCCTGTTATATATAGTACAGGACTTTTTTTTATATTAAATCAGTGATTGAAAAATTTTCAATTATTAAATTGAGGTGGAGGCATTGTTTGGTATTTTACTGATCACATAGAAAAGTAGGATACTGTCCTGCCAACAGTGAGCTTACAGTTTTATTAGGGAACTAGAACATGTACACAGAGAGCCAGGATACACAGAATAAAGTGGGGTTGACAGCAAGGAATCATTTCTAAGTCAGATGATAAGGAGGGTTTATGGAAGAAGGAATTAGTACTTGAGCTGGGCTTTGGAGGGCTGGTAGAATTCCCACAGAAGGTGTTCGTTTAGGAAGAAAGAATTACAGGAGCAAAGGTGTTTGGAAAACAGAGGTACGTGATTGCAACAGTGAGCACAGTGTGTGTTCAGGAAGGTGGGGGGAATGGGTAGTTAATATAATTGGGTTTGGTGGTTTGTCAGTAACATTATTAATCAAATACTGAAGTGGCACATTGTTAAGTGATTTTATTACTCTCAATAAAATTCATCATCTTATTGCTTTTGACATATTTTCCTTTATTTAAAGAAATATTTTTGTCAAACTAATACATGCATACGGTTTTATTAAAAAATCAAACAAAATTGAAAGATTTTTATAGAAAACCCCTACACACCCTTTGGCAGCCCTTAATTTTCTTTCCCAGAGCAAATCAGTTTTCACTTATCTAGCTGTTCTTTTGGTATTTGCTTCCATTTGATAATAAAATGTTTTATCTTGATCTCTCACTTTCAGACATCATCTCATTGCTTCCACTTACGAAATATGCGGAATTAGCTGTTACATTGTTACTTACTCCAGTATCGTTCTATCATAATTTTAGCTGAATTCATAATTAATTTTTACCTTGTTAAGACTATGTGAGGGTGTGTGCCTGTGTGAGGTGCGTTGCCTGATGTTAATATTTGTCTGAGGTTTATAGAAAATTATGTGAATGAAAACATATCTGCAGTTTTTTTCAAATTGCTCCAACAAATCCACCATTACCTATTTTTTTCAAAACATCGCATAATTTATCAATTCTTTATTTATTTCTGGGGCGATTCCTCTTTGGCCCTTTTGCTTCTTCTCCCCCGGTAGTAGGTGTCACCCTGAGCCTCCCACACCAGTCTTCCTGGACCTGCTCTCCCCTGCAGTCCCTTCTCGTCTATTGTGTTGGACACTCAGCAGATCCCTTCAACCTGGAAAATATTGTCTTTTGGTCTTGGAAATGTACCTGTCTTTAGCTTGTGTTGTGCCTTTAGAGGTTTGATCATTTTCTTTTAATTCTGTTCTCTGTGAAATTCAGTCAACTTTATTTTCCAACCTTGTTTGTTTAAATTTTAGCTTTTCGATTTTAATAGCCAACATATTTATGCTCTGTTTCAAAGTACTCTGTTTTATAGCATTCTATTCTTATTCTTTCTGAGATACAAATAAGGCTTTTGGTGGTATGTGCTTGTTTGTTTTTGGTTTGGTTTTCTCCCCTTTATATTTCTTTTTGTATCTCTTTACTCAAACATATGAGGATCTTTGGCTGCTGTGATTTAGGAATAACATTTTGCATGTGGGCCGGTGGGCTTGTCTACTGGTGTATCTCACTTCAGGTAGAGTAGATGGTGGGGATATAGAGAAATCTAGCTGTTTCGTTGGGGACCCACAAATGTCAATGTGTGGATATATTTTTCTCTTCAGCCATTGAGTTCCTCAGGAGCAGGAGTGGGAGGGAGGTGGGAAGTAAGTTCTTAGCACATTTCCGTTAGTTCTTAGCACATTTTCACTGATCTTTACGTTTTCCACTGTGTTCCTTGCTCTAGCCCTTAGCTATCTCAGATGTCCAAGAACACACTGACATTATGAAGAGCCTAAACTTCAGCACTCCTGCCTGCCGGCACGCTCGCCTGGGTACTCAGGGTGGCGGGAGCTCCCTGGAGCCTGACGGGCTTTCACACAGCCTGTCTGTTTCAGTCACTCGCATTCACTTCCAAATGGCTTTGAAATCTCATCTCCTTCTGTCTTCTCTGCTGTTCTTTTTTTGCTTGCAGGCGCTCATACTTTTTAAACATCATTTTACTGTCATTTTAGTGGGGCCTTGGGAAGAATACGTGATCAGTTCGTCTCTTTAAATGGACATTCTTCTTTGCCTCCCCCCGCATACTTGATTTTAAATGGGATAGAATTTTATAATAGCTGTTCAAACAATGTGTGAGAGTTAAGTACCTGTGAATTTTAGCTTATGAGCATTTGATAATTGAGACAGCATCTGTTTTTCTTAAGAAAACCACCCGAGTAATGCCATTTTAATCAGCACAGTGCCTAATTGTAAAGAAATCTAATTTCATACACCGACTTGCGCTTGAGTCTTGTGCTGGTTTTCTTCATTACGTGAGGTATTCACTAGATAAGTTTGAGTTAAGGCTGTCTTTTATCTATTGATATATATCATAATGCTACTTGTACTGTTTGATGTTAGCTGGGTGGTTTTGCCTTGCAAATTTTAAAGTACTATGCAGATGTTGGCTAGTTACAATACTAGTTCTTAAGTCATTACTCCTTGGGTAGAGTGAGCTCCAGAGGAAGCGTATGAAATATTTCCTTCCCTAGGTTCATTCTTTCTTATTGAGTTCCTTTTCTTTCAAAATTATTCAGCCCTCACAAATTTGTTTCTATGAAAAAGAGAATCATTATATTAAACTCCAAGTTTAAGCCCTTTCCATTTTCAGCATATGCCTTTTAGGTTTTCTATAAGCAATGCCAAATATATAAATTATGCATTTTTTCTGGGTAAAGACCTAAACTCAGAGCAGAAAGCATGGCCATTTGCATATCTGTCCAAGCTGCCAATCAGTCAGATGTGTGAACCCTCCACTGGAATAAATGAGAAATGTGGTGCCAGGAAACCCAGGTTTCCACACATGACTTTATACATTTTGATGATATTCCAGTTTGGTTCTGCTTCCATCCACATCCATGTGACAGGAAAAGCCTCATTCTTGTTTATAATCCCCTATAATCTCTAAGATTGTAGATCCAGATAACTAGATGATCGTTTGTTTGCTGAGTACACATATAAATATTTTCCTCTTAGTGACCTTTGACGCTGTGAGGTAGTATTAGGTACAGAGAGGGATTATGCAAATTTGGGGAGAGAGGTCATGACTGAGCAAAGTTATTCTTTTTTTTTTTTTTTTTTTTTTTTTATTTATTTTATTTTTGGCTGCGTTGGGTCTTTGCTGCTGCACGCAGGCTTTCTCTTGTTGCGGCGACCAGGGGCTACTCTTTGTTGCGGTGTGCGGGCTTCTCATTGTGGTGGCTTCTCTTGTTGCGGAGCACAGGCTCTAGGCGTGCAGGCTTCAGTAGTTGCAGCACACGGGCTCAGTAGTTGTGGCTCGCAGGCTCTAGAGTGCAGGCTCAGTAGTTGTGGCACACGGGCTTAGTTGCTCCGTGGCATGTGGGATCTTCCCGGATCAGGGCTCAAACCCGTGTCCCCTGCATTGGCAGGCGGATTCTTAACCACTGCGCCACCAGGGAAGCCCGAGCAAAGTTATTCTGCATTAGAACAACTGGTCTTGAGGTACGCGTGTGAATACGTGTGTATGTAAACTTACTGAAATCTTCCATCTACCTTGTCTTTTCATCTGTGTTCTCCTTATCCTTGATTGATGGCTTATACCTTAAATTCTTGTCCTTTTAGTGAGTTATTAAGAGGAAAAGTAGATAAACTCTTTTTTTTTTTTTTTTTTTAGTACATGGTAAATGACATGTATTCTTATTGAGGTGATTGTTTAAAAATATTATATGTGGATGGGTACATGTTTCTGGAAGTGCATTTCACTTTTTACTATATATGCTTTTTTTTTTTAAACAAATGAAAATCTATTCAACATCATTAGTCATTAGGGAAGTACAAATTAAAACCACCGTGCGCTACCACTTACACATATCAGAATGACTAAAATTAAGACTGACCATACAAGTGTTGGTTATGATATAAAGGAATTAGAGCTCTCACACACTGCTAGTATGAATGTAAAAATGGTACAGCACTTTGAAAAACAGTTTGACAGTTCCGTTTCTTTTTTTAAAATGTATCTACTTTTTAAAATTGAGGTATATTTGATTCACAAAATTATATTAGTTTCATGTGTACAACATAGTGATTCAAAATTCTTATAGATTATACTCCATCAAGTTATTATAAAATATTGGCTGTATTCCCTGTGCTGTACAATATATCCTTGTAGCTTATTTATTTTATTTTTATTGGAGTATAGCTGCTTTACACTGCTGTGTCACTTTCTGCTGTACAGTGAAGTGAATCATACATATACATATATCCCTTCTTTTTTGAATTTCCTTCCCATTTAGTAGATAAACTCATCTTTGACTGAAAGTTCTCATCTAACTTTTTCCTACACTGGATTTTAGAGCCAACAGAATTTCCTTATTTATTGAGATACAATTTACACACCATAAAATTGACCCTTTTAAAGTGTACAGTTCAGTGGTTTTTGTGTATTCATAGAGGGCAGTCATCACTACTATCTGGTTTTAGAACAGTCTTATTGCTCTGAAAAGAAACTCCAAGGCCATTAGTAGGCACTCCCCATTCCTTCCCCACTTCCCCCCTCCACTGCTACCAGCCTTAGAGAAACACTAATCTACTTTCCACCTATACAGATTTCCTATCATGGCCATTTCTTATAAATGGAATCACACAATATGTGGTCTTTTGTGACTGTCTTCTTTCACTTAGCATAAATTTCAAGGTTCATCCATGCTGGAACATACATCAGTACTTCATTCCTTTTATGGCTGGGTAATAGTCTACTGTATGACTATACTACATTGTATTTATCCATGCATCCATTGATGGACATTTGGGTTGTTTTCACCTGTTGGCTAATAGGAATAATGCTGCTATGAACATTTATGTACAAGTTCTTGTATGGACATATGTATTAATTTCTCATGGGTATCTACTTAGGAGTGGAATTGCTGAGTCAAATGGTGACTTTAACATTTTAAAGAACAGTTTTCCAAAGTAGTTGTACTATTTTATGTTTTCATCAACAATGAATGGAAGTTTTAATTTCTCTACATTGTTGATAATACCTGTTATTGTCTGTGTTTTTTTATTTTCCTTATCCTCATAGTACAGACAGTAGAGTTTTATAATAGCATGAAGATTATGGGCTTGAAGAGGAAAAAGAGAGACCCAGCAGCTCCAAGTCCAAGAAGATAATGTCTGTTGGGGATTTTTGGAACAAATTATTGCAAACCGAGTGAAATCCTCAGTAAATTCTGCATTTTTCATGAATGCTTTTGTGAGGAGGTCTTGTTTCGATTGAGCTGGAAGAGGGAAAGAGAGAACAGCCAACAAATGAGTTATTAAAAAAAAAGGAGTAAAATAACTTGTATCAGTAGAATCGACTCACGTAAAATATTGAAAATTTGTGTAAAGAATATCAGTTTGAAGGGATGTCAAGTGATGAGCTTACTAGACACCTGCATCTCTGCCTGAACTGAGCTAAGCTGTGTCCTGAACCCCTGCTTGGCTGAGCCCATGGACATGGTCAAGTTTTACACTGAGTCCATAAGCAATTTGAAGACTTAAGGGGAAGGAGAAGACATCCAGAACAGTCTTAAATAACTCTGGGCTTGATGGTCTGGTGTCCTGTGACTTACACCAATCCAGTCTACTTACATCTGAGCACAAGTTTCAGCTGCATCAGTAGTGGAGGGCGGGTAGAGTAGTAGTAGCATGATTTGCACTGAAACTACATATTTACTGTACTTTGCTCGCTTAATATAACACTAGATTTATGGAGAAAGCCAAGTTTTATTGGCTGGGATATCGCCAGTACTGTTGAAGATGAGCGTCATTGTGGGAGGTTCCCCCTCCTATATGCTATGACGGTTTTTCCCATGCTCCTGTGTACAGACATTCCCACATTATAAACAGGTTCTTCAGCTGTTACATGCTTGTGTCTAACATTTAGCCTGGATGTGAGCTCTTAGTTTTGATATTTAGACAGAATATTTTACATGCTTGTTATATTTTTAAGCTATGTCTTCGTCCCCACTGACAGGCATTCAGCCCTCAGTGGGTGCCCACAGAATAGATACGCTGATCTACTACTTAGGTCTCATGGAGAGTTAGTTTTTGGCCATAGGACTGAAATGTGAAGTATCACCTCTTTGTTCTTCTGCGCCCTTTGCCTTTGCTTTAACATGTGGGTTCCTTCTCGGAGTGGGAGTGTCAGTGTAGATACCAGCTAATTTGGCAATAAACACGCCTCTGCATCTGGCAGAAGCTAATCAGAATGATAAGATTTGTAGTTTTATTAATAGCATCTAAGAATAGGCTGTAATTTATTAATTTTTATTAGTCACTTTATCATCCTGCCCTTTGGGAAATTCGCGTGAGGCTTCTGAGAATGGTGTCATGGGCAAGGGTTGCGAGAGAGCTGTAAAAATATAACCTCTCCTTTTACGTGGAAAAATACCAATTCCATTAATCATAAGATATAATTATGTATATAAACTTCTCGTCACTCTGAAGAAGCGATTCCACTCCTGAGGAATGAAATGCGGGGGTAAGATTCAGGCTAATCAAGGGTAGCTGGCGTGTTATGATTATTTTTCCCATTCTTCTGTGAATGTGTATTTAGAAAGAAATACGGTTCGTGTTTTGTTTATTCTTACATGTGGTATAAAACATTTCGTGACCTGACACTCTTGTAGGCTTTTATGAATAGGTTGTTCCCCGCATACTCCCCAGGACCTAAGAAGCTATAATTGATTGTAAATGAATGAAGATTCCCACCCCCGACTGCTCACCAATTTTGCTTGTTTATTTGTTGACTCAAGGAACATTTCTTAAATGTTTACACGTCTGAGACAGTGTGCTAGGTGCTGTGTAATGATGACGCTAGTGACGGCGAGCTTTGTTGGAGCGCACCGATCACATCATGTGCTCTTGAGGTCAGACTGCCAGGATCTGAGTTGCAGCTCGGTTTCGTGGGAGCTGTGTGAACGTGGAAAAGTTAATTAATCTCTCTCTTTCAGTCTAGTCATCTCTAGCTGGGGGTGCCTAAGATTCCTATTGCTGCTGTGACAGATTACCAGAAATGTAGGGGCTTAAAACATCACACGTTTACCGTCTCCTTGTTCTGTGGGAAGTGTGCAAGCTCAGCTGGTTTCTCTCCTCCAGGTCTCACAAGGTCAAAACCGACGTGTCAGTCAGCCTGAGTTCTTGCTGCTTCCAGGCTCATTCGGGTTTGGGGGAGTTTTCAGTTCCACGTGGTTGTGAGGCCGCGGCCCCTGTTTCCCTGCTGGCTTCTCTGTTTTTGGAGGCCGTCCATATTCTCAGGCTTGTGACCTTCCTCCGTCTTCAGGGTCAGCAGCAGCTCACTATTCTATCTGATAGATTAGCAAGTTTTCAGAAATCCTTGTGTGAGACTTAATGAGGAAATAAAAAGCTACTTCAGTGAATCTGGCGCCATGAAGCTAAATATTTTGGTTCTTTTAATGGCTGACCTTCTCACGGCCCTGAGATATATCGTAGTAGAGATTAGCATTTTGCCAGTTGTTGTTTTTTTTCTCCTTGAGGCTAGGATTGTACGTATAGTAATACAGTATAACTTCATGGCCACTGAAAAGTCAAAGCACATGACAAGCGCTGGGATAAATGTCCAGATTAGATTTAGGTGCCATCCCGTGATGCAGGCCCAGCATTGCTGATTACGACCCTAATCTCTTTTTAATGAGAGCAAATACTTGTCACATGGTTCAGCGTTCGCTCCCTAATCGGGAACAAAAGTTCTTACGGTCCAATCTTCTTCAACTGCTGAGTAGTTTACCTGTATACCGCACGTACTGTGTCCTAGTTTTTTGTTTGCGGTTTAGCTTAAAAAATGGGTCAAATTCAGCCAACAATGAAAATCTTTTAAGAAACATGAATAATTTGAAGTGGCACTTTTCACTAATGGAAAAAGTTAATTCTTGTCCTAGGAAAAGATTGATGTTAAGGAAAATGATGACTGTTTCAATTACTAACCATTATTCCATCTGCAAAGTTTTCTTAAGCCTTTTGGATTAATAAATTATACACATCCTAATTTTTATTCCAGTCTAATTCTAGAAGTAACCTCAAGTTTAAAACAGTTAAAATATTCTAATACATCTGCAGAGGCGCACTTCACTATTTCTGAGGCCTTTCTGTGGAATTTTATTGCCGAGTATCCTTCCTCTCTGACCACCAAAGGATTTCTTATCATTTAAATACTCCCTGTAGTATAAATCCTATGTAACACCCTGACCCAGCTAGTTCTGTAAACGGACTAAATTAGTCCACATTTCTTTTAGATATATTTGAGATATAGATGTCTCTTTATTCCTATAGTATTAGGTCTTACTGGGTGTCTTAAAAGTGTGTCTTAAATGTGTATCGATCTATTAAAATTACTTCTTGATCACTTTTTATATGCCAGGCATTGAGGGGCTTTAAAAGATGTTTAAAACTCAATCTCCAACTCTGAAAGAGCTTACATTTGCCAGTTTGTGGATTTTTTTTTTTTTCACTTTAACTTCCTCCAGACATCGAATGCATTGTCAACGAGGCCTTCCTGACAATCTTATTTATAATTACAGTCACCACGCCTCACGCTGGCCAGTACTCCCAGTTTCTTCTAGCCCTATTACTATATTTATTTTTTAATGTCTCATCCATGAGAATATAAGTTCCATCAAGGCAGGGATTTCTGTTTTGTTTACTGATATATCCCAAATGCTTAGAATTGTGCCTGACATAGAGTAGTTACTCAATAGCTACTTGTTGAATGATTGAATAAGTATTCCATACACATATTTTTCATGTGTAAAACAAACAGGACACATTGAAACTCTATCCAGAATCTGCCCATGTCTCGCCATCTTACCACTGGCAACCTGGTCCAGGCCAACTGGCCTTTCTCCTCTGGGAGTGTCACAGTGGTCCTCTAACCAGAGTCTCCCTGCGTTCAGCTCTGCCTCCCACAGTTGGGATTCAGTAGAGTAGCCAGAGTGGCCCTTTAAAGTCTCCCCACAGCTCAAAACCCTGACTTAGGGGGAGAAAAAAAACCCCATGACTTACAAGACTGTAATGATATGCTCTGTCTACCCGCTGCCTTCACTGTCCCCTGATTTCATGTCCTGCCACTCTCCCACCTTCCACCCCTTGGCCCCAGCCCCAGGACCCACTTAGGGCCCGAACACTTGCTGTGTCCACTGCTTAGAATGCACTTTGCTCTTTGCTTCAGCTCTGCTCGGTTGTCACCACAGCCGAGAGGCCTTCTCGACTTTGATAAGGTAAACACGATCACTACCTCATTAAGAGGCCTTCCCTGCCGTCCCTCACTCCTGAATCACTCTGCTTTAGTCCCCCTGACCCTGCTTTATGTTTCTTCATAGCACTTCATAGCATAAATCAAAAAACTTTATTTGATTTTTGTCTGTCTCCCCCCAAAGAGAATATGCTTAACAAAAGCATGATGTTTATTTTGTTCAGTGCTATATTCCTGGTGTTAGAGACAGTCAGACACGCAGACAGCATGTGATCAACATCACACATAGTGTGCCATAAGTATACGTTAGGAATCAATGTGCCCAAGATAGAAGCATGGCTAACGCTTGTTTATGATGTGAGACGTTGAGGGAGACATTGTCATAACCGATATAAATGCAAGAACATGAGTGAATATGGCACTGTTTATTATATTTAGGTACCAGTGAATCAAAAAGTAATGCAAGCAATAATAATTATTATGAATTTTGCTTCTGGAAAACATCAGAAGGCATCTCCTTAGGCACATTCACACCCACACTCCCCCACTGAGTGCTACGCTGGGCATTCTTCCACAGTCCCCCTCTAAACGTGTGGAGCAGTTATTAATCTTACGTGTAGGAAACCTCGTCTGTGGGGTGGCTGTAGGCAGACAATAATGGTGATATTTACCCCATATTTCTGGAAACGCAGTGCACATGGCAGATTCTCAGTATTACGGTAGCACGTAATTAATCGGTATGGAAAGAGGCGAGTAGAAATGTCATGCTAATAAAGTAAGGTCTTGACAGCACTGTCGATGTATTTGAACAAATTCAGGAGGTAAATTATGAATATTTAAGGTCCAGACGTGATGTGCTGCTGTCAGAGCCGTCCAAGTAGTGAATTAGTAGTGAATTCACCCAGCGAGTGAACCGGTGAATCTGGTCTTCCATCACAGGAAGCAGAAATGCTCTTGGGTAGAAGGAGATAGATATATTTTTTCCCTCATATTTATTTTTGCTTTTGGAAACCATATTTAGCGATTCTTTCATTCATGCCATAAAGGATTTCATGGTATTTTGTTAAGTTGGTGATTCTCTGGATAGATGTCTCCCTTCCCATTTTTTGTCAGTTTTATTTCCTGGGAAATTATTCATTGTATTTCAGAATATTAGAAGTATGATCAAAGTACTGCTTCTTTTTCAAAGATGTCATAAGTTCCTAACTATTCTGAATATTTTTTTTTTGATCTGGTGTCTTCACACATTGCCTGCCGTAGGATTTGAGGTTTCATTTCAGAGCCAGAAAGAAGGGCAGGGGTGCATTGTCAAGGCTGTTGGAAAGCTGTTGCTTGTACCCTGAAATGCTGGGAATTAATCCACAATTTTAGAATGAGAGCACACACCCATGAAAACATCCAGACTCACTTTGGATTAGTCACCATAAAAAAAAAAACAAATAGGAGTACATTTTCTCTTAGTTCATATTTATATGATGTAAAGGCATGAGAAATGGGTAGTCTTCAATTCATTTTTAATCACTGCAAACTTAATTATTTCCATTTCTTACTTATTCCTGGTAGGCAAGATCATAGTACAGTGGAAAATAATGCCATCATATGCAACATACCGCATGTCTTTATGGATTATCAAAGTATTTGGATATGATTTCTTTTTTAAATGTAACTTAAGTTAATATGAAAAACTTCTAGAATCAAGAAAGCTATTTTGCCCTAAACATTATAGTTTATTGAATCACATTGTTTGTGATCAGTAAGAAATAATTATTCTAATCATAAATAGAATGTTCTCCAATATGATTCTACCAAAGATTGAAATCTACACATTTTTGGCATTACTGTTTTTGACAGCATCACTTATTCTAATATTCATAAAGGTTAGGTTTGGATTAGGGTTCATATTAAAAGACATTTCACTAAAACCTCAGTGTGTTCATAAAACCAAATTAATGAAGGTAAAGCAAAAAGTTATTTTGTTTATGTAACAAATACTTAACATAGCACTTAGTATGTGTCAACTACTCTGTTTTAAGTACTCCACAACTGTCAACTCGTTTCATCCTCATCACAACCCTACTGGATAGTTACTATTACCACTTACAAATAAGGAAACAGTTCAGTGAAGAGTCTGAGGTCACATAGGTAGTAGGTGGCTAAAGCAGAATCCTAACCCAGAAAGTGGCCCCCAAGCCTGCATTCTTACCCTGTGCTCTACGGACACTCAGTAGCAGTCTGTGACTTTCTGTGTGTTTTCTGTGTTTTCATTTCCTGTGATGGCACGTTACCTATGTATCTTGTAATGCTGACTAATCAGTGTTAACAATCAGTCCTCTTCCTTTGCATCTTATTTGCCTCACTTTTCTGTTTCTTATACTCTTGACTGGCTAAAGCAGCTGGCCTATCTAAATTAAAGAATCCAATGTGTATTAAATATAAGTGGATTAAATTTTTATTCTCTTACACATCTGTCTAAAGGATGGATTGTCATTATTCCCCTTAAGTATTTGCTGCAAAAGATTTGTATTTTCCTCTGACAGAAAGTAGTATACAAAATTACTTAAGATAGCAACTTCACTGTATTTAAATATTGACAAAACAAACAAATCTTTGAGAACTGAGGAGAACTTTTCACATGTCTGCTTGTGAATTCTGGCACATCATTGGATATTTTTGGCTTTATACAAGGTTATTAAGCTTTTGTATGAGGCACATATCAAATTCTAAACTATATGACGTGGGCGATTAAAAGGCTGTGTAAAAATTAAAAGTTTCCTTCAGTTTTCTCTGTGCACAGATTCCTGATTTCTAAGTTTGGTGTCACTCATGGTAATCCTGGAAGGTCTTTTGTATCAAATTTTATTCAACCAAGAGATTCTTGTTTTTAACAGACTTGAAGACAAAAGTCAAATGGAAGATTCCACTATGAATAAAAACCCAACCATTATCTTAATTTGTGTCATGAAAACACAAAATTGAAATACTAACCTATTTTATGCACTGAATAAAAAGCTTGTGGTTTTCAGGATGTCTTGAATAAGTTAGTTATTCTTTAAAGTCAAACGGTTGAGGATCAAAGAAAAGGCACAAATACCTCTTTATAATGCCGTATCTCAGTCCCTGGGAATGATTTTCTGAATTAAGTGTTATAATGTATTGTACCTGTGTATCTTTGTTATTGTTACTGTAAAATATGCCTGAGGACATTTTTTGTTCTTTTTTCTCTCCAGATGACAGAAATGCTGCTCAGGAGAGTAGCTTAAGAGCCTTAATAAAAGAGCTGCCAGACACCCACTACTGCCTCCTCAAGTACCTTTGCCAATTCCTGACAAAAGTAGCCAAGCACCATGTGCAGAACCGCATGAATGTTCACAACCTCGCCACTGTATTTGGGCCAAATTGCTTTCAGTAAGTTAGTGAAGTTTTGCTGTTAATATCATCACATATCGCCTTTTCCTTTACAACTGCCTGAAATCACTGCAATGTAGAAGCATATTTCAGACTAAAAAGTCAACCAATTTATGTTGGAGAAGTTCCATTTTTGGTATTGAGCATTTTAGCCTTTTTTTTTCATCCCAGTTTTGAAGAAGGAAGCTATGCCTTCTTATGAAACTGTAATTTGTAATGTTTCAAACAACCTCATTTAAAATTCTGGAAATGAGTTTTACTTTCATTAAAATGGACATTTAAAAAAATCTAATCTTAAACATTGATTAGAAAAAAGGGAAGGAGTTTGATATAGTATGTAATTTTTTTAATAGTGATAAAGTTCAAATCATTGCTAATAGATGGAAAATAACAAGCAGAATATGTCAGTGAGAGAAAAATGTAACCTCAGCTACATTTATTCATTTTCTAGGAATAGACTAGAAATAAACTAGACTCCTTGGTAGGTGCTATATTTCTAGCCACAGAACTTTGGTAAAACTTTATATTTTCCCTGTTATTCCTTAAAGCTCTTTAATCATTGATACATGAACCATGATCTTGTAAACCAGAGATTTTGCTTTTAACTCTCCTATTAATACCTCTGATATCAGACATGTTCCTTCTACTTATAAGGAGAGAGAAAGAAAGAACACTCACACTTTAAAGCTCTCAGAAGTTCTCAGCAAGTTTTTTTTGTTTGTTTGTTTTTTAAATAGTATATCTGCTTATCCACTCCATTTATCTACAGACTCATTCAGCTGCCCGGAACTAGTAATATTACAGTCCTCAGAATGACTCTAAATATAAACTCTGGCTTAGATCGTAGTGACTGTGGAGAGAAATTCTACCTTGAATAACTAATCCCCCTTGTAACCTTAGAGAATTACATTTTAAATAATGGCATAGGATATGTTAGGGTCTTGTGAATAGATATCTCAGACACGGGCTCCACTAATATCTTATTCAGGAGCCCTGTGATAGTAAAAGGACGGTATTTGTTCTTTTTACATTTATCTGCAGAGTAAACCTTGGGTGACCTATGTGTAAGAAATAAAGGTAAGTAGAAAACTGTTCAGTAATTTTGAAACCCTAGATTCTAGAAGAGGTGAAAATGAATTTGTAAATAGAGTGCTTATTTAATGACATACGTATCATACTTCATTGCTGACTTGTTGGATTGGGCTTGACCTGGAATTTCTGGTAACCTGCTTCAATTAGTCAATCATAATATCCAGTAAGAAATGAGTTATATGGTCTTTTAATCAGTATAGCTTTTCAAATTTTTTTATTGTGGTAAAATAAACATAAAGTTTACCATTTTTACCATTTTGAGTATGCAGTTCAATGGCATTAAGTACATTCACATTGGTGTGATCTACTAATTGATGTGTATTCCTAAACTTTTGGATTTTGAAGTCACTATTAGGTACTTTTCTCACTGAAATAGAGTATAATAGTTATAGCAGGTAGTGTTTATTAAGAACTTACTAAGTACTGTACTCATTTATCTGATTGAGTCCAAAGAGGGAGAGATGGTTTATTTTGAACTTGAAGTTCCCCGATTTAGGACAAGAAAATAGTTACTTCAGTTCCTGTGACCACAGTTAGGTCAATGACCACAGTTAGTCCATAACTGTTATAAAAATCATCAGTAGAAAGCCTGCCATTTAAGGACACTTCTCTCACCATGAACCACTGAAAGACAAATGAAATACTTTTCAGTAACTTAGGTGAATACCATGTATACATTATATGGTCAGTAGAGGAGGATTTTTTTCTGAAAAGGGGAAATCCTCATGAAATGTTATCTTTTTAAAGGCTATAAACTTTAGATACAGAATGATATTGTTATGAAATATACAATAATGAAACTGGAAGGAATATACCAATAATATATGATTGGTATCCTGGATGCTGGGCTTCTTGGTGACTCTTAATTACCAGGTTTTCAACATGTACTTCCAGTTATGGGTTATTAAATCTAGATGATTGGGTAATATTATCACTGTAAAATATTCAAACAGTGTAGAGGTATATAGAATAAAAATATCGTCCATTAGTTCCTCCCATTCCAACCTCTTCTCTTTAGAGATAAAATCAGTAAAATACATAGCGGTAGATATGTATCCTTCTTTTTTGGGGGGGTGGGCACGCTGTGCAGCGTTCGGGATCTTAGTTCCCCCATGAGGGATGGAACCTGTGCCCCCTGCAGTAGAAGTGCCTAGTACTAACCACTGCACCACCAGGGAAGTGTCCCCTGCTTCTTCTTTTTGAACATAGCCATAAATCTTTTTTTTTTTTTTTGGCCATGCTGCGTGGCATGAGGGATCTTAGTTCCCTAACCAGGTTTTGAACCCACCCTCTGCAGTGGAAGGGCGGAGTCCTAACCACTGGACTGAGGGGGAAGTCCCATAAATCTATTTTTAAATATAAATGGGATTAAGATGCATATATAGTGAAGCTTGATTGTTTTTATGGTAACACTAGAACTTTTAATGACAAAATATTTATATACCTCATTCTTTTAACTATTAAAAGTGTGAATTTGTTCTAACTCAACTATCCCTCCATTAATGAGCACTGAGGTTGTCGATTTTTTTGATATTAAAACGGAGTTGCAGTGTGCATCCTGAGTGTGACTCTTTATGTACACTGTCTTATCGCTTTGTAGAAGCTCTTTAGGTCTCCTGTCCGTTATAAAGATTACAAACATTTTCTCCCATTCTGTTGTTTGCCTTTTAGCTTTATTTATGGTGCTTTATAAATTTTTTTGATTTTAATTTACTTCATGTGTCAACTCTTCCTCTTTTTATCAGAATTTAGGTCTTAATAATATTTCTAAATAATATTAATAATGTCTTGCTTAATGCTAATAATATCATAAAGGTATTTCAAAACATTTTTCTTTTGTCATATTTATAGGCTTTTATGATTAGGTTTTTACTTTATCTAGAATTTATTTTTTAATGAACTAATTTATTTATTTATCTATTTTTGGCCGCGTTGGGCCTTCGTTGCTGCGTGTGGGCTTTCTCTAGTTGCGGCGAGCGGGGACTACTCTTCCTTGTGGTGCGCGGGCTTCTCACTGCTGTGCCTTCTCTTGTGGCAGAGCACGGGCTCCAGGCACATGAGCTTCAGTACTTGTAGCACGTGGGCTCAGTAGTTGTGGCTCGCGGGCTCTAGAGCACAGGCTCAGTAGTTGTGGTGCACCGGCGTAGTTGCTCCGCGACATGTGGGATCTTCCCGGACCAGGGCTCAAACCCGTGTCCCCTGCATTGGCAGGCGGATTCTCAACCGCTGCGCCACCAGGGAGGTCCTAGAATTTATTTTTGTATATATCACATATGGATCCAGTTTGATTTTTCTTCAAGTAGATAGCTAATTGTTACCAAATCATTCATTGAGCAGAACATCTCTTTGCTAATTTGCAGTGCCAACTCAGTCACATGTTAACTTCCTACACGTACATGAGTTTGTTTCTGGTGTTTGTATGGCTTCTCCCTGTTTTCCATATTTCTATTACATTTACCCTTTCAGAGGAAGTTTAGAGTCTCCATGGTAAGTGGTATCTCATTGTGGTTTTGATTTGCATCTCCCTGATAACTAATGACGTTGAATATCTTTTCATGTGCTTATTGGCCATTTGTGTATCTTTGGGAAAATGTCCATTCAGAGCCTCTGCCCATTTTTAGTTGGATTTTTTGTCTTTATTATTGAATTGTAAGAGTCTTTTCTATATTTTGGATATAAGTCCCTTATCAGATGCAGGATTTACATATATTTTCTCCTATTCTATGAGTTGTCTTTTCATTTTCTTGATTGTGTCCTTTCAAACACAAAATTTTAAATTTTGATAAAGTCCAATATATCTAGTTTTTCTTTTGTCACTTATGCTTTTGGTGTTGTATCTAACACGATTTTGCCCAACGCATGAAGACTTTTTTAAGAGCTTTATTGTTTTAACTCTTACACTTAAGTCTATGGGGTTAATTTGAAGTTAATTTTTGTGTGATGTAAGGAAGGAGTGCAACTCCATTCCTTTGGATGCAGTTGTCCTAGTACCATTTGTTGAAAAGACTGTTTTTCTCCATTGAATTGTCTTGGCACTCTTGTCAGAAATTGGTTAACCATATGGTTAGGGTTTATTTATGGACTTTCAGTTTTATTCCATTGATCTATTATATATCTATCCTTATGCGGTTACCGCACTGTCTTGATTCCTATGGCTTCTTAGTAAGTTTTGAAATCAGGAAATGTCCATCTTCCAACTTCGTTCTTCTTTTTCAAGATTGCCCCTTGCATTTCCATATAAATCTTAGGATCATATTGTAAATTTCTGCAAAAAAAAAAAGCCAGCTGGTGTTTTGATAGGAATTCTCTTGAATATGTAGGTCAATTTTGGGAGTATTGCCAGCTTAACAATATTGAATCTTCCAATCTATGAACATGGGATGTCGTCTTTCTACGTACTTATGTCTTCTTTAATTTATTTCGACAATGTTTTATTGTTTCCTGAGCACAAATTTCATACTCTTTTGTTAAATCTATTCTTAAATGTGTATTCTTTTAGATGCTATTCTAAATATGTTTTCTTAATTTTATTTTCAGATTGTTCATGGCTAGTGCTAACATAGTTTTAATTTGCATTTATTTTATTATAAATGAAGTGGAACATCTTATATTTAAGGGCCATTTGTGTATCTTTCTCTCGACGTGTTTGTTCGTGTTTTTGCCCATTTTCCTATCAGGTCCTCAGGGTTTTTTTTTTTTTTTTTTTCTCTTGTTGGATATTTATTTATTTTGCTCTCTTTTTTCCTCTAGTAAACACATTTAAAACTCTGATTTTCTGTCAGTCTCATTTTGTCCCATCACATTCACTATTATTGTATCTCTTCTTGTCATAGTTTGGATTGTCCAAGTTCTAAGCCCTGAGACTGAGGTTTCAAGCAGGAGTTTTCTTGGGTAGTGCTCTTTGGAACCATACCTGTAAGGAATAGAGGGAAGAAGGATTAGGCAGAAGTTGAACTGCTCTACAGTGGTAACAAAGGCCTCACTCAGTCCCAGCATTACTTAGAAGCTGGGATGGCTTTTCAGAGATACCCTAAATTGAGTCAAGGAGGTTGGTCCATTTACCCCATCTCCATCAGTCACTGGAAGTGAGCTGTGCCCAGGGAGGTGGTGTAATCTTAGGGGAGGGACTTGGCTACGAGCCATAAGTAGGCGACACTCTCGGCACCTGGAGTAATGAATATTTCTGGTGTGAAGGGGCATGTGAGGCCCACAAAGTCCACTATATTTGTATACTAATGTTTTTATAATATACTACGGTACAGTAATACATATTTTTCTATGAAAATTTCAGCAAACTTTTGACTGTAAGTTGTATATGGTTTTTCTAGGGAGATCCCTAATATTCTAGTTTCTAAGACAAGTACAAGTCCTCCTAAAGAATGTTCTTAGAGATTAGAAGCAATTGCTTTCCTAAGTTTTGAAAATTATTAAAATGGGTACTGGATTTTCAGTGGTTTGGATAACATGACATAACAAAAGAATGTTATTCTAGTCCTTGTTCTGTCATTTGATAGGTGCAACCTTCTGTGTTATTTATTTTTCTGTTAAGTTTTCTGTAAAATGGGACCTGTAGAGTTTGCTTTGAAGCTTAAGTGAGACTATAGGAGAAAGTCCTGGTGCATAGTAGACAGTTGGTAAAGTGGTGTTGAAATGTGTGTACATTTAACTGAACACATTTACAGTTGCATTAAGGGAAAGATCAGGTTTTATACCTTTTGCCCATCATACCGCTTAATGAAGTGAGCTCCTTAGAAATGTGAGGTGAGAGACATGACATTTTTTTCTACCTCAGTTGTCTTAGTTTTCACTTTCTTCTTACATATATTACGATCATACAGTATTGAGTATGCCTTTTAATATTTAAAGAAGGTATTTTTTTCTTGTCCAGTAAAACTTCTAAATACAAACCAACTTCTTCAAATTATCAGACACACATCTTGTGACCTCCCCAGATTGCCTTGGCACTATCCGCCTCCCAGACGAATCTGCCACCAGGGATTGACTGTTCAGCTGCCTTGGGAATGCTGGATCCTTCTCCTTGGCTGCTGCCTTGCAGCTGGGCCAACCAGCCGCCTGCCCAGAGCTTCCCCCATCACTTTTGGACTCTGGACTAGGATCTGAATTCCTGATGGGCTGCCAGAGGGGCTGGATAAGGTAACCTGAAAGTCTAGAACAGTTAAGTCCCTCTGAGTGAACCATAGCAGTGCAGAACAGGAGTTGGGAGGAAACCAGCTAGATCCCTTCTTTCACCCTCCCATGGAATACTGCATGCCATGGCTTCTCTCTCCTTGCAGCCCACCTGCTGAATTCCAGGCCATCAAACAGCATCTTTCAAACAAACTGTTGTGTGTCTTGGTGTTCTTTGTGAAATAGCTATGCACACTATTCATTGTTTCACATCCCCACTGGCCTCCTTTCCTCACCCATGTTGACCTGTCCCCTGCTTCCAAAGTTATGCACCAACGTGCCCATCCTTGCCCCAGTCTCGGGTTTTGGTTTTTGTTTTTTGAGAATCTGCTCTAAGGCACTGTGCACCTAAGGACTCAGCAGGTTGCTCCAGTACAGGAAGAAATCTATTTTCTTAAGTTATGGTGAGAGTGTTGTACTTTAAGAATTTTAAAGAATAATGTTGGCTATGCATGATTTTTTTTTTTTTTTTACATGCTGACTTTGGAACCTAATTTCCTCATAAACAGCAACTTCACTGTAAACATTTTACCTCCCCGGTATTATTATAGGAGTCCTTTGAGTTTGAAGTTTCCTTTGAGAAAAAGTATTCAAAGCTGAGAATGATGTTAGAAAAAGCTAAATATTTGTATTTACTCTTACTTATTATTAATTTAAAAATCTATTTGTTAAATAGACATTGATGAAGAGACCAAAGACCCCCTAGTGATGCTTTAGCTGAGTTTTTGTTTTTTTTTTTTTGGTTGTTTAATGTTCTTGACACTCTGCATTAAACTCATTGTGTAGACTCAGTTTCCATCATTTAATAATATCAATAACATCAAAATTTAATATCCAGTAATTAAAACAAATCTGCTAATTGCTACCGATGAGTAAGCCATTTTGATCAAACTCTGCTTCATCCCTTTGCTTCCTTTGCCTTTTGTCTATAGATCAGGAAGTTAATCCTATCCCTTAAAACAAATGTTTCAGTGTTAATAAGTTAATCAGTAATATAGGTATTTCTGAAGCTTAAAGAGATAGATCAATTTTAGATTTTGAATGATAAGGCCTTCCACATGTGCTTCTATCCGAAATATTACGTTTTTGCTTAGAGACAGCATAAAAATGGTTTTAAAGCTGCTATTGGCCTCTTTCAAATGTTGAAAAAAAAACTAACACAGTAAGTTAATGGTACCAAGTCACTAACTTATAACCTGTGGTTACATGATCTGTGTGTGTGTATAATTAGGTATTTGGACATCACTTAATATTAGATGAGATCAGCTAAATTTGTAGACATAAACAGGATGTGTAACCAGATAAGCCTGCAATGTTGCTGTCATCTTATCTGCTAACTGCTACTAAGAAGCTTTGTTTGGTTTGTAGCCCAAATGTTACTTTTGGGAAATTGGTCATTTGGATTGAAAAATGTAGATGGTTGATCTTTAAAAAAAATTAAGCCCAAGCCCTAGTCTCACATATTTATATATTTATAACCTGTTGACATATCTCTTTATAAACTGCAAGTTGTTCATGTAACTTTTATCACAATTGTATATATTATCGTCATCCTCCATAAACATGTTTTTGGCAATTAAAGAATGGGTGAGTGGAAAGTTTGGTCTTTCTCTGCTGAAACCCGGACCAGCCCTTTCCCGTGGTTACTTCATTGCCTGTACTTCTGTGTTATCAATCACCCATCACTTCTAATTGTCTTAATTGACTTTCCAGTTGCCTTTTTTTTCAAAATGGGTATAAGTTTATTTTTTATTATAAAAGTAACATTAATTTAAAAAGAGAAGCTTTTTTTCGTACCAAAAAACCACAAGTATAAGGATGAAAATGAAAATCATAATTCTACACCCACATTCAGTCATTGTTTGTACTTTGGCTTAAGTGCTTCCATATTCTTTTCTCTGAATGCTCACATATATATTTATATTTGTTTGATTAAAGATGAGGTAGTAAAATATTCCTGCTTTGTAACCCTTATTTAAGAACTTAATGTCATCTACTGTGGCATTTTTCCATGCTTATAATTTTACCTCATCATTTCTAATGACCGCATAGTGTTCTGATCTTTTGATCAATATCCTTTACTTAAGCCATCCCTATAAATGGCATTTCACAATTTTTTTCTCAGCGGTGATAACAGGTAACGTTTATTGAGTGCTTACTAAGTTCCTTGCAGTGTTCTGGGTGCTTTTCATTTATTTGCCAATTTTATCCTTAAAACCCTATGAGGCAAATACTATTATTGTCTGTACTTTACTCATGAAGAAATTGAAGCACAGGAAGTTAAACTTGCTGAAGGTCACGTGGGTAGGAAGAGGTTAGCGTCAGGAGTCCGGATCCAGACAGCCTGGCTTCTCAACTCCAAGCTCTTAATCACCACTCAGTACCTGTTCCCCCTATAAACAGCATTGCAGAGACTATTATCGAACATACATTTTTCACACGTCACTAATTATTTTCTTTGGATGTACTTTTAGAAGTAGACTTGACTAGTCAAAGGATATTTGTATCATCAAATTTTTTCTTCATCGAGAGGTTGTACCAGTTCATGCTGGAGCGTCCACCTCTGAATGTCTCCCCTTTCCCACACCTTCTCCAATACTGATGTTATTATTTTTCATAGTGGCCTATATAATAAGTGAATATTATTTCTTGTTAAAAAAATGTTGCTTATTTGATTATTGTGAGGTTCAAAATATTTAAAAACCTGTTTTCCCATATAGTTTTTCTTTTGTAAATTGCCTTTTTACTTTTTTCAGGCTTTCTAAGCTGGTGAGTTTTGTTTTTGTTTTTGTTTTTCTTGGTAATCAATTTGTAAGAGTTCCTTTTGTAGTACAACTATTAATCTACTGTTATATATTAGAAATACTCACAGCTTATAATTCACATTTAAACTTCATAATTCTTTTTGCCATAAAGAAGTTCAAAATTTTTATTAATCCTGTATATCAATTTGTGTTGTTTGGGTTTGATGTTATCCATAAAAGACCTTCTACCTCAAGGTTGTAAGAATATTTACTTATATTGTCTCAATATTTTTGCAGTTTCATATTTTGATAATTAAATCTTGAGTATATGTGAACATTAGAAAAGGTATGATATGGGAATCTAAAGTTATTAAATATTCTCCTATATTTTATCATAGCATATTTATAATTTTTAAAATATTTAGATACTGAATTCTAGTGAAATTTACTTTGGAATAAGGTATGCTTTAAGAATATAATTTTAAAAAAATGTAATTTTTCACTGAAATAATTAGCCTGCTAACCAAACACCTAGAGAGTAATTCATACTTTTCCAACTGATTCAAAAAGTCACTTTTGTCATTACTATATCAAATTTTTAGATATATTTTGGCCTTATCTGGGCTCTCTTCCCCTACTTGAATGTGTCTGCCTCTCTGGTGCTAGTATCATACCCTTTCTATTTTAATGTCATGAGTGATATTCTTCCACTTAATTCTTTTTCAGGATTTTCCTGGATAATTATGTGCATATATTCTCCTAGAACATCAGAATATTTTTCTAGATTGAAAAATTCCCATTGAGTTTTAGTTTTAATCAGGTATAGTTTGAAATATTTAATATTGAGTCATTCATTCATTTAGTAAAATGACATATCTCCCCATTTAGTCCAATTTTTACTTACAGATTTTTTCCCTAAAGTTGTAGACGTTTGAAAAAAAAAAGTAAAGTTGTCAAGTATACGGTGAAAAATCATCCACTAATCCTAGGTAATACCAGAAATACTAACTTAAAATGTTTTGTCTATTCCTTTCAGCTTTCTTTTTATGTATATATTCTTTTGTAAATTTTATGTTTTACATTTTATATACCTTTTTAATCCTGCTTTTTTTTTTTCTTACAAAATATTAAATTATTATGTTTCCCATGTCATTTAAATCCTTTAGTTTTACATCTTTTTTGTTTGCTCATAACCAAGCTTTTTTTGTGTAGAAGATGACAGGCTTATATATTAAATTCTGTGTGTATACAAAAAGTATGTTCCTCAATTATGTATTTCTCAGGGTGCACCCATAAGCATAGTTGGTACTCTCATACTTTTATGGATAAAAAGCTGAAGTGTACAAAGTATCGATCTTTAGGATTACAGAAGCTAAAATAGAACTGAAATTTATTTTGGTTTTTTCCATTTGAAACTCTGAACGAGGCAAGAGAATAATCAATTGCTTTTCAGAGAGAAAACAACCACATTGATGCAGAAAGATTTCTACATTATCATTGTCTCTTGCTCAGATGAATAGAAGTATAGGTCGAACCATATAAAACTGCCATTTTTCTAGTTCAAAATGGCCAAATATTGCAATTACATATAATTAAATCTAATAGTAAGCTCAAGTCTACTATTCCCTTTATTATCAGCTAAGAACATGAGCTTGAATCATAAGAAATCAAATATACATATTGAAGATGATACTACAAATTCTCTATTAGCTGTTCTCTTACTTTTTTGCAGGAATAATGATGGTGTATAATTTTGTGTGACCCATACATAGTGTTCCTCCCAATATTCTGTGTGAAGGTAAAGTTTATTACTCTGGTTAATGGTAATAATGATGCGTCAAGCCTTGATTTTTTTAAATGTAAGCAATTAGAAAGGGTGCTTTTTGACCTTGGTCTCACTCAAGAGATGGCAATGTACTAACCTTAGATCTGCAAGTGGTTGCAAAAATAGAAATAGATTGCTTGTTTATAGTATATGAGATAAGCAACCAATAGTACTGAAAAATGTCCAGGGTAATTTACATCCTTTCTTATGTGAAATAAGAATTTACTTTTATATTGCAAGGAGCAGAGATTTTTTTTTTCCCCCTAGTACTCTTAGGTCAATACATTTAAGGTCAGTGCTGATGTGAGAAAAAGGGTAAAGTAGATGGCTTGCAGGTCTTTTACCCCATCAGCGTGATGCAGTGTTTTTAAAATGTGTGAACCCTTCTCTGGAATATACCTCTTTAGAGAATAACCAGGCTCAGTAGTTGAACATTACTGATTGGGGCCAGAGCAAAAAAATCTCTCATCCTTTTAAAAATAATACCTTGAGTCCTTCAGTCTCTGTGGGAATGCAATAAATAAGCAATAACGTCTGCCTGACCGTTAATGATCAGCTGGGAAAATATATGGTCCAGGGTAAATTCAAGGTCCTTTAAGTCAGTCAGTTATTTATTAAAGAGAAATGTTCAGCCAGAAGTCATCAACACTCCTCTGTTAAATACTGATTTAAAAAATGAAATTGCATGTTTCCCTTCAAAAATACCTTCAGAGGACTTCTACATTCATGATCTTGCTTATTCCTTGTATCAGTATTAGGAAGAGAGAAGGCCGGTTGATTTTATTTCACAAAGGCTGACTTGAGGCTCCATCAGATGGCTTGTGGCTGGATGTCAATGATTGGCTTCAAGTTATATAACTTGCAGGCAGGAAGACTAAGAATAGGATGTCTTCTGATTCCTGGCCTGCTGGGTCTTCCGCTACATCACATATTTTCTCAGCTATAGAAGTTGTCATTTACTGCACCGTGCTTTATCTCAGCAGTCATGGGTTACGCGCGGGATTAATAACCTTCATTGTATTCTTTGCCTTGATGTCCATACGTGAATAGTCAGTTTTTAAATATAACTTTAAAAAATTGAAGAAAGCATTTAAAATGAATATTCTTCTCTTCGGGGGGAAAAACACAAACGCAGACTCTAATAATTCTGCTTTCTCATTTCATACCTCTAAAAGAAAATTCAAGTGAAAGCAAGATCAAATTACTAATGTAATGGCTGCTGTCTATAAGATTTCAAGTAAAAACTAGTGCCATATGTCTTGTGCAAGGGGAATCTTAAAAATAGCTATTGACCTTTTAAGCTTTTTGACATCATCAGCCAGTAATGACAAGCAGCAGATTTAGGCATACATGCAAAAATATATAGATGTATACATTGAGGCATGTTACCTCACCGTTGACAAAATCCAGTGACAAATTTATATTCTCAACATTACATGTGGGCGTGTATGTACACTTATGTAATAATCTCCAGAATTATCTTACACCCCCGTATCTGCCTTCTACATTTGCAGTTTCTTTTATTTTCCTCTAGTCTTGGAGAAGCAGAATTCTACTCCCCGCCTCTGTGGTTAACTAGCTTTGCGACTTGAAGCAAGTCACTTAATTTTTCTAACCTTCTATTTGCTACTAGTTGATCCGTGAATTTCTTTTCAGCATTAAGATTTTGTTGTGACTTTAGTTTTCTAGAATTTTTATTTGTTTGGCAAATTTATTCATTTACCAGATTTTTTTGAGTACATACTATATGCCAGCAGACAGTATGCCAGCTCTTGGCCAAACAACATTGTTCAGACCCTCAGGGAGCTCATACTTTTGGGGGGAACAGGGAGATTCCTTAAATAATTACTGAATTACAGTTGAGATCAGTGTTGCGGTGGGGTTTATAGTAGAGATCCCAATCATGTGAATATATGAGTGTGTGTGCCAGGGAAGTGGCTGTGACTCATTCAAATTTAGCTGAGTTACAGTTCTCCCTCCCTTTTAATGTACTCAACATCCCCCAAGTTCTCTTCATTTCCTCTTTGGCTGATTTTGGTAACTTCTTAACTGGTTTTCCTTTTTGCTCTCAACTACTTCAAATCCACACTGTTGCTAGATTACCTATTTAAAATATAAATCAGATCTTCTCTCTTGTTTCCAAGACTTTCATTCAAGGATATTTCTTTTCTCCACCATGACATTCAAAGCCTTATAATGATTTGGTCCCTAATTTCTTGGGTAGCCTCACTTGTTCTCCTACTACTTCCTAAGAATTATCCATCAGGGATCTACAGCTAGGCAACTGTAATTAGAGAAAAATCTGGCTGAGCTAGAGTTTGGAAGTCATTCATTCTAATTTACTTCTTGAAGACAAAATGGACAAACTCTCCAAGAACAGTGGCATCTGGGAAATGTCTATACTAAGTAATGAGAAAAAACATTTGGAGAGATCAGAGGAATATAAGCTAGTGTAGCATCACCAAAGCCAAAGAAAATGGAATTTCAAGAAAGCGTGAACTATAGGGAGGGATCAAGGAGAAAGAAAACTGAGAAATGTATCCTGGATTTGTAGATATAGAGATTTTTTAAATCATTAATTGCAGGCACATAATGACACTTTATACTGTTTCCAAAAGAACAGTCATCTGAATAACACTCATTAAGAAAACATTATGAGAAGCATAATGTTACATGGGGAAAAAAATAACTCTACCTCTGGGATTAGGGGAAAAACCCTCTGTTTCTAGAATGAGTAGTCATTTTAAGATGTATTAATATAAATTATGACTGACTCAGTTATTAAACTTGAGAACTTGGAAGTTCTCAACTTTTTACCATCACATACAGTCTTTGTTAAATTTGTCATGCCTCCTCTAAATTTTCTATTAGATAACAAAAGGGGAAAAATGCAGGTAGGTTTGTTCCCGAAGTATCAGTAGAATGTAAATGATGGAGGACTTAGTTTTTGATGAGTTCTATAGAATCTGTGATCGAATAGTATGTTTGCTATATACACAGTTGATTGGAATATTTTTGTGTTAGATTGGGCTCAGGTAGAAGGTCATATCACTTTGGTTTTTAAAGATTTAACTGTTACAATTAGAAAAAACTGAGACCCCCCCCCCATTCATAATTAAAGACTAATAGAATATTTAAAGGCAGACTGATCATATGGTATCTCGTTCTCCTTAATGTGGCCAACAAGCAAAAATTTGCCCCCCTGATGAGCCTAGAGAATTACCTTGGTGGGTCATGGGAACAATTCTGTGATAAATCAAAATGAAATAAGACATGGTTCAGGTTTTATATAATTTGGTATAGAAAGACAGCATAGCCAGACTGTCTTGGTTTAAACTTGGCTTCATTACTTTCTAAGAGTAGGATCTTGGACAAATTATTTAACCTCTCATTTCTTCAGTTACAAAAGAGACATAATAATATTAGCTATCTTATATAGTGGTTGTTAGTATATATGAATATATATATGTAAGTGTATATATAGCTATATATCAGTATATATTTATATAAAATATATGAAGCTTAGAATAGTTCCTGGAACATATTAGTATTATATATGATTACAGGTTAGTGATTTTCTAGAAAAGCAGATTCACCGCAGTTTGTAAATTTCCCCATCATGGGGCTTCAACTCAGTTGACAGCATTGCGGCCACAGATTTGTCCTTAAAATAGGAAACAAGTGTATGTCTTGGAAGAAAGACGTCCAGGGACATGTAAAAGGTTAGGCACTATTATTTCCTAGATATAATTATGGTATTCATTTCTAATATAGATCAATGTAATTTCCTTGTGCATGGATTAATCTAGGGGATTAATCTCGCTTGTAGATGTACTTTTAAACATAGATGGCAAATATTCCTTGCATTTATTTCAGTGTATTGCTTTTCTAGACCTTTTTTGTTTTCAAAGAATTTCCTAGGTTTTTTAAACTCTCTTCTTTTGACAGCCCCACACTGCATCACATCAAACATATTAAAATGTACCCACAACCCATAACGTTATAATTTTTTTTTCTTTAAATATTTATTTATTTTTGGCTGCATTAGGTCTTAGCTGCAGCACATGGGCTCTCTGGTTGTGGCATGCGGGATCTTAGTTCCCCCACCAGGGATCAAACCCGCGTCCCCTGCACTGGAAGGCGGATTCCCAGCCACTGGACCACCAGGGAAGTCCTATAATTTATTTTTAAAATTGATTTCTGTTGAGCTGTAGTTGAATAATTAATATATGTTGTCGAGTTTTCTCTTTGGATTTTGGAATCCTGAGATCTCAGACATTTTCATTGTTTTGTAAAAACTCCTCAGCCATAGGCTATCTATCTTTATCCATTTAGTGGAAATAATGGCCCAAGTTCACATTTTATAAAAACCAAGATGGCTCAAATAGCAGTTCATCTTCAGCTCTGCCTTGACTCCACCCTTCTTTATGCTATGTGGTCAGTCGGGTACTTACTCTAGTTCTCTATGAAAACAGCTTTGCCCAAAGAAATTAAAGGTGGCAGTAGTACTTATCAGGAGAATTCACGTGCACCCTGAGACATGGCGGGGTCAGATTAAGTTAGAGGAATATACTGATAATCCTGGACATGCGAAGCCTAGTCTGCAATGTTTAGCTTGAGCTTTGCTTAGCTGTGCATACAAGCTGGACAGCAGGGACATTGGGTGGACTGGGATTTTGAAGACTGGCATTTATTTTAAGTAAATATTAAAGTAGAGGAACAAAGTTATGTTTTTACAACGTTAACAACTTTTCTCTTGACAGTAACTTCAAAGAGCGATAAAATACCATTTTAGCTATTCAGTCATTTATGTTAATCAGTTTCACTCACTCAGACATACACCTACACATAAAATGAGCAGTTTTTCTGTATCCATGGGTTTTAGTTTCTTGAGTCTTTCCCTTAATAAAGCATAAAACATGGCTTCTATCATCACAATTTGATTGCAGATGTGCTCTCAAAAGTCTCTTAAATTTGGAAGGAAAATAGTAAGATGAACACAGAACTGGTTGTTCGGAGCACCGCACGCAAGTCCTTGCTTTACCACTGCACGCCTGATTTCTCTAGGCAATTCACTATGTCTCTAATAGCTCTTCTCAGATGTAAAAGAGGAAGCTGAAATATATTATTTCAAAGGTACCTTACAGCTCCAAGACTCTAGTAATTGTAACAAACTTTTCTTAATCCCTGTTCATTTGGCAAATATTTATTGAGTGCTGCTCTGTGACAGGCACTGTTTTATGGCCAAGGAAAGGGTGATAGAACAGCAAGGGGCTGGATGGCTACTTTTGATTAGGGAATCAGAGATGGCCATTCTGCTGAGGCGACATTTACGCTGAGATCCGAAGTACAAGAATTCATCCCAGCGAAGAAGAAAATCACGAACAGGTTAGAAAGTACTTCAGAGCGTAAACTCCAGTGCCAGACTGACTGGATTTAGATCCAAGCTCTGCCATTTACTGACTGTAGGGCCCTAGGACAGTTTCCTTAACTTTTCTGAGTCTGTTTCCCCATCTGTAAAATGGGCTTTATTTGTGGTTTTATATATATATATATATATATATATATATATATATATATATATATATATATATATTCTTTTTAATTTTATTGAAGTATAGTTGATTTACAATGTTAATTTCTGCTGTACAGCAAAGTGATTTATATACACACACACACATTCTTTTTCATGTTCCTTTCCGTTATGGTTTATTACAGGATATTGAATATAGTTCTCTGTGTTATACAGTAAGACCTTGATGTTTATCCATCCTATATATAATAGTTTGCATCTGCTAATCCCAAACTCCCACTCCTTCCCTCCCCACCCTCTCTCCCCCTTGCCAACCACAAGTCTGTTTTCCATGTCCGTGAGTCTCTGTTTCATAGAATATGTTCATTTGTGTTGTATTTTATGTTCCGTATATGTGATATATGATATTTGTCTTTCTCTTTCTGACTTACTTCACTTAATATGATCATCTCTAGGTCCATCCATGTTGCTGCAAATGGCATTATTTCATTCTTTTTTATGACTGAGTGATATACCATTGTATATATGTACCACATCTCCTTTATCCATTCCTCTCTCGATGGACATTTAGGCTGCTTCCATGTCTTGGCTATTATGAATAGTGCTGCAGTGAACATTGAGGTGTGTGTATCTTTTTGGATTATGGTTTATTCCAGATATATGCCCAGGAGTGGGATTGCTGGGTCATATGTTAGCTCTATTTTTAGTTTTTTAAGGAACCTCCGTACTGTTCTCCATAGTGGCTGTATCAATTTACATTCCCACCAGCGGTGTAGGAGGGTTCCTTTTTCTCCACACCCTCTCCAGCATTTATTGTTTGTAGACTTTTTGATGATAGCCATTCTGACCGGTGTGAGGTGGTACCTCATTGTAGTTTTGATTTGCAGTTCTCTAACAATTAACAATGTTGAGCATATTTTCATGTGCTTTTTGGCCATATGTATGTCTTCTTTGGAGAAATGTCTGTTTAGATCTTCTGCCCATTTTTTGATTGGGTTGTTTGATTTGTTTGTTTTTTTTGACATAGGGCTGCATGAGCTGTTTGTATATTTTGGAGATTAATCCCTTGTCAGTCGCTTTGTTTGCAAATATTTTCTCCCATTCTGTAGGTTGTCTTTTCATTTTGTTTATGGTTTCCTTTGCTGTGCAGAAACTTTTAATTAGGTAGGTCCCGTTTGTTTATTTTTGTTTTTATTTTCATTACTATAGGAGGTGGAGCAAAAAAGATCTTGCTGTGATTTATGTCAAGGAGTGTTCTGCCTATGTTTTCCTCTAAGAGTTTTATGGTGTCTGGCCTTACATTTAGGTCTTTGATCCATTTTGAGTTTATTTTTGTGGATGGTGTTAGAGAATGTTCCCATTTCATTCTTTTACATGTAGCTGTCCAGTCTTCCCAGCACTACTTATTGAATATATGTACCATATCTTCTTTATCCATTCATCTGTCAATGGACATTTAGGTTGTTTCCGTGTCTTAGCTATTGTAAATAGTGCTGCCATGAACATAGGGATGCATGTATCTTTTCAAATTATAATTTTGTCTGGACATATGCCCAGGAGTGGGATTGTTGGATCATATGGCAACTCTATAAAATGGACTTAGTATTTACCTTATATAGAGATAAGAGGCTTAAGTGAGTTAAGACATGTAAAATGCATATACCTAGCAAGGACTCAGTAAGTGTTACTATTTTTCCCCCCAGGTAAACACCTAGTGCAAAGGCTCAGAGATGAGGATAAGCTTGGCATGTTCGAAAAATAGAGAATAGGTCTGTGTTTCTGGAACATGGTAGGAGATGATGATGTGAAGGGAGGCTGGGCTGGACTGTGTAGAATTCCCTTAATTAGAGTGAAGAGCTTAGACGGAGTTCTCAGCACAATGGAAAGCAGAAAGTAGTTGGGAGGTTTTAAGCCGGGGAGTGACGTTGTCTGATGCACATGTTTAGAAGATGGCAGTGGGCTGTCCTTGGGGAGAAGTGTGGAGGACTGTGGACCGGCCATTGGGGTGGTCCTGGGGAGGGGGATGGTGATATGGCCGGGGGTGGTGGAGGCAGAGTGCCCAGAGTGCCCAAGTGTTCTGAGCGCTTGAAATCATGTGGAGGAGACACGTGAGGGAGAGAGTGAACCAGAACGGTGCACAAGGTCCAGGCCTAAATCTCCACCACTAGCCCTGCCGCCTCCCGCCCCCCCCGCTCCATTGCTCTGTGTGCCTGGTGGTCTTTTTTTTTTTTTTTAATTTATTTTATTTTTAGCTGTGTTGGGTCTTCGTTTCTGTGCGAGGGCTTTCTCTAGTTGCGGCAAGTGGGGGCCACTCTTCATTGCGGTGCGCGGGCCTCTCACCATCGCGGCCTCTCTTGTTGCGGAGCACAGGCTCCAGACGCGCAGGCTCAGTAGTTGTGGCTCACGGGCCTAGTTGCTCCGCGGCATGTGGGATCTTCCCAGACCAGGGCTCGAACCCGTGTCCCCTGCATTAGCAGGCAGACTCTCAACCACTGCGCCACCAGGGAAGCCCCTGGTGGTCATTTTCATTTGTCCAGAAGTCTAACTTGCCCCCTCCCCCTGCCTCCCAGCCTTGCATCGACTCCTGTTCCTGCCGTCCTCCGCTCAGGCACCGTATACCTCCTCCTTCCTCAGCAATCCTCGTGATAAAAATCGGTGTCCAGTTCTGTTACTATTGCTTTATAATATTCTTCCAATCCTGAGTCTTCTTTAAAGTTTTTCCTACCATCACCCTACTTCAGACTCTTATTATCTTCTCCGAACAGCACAGTAACTTACCAACTGAAGTCTCTGCCTTAAGACTCCTCCCTCTCTGTTCCATATTGCATGTGAAATAGTGCATTGCACTTGTGTAGCACATTCTAATTTTAAAAGCGCTTTTATGTCTGCTACTTCATTCTCCTAAAAAACTATATCCTCTCTTCTGATGAGGAAGCTGGGGGCAGTGAGGCGCTATGACTTGTCCAAATCACAAAACTAGTAAGTGGTTGAACAGAGATCTGGTCCAGGGGGTTTTGTTTGTTTGTTTGTTTTTTTATTTATTTTTGTCTGTGTTGGGTCTTCGTTTCTGTGCGAGGGCTTTCTCTAGTTGCGGCAAGTGGGGGCCACTCTTCATCGCGGTGCGCGGGCCTCTCACTGTCGCGGCCTCTCTCGTTGCGGAGCACAGGCTCCAGACGCGCAGGCTCAGTAGTTGCGGCTCACGGGCCTAGTTGCTCCGTGGCATGTGGGATCTTCCCAGACCAGGGCTCGAACCCGTGTCCCCTGCACTGGCAGGCAGACTCTCAACCACTGCGCCACCAGGGAAGCCCCAGTTGTACTTCTTTATGTAACCCCAAAGCCCCTAACAGTGTTATACAGATTTCTGTTGAATAAGTATAGTAATTTGAAGATGCAGAGGTGAAATAAATGCCACTTGATTCTTTGAAAAAAATTAAGGCAATTATTTAGCTCTGATATCCTGGAATTTAAATACCCATTATTCTGGATAAGGTGAAAAGGGCAGGAACATGAAGTAAGAAATATGAAAAAAAATGGGAAAAGGTGAGGACAGGATTAAAACCTCCAAAATACCTTTGGAAATTAAGTCAGTGATTCACCTGCTGTTAAGAAAAGAACAGTGTATATCCTCTCATGCACGTCAGGCAGGAAAAAAAAGATTGAGAACAACTGCCAAGTGAATGAATAAACTCAAAACAAAATGTTTCATTGTGGAATAAGTAATTACTGTATCCTCACTTCATCACAGCTTGATTCTAGGTCAGGGCCAAGAGAAAATTTGAAAGCTTTTTCAAAGAATCAAATTTACATTGCTTCTGACAATGTATTTTTATATTTGCTATAAAAAGTATAAAGTAATTTTATACTTGCTATGCTGGGGACACTGGTTGTCTGCCCCCCACTTCCCAATTGTTTAGAAGTGGTGTGAAGTTGAAACTTTAGAAAGGTGTGTCCTGTATGTGTGTTGTATCAGATGCTGCAGATAATTCTCACTATCAGCCCTTCTTGGCCATTGGACCCAGACAGCCTCCCACCTTGAGTCAACAAACCTTTAGTCAATAGCACAGGCATAATGGCACCTCCTCTGAAAGGAATAAACAGGAAGAGTAAGTATGCAGTGGACTTAATTGTGGAGAGCAAACACCTACACTGCCATGGACTCTGTCACTCAGCCAAGCCCCTCCATGTGGCAGCATAAAACTCTTGGTAACAACAGAGTATCAACTGATTTACAGTCTCCAAAAGAATCTTCCTTCCCTCCACCCCCTTACCCACCTCCTGCCCATAGTGGGACTAACTGACTGTTGGTTGAAGTTTGGTTTTCTCTTCCTAAAGTTATGTTGGCCCAACGCTTGTCCCACTGATTTTTCTTTCCATTGTTCTTTCCCACGTTACAAGTCAGATGGAAATGTCTCTCATTTCTATAATGAGCAAAGATAAGGCACACCACTTGGACATCATCTCACAGAGGACTCATGCTATAAATTAAGATAAATGTGAAGACTTGACAGTATTCGTAGCTAACCCTCTAGAATAGTTAAAATGTTAACATAGAACTTACTAATAAAAGCTCTAATAAGGGAATTTGGTACATTCTGTCTAAACTGGAGATGGTTACATATGAAATACTGGTGGTATTGGAGAAAGTGCCCATAAAAAAATCACTTGAGTAGATTTTGGAAGGGAATGAGATTATTCATACACTGACTTTTATTGAGCACATCCGCTGTCATGGGCATGTACTGTGCATCAGATATATAGTGGGTGAACCGGAGAGACATGCTACCTACCCTCAGTGAGCTTATGTTTTTGTGGAAGGAAACAGACAAAAACACTATGCAAATAAATAATAATTACAATAATAGTCACAGGTAACAGTGTTTATTAGGTGTCAGGCACTGTTCTAACCAAATTACATATATTCATCTAATCCTAACAACAACCCCATAAGTTGGGTAATGTTATCCCAAATTTACAAATGAGGAAAGAGACACATGTAGGTTAAGTAACTTATACAATGTCATGCAGCTAGTAATATAGAGAGCCAAGATTTAAACCTGGATACAAGGCTCAGAGTTTGAATTCTTGGCTTCTACACTGTAATTACAAAACGTAACAAGGGCCCTAGAGTGAAAAACAAGGTACTGAGTTGGAGAATACTGAAGAGAAAGGATGATGATTTTCTAGTAGGTTAAAAGTTTAGATTCTACTTTAGTAACTGCAGTGTTTTGTTTTGCATGTGTTAGAGATAGGCCCATGATGCTTAATTCAATATAACATTTCTGATTAACTTTATAAGCATTTTTTTTCTTTGTAGTTCATTGGAAGAAGGACTAATGGGATTCCTTTTAACATAGAATACCAGAAGTCAGGATGGACTAAAAATAATGAATATTGTAACTGAATGTCAGGGATTCAACTTTAGTTGAACCTACATCCTGTAATTAGTAATAAAGCAGATAATAAATTAGATGGAAAAATAAATAGCTTTTTTGTTGGGCATATGAAGATATAGCCCAACCTCTAGGCAGAAGGATCACTGATGGTCTCCCTAATGCTGTAATTCTTTGACTATTGCAGGAAAGAGGCCAGATGTGAGAGGGGACAGGTGAAAACTTCACTTGTGTCTTGTTTGGTGCCAATGCCTAGCACACAATGCCCAACACATAATAGACCCCCAGTGTGTATTTGTTGAGTGAATGAATATGAAGGATGAATTCTGTTTCTAATAATCTAGGTAAAGGAGGGGAGGGATGGAGCCCACACGAGTTTAATGTTTAATTATTTGAGGAAAAGCAATTACCCAGAATTAATCTAAACTGTACTAATAATCTATTTAATTTGAATTTAATAAATAGCAGTCCAGTTTGGAAACCACTTGAAAGCAGAGTGCATGTTAGTTTTGTGACTCACTATGCTTACTAGCCGGTGCTCTCTGTAAAAGAGGTTCTGGAAGAATGTACTTGTATTAACGATGTTATCCAGACTTAAGTCCTATATCAAATGTCCTACATCAAATGCCACTTCCCCTAGAAGACCTTTCCTAATGATAATGCTTTTTAGCTCCTAAACAGACAAAATCACTCCCCAAAATACATAATGCTTAACTCTTGTTCGTACCTTGTGCCAGCTTGTACCAGTCTGTGCATATCTCATGGAAATACTCCGTTAATTATGCCGGTTTGTACCTTTCCTATGGAAATAGTCTATTAATTATGATACATAATTTTCTTCCCCTTCACCCCATTATATAAGCTCCTTTAGGGCAGGGACTATCTTGCCTTTTATCTTGGCATTGTCTGAAGCACTTCCCACTGACAAAGAAAACAGTAAGTGCTTAGTAAATATTTGTTGGATCGAACTGAGCTGTTTACATATTCATTCAATTAACTGTTCTGGTTGTTCTCAGTCAGCTGAAAGATATGCAAGTCCGGTCCCTCACTACATCCTGTTGCCTAACCTAGGTAGGCAGATTGCAGCTACTTTCATTTCTTGTTGAGTGTTCCGGAAGTTCTTGTTTGTGTTGAATGGAAGTCAAACCTATTGAGTTTTCTGGCGAACGGGAAGTTGTTTACAGCTTCTGTTCTTCATTGGTGCTGCTGTTCAATGGGACCTGCCGGAGGATTGTACTGTACACCGAACAGTTTACGCTCAGCACTCATTTATTAATTGGCTTGCCATCAGGTGACTCGTCTACTGCTTGTCACTATTAAGTAAATGTGGGTGTCTGCATACTTCACATACCCTTCATGTCGGTACGATCTGTTTCAAATGGTAAGTATCCTACCATCTTATCTATGCATTTTAGCACCAACTAACAAGACTGTTTGGTCCCTCAAACAGATAAACAAGGAGCTATGAAATATAACTATGTTTTTTAAAAGAAAACTTTTGAAAAGAAACCCTGGTCATCGTCTTATTATTCTAGGGAAATTTGCTATCACCCTATGGAGGTAGAAAGGATACAATCACCCATCAACATTACTTATTCAGCAAAGACATATATTTTTTAAGGTTAAACATACTGTGTAATGAAACTTTGGTATATAATTCATTTTCAGGGAACTGATTTTAATTTAGTTGACCTAAGAGTATACCGGTTAAATACATTCCAAAAGAGTCACCTGAAGGAATGCCGCTTGTTACTCACAGGTAGGAGAGGCTTTCTTATCTTTCACATAGTATGTTGTTTACTTTTTCATAGAAATTATTTATGTAAAGTATATAGTTTGATGTTTAGTAATGGCTTTTTACTAATGAAAATTGTTTTTCTAGGTGTTAACACTGAGGTGAAATTACTCTCTCATCTCTAAGAAAAAGGTTTCAAATGAAACTGTTAAGAGTATTAGTATTCTCTCTCTGGGTGGCCAACCTGTTGCTATAGAATAAGACCAGCTTATTAAATGTTGTTTGTTTGGTTTGGATGAGGAAATGATACTGTTATCAGATTGCTAAGCTTCACAGAAGCATATACTCTCATCACTCTAAAATGTTTTTAAGTAACGTTATTCCATTAAAATGATACTCTCTCCTTGTTAGGTAACTAAAATACTACCCAAAAGGGCAAAAAGAAAAAGCAAAAATTACCCAGTGACCCATTGCTCTTCACATTTTTCTGAACATCCTTTTAGAAATCTCTACACAGAAATTTAAAGGCATTTTACATAAAAGAACTATTCATGCTTGCTATTCTGTTACTAACTTCATCATCTAGATAACATGCCATGAACATCTTTCTCTGTCAGCAAACATTAATCTATACACCAGTTGTAACAGTTATTGTAGTATTCCTTTATGCTTTATAATTTGCTGTATTCTCTTTTGATGAATATTTAGGTGGTTTTCAATTTTAGAATATTATCCACTCACATTTCAGTGGCCAGAAAGGTCCAGAAAGGCTGGTTGCTATGAGTGAATGGTGTCCATCCCATAAATATTCCAGTGACTTCTACTTATGTCATAAAGTTAAAATCTACATAGTTTTTAGATGACTCTTTCATGATTGACACATATATAGACATATATATGTATGTACACACACTCAAATAGCAACGACTCCTTGGTGATACAGCCCAGTAACCCCTTGTTCCCGCCACTCTGGAGCCTCCCCCAGCAGCCCATTCCTTATGCAGTTTTGCATTTAAACTCCCAGTCTTGGAAACTCTGGTTCCCAGTGTTTTTCCCACCTCCTTTCTTTCCCCTCTGGAAAACTGTGCAAATGCTGAATTTTTTTTTTTTTTGGCTGCGTTGGGTCTTCATTGCTGCACGTGGGCTTTCTCTAGTTGCGGCGAGCGGGGGCTACTCTTCGTTGCGGTGCGCGGGCTTCTCATTGCGGTGGCTTCTCTTGTTGTGGAGCACGGGCTCTAGGCGCACAGGCTTCAGTAGTTGTGGCTCGTGGGCTTAGTTGCTCCTCCGCCTGTGGGATCTTCCCGGACCAGGGCTTGAACCCGTGTCCCCTGCACTGGCAGGCAGATACCTAACCACTGCGCCACCAGGGAAGCCCAATAATTTGTTTTGATGTTTCCCCATTCTTGGCATACGTAGGTATTGATATTACATGTTAAATGAATGAGTGAGTTTTAGGTAAAACATAATTTACTGCTCGTTTATTTTTAAAACGGGTGTTTTGTTTCAAAGTGTTCATTCCAATTATATTATTTTCTGTTTTTTGGTTTTTCTATTTCAAGTATATAGTATTTCAAAACTTCTTTGGGTTATATCAGTTGCTCTAGGCTAATTTGCAGTTAAATCACCAATTGATCACTGTGTTTATCAGAAAGCGTATTCTGAATTCTAAAACTGACTTAAAGTGAACTTTGGAATACAACTGTAAGAGGGGGGCCTCCTTAAAGAAGTTTTAATAATTAGTACAGATGTACTTTTTGTGCTACTCAACGAGGCAGTTCATCAGTTTCCATAAGAAGTACAGTTTTGTTCAAGTTTCTTCATAAAGTTTCTTCTCACTAGCATTTGTGTTTGTTCCTTGTGTTACAGCTTGCACACTTCTGGTTTACAATATAAATTGTTACATACGTGTTCCACAAAAATCCTGTAAATTTTTTCAGGAAGCAGTTTTACAAGAGACAGTGCCTACACTTAGAAAGAAACCCTACATTAGGGTTGTAGGTTAAAAAGGGAATTGGGAAAACCATGTTGAAAAAAAAAATTCAGAAAATCAGCAGTAGAGGATTAGAGATAGGTCTGGCCAGGCAACTATATATCAAGATGTATCAAGATGAGTATTCTACTTTTTAAATGTTCTAATAATCATGATAAGGAAGTTATTGTTAAAGAAAATAGAATTAAATGCATTGGGGTTACCTCTGTATGTCTCTTCCTACCTGCTACTTCCTTCATTCTTCTCTCTCCATGAGAGCACTCAAGTTAGTCACCTTAATACCTTTGTTGTTGTAGAAAAGAAATCGTTTATTGTTTTGCTCTTTTGTGTATATTGTCTTCCTTTGAAGCAGGTGATATTCAGGGAGTAGAACCAAAGGATTTTTTCTGATCATTTGGGCAGGCTGGTTTTTATCCCTCTGTTTTTCTCTCTTTATTGTTTTATAGTTGAACTGAATCATCAGTTTTTTTATATCTTCAGGTTCACTTCCACTCAGAACTAGGATAAACATTTTTTAAATTGCCTCTCTCACTCAGAAATCAAATAGGCCTTGGGATGTTGAAAATTGTGTTATTAAAAAAAAAAAAAACCAATAGAGGGAGAAAGACAATAACTGATAGTTTATTTTCCTAAAGGATTTCCTGCAGCATTTTCACGTATGTCCTGCAGAGAGGTGGGAGATTGCTCTTGTCTTGTGTAGGTATTTCCGTGCATATGGATTGCCAACCACTTTGAACTTGAGATGACTGCCCCGAGAACTCTGGAATGTGAGATGTGTTTTTGAGACCCCAGCATCCTTTCTTTCTCAATGTCTAGGGTATTTGGGGAAGACATTTCCAGAGCTGTCCTGGGGCCTTCTTGCTGTGGGCCTGGCAGCTTCTACTGTGTACAGCGGGGCGTAGGAATATGGTGCTCAAGCAAGAAGGGACTCAGATGCCTGGGTTTGGATTTGGTTTTAAACCTGCCTAGAGCAGTGACTGCAGTGGAGAGAAGAACTTGACCTCACGGTTGTCCGTATGCTAATCCTGGAACCAGTGAATATGTTACTTTTTATGGGGAAAGGGACTTTGCAGATGTGGTTAAGGAAAAGACCTTATGATGGGAAGATTTGCTGGGTTGTCTGAGTTGGCCCAGTGCAATCACAAAGGCCCTTAGAAGAGGGAGGCAGGAGGGTCAGAGAAGGAGCTATCATGACAGAAGGAGAGGTCAGAGTAATGCAAGAAGAGGCCCCCAGCTGAGGGATACAAGTGGCCTCTAGAAGCCAGAAGGGTGAGGAAGCTGATTCTGTCCTGGAGGGAACGCAGCCTTGCTGACCCCTTGATTTTAGCCCAGTGAGACCCATTTTGGACTTCTGGCCTCCAGAACTGTAAGATAATAAATTTGTGTTGTTTTAAGCCACTAAGTCTGTGGTAATTTGTTACAGCAGTAGGAAACTTATGTAGTGACCTTGGGTAAATTCCTTAAACTTTAAGCCTATGTTTCTCCATCTTTTTTTTTTTTTTTTCGTAATAACTTCTTTGAGATATATTTTTGCATATCATAAAATTCCCCCATTTCAAGTGTACAATTTAGTGATGCTCGGTAACTTTTCTGAGTGGTGTAACCATCACCAAATCAGTTTTGGAACGTGTTTTTACACCTCCCATAAGACCCCTCATGTCTACTTTACAGTTAACCCAACCTCCAGGCAGCCATTAATCTACCGTCTTTATAAATCTTCCTTTTTTTGATATTGTGTAGAAATAGAATCATACAGTATGTGGTGTCCTGTGTCTTTTTTTTTTTTTCCCCACTTTGACTAATATTCCTTTATGTCTAACAGACGTTATAGCAGCACCTTCCTCCTAGGATTGTTGTGAGGATTAAATCAGATTGTGAGTTCAGAGTGCTTTGCATAGTGTCCAACACATCGTAAGTGTTCAATAAATGTTCTTTTTCTACTGCTTCTACTACTTATTATTCTTTCTGTTGCTTTTTTCAGATTCCTGAAAAAATTCACAAAAATATATTTTGACACACAGTGCTATTGTTGCTTTTTATTTATGTTGTGAGTAATGTAAATCTAATTTATGTGTTAAATTGATTTTGGAGGGTGATGTCAGAACCTAAATACCATGCTTACTTTTTTTTTTTTTTTTAAATTAAGAGGTTGGATATTTTATTATTAAACTGTTTATTTTCCTGTTGCTGTTACTTCACTGTATAAAAAGAACACCGGCAAACACAGTATATTGCAAAATTAAGGTAGTAATGGTCTTCATCGGACACTATACAGCTAACACACTTTTTTCTCCACTGCCACTTATTTCCAGCGGGAAGATCGTTGAGTATTTTGACCCAAACCAGGGATGGCTGTAAGCAAATTACAATATTATATAAGACAATGTTACCCTTGAACTACATAATTTTTATAACTAGTTTTACCACAGATAATTTCAGGAATTCTGAATATTATAACTGGAGACTAGCCTAAAAATCATAGGGTGCTGTGAAAAAGATGCATAGCGTTTACCTAAAGTCATTAGAAAGTTAAGGGGTATTTTCTTCAGGAAACATGGTTGCAAGTAGTTTCTTTTGCCAAAAGTTGCTTTTTAAAAATCTATCCACCCATAACTTAAGACAACTATGCTAGATTAAGTTATTTCAAACTAGTTTATTTAGGGGTTCCATTTTCACTCCTCAGTAGATGTTATGTATTTCTCATATGCTTCTTCACTCATTCGTTCATCTGGTTCTGAAGGGTTCCTCCGTGTCATCTTGATCAGCCAACCCTTTTCATAACAAGATTTGTTGACAAGTCCTGGATTTCCTGCTAGAGCTTCATCAATTTCAGTTCCTTCTGTTAGAGGAGAATAGAGTTCACTAGACGCTTTCACACTTCCCAAAGCACCAGATTCCTCTTGTTCGTTCAATTCTGCCCCAACTTCAGGCAGACTACAGTAAACAACATCTCCCAAAGCTTCCTGTGCGAAATTGCTGGTGCGCACGGTTCCAGCCCCCCGCTTTCTGTTGTTACGCGTTCGTGCTGGTCTGTGAATTTCCGCAGCGACAGCAGAGCCGGGCCGGTGCGCAGCCCCCAAGGCCGCCGGGCCGGGCGCGTCGGCGCGCAGGATGCAGACCGCGGTCCCCGCGCTCCGTGCCGCTCGCTCGCGGCGCCCTGTTCTCCGGGCCACGCTTCCTTCTCCTTTCCTTATGGGAGAATAGGTTCTGTATTCTAGGTGACTGATTTACAACGCGAATTTTTAGAGCGCAATTGTTTACTACTTGGGAACTGCCTGTATTCAGATAGATTATGTGAGTGTCTTGGATAGCTGTTTAAGCCTGTTGACATTTGCTTCTTCCTGACTCCTCCCGGGATCCCACTTGTAAACCTCTCTAGGGCAGGAGTCCCATCTCCCCATCTCAGAAGTGTCAGTGACTTGCCTAGCTTCCGATACTTTGGTGGATGGATGAATGGTTGGATTTACAGGTGGACGGATAGCTGACAGTTTAGTGCTTAGAAAAAGTACTGTAGCTCTTCTTGGACAATAGCGTTCTCCTGTGTTCCTCTGGACTGCCCAAAAGAAACAGATGAGAGGAGTAAGTTAGTTCATGGTCGTGAAACAGTTTTCATTTTTGCTACTGATAAAGTACTTACCTTTTCTGAAAATCAACAAAATGCTTTGGCTGAAGAATACAGAAATACATAGTACCTCATGAGGTTTTATGTGTTGTACGAACTAAGTTGTCTTATTTTGGATTCTCTTAAGACCCACTTTGGCTTAGTTGTAGGTAGATCAGATAAATTCAGCAAGTCTAACATTTTATTTTTTAACTTTTTAAAGAAGTAAACAGCCTCACTAAATGTTTGTCGTTTCCAAACATTTTGGCTCATTTTGGTTGGGTTAAGGCTGACTTCAGAATTTGTGCATTGTTTTTATTCCATTCTTCCTTGTCCCGCTGTTTAAACCCTTGGTTGCTGTTTAACACTTCTGTGTAGAAAGAGGCAAGGCACAATAGCCAAGAGGTGGAAGCAACCCAAGTGTCCTTTCATGGATGAATGGATAAATAAAATGTGGCATATACATACAAGGGAATATTCAACCTTAAAAAGGAAGGATGTTCTGTCATTTGTGACAAAATGAGTGAACTTAAAGGACATTATGCCCATGTGAAATAAGCCCACAAAAAGATAAATACTTGTATGATTACACTTATATGAGGTATTTAAAATAGTCAAATTCATAGAAACAAAGTAGAATGTTGGTTGCTAGGGGCTGGGGGACAGGAAGAGGGGAGTTGTTTAATGGCTATAGAGTTTCAGTTTTGCAAGATGAAAGTTTTGGGGATCTGTTTCACAACAATGTGGGTATACTTATACTGAACCTATACACTTAAAAATGCTTAAGACGGTAAATTTTACGTTATGTGCTTTTACCACAATTTTAAAAAAAGAAGAGGAAGCAAGGAGTTAAAATTTGAGTTAGTCAGGTTTGCTACTTGAAGAAACTTTCCTTAAGTATTCAGTGGGCTAAAGGTTTAGAATAAAACACATGTATCTACACGTAGTACAGAATAAAACAAGAATAAGATGGTCATCTTCTTTACATTTTCACCATGTTTTAGCTAGGATTCATGAGACTCTTGTCAGTTAATAGCTAGACTGCTGTCAGATACCCTGAAGCTGGGCATAATATTGAAACAGTTTCTTTCAAACTATTATAAAGATGATTCTGAGACTCTGAGAGGTTTTCTTACTCATTTGGTAACCAATGTTATGCACCCCTACTGGGTCCTGAAAAGGGATTGATACTGGAGTAATGAAGGATTCAAGTTTTACTTTTATTTTCAGTAACATTACAGGATGAGCTCTTGGTAAAGACCATATGTTTCTTGGTATTTATTTCCCTGAAGGCCTTGCCAGTGTTTCTTTAGCACATTTGGAAGCATTCCAGTTGTTCCAACCCAGGCATTATCTAGATTGAAAATGGCTGCTTTTGCCTATAACTTGCTGATTTGGGGAGTATCTCTTCCCATTGGAGATGAAATGCGTCATAAATGCTATTTATTCTGATGCTGACAGTAAGGACATTTGGGTATATTCTTTACACTATATTTTATACTATACACTACAAGCATATGGTACATTTATATACAAAGAGGACATTAATTTTTTTTGGTGCCATTAACACTTTATTTTTTTCCCAGCTATATTGAGATATAATTGGCACATAACATTTGTAAATTTAAGGTGTACAATGTGTTGATGTATTTAAATCTTGCAAAATCATTACCACCATAGTGTTAGTTAACACCTCCATCATGTCACATAATTACCATTTTTTTGTGGTGAGAACAGATAAGATCTACTTTCTCAGCAACTTTCAAGTATATAATACAGTACTTTTAACTATAATCACCAAGCTGTACGTTAGATCCCCAGAACTTATTCACCTTATAACTGAAAGTGGAAAGTAACTTTTAATTAAATTGAAAGTGAACTGTAAAGACCAATTCTGCTTCTTGGAGTATGCAGATTTTTTAGTTCTTAGCCGTGTGTAGTAGTAGCCTCTGTTGGAAATTTAAGATGATTTGGACAGACGGCCTGCCCTTAAGATACTTACCGTGTAATGGAGAGAAACACCTTCATAGCAAATTATGATACAAAACAGACACTTACAAATGCTATGATAGAAGATGAAATGAATTTCGCGAGAATAAGGAAGAAGCAGTTAATTTTGATGGAGGTGGAGGGCACAGCTTAGTTGAACCCTGGAAGATAAATAGACTTTACTAAGTGAAGAAAGAGAGGAAAGACTTTCCAGGAAAAATCAGACATCATGAGTAGACGCTCTGAGGTTGAAGACGTGTTGTTGTGTCACAGGACCCGAAGGAGCGGGGGAGGAAATGATGAAGAATGACTGAAAGTGACATGAGGCATTCAGATTGCTGACATTCTGATCCTAATCACTTTCGGTGGGTGTAAAGTGTATAACCAAGCCCAGGACCAAGAGTGGTAGCCCCTGCCCAGTGAGAAGTTTCTGTAGGTAAGGCCCTGAAATTAACCCTTTACACGAAAAATGAGATTTCTCCCCTCCTGCTTTAAAATGAGAATTGGTGGTAAAGCTGAGTTTCTACAAAATCCCCATGTTTTGTTAATGTTGGTAGAACTCATATGCCTACCTGGTCTTCTGTCCAGTCACGGGTGTTCTAAAGCCAACGGGAGTCTACACTCACCTCACCTCATCAGTGTACTTCTTCGGAAAAGTAGAATTACAGAAATGGAAGAGATCCAAGATACCATTCAGGACAAAACTCAGATTTTGAAAATGAGAACGTTTCCAGAGAGGTTCAGTGCCCAGGTGACAAGTGTAATAAATGGCAGCAGCGGCTCAGGGGCACCGTTGCTCTGGCTCTCAGCCCATGGGTCCTCCCAGTTTCCACACGGCAGAGGAATGGGCAGAGGGCTTCCACCTCTGTGCGTGAGCCCCGCTCCCCTCTGTATGTCTTGTCATGTTTTAGTTCTTCTATCTAAAGCAGGTTAGCTGAAATGCCATAGATACCCTAGCTGCTTCTGGGTCTAGCAAGTTAACAACAGCTGAAGAGAGTTATTAACCCATTGCTATTAATATGCTGCTTTAACATCAGCCGCATCCTTGTATAAAAATGGGAGTCATGGAAAATTTCAGTGAGATTTTGAATTGGGGCACTCCTATTCACCCAGAATCTGTTAGATCCTTTCTGATTGTGAGCCTTTCAGACAAACAATATCTTTGAGACACCAACACTTAATCTCTGTTAATTCTGGTAGTGGTTTGGAAAAACCCCACCTACCTTTGCCTATACCTCAGTTTTCTCCTCGCCTCTAGACTACTGACAGATTTTCTATAAGCTACTTGAGGAGATATTTTGTTTTAATATAACATGGCAAATTTTTTGAAAACTCTTGGAAATGACAATAACAATATCCCGATCTTCATTTTAAGGATATCAATTTCCATCTGATACTTATCATTGTAGGTTTAATAATAACTATCCTTAATAACAGTCCGTTATTACTCTTTCACTATTTTGGTTGAAACCGTCTATCTAAAATATATTGAAACATATCTAGTAATCTAGTATAAATTTTTAGAAAATTAGTTATCCAACTAAATGATTGGTAATGCAGTGTCGATCATCTGGATATTTTAAAACATCTAAATAATTCATGTAAATTTTTCTAATTTATTTAAAACATTGATTATTATATAGACGTGGTTGGGTAATTGTTGATACAGTAGACTAGAACTTTCATTTAGGAAGTTTTATGTTCTATTAGTGCTTTTAAGTAGAAAAGATTAACTCATCAATTGGATTAATAGTAAATGGTATTGTTTATAAAATCTGCAATATGAGAGGGAAAAAATGGAGCTGAGATACATAATATAAATTGAGTACCTGGAAACACCAGCATCTTAGTTCTTAAGAAAGGAAGCATTGCCGGGGGCTGGGGGGGTGGGGGCGGGTGGAAGGGCTGCAGGTACAAAAACGATTCTGGAAAATTTTGTTTCCACTGCTTCACCTCAATTGCAAGAAGCATTAGAAGCTTTATTATTATTATTATTATTATTATTTTATGTATTCGTTCAGACTTTACATATATACTTTTTTTAACATCTTTATTGGAGTATAATTGCTTTACAGTGGTATGTTAGTTTCTGCTTTATAACAAAGTGAATCAGCTATACATATACATATATCCCCATATCTCCTCCCTGTTGGGTTTCCCTCCCACCCTCCCTATCCCACCCCTCTAGGTGGTCACAAAGCACCGAGCTGATCTCCCTGTGCTATGCGGCTGCTTCCCACTAGCTATCTATTTTACATTTCATAGTGTATATATGTCCATGTCACCCTCTCACTTCGTCCCAGCTTACCCTTCCCCCTCCCCGTGTCCTCAAGTCCATTCTCTACGTCTGCGTCTTTATTCCTGTCCTGCCCTTAGGTTCTTCAGAACCTTTTTTTTTTTCTTTTTTTTAGATTCCATATATATGTGTTAGCATACGGTATTTGTTTTTCTCTTTCTGACTTACTTCACTCTGTATGACAGACTCTAGGTCCATCCACCTCACTACAAATAACTCAATTTCATTTCTTTTTATGGCTCAATAATATTCCATTGTATATATGTGCCACATCTTCTTTATCCATTCATCTGTCGATGGAAACTTAGGTTGCTTCTGTGTCCTGACTATTGTAAATAGAGCTGCAATGAACATTGTGGTACATGACTCTTTTTGAATTATGGTTTTCTCAGGGTATATGCCCAGTAGTGGGATTGCTGGGTCGTATGGTAGTTCTATTTTTACTTTTTTAAGGAACCTTCATACTGTTCTCCATAGTGGCTGTATCAATTTACATTCCCACCACCAGTGCAAGAGGGTTCCCTTTTCTCCACACCCTCTCCAGCATTTATTGTTTGTAGATTTTTTGATGATGGCCATTCTGACTGGTGTGAGGTGATACCTCATTGTAGTTTTGATTTGCATTTCTCTGATGATTAGTGATGTTGAGCATCCTTTCATGTGTTTGTTGGCAATCTGTAAATCTTCTTTGAAGAAATGTCTATTTAGTCTTCTGCCCATTTTTGGATTGGGTTGTTTGTTTTTTTGATACTGAGCTGCATAATCTGCTTGTAAATTTTGGAGATTAATCCTTTGTCAGTTCCTTCATTTGTAAATATTTTCTCCCATTCTGAGGGTTGTCTTTTCATCTTGTTTATGTTTTCCTTTGCTGTATGAAAGCTTTTAAGTTTCATTAGGTCCCATTTGTTTATTTTTGTTTTTATTTCCATTACTCTAGGAGGTGGGTCAAAAAGGATCTTGCTGTGATGTATGTCATAGTGTTCTGTCTATGTTTTCCTCTAAGAGTTTTATAGTGCCTGGCCTTACATTTAGGTCTTTAATCCATTTTGAGTTTATTTTTGTGTATGGTGTCAGGGAGTGTTCTAATTTCATTCTTTTACATGTACCTGTCCAGTTTTCCGAGCACCACTTATTGAAGAGGCTGTCTTTTCTCCATTGTATATTTTTGCCTCCTTTATCAAAAATAAGGTGACCATATGTGCGTGGGTTTATCTCTGGGCTTTCTCTCTTGTTCCATTGATCTGTATTTCTGTTTTTGTGCCAATACCATACTGTCTTGATTACTGTAGCTTTGTAGTATAGTCTGAAGTCTGGGAGCCTGATTCCTCCAGCTCCGTTATTCTTTCTTAAGATTGCTTTGACTATTCAGGGTTTGGCTATTGTGTTTCCATGCAAATTGCAAAATTTTTTTTCTAGTTCTGAGAAAAATGCCATTAGTAGTTTGATAGGGATTGCATTGACTCTGTAGATTGCTTTGGGTAGTATAGTCATTTTCACAATGTTGATTCTTCCAATCTAAGAACATGGTATATCTCTCCATCTGTTTGTATCATCTCTAATTTCTTTCATCAGTGTCTTATAGTTTTCTACATACAGGTCGTTTGTCTCCTTAGGTAAGTTTATTCCTAGGTATTTTATTCTTTTTGTTGCAATGGTAAATGGGAGTGTTTCCTTAATTTCTCTTTCAGATATTTCATCATTAGTGTATAGGGATGCAAGAGATTTCTGTGCATTAATGTTGTGTCCTGCTACTTTACCCAATTCATTGATTAGCTCTAGTAGTTTTCTGGTAGCATCTTTAGGATTCTCTCTGTGTAGTATCATTCATCTGCAAACAGTGACAGCTTTACTTCTTCTTTTCCGACTTGGAATCAGTTTATTTCTTTTTCTTCCCTGATTTCTGTGGCTAAAATTTCCAAAACTATGTTGAATAAGAGTGGTGAGAGTGGGCAAATTTGCCTTGTTCCTGATATTAGTGGAAATGCTTTCAGTTTTTCACCATTGGGAACGATGTTTGCTGTGGGTTTGTCATATATGGTCTTTATTATGTTGAGGTAGGTTCCCTCTATGCCTACCTTCTGGAGAGTCTTTATCATAAATGGGTATTGAATTTTGTCGAAAGCTTTTTCTGCATCTATTGAGATTTTCATATGGCTTTTATCCTTCAATTTATTAATATAGTGTATCACATTGATTGATTTGCGTATATTGAAGAATCCTTGCAGTCCTGGGATAAACCCCACTTGATCATGGTGTATGATCCTTTTAGTATGCTGTTGGATTCAGTTTGCTAGTAGTTTGTTGAGGATTTTTGCATCTATGTTCATCAGTGATATTGGCCTGTGGTTTTCTTTCTTTGTGACATCTTTGTCTAGTTTTGGTATCAGGGTGATGGTGGCCTCGTAGAATGAGTTTGACAGTGTTCCTCCCTCTGCAATATTTTGGAAGAGTTTGAGAAGGATAGGTGTTAGCTCTTCTCTAAATGTTTGATAGATTTTGCCTGTGAAGCCATCTGGTCCTGGGCTTTTCTTTGTTGGAAGATTTTTAATCACAGTCTCAATTTCAGTGCTTGTGATTGGTCTGTTTATATTTTCTATTTCTTCTTGGTTCCATCTTGGAGCATTGTGCTTTTCTAAGGATTTCTCCATTTCTTTCAGGTTGTCCATTTTATTGGCCTATGGTTGCTTGTAGTAATCTCTCAGGATCCTTTGTATTTCTGCAGGGTCAGTTGTTACTTCTCCTTTTTCATTTCTAATTCTATTGATTTGAGTCTTCTCCCTTTTTTTCTTGATGAGTCTGGCTAAAGGTTTATCACTTTTGTTTATCTTCTCAAAGAACCAGCTTTTACTTTTATTGATCTTTGCTCTTGTTTTCTTCATTTCTTTTTTCATTTATTTCTCATCTGATCTTTATGATTTCTTTCCTTCTGCTAACTTTGTGGTTTTTTGGTTCTTCTCTCTAATTGCTTTAGGTGTGAGGTTAGGTTTTTATTTGAGATGTTTCTTGTTGCTTGAGGTAGGATTGTATTGCTATAAACTTCCCTCTTAGAACTGCTTTTGCTGCATCCCATAGGTTTTGGGTCGTCGTGTTTTCCTTATCATTTGTTTCTAGGTATTTTTGGATTTCCTCTCTGATATCTTCAGTGATCTCTTGGTTATTAAGGAGTGTATTGTTTAGCCCCCATGTGTTTGTATTTTTTACCGACTTTTTCCTGTTACTGATAACTAGTCTCATAGTGTTGTGGTCAGAAAAGGTACTTGATAAGATTTCAATTTTGTTAAATTTACCAAGGCTTGATTTGTGACCCAAGATATGATCTATCCTGGAGAATGTTCCATGAGCACTTAAGAAGAAAGTGTATTCTGTTGTTTTTGGATGGAATGTCCTGTAAATATCAATTAAGTCCATTTTGTTTAATGTGTCATTTAAAGGTTGTGTTTCCTCATTTATTTTCATTTTGGATGATCTGTCCTTTGGTGAAAGTGGGGTGTTAAAGTCCCCTACTATGATTGTGTTACTGTTGATTTCCCCTTTTATGGCTGTTAGCATTTGCCTTATGTATTGATGTGCTCCTATGTTGGGTGCATAAATATTTACAATTGTTATATCTTCTTCTTGGATTGATCCCTTGATCATTATGTAGTGTCCTTCTTTGTCTCTTGTATAGTCTTTATTTTAAAGTCTATTTTGTCTGATATGAGAATTGCTGTTCCAGCTTTCTTTTGATTTCCATTTGCATGGAATATCTTTTTCCATCCCCTCACTTTCAGTCCGTGTGTGTCCCTAGGTTTGATGTGGGTCTCTTGTAGACAGCATGTGTACGGGTCTTTGTTTGTGTCTCCATTCAGCCAGTCTGTGTCTTTTGGTTGGAGCATTTACTCCATTTCCATTTGAGGTAGTTATCGATATGTATGTTCCTATTCCCATTTTCTTAAATGTTTTGGGTTTGTTATTGTAGGTGTTTTCCTTCTCTTGTGTTTCCTGTCTAGAGAAGTTCCTTTAGCATTTATTGTGAAGCTGGTTTGGTGGTGCTGAATTCTCTTAGCTTTTGCTTGTCTGTAAAGGTTTTAATTTCTCTGTCGAATCTGAATGAGATCCTTGCTGGGTAGAGTAATCTTGGTTGTAGGTTTTTCCCTTTCATCACTTTAAGTATATCCTGCCACTCCCTTCTGGTTTGCAGAGTTTCTGCTGAAGGATCAGCTGTTAACTTTATGGGGATTCCCTTGTATGTTAATTGTTGATTTTCCCTTGCTGCTTTTAATATTTTTTCTTTGTGTTGAATTTTTGATAGTTTGATTAATATGTGTCTTGTAGTGTTTCTCCTTGGATTTATCCTGTATGGGACTCTCTGTGCTTCCTGGACTTGATTGACTATTTCCTCTCTCATATTAGGGAAGTTTTCAGCTATAATTTCTTCAAATATTTTCTCAGTCCCTTTCTTTTTCTCTTCTTTTGCTGGGACCCCTATAACTTGAATGTTGGTGCATTTAATGCTGTCCCAGAGGTCTCTGAGACTGTCCTCAATTCTTTTCTTTCTTTTTTCTTCATTCTGCTCTGCAGTAGTTATTTCCACTATTTTATCTTCCAGTTCACTTATCCGTTTTTCTGCCTCAGTTATTCTGCTATTGATTCCTTCTAGAGAATTTTTATTTTCATTTATTGTGTTTTTCATCATTGTTTGTTTGCTCTTTAGTTCTTCTAGGTCCTTGTTAAATGTTTCTAGTATTTTCTCCATTCTGTTTCCTAGATTTTGGATCATCTTTACTGTCATTACTCTGAATTCGTTTTCAGGTAGACTGCCTATATCCTCTTCATTTGTTAGGTCTGGTGGGTTTTTGCCTTGCTCCTTCATCTGCTGTGTGTTTCTTTGTCTTCTCATTTTGTTCAACTTACTGTGTCTGGGGTCTCCTTTTCTCAGGCTGCAGGTTCATCGTTCCCGTTGTTTTTGGTGTCTGCCCCCAGTGACTAAGGTTGGTTCAGTGGGTTGTGTAGGCTTCCTGGCGGAGGGGACCGGTGCCTGTGTTCTGGTGGATGAGGCTGGATCTTGTCTTTCTGGTGGAGAAGACCACGTCCGGTGGTGTGTTTTGAGGTGTGTGTTACCTTATGATTTTAGGCAGCCTCTGTGCTAATGGGTGGGTTTGTGTTCCTGTCTTGCTAGTTGTTTGGCATGGGGTGTCAGCACTGTAGCTTGCTGGTTGTTGAGTGGAGCTGGGTCTTAATGTTGAGATGGAGATGTCTGGGAGCGCTTTCACCATTTGATATTGCGTGGAGTCAGGAGGTCTGTGGTTGTCATTTGTCCTGTACTCGGCTCTCCCACCTCAGAGGCACAGGCCTGAAACCCGGCTGGAGCACCAAGACCCTGTCAGACACACGGCTCAGGAGAAAGGGGAGAAAAAAAGAAAGAAAAAAGAAAGAAATAAAATAAAATAAAATAAAGTTTTTAAAATAAAATTTTTTTAAAATTTAAAAGTAATAAAAAAAAGAAAGAAAGAAAGAAGAGAGCAGCCAAACCAAAAAACAAATCCACCAATGATAACAAGCACTACAAACTATACTAAAAGAAAAAAGAAAAAAAACCAGACAGGCAGAACCCTAAGACAAATGGTAAAAGCAAAGCTATACAGAAAAAATCACACAAAGAAGCATACACATACACACTCACAAAAAGAGAAAAAGGAAAAATGTATATATATCTATATATATTAATTTTAAAAAAGGAAAAGGAAGGGAGCAACCAAATCAATAAACAAATCTACCAATGATAATAAACTCTAAATACTAAACTAATATAAACATAAAACCGGAAACAAATTAGGTACAGAAAGGAAACCCGAAGTCTATAGTTGCTCCCAAAGTCCACTGCCTCAATTTTGGGATGATTCTTTGTCTATTCAGGTATTCCAGAGATGCAGCGTACATCAAGATGATTGTGGAGATTTAATCTGCTGCTCCTGAGGCTTTTGGGAAGTCTGAGGTCTTCTGCGGGTGTTCAGTAGGTGTTCTGTAGGATTTGTTCCACATGTAGATGTATTTCCAATGTATTTGTGGGGAGGAAGGTGATCTCCACGTCTTCCTCCTCCGCCATCTTGATGGACCACCAGGAGCTTTATTATTGAATGTTATCTTTTAAAACCATCTTCCAGCTCTTCATTTGTACTAATATTTTATTTATAATGTATAAATAAATATAGGTCAGTCACAATAGATTCATTAATAGAACAGAATACATTTGGAAATTTTTACACCTTTTAAAATGGTTATTAAACCTGGCCTCCGGTGATTGCTTTCAATAATAGATTTTTTTTTCTAAGAACTAAATAAGGGGGAATGTCCCAGCACATCAGCATTTTTCATTGCAAAATAATTAGTTGAGGACGTTACTATTTGCACATAATGTATGTGCACAAGATTGGGCAATGTGATCTAAAGATAATGAAATTAGGTACATTCAGGCCTTGGTGAGCAAGCATATTCTAACGGTATTGATGAATCAAATGGTGACAGTCTGAAAAGAGTCTGCAATTGAAGTATCTCATCACTCTCTGCCTACTTAAGCCTTTTGTTAATGACTTAGATTAAGGTATAGAAGACTTTATGCATATGAAAGTAGTCAATGAAACAAAGCTGAGAAGGATAACTAATATGTCAAATAGCAAGGTTAGAAATAAAAGATCTGAAGACCACTACGAAAATGTTAGTTGTTTCTTTTTATCTTATCATAGATGGAAAAAATGGGTGGAGACTTAGCAGATTGATATTTACAGTAAATAAATGTTTAGTCTTGAACTTTGATTCTCAAGAGAGATCAGAACTAGAAAGACCTAGTTTAATAACAATTCCTAAGAAAAAGGCTAGAGAATTTTAGGCAATTGCAAGTTCAGTGCAGGCCAACAGTGTTACTTCAAAAGCTAGAATCTTACTTTTCATAATAGAAAGCACTGGCATGATTATTTATAGTTTGCAAGGCACTTTTTTTTTTAAAGTTGGGATATTGAGGTACAATTTACATAGTGTAAAACACATCCATTGTAGTATAGTGTTCTGAGTTTCAACAAAGTCATACCGTCATATTACCACCCCCGCAACTTAGATTGTAGACCACTTCCTTTGTTCCCAACAGTTCCCTCATGTCCCTTTTAGTCAGCTCTTCCCTTTATCCAAGCCCCTCGTAACCCCTGATCATTTTCTGGCCCCATAGTTTTGCAAAGCATTTTTCACATAACTTTTAAAATTCTCATAAGATCTCTACAGCATCTAATATTAGCAATGTCTGTTGTATAAATGAAGTAACCAGGGTTCAGTTAAGCAACTTTCTGAAAGCTACACTATATAAATAGTGGATCCAGGACTTGAACCTTCATTTTTCTAATTCACAACCCCAAACACTTCCTTGATCCTTCCATCTAGCCCCTTGCTCTAAGAGCCCCACGCTTCTTTGCATTGTTCAGTCACCTGCAGGTGGAACCTATATTAGGAGCCAGCATTCAACATTCACAGTAACAATGGAGGGGCCAGAGCAGCATTTCTCAACCTTTCTTTCATTATCATTCCCATAAGGATCCTTTTTAGAATTCTTTTCCCTAATCGCATACCCTCCCCAATTAAACTTTAACACCATAGATATACTATATTTCTTTGTGTGTACTGTAAATATCTGTGCTTTATATATAAAAAGAGTAGGTTTTTTTTCACCCATCCCCCAACAACCAATATGCCCCACTGGGGGCAATATAGCCCTCACTGAGAATGCTTAGACTAGAACTAGACCAGAATGACCTTCAACCATTGTCCCAACTGACATGCATGACACATGACCCTTGAGTGAGTATGAGACACATTCAAGGTCACACCCAAATTTTCATAACACTAAAAATTTAGAAAATAGCGCAGCAGAATTTAGGCAAGATATTTATGAAAGCATCTTAAGAACATGTAGGTAAGTAAAATCAGCCATTAGACATAATCTTCAAATATTATTTAACAGGAGAAGTTAAAGTATGGCTGATTTTTAAAAGTAATTTTTTAAAAGTTGGCTTTTAATCTAAATCCTGTCTTCAACATATAATAAGGTGAACAGACTAGTTCTATTGAAGAGTAAACATTAATCTTACTTTTGTTAAGTGCTGCAATGGATATAATGTATAGCTTTAATATGTTGTTAATGTGAATATGATTATTGCAAGTGTATCTTGCCTCATCACTTTATCTACCTTTCATCAAGCAGTCATCACTGAAGAGTCATGATAACCGGATGCCAATGTCCTCAATTGCCTTATATGCAGTACAGAGGAAGAAGCATTCCTTACTTTCCTTTTTTTTTTTTTTTTTACTGTATTTTTATTGTGCTAAAATACACATGATGTAAATTTTACTGCCATAACCATTGTTAAGTGTACAGTTCAGTGGTCTTAAAAACATTCACATTGTTGTGCAAACACCCATCCCCATAACTCTTTTCATCTTGTAAAACTGAAACTCTATACCCATTAAACACTAACTTCCCCCCTCCCCCCCAGCCCTTGGCAACCACCATTATACTTTCTGTCTTTATGATTTTGACCATCTTATTAAGTACCTCATGTAAGTGGAATCATACAATATTTGTCTCTTTATGATTGGCTTATTTTACTTAATATCCTCAAGGTTCAACTATGTTGTAGCATATAGTAGAATTTCCTTCTATTTTAAGGCTGAATAATATTTTATTGTATGTATATATAGTTGACACTTGAACAACCTGGGTTTGAACTCTGCAGATCCATTTATACAGAACTTGGGTTTTTTTTTTTTCCAATAAATGCTATGGTATTACACCATATGAGGTTCGTTGAATCCACAAATGCAGAACCATGGGTTTGGAGGGCCGACTCTAAAGTTACATGCAGATTTTGAACTACACAGGGATCCCTGTGTCTAACCCCTTTGATTGTTCAAGGGTCCACTGTATCACATGTTGCTTATCTGTTAATCCATCCATAGACATTTGGGTTGCTTCCACGTTTTAGCCATCGTGAATAGTGCTTCTATGAACATTGGTGTGCAAATATTCTTCTAAACCCTGCTTTTAATTCTTTGGGGTATATACCCAGAAGTGGAATTGGTGCATCGTATGGTAATTCTATTTTTAATTTTTTGAGGAACCACCATACTGTTTCACATAGTGGCTATACCAGTTTACATTCCCAACAACAATGCACAAGTGTTCTAATTTCTCTACATCCTGACCAGCACTTATTATTTTCTGGTTTGTTTTTTTTTTTGATATTAGGCATTCCAATGGGTATGAGTTGATGTCTCATTGCAGTGTTGATTTCCATTACTCTAATGATTAGTGATGTTGAGCATCATTTATGTGCTTATTGGCCATTTGTATGTCTTCGGAGAAATGTCTATTCAAATTCTTTGCTCTTTTTGAATCAGGTTGGTTGTTTTTTGTTGTTGTTGAGTTTTAGGAGTTCTCTATATATTCTGGTTATTAACTCCTTATCAGATACATGATTTACAAATATTTTCTCCCACTCTGAGTGTCTTTTTACTCTGTTGATAGTGTATTTTGGTGCACAAATTTTTTTAATTTTCATTAAGTCCAGTTTGTTATTATTCTTTTGTTGCCTGTGTCTCTGGCGTCATATCCAAGAAATCATTGCGAAATCCAATGTCATGAAGCTTTTGTCCTTTGTTTTCTTCCAAAAGTTTTATTGTTTTAGATCCTTGATCCATTTTGAGTTAATTTTTATATATGGTGGTAGGTAAGGGGCCAACTTCATTCTTTTGCATGTGGATATCCAGTTTTCCCAGTACCATTTGTTGAAAAGACTGTCCATTTCCCATTGAATGGTGTTGGCATCCTTGTCAAAAAACCAGTTGAGCATATATGCTAGGGTTCATTTCTAGCTCTGTGTTCTATTCTATTGGTCTGTATGTCTGTCTTTATGCTAATACCACACTGTTTTGATTACTGTAGACTTGCAGTAAGTTAAGTGTGAGTCTTCTATTTTTCTTCTTTTTTTTTTTTAGTTTGTTTAGGCTGTTAGGGGTCTCTTAAGATTACATATGAATTTTAGGATGGGTTTTTCTATTTCTGTGAAAAATGCCATTGAAATTTTGATAAGTATTGCATCAAATCTGTAGGTTATTTTGGGTAGTAGTCATATTTTAACAATATTAAGCCTTCCAATCCATGAACATTTGGTATGTTTTCATTTATTTATGTCTTCTTTAATTTCTTTCACCAATGTTTTGTAGTTTTCATTGTATAAGTCTTTTACCTCCTTGGTAAATTTATTCCTAAGTATTTTATTCTGTTTGATGCTATTGTAAATGGAATTGTTTTTGTAATTTCCTTTTCACATTGTCCATTGTGTATAAAAATACAATTGAGTTTTGTGTGTTGACTTTGTATCCTGCTACTTTGCTGAATTCATTTGTTATTTCTAACAGTTTTTTGTGTGATCTTTAGCATTTCCTTACATATATATTATTTTTACTGAAGTATAGTTGATTTACGATATTGTGTTAGTTTCAGGTATCTAGCGCAGTGATTCATTATTTTTGCAGATTATACTCCATTATAGGTTATTACAAGATAATGGGTATAATTCCCTGAGCTGTACAGTATATCCTTGTTGCTTATCTATTTTGCATATTTTTGTTTGTAACTGTTAATCCCATACCCCTAATTTGTTCCTGCACCTTCTCTCTCCCCTTTGGTAACCACAAGTTTATTTTCTATATTTGTAAGTCTGTTTCTATTTTGCATATACACTCATTTGTATTATTTTTTTAGATTCCACATGTAAGTGATATCATACAGTATTTGTCTTTTCAGACTTGTTTTACTATGCATAATATTCTCTAGGTTCATCCAGGTTGCTGCATATGGCAGTATTTCATTGTTTTTTAATGGCTGCATAATATTCCATTGTGTGTGTGTGTATATATATGTATATATGTGTGTGTGTGTGTATGTGTGAGTGTGTGTGTGTATTTGTTGATCATTTCAAAGAACCATCTTTTGGTTTCATTTTCTTTTTTGTTTTTCTATTCTCTAGTTCATTTATCTGTGCTCTAACCTTTAGTATTCTGCTAGCTTTGGATTTTTTTAAATTCTTTTTCTATTTCCTTAAGTTGTAAAGTTAGGTTTTGGATTTGAGATCTTTTTTGTTTTTTAATGTGTTTATAACTATAAGCTTATTCCTTAGCTCCACTTTGCTGCATCCCATAACTTTTGGTTTGTTGTGGTTTATTTTCATTCATCTCTAAGTATCAATATTTTCTAATTTGCCTTGACAATTTTTCTTTGATCCATTGACTCCTTAAACATGTGTTATTTAATCCCACAATTTTGTGAATTTTCCAATTTTCTTAATGTTATTGATTTCTAACTTTGTCCCATTATGGTCAGAAAAGATACATTGTATGTTATCTGTCTTTTAAAATGTGTTGTGACTTAATTTGTGGCCTAAAACATGGTCTATTCAGGGAAATGTCACATGTACACTTGAGAAGAGTGGGCTTTCTGTTGTTGTTGGGTAGAATATTCTGTATATGTTGATGGATCTATTTGGTTTGTTGTTTTTTAAGTCCTGTATTTCCTCACTTATCTTCTCTCTGGTTGTTCTTTCTGTTGTTCTGTGTGGGGCATTGAACTCTCTCCAACTTCTATTGAATGGTCTGCTTCTCCCTTCAGTTCTGTCCATTTGTCTTTCACATATTTTGATGGTCTGTCATTAGGTACATAAATATTTGTAATTATAATATCTTCTTGCAGTATTGAAATTTTGATTAATATATGATGACCATCTTTGTCTCTTGAAACCTTTTTTGATTTAAAGTCTGTTATGTCTGATATTAGAATAGCCACCTCTGCTCTCTTTTGCTTACTGTAAGAATGGAATATCTTTTTCCACCCTTTTACTTCTAACCTGTTCGTGTCTTTGGATCTCAAGTCTCTTGTACGTAGCATATGGTTGGATCATGTGTTTTTATCCATTCTGCCAGTCTCTGTCTTTTGACTGGAGAGTTCAGTCCATTTACATTTAAAGTAATTACTGATAAGTAGGGATTTCTGTTGGAGAGTTCAGTCCATTTACATTTAAAGTAATTACTGATAAGTAGGGATTTCTGTCATTGTGGTATTTGTTTTCTATATGCCTTATAGCTTTTTTCTTCTTCTAGTGTTATTGAGATGTAATTGACATATAGCACTGTATAAGTTTAAGGTGTACAGCATAATGGTTTGACTTATATACATCATGTTTACCACAGTAAGTTTAGTGGTCATCCATCATCTCATATAGATACAAAATAAAAGAAAAATAATTTTTTCCTTGTGATAAGAACACTTAGGATTTATTCTGTTAAAAATATTCTTATAAAACATACAGCAGTGTTAACATTTCTCATGTTGTACATTACATCCCAAATACTTACGTATCTTATATAATTGGAAGCCTTATAGCTTCTTTGTAGCTCAGTTCCTGCATTAGTATTCTCTTTTCTGTTAAGTTGATTTTTTTTGTACTGAAATGTTTAAATTCCTTTCTTGTTTCCTTTTTTGTCCATTCTATGGCTATTTTCTTTGTGGTTACCATGGGGATTACATTTACTATCCTAAAGTTTTAATACTCTAATTTGAATAAATACCAGCTTTACTCCAGTAACATACAAAAAGATTGCTCCTTTACAGCTCCAGTTTTGGTGGAGTCTTCAGGGTTTCCTATATATGACATCATGTCATCTGCAAAGAGTGACAGTTTTACTTCATCTCTTCCAGTTTGAATGTCTTTTCTTTTCTTTTCTTGCCTAATGGCTCTGGCTAGGACTTCCAATACTATGTTGAATAAAAGTGTTGAGAGAGGGCATCCTTTCTTGTTCCTGTTATTAGAGGAAAATCTTTCAGCTTTTCCCCATTGAGTATGATGTTAACTGCAGGCTTGTCATATATGGCAGTGGTCCCCAACCTTTTTGGCACCAGGGACTGGTTTCGTGGAAAACAGTTTTTCCATGGACGGGGGGGTGGTGGTTCAGGCGGTAATGCGAGCGATGGGGGGCGATAGGGAGCGGCAGATGAAACTTTGCTTACTCGCCCGCCGCTCACCTCCTGCTGTGTGGCCCAGTTCCCAACAGGAACTGGGGTTTGGGGACCCCTGATATATGGCCTATATTGTGGTATGTTCCCTCTATACCCAGTTTGATGTGAGCTTTTATTGTAAATGAATATTGAATTTTGTCAAATGCTTTTTCTGCATCTGTTGAAATGATCATATGATTTTTGTCTTTCATTCTGTTAATGACACATTATCACACTGATTTGCAGGTATTGTACCATCTTTGCATCCCAGACTAAATCCCATAGTGTATGATCCTTTTAATGTATTGTTGAATTTGGCTTGCTAATGTTTTGTTGAAGATTTTTGCATTTATGTTAATCAAGGATATTGGCCTGTAATTTTTTTTCTTGTAGTGTCCTTGTCTGGTTTTGATATTGGGGTTACTAATAATTCTTTTGAATCACTAGTCTCTTAGATTTGGAGCTACAAGTCAAAGTTATAGTACTACTGGCTTTTAAACTAATAATTTTTTTGTATTTTAAGTGTATTAGTCTCTTAAATTAGGTAGAAAACAGAAAGTGTAGTTACAGACCTTTTTTTTTTTTAATTTTTAGAAATTTCATGTAATGTCTGAAACATTTATATGAACATATTTCCATACAAATAACCCAAAGAAGGTTTAGTATTAGTTGTTTTTTTGTTTGTTTTTTTATACTGCAGGTTCTTATTAGTCATCAGTTTTATACACATCAGTGTATACATGTCAATCCCAATCACCCAATTCAGCACACCACCATCCCCACCCCACCACGGTTTTCCCTGCTTGGTGTCCATACGTTTGTTCTCTACATCTGTGTCTCAACTTCTGCACTGCAAACTGGTTCATCTGTATCATTTTTCTAGATTCCACATACATGCGTTAATATACGATATTTGTTTTTCTCTTTCTGACTTACTTCACTCTGTATGACAGTCTCTAGATCCATCCACGTCTCAACAAATGACTCAATTTCGTTCCTTTTTATGGCTGAGTAATATTCCATTGTATATATGTACCACAACTTCTTTATCCATTCGTCTGTCGATGGGCATTTAGGTTGCTTCCATGACCAGGCTATTGTAAATAGGGCTGCAATGAACATTGGGGTGCATGTGTCTTTTTGAATTATGGTTTTCCCTGGGTATATGCCCAGTAGTGGGATTGCTGGATCATATGGTAATTCTATTTTTAGTTTTTTAAGGAACCTCCATACTGTTCTCCATAGTGGCTCCACACCCACTCCAGCATTTGTTGTTTGTAGATTTTCTGATGATGCCCATTATGACTGGTGTGAGGTGATACCTTATTGTAGTTTTGATTTGCATTTCTCTAATAATTAGTGATGTTGAGCAGCTTTTCATGTGCTTCTTGGCCATCTGTATGTCTTATTTGGAGAAATGTCTATTTAAGTCTTCTGCCCATTTTTGGTTTGGGTTGTTTGTTTCTTTAATATTGAGCTGCATGAGCTGTTTATATATTTTGGAGATTAATCCTTTGTCCGCTGATTTGTTTGCGAATATTTTCTCCATTCTGAGGGTTGTCTTTTCGTCTTGTTTATGGTTTCCTTTGCTGTGCAAAAGCTTTAACTTTCATTAGGTCCCATTTGTTTATTTTTGTTTTTATTTCCATTACTCTGGGAGGTGGGTCAAGAAAGATCTTGCTGTGATTTATGTCAAAGAGTGTTCTTCCTATGTTTCCCCCTAAGAGTTTATAGTGTCCGGTCTTACGTTTAGGTCTTTAATCCATTTTGAGTTTATTTTTGTGTATGGTGTTAGGGAGTGTTCTAATTTCATACTTTTACATGTAGCTGTCCAGTTTTCCCAGCACCACTTATTGAAGAGACTGTCTTTTCTCCATTGTATATCTTTGCCTCCTTTGTGTTAGTTTAGTTGACCATAGGTGTGTGGGTTTATCTCTGGGCTTTCTATCTTGTTCCATTGATCTATGTTTCTGTTTTTGTGCCAGTACCATATTGTCTTGATTACTGTAGCTTTGCAGTATAGTCTGAAGTCAGGGGGTCTGATTCCTCCAGCTCCGTTTTTTTCCCTCAAGACTGCTTTGGCTATTCGGGGTCGTTTGTGTCTCCATACAAATTTTGAGGTGATTTGTTCTAGTTCCATAAAAAAATGCCATTGGTAATTTGATAAGGATTGCATTGAATCTGTAGATTGCTTTGGGTAGTATAGTCATTTTCACAATATTGATTCTTCCAATCCAAGAACATGGTATATCTCTCCATCTGTTGGTATCATCTTTAATTTCTTTCATCAGTGTCTTATAGTTTTCTGCATACAGGTCTTTTGTTTCCCTAGGTAGGTTTATTCCTAGGTATTTTATTCTTTTTGTTGCAATGGTAAATGGGAGTGTTTCCATAATTTCTCTTTCAAAATTTTCATCATTAGTGTATAGGAATGCAAGAGATTTCTGTGCATTAATTTTGTATCCTGCAACATTACCGAATTCATTGATTAGCTCTAGTAGTTTTCTGGTAGCATCTTTAGGATTCTCTATGTATAGTATCATGTCATCTGCAAACAGTGACAGTTCTACTTCTTCTTTTCCAATTTGTGTGCCTTTTATTTCTTTTTCTTCTCTGATTGCCATGGCTAGGACTTCCAAAACTATGTTGAATAATAGTGGTGCAAGTGGACATCCTTGTCTCGTTCCTGATCTTAGAGGAAATGCTTTCAGTTTTTCACCATTGAGAATGATGTTTGCTGTGGGTTTGTCGTATATGGTCTTTATTATGTTGGTGTAGGTTCCCCCTATGCCCACTTTCTGGAGAGTTTTTATCATAAATGGGTGTTGAATTTTGTCAAAAGCCTTTTCTGCATCTACTGAGATGATCATATGGTTTTTCTTCTTCAATTTGTTAATATGGTGTATCACGTTGATTGATTTGCATATATTGAAGAATCCTTGCATCCCTGGGATGAATCCCACTTGATCATGGTGTATGATCCTTTTAATGTGTTGTTGGATTCTCTTTGGTAGTATTTTGTTGAGGATATTTGCATCTATATTCATCAGTGATATTGGTCTGTAATTTTCTTTTTTTGTCGTATCTTTGTCTGATTTTGGCATCAGGGTGATGGTGGCCTCAGAGAATGAGTTTGGGAGTGTTCCTTCCTCCACAACTTTTTTGGAAGAGTTTGAGAAGGATGGGTGTTAGCTCTTCTCTAAATGTTTGATAGAATTCACCTGTGAAGCCATCTGGTCCTGGACTTTTGTTTGTTGGAAGATTTTAAATCACAGTTTCAATTTCATTACTTGTGATTGGTCTGTTCATATTTTCTATTTCTTCCTGGTTCAGTCTTGGAAGGTTATACCTTTCTAAGAATTTGTCCATTTCTTCCAGGTTGTCCATTTTATTGGCATAGAGTTGCTTGTAGTAGTCTCTTAGGATGCTTTGTATTTCTGCAGTGTCTGTTGTAACTTCTCCTTTTTCATTTCTACTTTTATTGATTCGAGTCCTTTCCCTCTTTTTCTTGATGAATCTTGCTAATGGTTTATCAATTTTGTTTATCTTCTCAAAGAACCAGCTTTTACTTTTATTGATCTTTGCTATTGTTTTTTTGTTTCTATTTCATTTATTTCTGCTCTGATCTTTATGATTTCTTTCCTTCTGCTAACTTTGGGTTTTATTTGTTCTTCTTTCTCTAGTTCCTTTAGATGTAAGGTTAGATTGTTTACTTGAAATTTTTCTTGTTTCTTGAGGTAGGATTGTATAGCTATAAACTTCCCTCTTAGAACTGCTTTTGTTGCATCCCATAGGTTTTGGCTCATCGTGTTTTCATTGTCATTTGTCTCTAGGTATTTTTTGATTTCCTCTTTGATTTCTTCAGTGATCGCCTGGTTATTTAGTACCGTATTGTTTAGCCTCCATGTGTTTGTGTTTTTTCGTTTTTTTTCCCTTTAATTGATTTCTAATCTCATGGCGTTGTGGTCAGAAAAGATGCTTGATATGATTTCAGTGTTCTTCAATTTACCAAGGCTTGATTTGTGACCCAAGATGTGATCTATCTTGGAGAATGTTCTGTGCACACTTGAGAAGAAAGTGTAATCTGCTGTTTTTGGATGGAATGTCCGATAAATATCAATTAAATCTATCTGGTCTATTGTGTCATTTAAAGGTTGTGTTTCCTTATTTCTTTTCATTTTGGATGATCTGTCCATTGGTGTAAGTGAGGTGTTAAAGTCCCCCACTGTTACTGTGTTACTGTCGATTTCCTCTTTTATAGCTGTTAGCATTTGCCTTATATATTGAGGTGCTCCTATGTTGGGTGCACATATATTTATAATTGTTATATCTTCTTCTTGGATTGATCCCTTGATCATTATGTAGTGTCCTTCCTTGTCTCTTGTAACATTCTTTATTTTAAAGTCTATTTTATCTGATATGAGTATTGCTACTCCAGCTTTCTTTTAATTTCCATTTGCATGGAATATCTTTTTCCATCCCCTCACTTTCAGTCTGTATGTGTCCCTAGGTCTGAAGTGGGTCTCTTGTAGACAGCACATAGATGGGTCTTGTTTTTGTATCCATTCAGCAAGCCTGTGTCTTTTGGTTGGAACATTTAATCCATTCACGTTTAAGGTAATTATCGATATGTATGTTCCTATGACCATTTTCTTAATTGTTTTGGGGTTTTTTTGTAGGTCCTTTTCTTCTCTTGTGTTTCCCACTTAGAGAAGTTCCTTTAGCATTTGTTGTAGAGCTGGTTTGGTGGTGCTTAATTCTCTTAGCTTTTGCTTGTCTGTAAAGCTTTTGATTTCTCCATCGAATCTGAATGAGATCCTTGCCAAGTAGAGTAATCTTGGTTGTAGATTCTTCCCTTTCATCACTTTAAGTATATCATGCCACTCCCTTCTGGCTTGTAGAGTTTCTCCTGAGAAATCAGGTGTTACCCTTTTGGAAGTTCCCTTGTATGTTATTTTTCGTTTTTTCCCTTGCTGCTTCCAATAATTTTTCTTTGTCTTTAATTTTTGCCAATTTGATTACTATGTGTCTCGGCGTGTTTCTCCTTGGGTTTATTCTATATGGGACTCGCTGCGCTTCCTGGACTTGGGTGGCTATTTCCTTTCCCATGTTAGGGAAGTTTTCGACTATAATCTCTTCAAATATTTTCTCAGGTCCTTTCTCTCTCTCTTCTCCTTCTGGGACCCCTATATTGCGAATGTTGGTGTGTTTAATGTTGTCCCAGAGGTCTCTTAGGCTGTCTTCATTTCTTTTCATTCTTTTTTCTTTATTCTGTTCCGCAGCAGTGAATTCCACCATTCTGCCTTCCAGGTCACTTATCCATTCTTCTGCCTCAGTTATTCTGCTATTGATTCCTTCTAGTGTAGTTTTCATTTCAGTTATTGTATTGTTCATCTCTGTTTGTTTGTTCTTTAATTCTTCTAGGTCTTTGTTAAACATTTCTTGCATCTTCTCGATCATTGCCTCCATTCTTTTTCCGAGGTCCTGGATCATCTTCACTATCATTATTCTGAATTCTTTCTCTGGGACGTTGCCTATCTCCACTTCATTTAGTTGTTTTTATGGGGTTTTATCTTGTTCCTTTATCTGGTACCTATCCCTCTGCCTTTTCATCTTGTCTGTCTTTCTGTGAATGTGGTTTTTGTTCCACAGGCTGCAGGATTGTAGTTTTTCTTGCTTCTGCTGTGTGCCCTCTGGTGGATGAGGCTATCTAAGTGGCTTGATGAGAGGAACCATCGTTACAGTAACACAAGCTTTTATAATTCCCCATGTATTTACCTTTATTGAAATATTTCTTTCTCAGTTCAGCTTCATTTTACTGCCTATTGTCCTTTCATTTCTGTGTGCAGGATTCCCTTGAGCATTTCTTGCAGGGCAGGGGTGTTGGTCACTGACTCCCTCAGCTTTTGTTTATCTGGGAATTTCTTAATTTCTCCCTCACTTTTGATGGACATTTTTGCCACAGATATAATTATTGGTTGATAGTTTCTCTCTTTTAGCATTTTGAGTATATCAGTCTCTGGCCTCCAAACTTTCTGATGAGAAATCTGTTGATAATCTAATTGAAGATCCCTTGTATGTGATGATTCACTTCCCTCTTGCTGCTTTCAAAATTCCCTCTTTGTCTTCAGCTTTTCAAAGTTTGATTATAATGTGTCTTAGTGTAGGTCTTTGGGTCCTTTGAGCTTCTTGGATATTCATACTCATATCTTTCATCTTGAAGTTTTCATTCATTATTTCTTCAGATATTTTCTCTGCCCTTTTCTCTATCTCTTCTCCTTCTGGCACTCTTATGATGTGTCAGTTGGTACTTGCTGGTGTCCCACAGGTTCATTAGGTTCTGTTTGCTTTTCTTAGATCTTTTTTTCTTCCTTTTCCTCACACTCAATAATTTCCATTGTCCTGTCTTCATGTTCACTGATTCTTTCTTCTGCCTGCTGAAATCTGTCTTTGAATCCTTCCAGTGAATTTCTCATTGCAATTACTGTACTTTTCATCTCCAAAATTTCTTTTGGCTTCCTTTTTGGGTTTTCTTTCTCTGTATTGATACTTCCATTTTGTTCACGCATTATTTTCTTGACTTTTCGACATCTTCTTTTATTTTTCTGAGCATCTTTAAGACAGTTGTTTTAAAGTCTTTAGTATATCTTCCATCAAATCTTTTTCTAGGACAGTTTCTGTTGATTTATTTTTTTCCCTGAATGGGCCATATTTTCCTGTCTCTGTATGCCTTGTGATTTTTTTGTTGAACAAAAGACATGTAAATCTAATAATGTAGTAACTCTGGAAATCAGATTTTCCTCCTTGCCTGGGGTATGCTGTTTTTAATGTTTTTGTTGATTGGTTTTGGTTTTGGTTTTAGTTTTTGATTTTGATTGTTGCAGACTGTTTTTGTACCAACATCAGCCTTAAGTATGAAGTTAAGGTCTTCTCAGGTCTTTTTTGAGCCTTTCCCTGGGCATGCACAGTCACTTTCTAATTTTCCCCATATATGCAGTTGTTTTTGAATATCCTAGTCTTGAATGTCTGACTCCCAAAAGAGGAAAAAGGAAAGAAGTCAAAGTGGCAGAAAAAAGGGTGTCAGCCCTTTAAATCCCCAAGAAGTCACTTCAGCTAAGAGGGAGGGGCTTTCAACAAGGGAGGGAGGTGCAGCAGCAATGGCTGCCCAGCTTTTTGCACCTCAGAAGCAGCAGTCAGCATTCAGAGCACAGCTCCCCAGTATTTGAACGACAGGGTCCGTTTTGCCTATCCTGGCTCCCACAAGCTGTGTGCAAGCTGCTCAAGGAACCTGAGAGTAGCTTCCTGCCACATGGCTGGGGTGGGGGATGAGTGGCTACTGTGCTAAGAGCTAAAATTGGCAAAAATTAATCACGGCTTACTGTCTGAGCCTTCCCTGGATGTTACTGAGTTCCAGAATATTTCATCAGACAAATTCTGCTGGTGTAATTGCTACCTAGGTAGGGGGACAGATGTCTGGTGCTTCCTACTCCACTATCTTCCCAGAATCCTCTCCTTACATTGTTTCTCATTTGTTTTGTCTTGGATATTTAAAAAGTGGTAAATTTAAAATTGACAAGCTTTTATGAATGGGAATAACCCTATGGCAGGAAGTTATAATTGCCACAGGTATCTGCAGCAGACTGCTGCAGAATTGATGCAAAAGGTCTTCAGTGATAGGATCCATGCATTCCTTAACTGAAGCTTTACCCTTACATCTGACTAAAGAAACATACTGTAATAAAAATGATTGAGAGTAAACGTATTATATAGAATACCTTGAATCTAATTTAGTTTCAGAATAAGCCTGAAGTGTCTGCTTTGTCACAACAGATAACTGGCAACATCTCAAAACTGGGCTGTTACTCTGTGGTCGAGAAAGGCATCCTTAGAGGATGAAACTAAAGAGAGAAGTTATTTGCTTCAACACACCTAACATATATTGACGGAACAAACATAGGATAACAACAATAGGTGTTCTGGTTCCAACAGGAAGAAATTCAAGATGAAAAAATAAAGTCGCCGGCTAATGACATTTCTGATACCCAGCCCAGCAAATGTTGCAGACCTGTTGACTAGGTCTCAAAGCCTGGGAATACTTCTCCGTGCTTTTCAGCTTCACCCTCTTGGTTCTCGGTTCTGCCCTCTGAGTCATCCTTCATTTTTGATGAAAGGCAGCACATTTGCAGCTGAGTAGCTTTATCAGCTTGCTTCCTGCCAAGAGAATTTTGGAAACCTCATGGCCTCCTTTCATTTTGTACCCTTTTTGTCCCTTTCCTTCCAAGTTGGCAGTGTTTCTGCTGAAATAAATTTCTCAAAAAACTTACTAGTCTTCTGTGAATTTCTCTGGGATTCACTCCAGTAGAAAAAAAAGACGCATCCCCTCAGATCTTTCCAAGATAATCCTTTCTCTGTTTCAGGCTCGTGCTAGAATGGCTGATGGGCAGTGCCTTTGAAGTTCCTAGAGGCTCTCTGGTTTAATTGAAAGGATCTGTGAGACACACCCTTAATCACCTGAAAGGGACCTTTGTCTAACTGAATAGTCTGAGGTTTTGATCTTTCTGAGGTTTTAGCAAAAGGTTATATCATCACAGTCTCAACCTCTTCTATGGAGCTGGCTTTCCTGACAGTGAATCTCTTTAATTTCAGTGTCTTTTGCCATCTGTAGAGTCAACTTTTAAATCAAGTCCTATTTCCTTTTTACTTAAGTTTTAACCTCAGTTTCTCTCTCTCTCCCCTTCCCTCCCTCTCCCTCTCTCCCTCCTTCTCTCTTCCCTCTCCCTTCCTCTGTCTCTCTGTCTGTCTGTCTCTGTCTCTGTCTCTGTCTCTCTCTCTCTCTCACTCTCAACTTTTACCATAAGTGGCAAGGAGAAATCAGGTGGTACTTTCAAAATATTGCTTGGAAATTTCTTGCACTGTATATACAAGCTTGTTGCTTACAAATGCTGCTTCCCACATAATGCAGGATACAATTTCACTAAGCTTTCTGCCAACAAAGCAAGGATCTCCCTTCCTCCAGTTTCCAATAACGTGTTTCTTATTTTCTTGTTACTGGGCACAATGCGTCCATCACTTGGGGTGCTTAGCCAAATGAAGACACCAAGTACTTTTGATTAAAGCAGAAGCATTTATTCCTTGTGACAAGTAAGGAGACAGGGAGATAGCTCTCAAAGCCTTGTCTCCCAGCACAGCAGGATCAGGGAAGTTTAAGCTATGGGTGCATGCATATTCATGAAGGGGCAAGTGTGATTTTCCACGTAGAGGAGGAGTTCCAGATGGGCTTGCACGGTACAACAACATGCTCAAACACAGTTGCAGGTTCAAAAATAGTGGCAATCCCCCACCCTTGGGGTGGAGATTTTAGCTTTAAAATGAGGCAAAGGTCACTCTAGGTTGACAAAAGCCAGCCACCTTCCACTGTAGGGGGCCAAAAAGTAAAAAAAAAAAAAAAAATGTACTTTAGGCTGATCTGTACCTTTGGAACAGAACCTGGGAGTCATTATGACTGATTTATTATCTTTGCTGTGGTTTCTTCTCCCTCCTGATAAGTCATTTGTTCCTGCATTCTTTGTTCTATTTAAAAATTGTTATTTAGTGAGACCTATCCTTTGTTTCCACATGAAGACCCAGGAGGCCATAATTCATCTTTTTCCAAGTCATCGGTAAACAGAACACAAAAGAGTTCTAAAATTCACGCTCTGGGTCTCTACCTAAGTTTGTCTAGTGCGTGTTACCACTTCTCTCATTGCCTATTATTTTACTTCTGTAAGATATGACATACTCTGGTTTGACCTCACCCCTTCCTTATTACTGCCTGGCCAGCACTTCTGAGCTCTCACCGGCAGTGTCCTTTTTTTGGGGGGGGACGGGGGACACACTGCACGGCATGCAGGATCTTAGTTCCCCGACCAGGGATCGAGTCCATGCCCCCTGCAGTGAAAGCGTGGATTCTTAACCACTGGACTGCCAGGGAAGTCCACCACTGGTGTCCTTAAAATCCAGATGTCAACTAAAAATCTGTTGAAGGCATTTTAGGCTGTCTCTGTCATGCTACCCAAATTCTTCCTGTCTCCTCTCACTATCCAGTTCCAAAGACATTCCCACATTTTAGATATTTGTTAGAGCAGTAACCCACTTCCATATACCAAACTCTGTACTAGTTTTCAATTGTTGTGTAACAGATCACCACAAATGTAGTGCCTTAAAACAACAAAAGTTTGCTATCTCATGCTTTCTATGGCTCAGGTGTCCAGGCACAGCTTAGCTGGGTCCTCTGTCTCTGGTCTTACAAAGCTGAAATCAAGGTAACAGCTGGGCTGCATTTTCATAAGGAGGCTCAAGTTTGGAACAGAATCTGCTTTCAAGCTCATGAGAGTTGTTGGTAGACTCATTTCCTTGCAGCTGCATAAGGACCCCAGCTCCTTACTGGCTGTGACCTAGAGGCCTCAGGTACACATTAGTCCCCTGCCATGTGGCGGTCTCATGGGTCCTCTCCGAACATGGCAGCTTATTTCATCAAGACCAGCAGCAGAATCCTCACTCCAGTCTGCTGAGATTATGTTACATTATATAAGACTCAATCATGGGAGTGACGTCATATGACCTTTGCCATATTCTCTTGATCAGAGGCAAGTCACAGGTTCTGCCTACCCCCGAGGTGAGTACAGGAGTGTGACTCATTGGGAGTCACCTTAGGATATGTACCCCAAAGATGGTATAGTAGGGTGAACAATGTCCCCCAGAGATATCAAGTTATAATCCTTGGAAACTGTAAATACTACCCTATTTGGTGAAAAAGGGGGACTTTACGGTTGTAATTAAGATAGAGATCTTCAGATAAAGGGATTGTCTTAGATTATTTGAGTGGGTACTGAATGCAATCACACGTATTCTTATAGGAAGGGGGCAGAAGGGGATCGGACATGTACACAGAGGAGAAGGCCATGTGAACATGGAGTAGAGAGAAATTTAAGATGTCGGCCTTGATTGAAGATTGAAGTGGTGCAGCTACAGCCAAGTAATGCCGTAGCCATAATCTCCCCCTTGAGCCTCTGTGGTGTGTATGGCCTTGTTCACTTTAATTTCTGTCTGGTAATACTGCTGTTACTCTTCTGGCCTCCAGAACTGGGAGAGAATCAATTTCTGTCTCAAGCCACCCAATTTGTCACAGTTTTGTTGCATCAGCCGTAGGAAATGAATACAGATGGATATTAATTGATGCATCATTGTTACTTTTTTAATGCATTTCACTGATTACTCAGTCAGATTAAGTATCTTTTCATAAGGTTCTTGACTGTCCAAGTGTTTTCTTCTGAGTTTTTCAATTTGTCTTTCGTCTCTTTTTTTAAAAAAGAAACAAAGATAAGAAAATTACTCAGTGTCTTATTGATTTAGTAAAAATACTTTAGATACTCTGATTACTAATGCTATGTCAGTTGTCCATGTTACTGAAGAGATATTTCTTTTCTTCCAATCTATAGCTTGTCTTTCTACCTTATACAGGGTGTCTTCTGCGTTCAGAAGTTTTTTATACCCTTTTATTTAATTATGGAAAATTTTAAACATACCCAAAAGAAGAGAGAATAGTATAATGCATCTTCAGTGTACATAATCTTCAACAATTATCAGCGCTTTTTCCCAGAATTATTTATCTTTTCCTTTAGATTGTGAGCCTTTTGTGCATTATCTAAAAAATCTTTAAATAAAGACTGTGTTGCTGTTATTTGTGTAACTGAGTATTTCTGTCATGGTAAAACACTCATTCTTTTTGTGATAACACTTGTTCTTTCTAGCCTTTTCTTTCTTTTTTTTTAACATCTTTATTGGAGTATAATTGCTTTACAATGGTGCATTAGTTTCTGCTTTATAACAAAGTAAATCAGCTATACATATACATATATCCCCATATCTCCTCTATCTTGCATCTCCCTCCCATCCTCCCTATCCCACCCCTGTAGGTGGTCACAAAGCACCGAGCTGATCTTCCTGTGGTATGAAGCTGCTTCCCACTAGCTATCTATTTTACATTTGGTAGTGTATATATGTCCATGCCACTCTCTCACTTCGTCCCAGCCTACCCATCCCCCTCCCCGTGTCCTCAAGTCCATTCTCTACATCTGTGTCGTTATTACTGTCCTGCCCCTAGGTTCTTCAGAACCTTTTTTTTTTTTTAGATTCCATATATATGTGTTAGCATACGGTATTTGTTTTTCTCTTTCTGACTTACTTCACTCTGTATGACAGACTCTAGGTCCACCCGCCTCACTACAAAGAATTCAATTTCGTTTCTTTTTATGGCTGAGTAATATTCCATTGTATATATGTGCCACATCTTCTTTATCCATTCATCTGTCGATGGACACTTAGGTTGCTTCCATGTCCTGTCTATTGTAAATAGTGCTGCAATGAACATTTTGGTACATGACTCTTTTTGAATTATGGTTTTCTCAGGGTATATGCCCAGTAGTGGGATTGCTGGGTGGTATGGTAGTTCTGTTTTTAGTTTTTTTTTTTTTTTTTTTAATTAATTAATTAATTTTAATTTTTTTTTGGCTGTGTTGGGTCTTTGTTTCATGCGAGGGCTTTCTCTAGTTGCGGCAAGCGGGGGCCACTCTTCATCGCGGTGTGCAGGCCTTTCACTATTGCGGCCCCTCCCGTTGTGGGGCACAGGCTCCAGACGCGCAGGCTCAGTAGTTGTGGCTCACGGGCCTAGTTGCTCCGCGGCATGTGGGATCTTCCCAGACCAGGGCTCGAACCCGTGTGCCCTGCATTGGCAGGCAGATTCTCAACCACTGCGCCACCAGGGAAGCCCCTGTTTTTAGTTTTTTAAGGAACCTCCATACAGTTCTCCATAGTGGCTGTATCAATTTACATTCCCACCAACAGTGCAAGAGGATTCCCTTTTCTCCACACCCTCTCCAGCATTTATTGTTGGTAGCTTTTTGATGATGGCCATTCTGACTGGTGTGAGGTGATACCTCATTGTAGTTTTGATTTGCATTTCTCTGATGATTAGTGATGTTGAGCATCGTTTCATGTGTTTGTTGGCAATCTGTATATCTTCTTTGGAGAAATGTCTATTTTGGCCTTCTGCCAATTTTTAGATTGGATTGTTTGGTTTTTTTGATATTGAGCTGTATGAGCTGCTTATAAATTTTGGAGATTAATCCTTTGTCAGTTGCTTCATTTGCAAATATTTTCTCCCAGTCTGAGGGTTGTCTTTTCATCTTGTTTATGTTTTCCTTTGCTGTGCAAAAGCTTTTAAGTTTCAGTAGTTCCCATTTGTTTGTTTTTGCTTTTATTTCCATTACTCTAGGAGGTGGGTCAAAAAGGATCTTGCTGTGATGTATGTCATAGTGTTGTGCCTATGTTTTCCTCTAAGAGTTTGATAGTGTCTGGCCTTACGTTTAGGTCTTTAACCCATTTTGAGTTTATTTTTTTGTATGGTGTTAGGGAGTGTTCTAATTTCATTCTTTTACATGTAGCTGTCCAGTTTTCCCAGCACCACTTATTGAAGAGGCAGTCTTTTCTCCATTGTATATTCTTGCCTCCTTAATCAAAGATGAGGTGACCATATGTGTGTGGGTTTATCTCTGGGCTTTCTCTCCTGTTCCATTGATCTATATTTCTGTTTTTGTGCCAGTACCATACTGTCTTGATTACTGTAGCTTTGTAGTATAGTCTGAAGTCAGGGAGTCTGATTCCTCCAGCTCAGTTTTTCTTTCTCAAGATTGCTTTGGCTATTCGGGGTCTTTTGTGTTTCCATACAAATTGTGAAATTTTTGTTCTAGTTCTGTGAATAATAATGCCATTGATAGTTTGATAGGGATTGCATTGAATCTGTAGATTGCTTTGGGTAGTATAGTCACTTTCACAGTGTTGATTCTTCCAATCCAAGAACATGGTATATCTCTCCATCTGTTGGTATCATCTTTAATTTCTTTCATCAGTGTCTTATAGTTTTCTGCATACAGGTCTTTTGTCTCCTTAGGTAGGTGTATTCCTAGGTATTTTATTCTTTCTGTTGCAATGGTAAATGGAAGTGTTTCCTTAATTTCTCCTTCAGATTTTTCATCATTAGTGTGTAGGAATGCAAGAGATTTCTGGGCATTAATGTTGTATCCTGCTACTTTACCAAATTCATTGATTAGCTCTAGTAGTTTTCTGGTAGCATCTTTAGGATTCTCTATGTATAGTATTATATCATCTGCAAACAGTGACAGCTTTACTTTTTCTTTTCCAATTTGGATTCCTTTTGTTTCTTTTTGTTCTCTGATTGCTGTGGCTAAAACTTCCAAAACTATGTTGAATAATAGTGGTGAGAGTGGACAACCTTGTCTTCTTCCTGATCTTAGAGGCAATGGTTTCAGTTTTTCACCATTGAGAGCGATGTTGGCTGTGGGTTTGTCATATGTGGCCTTTATTATGTTGAAGTAAGTTCCCTCTATGCCTACTTTCTGGAGTGTTTTTATCATAAATGGGTGTTGAATTTTGTCAAAAGCTTTCTCTGCATCAATTGAGATGATCATATGGTTTTCCTCCTTCAATTTGTTAATATGGTTTATCACATTGATTAATTTGCGTGTATTGAAGAATTCTTGCATTCGTGGGGTAAAGCCCACGTGACCATGGTATATGATCCTTGTAATGTGCTGTTGGATTCAGTTTGCTAGTATTTTGTTGAGGATTTTTGCATCTATGTTCATCAGTGATATTGGCCTGTAGTTTTCTTTCTTTGTGACATCTTTGTCTGGTTTTGATATCAGGGTGATGGTGGCCTTGTAGAATGAGTTTGGCAGTGTTCCTCCCTCTGCTATATTTTGGAAAAGTTTGAGAAGGATAGGTGTTAGCTCTTCTCTAAATGTTTGATAGAATTCGCCTGTGAAGCCATCTGGTCCTTGGCTTCTGTTTGTTGGAAGATTTTTAATCACAGTTTCAATTTCTGTGCTTGTGATTGGTCTGTTTATATTTTCAATGTCTTCCTGGTTCAGTCTCAGAAGGTTGTACGTTTCTAAGAATTTGTGCATTTCTTCCAGGTTGTCCATTTTATTGGCATATAGTTGCTTGTAGTAATTTCTCATGATCCTTTGTATTTTGGCACTGCCAGTTGTTACTTCACCTTCTTCATTTCTAATTCTATTGATTTCAGTCTTCTCCGTTTTTTCTTGATGAGTCTGGCTAAAGGTTTCTCACTTTTGTTTATCTTCTCAAAGAACCAGCTTTTAGTATTATTCATCTTTGCTCTTGTTTCCTTCATTTATTTTTGATCTGATCTTTATGATTTCTTTCCTTCTGCTAACTTTGGGGTTTATTAGTTCTTCTTTCTCTAATTGCTTTAGGTGTAAGGTTAGGTTGTTAATTTGAGATGTTTTTTGTCTCTTGAGGTAGGATTGTATTGCTATAAACTTCCCTCTTAGAACTGACTTTGCTGTATCCCATAGGTTTGGGGTCATCATGTTTTCATTGTCATTTGTTTCTAGGTATTTTTTAATTTTCTCTTTGATTTCTTCAGTGATCTCTTGGTTATTTAGTAGTGTATTGTTTAGCCTCCATGTGTTTGTATTTTTTACCAACTTTTTCCTGTTACTGATAACTAGTCTCATAGTGTTGTGGTCCGAAAAGGTACTTGATAAGATTTCAATTTTGTTAAATTTACCAAGACTTGATTTGTGACCCAAGATATGATCTATCCTGGAGAATGTTCCATGAGCACTTGAGAAGAAAGTGTATTCTGTTGTTTTTGGATGGAATGTCATATAAATATCAATTAAGTCCATCTTGTTTAGTGTATCATTTAAAGCTTGTGTTTCCTTATTTATTTTCATTTTGGATGATCTGTCCATTGGTGAAAGTGGGGTGTTAAAGTCCCCTACTATGATTGTGTTACTGTCTATTTCCCCTTTTATGGCTGTTAGCATCTGCCATATGTATTGAGGTACTCCTATGTTGGGTGCATAAATATTTACAATTGTTATATCTTCTTCTTGGATTGATCCCTTGATCATTATGTAGTGTCCTTCTTTGTCTCTTATTTAGTCTTTATTTTAAAGACCATTTTGTCTGATATGAGAATTGCTACTCCAGCTTTCTTTTGATTTCCATTTGCATGGAATATCTTTTTCCATCCCCTCACTTTCAGTCTGTATGTGTCCCTAGGTCTGAAGTGGGTCTCTTGTAGACAGCCTATATACGAGTCTTGTTTTTGTATCCATTCAGCCAGTCTATGTCCTATGGTTGGACCATTTAATCCATTTACATTTAAGGTAGTTATCGATATGTATGTTCCTGTTACTGTTTTCTTAATTGTTTTGGGTTTGTCATTGTAGGTCTTTTCCTTCTCTTGTGTTTCCTACCTAGAGAAGTTCCTTTAGCATTTGTTTTAAAGCTGGTTTGGTGGTGCTGAATTCTCTTAGCTTTTGCTTGTCTGTAAAGGTTTTAATTTCTCCATCTAATCTGAATGAGATCCTTGCTGGGTACAGTAATCTTGGTTGCAGGTTTTCCCCTTTCATCACTTTAAATATGTCCTGCCACTCCCTTCTGGCTTGCAGAGTTTCTGCTGGAAGATCATCTGTTAACCTTACGGCAATTCCCTTGTATATTATTTGTTGTTTTTCCCTTGCTGCTTTTAATATTTTTTCTTGGTATTGAATTTTTGATAGTTTGATTAATATGTGTGTTGGCATGTTCCTCCTTGGATTTATCCTGTATGGGACTCTCTGCACTTCCTGGACCTGATTGACTATTTCCTTTCCCATATTAGGGAAGTTTTCAACTATAATTTCTTCAAATATTTTCTGTCCCTTTCTTTTTCTCTTCTTCTGCTGGGACCCCTATAATTCGAATGTTGGTGCGTTTAATGTTGTCCCAGAGGTCTCTGAGACTGTCCTCAATTCTTTTCATTCTTTTTTTCTTCATTCTGCTCTGCGGTAGTTATTTCCACTATTTTATCTTCCAGGTCACTTATGCGTTCCTCTGCCTCAGTTATTCTGCTGTTGAATCCTTCTAGAGAATTTTTAATTTCATTTATTGTGTTGTTCATCATTGTTTGTTTGCTCTTTAGTTCTTCTAGGTCCTTGTTAAATGTTTCTTGTATTTTCTCCATTCTATTTCCAAGATTTTGCATCATCTTTACTATCATTACTCTGAATTCGTTTTCAGGTAGACTGCCTGTATCCTCTTCATTTGTTTGGTCTGATGGGGTTTTACCTTGTTCCTTCATCTGCTGTGTGTTTCCTCTGTCTTCTCATTTTGCTTAACTTACTGTGTTTGGGGTCTCCTTTTCGCAGGCTGTAGGTTCATAGTTCCCTTTGTTTTTGGTGTCTCCCCCCAGTGGCTAAGGTTGGTTCAGTGGGTTGTGTAGGCTTCCTGATGGAGGGGACTGGTGCCTGTGTTTTGCTGGATGAGGCTGGATCTTGTCTTTCTGGTGGGGAGGACCACGTCCAGTGTGTGTTTTGGGGTGTCTGTGATTTTAGGCAACCTCTGTGCTAATGGGTGGGGTTCGGTTGCTGTCTTGCTCATTGTTTGGCATAGGGTGTCTAGCATTGTAGCTTGCTGGTCGTTGAGTGAGCTGGGTCTTAGCGTTGAGTTGGAGATCTCTGGGAGAGCTTTTGCTGTTTGATATTACATGGAGCCAGGAGGTCTCCGGTGGACCAACGTCCTGAACTTGGCTCTCCCACACAGAGGCTCAGGCCTGACACCTGGTTGACAACCGTGTCAGCCACATGGCTCAGAAGAAAAGGGAGAAGAAAAGAAAGAAAGAAAAAAATAAAATAAGATAGTTATTAAAATAAAAAATAAATATTATTAAAAATAAAGAAATTTTTAAAGTAATAAAAAAATGGAAAGAAAGAAGAGAGCCACCAAACCAAAAAACAAATCCACCAATGATACGAAGTGCTAAAAACTCTACTAAAAAAAAACAAAAGAGAACGGACAGACAGAACCCTAGGACAAGTAGTAAAAGCAAAGCTGTACAGGCAAAATCGCACAAAGAAGCATACACATACACACTCACAAAAAGAGAAATAGGTAAATAATATATATATATATATATATTAAAAGAAAAAAAAGGAAGAGAGCAACCAAATCAGTAACCAAATCTACCAGTGATAATAAACTCTAAATACTAAACTAAGATAAACCTAAGACCAGAAACAAATTAGGTGCCGAAAGCAAACCCCAAGCCTACAGTTGCTTCCAAAGTCCACCTCCTGAATTTCTGATGATTCGTTGTATGCTCAGGTATTCCACAGATGCAGGGTACATCAAGTTGACTGTGAAGATTTAATCCGCTGCTCCTGAGGCTGCTGGGAGAGGTTTCCTTTTCTGTTTGTTTGCACAGCTCCCGGGGTTCAGCTTTGGATTTGGACCCGCCTCTGCATGTAGGTCGCCTGAGGGCATCTGTTCCCGCCCACACAGGACAGGGTTAAAGGAGCAGCTGCTTCGGGGGCTCTGGCTCACTCAGGCGGGAGGAGGGAGCGGTATGGAGGAGGCGGGGCGAGCCTGCGGCGTCAGAGGCGTCGTGACGTTGCAGCAGCCCGAGGCGCGCCGTGCGTTCTCCCGGGGAAGTTGTCCCCGGATCACGGGAGCCTGGCCGTGGCGGGCTGCACAGGCTCCCGGGAGGGGCGGTGTGGAGAGTGACCTGTGCTCGCACACAGGCTTCTTGGTGGCGGCAGCAGCAGCCTTAGCGTCTCAGGCCCGTCTCTGGGGTCCACGCTGGTAGCCGCGGCTCGCGCCCGCCTCTGGAGCTCGTTTAGGTGGCGCTCTGAATCCCCTCTCCTCGCGCACCAGGAAACAAAGAGGTAAGAAAAAGTCTCTTGCCTCTTCGGCAGCTGCAGACTTTTCCCGGACTCCCTCCCGGCTCGCCGTGGTGCACTAGCCCCTTCAGGCTGTGTTCACGCCGCCAACCCCAGTCCTCTCCCTGCGATCCGACCGCAGCCCGAGCCTCAGCTCCCAGCCCCGCCCACCCCGGCAGGTGAGCAGACAGGCCTCTCGGGCTGCTGAGTGCTGCTCGGCGCCGAGCCTCCGTGCGGGAATCTCTCCGCTTTGCCCTCCGCACCCCTGTGGCTGCGCTCTCCTCCGTGGCTCTGAAGCTTCCCCCTCCACCACCCGCCGTCTCCGCCCGCGAAGGGGCTCCTAGTGTGTGGACATCTTTCCTCCTTCATGGCGCCCTCCCACTGGTGCAGGGCCCATCCCTATTCTTTTGTCTCTGTTGTTTCTATTTTCTTTTGCCCTCCCCAGGTATATGGGGAATTTCTTGCCTTTTGGGAAGTCTGAGGTCTTCTGCCAGCGTTCAGTAGGCATTCTGTAGGGTTGTTCCACATGTAGGTGTATTTCTGCTGTATTTGTGGGGAGGAAGGTGATCTCCCCATCTTACTCGTCTGCCATCTTGGCGGTCTCTCTCTAGCTTTTACTTTTTTATAAATGTTACTTTATGTGTAGCAATTTCTAATATGTATAAAGCATTATTGATTGCACACATGTTAACCTGTACCCTCTTCCTAAACAACATGTACTTTTCTTATTCAGCACAAGTTATTAATTCAGATCTTGGCAACTTGCCAGTTGTCCCAACAACATCCTGTGTGTCACCATAGAACTTATTAAAAATCCCATGTGTATTTATAAGAAGGCTGATCAATCATTCAGGAAAGGTCAAAGTATAAGTCTGAGTCAGCTGTGCTGGCAATTGTGTTTTTACAAAGTAATTCCTCTCAATTTGTTTCCCTTATTTCTAGTGTGCCTCCTGGGCTTGAAGGCATGAAAGAGCAAGACCTCTGCAACAAGATAATGGCTAAAATATTAGAAAATTATAATACCCTGTTTGAAGTGGAGTATGTGGAAAATGATAACCAGAGGTGTGAAAACCTAGCGAGGCTTATCATAGTAAAAGTAAGTAACTTTGGTGTTTAATTTTCAGTATTGCTGTATTTTTAATGGAAGATATTTTATTTAATCATTCTCTGTTATAAAAATTCCTTATGGATATACCTTCAGATTATTATTCCTATGTTGAATTCTTTTTACAAAATCTATTCTTTGTATCAAGTGTTTGTTAAACTGATATATATTCTAAGATTGGAGAATAATTGTGGATTGATGTTTCCTTGCTGCTATAAAATCATCTCAAAAGCACTTACATGAGCCCAGAGATATGGTCAATTGGGTGCACCACCTTTTTATAGAAGCCTGGTGTTAATAGCAGGGATACGTGCTTAGGTCTGTGTCCAGAAGTGTTAGCTTACCAAGTAGACTGCGGATTCCTGAAGAAAGTATTACTATGTCTTTTTGTCTCTCTTGTTCCTGGCACACTTCCAAGTTCAACTAGAGACTGTAAGTCTCATATGTGCGGTCCTTGGTAACTGTCACCAGTAAAGGGGACTAGTTTTAAAACCTATAAAGGAATCTTGACAATACTATCTAAATCTTTTTATCATTGGCTGATAATTTATAACATATCTTTTACACATTAGATTAATGCATGTAGTTCTCTAAAGATTTACAACTGAGAGTCAGAGGGTAAACATCCAAACCAAGTCCTTCAGGTAAAGACTAGAGGGAAGGCATCTTATTTCTTTCTCATTCATATTGAGGTAAATCTTGATGGAACTGATATGGGAGGTTCCCTCAGGAGGTTTCCTGAGACTTATCACATTTACAGACCACACTATACTCTTGTTGATTCATATGGCACTTTGGGCACTGAAGGGCTATTTTCATTTCTTCTTCCAGTTGAGGCATGACATTGAAGAAGAAATGAAAGGTAAGGGGTATCGTGTAGCACCCAGCTGAAACAGCAAAAGACCGAAATGAGGTTTTCTGAACTAGGGCTCATGTGTGAATACAACAGACTCCGTATAGGGGATAGCGTGCGTATGAGAGGAATGCATTGGACAAGAATCTTGCCAACCTGATAAAGAGAACTTTAAACTGAAATCTGAGGAAAAAAGAAGAACAATGCTCAGATAAAATGAGCTACTTTGGAGAATATCAAGTGTAGCATAAAGTGGAGGTAATGTGGTAGCTGAGAAAATATCAGTGATTCACAGAGAATATTAAAAAAATATAACTTTTATCAGTTTTGCTATGAAAAATTAAAATAGTTTTCTAATTAGAAAAAAATCTACCTTAAATATGGTTATCTGACTCCTATAGTGCTTTGCAAAGGGTCTCTTTTTAAAATATTAAAAAGTGACTGACTTTGTTTCAGCTGTATCACGGATAAACACTTTTTAACACATACCTTTTAACTAGGGCTGATAAGATAATATGGTAAACCTAAAATAGAATGAAAATAGATAAATATGATCTCCTAAGCAAGACAGACTTGCTGAGATACAGATAATCACTAGAATACACCAACAGGAGCTTACATGCTGTACAAATAAAATAATACCTGTTGAGATCTTTGGAAGAGTGCCCTGCATGGAAATCCTTGAGCTACTAGGTTTAAGCATGAGAGTACAAGATACATAAACTGAAAACACTGAGGGAGTCAAATACAGATATCTTAGGTGGATGAATATGACTGCTCCTCTCCTAATGCAAGTTTCAAACCTGGCAGATAAATGACATCATAGGAAACTCCATGTCTATACTCTGAAGCATCATTCTGTTAAAGCAGAATATTTAATGTGTTTTTTTACTGATCTTGCTGAGAGTCTTACCTCTGAGATGGTAAGTAATGCAATAAGGAAGCATGGTTTTCTGGATCTAATTATAACCAATAAGGATAGAATGGAAGTTATGGAAATTAGTTTAATGGGATGTACCAGGGCCATTTTAAGGTCCATAACAATAAAGAATGTGCTAGCCATGGTTAGATATGTAAACCTGGACATTGTTTAGAAAGCAGATTTTTCTAAAATTCCAAAGATCATAGAAACATTAGATATAAGCCAAAAGGAAGCTAGAATGAAAAGGGATTGGGAGGTTCACAATGATATCATTAACATACTGAAAAATAGGAAGAATGGAAGAGCAGCTAAGAAAAACAAGGTATCATTCTCATGAGCTCAGCTTTTAGAAGGATGTATACAAAAAGAGTAAACAGGCACAGAACAAGTGATAAATACACTACAGTGACAGAGACTCGAAATATCTGAGCTGAGACTAATCTGAGTCTCATAAAAAGTACTGAGACAGAGGAAAGGGCTTTTAAAGGGAAAAAGTACTAAACCTATCCACTGACACACCTCTGTGTGCCCCAGTGTAGGAGCCAAAGTGTTCGATGACATTCTCTTGATACCCTTGTGGGCTAAATGAAAATTGGGGACCCAGACAAATACAAATTTGGTTGCATTTGGACCACAGTGAAGAACTTTGACCAGAGTGTTGGAACATAGATTGCTGTTCAGTTCAGGGGAGGTCTCTACATGTGTCTGTGTCATTCTCAGTATTTTAATCATTGGCTTGAACGAGCACATACTTAGCACTTTTGTGAGTGAAATAAAGCTGGAAGAATAGGTCAGATATTGGATGGCTGGATATGTAGACCAACAAAATGGTGTGTGTGTGTGTGTGTGTATAGCCCTTTCCCTATTCTTTCTTGCTTTAAAAAAAACCCCAAAAACCCAGTTTTATTTGGGTCTGCAGCAGTGTGCTTAGGTCAGACAGACCCCAACAGATGAATGAGTCATAAATGGTCTATAATACTATCCTCTTTAGTCAGTGATTGACTTAAAGGTTGGCTGTGACACAGTTCTGGCCAAGGAGATGTAAGGGAAAGTGTGCTGGGAAAGATGTAAGGGAAAGTGAGGGCTCTGGGAAATATTTTCATTCCTGATTACCAAAAAGAGAATGATTTAAGAGATCAGAGCTGTGGTTGCCTCTGCGTGGAGTTGGGGGTGGCAGCAGTGGTGATGATTGATGAAGAAAGTACCCCAGGGAGCCCTCTGGGGTGACGAAAATGTTCTCAATAGGGAAGTGGGTTATATGGGTGTATGCATTTGTCGAAACTCTTTCAACTGTACACCTAAAATTTATGCATTTTACTGTATATAAATTATTATGTAAATTTTAATAAAAAAGAAAGAGAGTAGGCCTCTGGGTCAACATGTCCCTGCTCCCATCCTGCTTTCAGATGTTCTCATGTGAAAGCAGAATGCGGGGCGCTGCCACCATCACCTTTTGCCCTTGAGGAATGTACCACTGACACACTGAGGTTGGCAGCCAAAGTAGGAAAAAGACTCAGTTCCTCATCGTTGCTCATCTGCTGAGCCAACCCTCAACACGCATACCTCTGGACTTTTATTTATTTATTTATTTATTTATGGCTGTGTTGGGTCTTTGTTTCTGCGTGAGGGCTTTCTCCAGTCGCGGCAAGCGGGGGTCACTCTTCATCGCGGTGCGCGGGCCTCTCACTATCGCGGCCTCTCTCGTTGCGGAGCACAGGCTCCAGACGCACAGGCTCAGCAATTGTGGCTCACGGGCTTAGTCGCTCCGCGGCATGTGGGATCTTCCCAGACCAGGGCTCGAACCCGTGTCCCCTGCATTGGCAGGCAGACTCTCAACCACTGCGCCACCAGGGAAGCCCAGGACTTTTAGTTATGAGAGGGAAATATATGTCGTCATAGGATAAACTACTTTTAGTGCAGTAGTCTGTTTCTTGCAACAAAAGCATCACGTCTGATGGAATCAGTATAATTGGAAAGTCCTGTACTTAGATTCATGGCCAAGAGGAGACCAAAATTAATTAATAATAGTTCAATTAAAATATGCATGGATTTTAGTTAACTTCTAACACGGTATGAAATGTCAGTGTGATGTGATTGCCAAAAAAAAAACAAAAAACAAAATAAAACAAAAAACCGCAGATTGATTCACTGAGTATACTGAGTAATATTTAGAATAAAGAACGTATGTCTCCCTGCACTTGGTGTAGATCAGGCAGCATCTATAGCATCAGATCTGATTCTGAGTACTGTGTTCACCCTCTCCTGACAATCACCACTGGTCGTCACTTATTCTCACTAACTATGTATCTGCCTGGGTGACTGTCTTTTACTTCAGTTCCCATACTGCTGATGACTTCTAAATCATAACTCCTAGCCTCGACCTATCAGAAGAGCAATAGAGCCATATTTCTCACTACCCATGAAAAACCATATGGTGCCTGAAATTGCTCACGCCCACAACATCATCTCCAAAACTTTGTCTACGTTCTACCCTCTCCAACCTTAGTTTGCCGGCCACCGGTCTGCCAAGCTGGAAGCCTTAGTTTGCCCTTAACTCCTCCTCCTTTACCATTCCCACTGGCACTCACATTCTGCCTTAGACATCTCTCTTGAAACGGGTGTCTTGTGTCCACCCCACCCCCCAATGCTTTAGATTAGGCCCTTATTACAGCCAACACAGTTTCAGACTGTTCTCCCACCTCTAGACTCACCCTCTCTCCATCTCCTTTCTACCAGTGATACAATGATGTTCCCCCAAAACAAACCTGATCATAGCATAGTCTTGACTTAAGTAAGCAAACTGTTTACTGTTATTGTTTTGCTCTCCCCCACTTTTGCTGACAATATACAATCAAAACTTACTTACTTGGAATTTAGGCCCTTTATACTCTGTCCGCAAGCCAAACATTCCCCGTTAAATGCTTGAATGAATTTTGAATTGTTCTTATCTTCTTCCTATTTCTCTGGCCTCTCTTCCATCTCCTTTGAGGTCTCTTCCTTCTGAGTCAGAATTAAACATTATTTCCTACATTCATTCTTAGGCCTTCAGTCTAGAGCTCTCCCTGGCCAACCATACGTCTATATCTAACTACCTAATGCTCACCTGTACCTGCATGTCCTGTGGATTGTCTCATCATCTTTCCTTGCCCTTGAAGATCTGAATGCTCCATTTGAATTCTGGGGCATAATGAATGGCCCGTCCATCCACACAGTCACTCCAGGTTGATGTCCATCAATCACTAAAACCTGTTCATTCTGCTGCTTAAGTATCTCATAAATCTTTCCCACATTCACTGGTGCTTCCTCATAGCCTCTCATCCAGGCAGGAGAATTCTACACCTGGCCCATTATCACATGCACCTGGTGACCCAGACTGAGTCAGAAAACTCAAGGCAGGGCTCCAAAACCTGTATTTTAAAAGGCTTCCTTGGAGATTGGTTCAAGATGGCAGAGTAGAAGGACATGCTCTCACTCCCTTTTTCGAGAACACCAAAATCACAACTAACTGCTGAACAATCATCAACAGGAAAACACTGGAACTCACCAAAAAAGCCACCCCACATGCAAAGACAAAGGAGAAGCCGCAGTGAGACGGTAGGAGGGGCGCAATCACAATAAAATCAAATCCCGTAACCGCTGGGTGGGTGACTCACAAACTGGAGAACACTTATACCACAGAAGTCCACACACTGGAGTGAAAGTTCTGAGCCACACGTCAGGCTCCCCAACCTGGGGGTTTGACAATGGGAGGAGGAATTCCTAGAGAATCAGACTTTGAAGGCTAGAGGGATTTGATTGCAGGACTTCGGCAAGACTGGGGGAAACAGAGACTCCACTCTTGGAGGGCACACACAAAGTAGTGTGCGCATGGGGACCCAGGGGAAGGAGCAGTGACCCCATAGGAGACTGAACCAGACCTACCTGCTAGTGTTGGAGGGTCTCCTGCAGAGGCGGGGGGTGGCTGTGGCTCACCGTGAGGACAAGGACACTGGCAGCAGAAGTTCCGGGAAGTACTCCCTGGCGTGAGCCCTCCCAGAGTCTGCCATTAGCCCCACCAAAGAGCCCAGGTAGGCTCCAGTGTTGGGTTGCCTCAGGCCAAACAAGCAACAGGGAGGGAACCCAGCCCCACCCATCAGGAGACAAGCAGATTAAAGTTTTACTGAGCTCTGCCCACCAGAGCAACAGCCAGCTCTACCCACCACCAGTCCCTCCCATCAGGAAGCTTGCACAAGCCTCTTAGATAGCGTCATCCATCAGGAGACAAGCAGATTAAAGTTTTACTGAGCTCTGCCCACCAGAGCAACAGCCAGCTCTACCCACCACCGGTCCTTCCCATCAGGAAACTTCGACAAGCCTCTTAGATAGCATCATCCACCAGAGAGCAGACAGCAGAAGCAAGAAGAACTACAGTCCTGCAGCCTGTGGAGCAAAAACCACATTCACAGAAAAATAGACAAGATGAAAAGGCAGAGGGCTATGTACCAGATGAAGAAACAAGATAAAACCCCAGAAAAACAACTTAATGAAGTGGAGATAGGCAACCTTCCAGAAAAAGAATTCAGAATAATGATAGTGAAGATGATCCAGGACCTCGGAAAAAGAATGGAGGCAAAGATCGAGAAGATGCAAGAAATGTTTAAAAAGACCTAGAAGAATTAAAGAACAAACAGAGATGAACAATACAATAACTGAAAAGAAAACTACACTAGAAGGAATCAATAGCAGAATAACTGAGGCAGAAAAACGGATAAGTGACCTGGAAGACAGAATGGTGGAATTCACTGCTGCAGAACAGAATAAAGAAAAAAGAATGAAAAGAAATGAAGACAGCGTAAGAGACCTCTGGGACAACATTAAACGCACCAACATTCGCATTATAGGGGTCCCAGAAGGAGAAGAGAGAGAGAAAGGACCCGAGAAAATATTTGAAGAGATTATAGTCGCAAACTTCCCTAACATGGAAAAGGAAATAGCCACCCAAATCCAGGAAGTGCAGAGATTCCCATACAGGAAAAACCCAAGGAGAAACACGCTGAGACACATAGTAATCAAATTGGCAAAAATTAAAGACAAAGAAAAATTATTGAAAGCAGCGAGGGAAAAATGACAAATAACATACAAGGGAACTCCCATAAGGTTAACACCTGATTTCTCAGCAGAAACTCTAGAAGCCAGAAGGGAGGGGCATGATATATTTTAAGTGATGAAAGGGAAGAACCTACAACCAAGATTACTCTACCCGGCAAGGATCTCATTCAGATTCGATGGAGAAATCAAAAGTTTTACAGACAAGCAAAAGCTAAGAGAATTCAGCACCACCAAACCAGCTGTACAACAAATGCTACAGGAACTTTTCTAAGTGGGAAACACAAGAGAAGAAAAGGACCTACAAAAACAAACCCAAAACAATTAAGAAAATGGTAACAGGAACATACATATTGATAACTACCTTAAACGTGAATGGATTAAATGCTCCAACCAAAAGACATAGACTGGCTGAATGGATACAAAAACAAGACCCGTATATATGATGTCTACAAGAGACCCACTTCAGACCTAGGGACACATACAGACTGAAAGTGAGGGGATGGGAAAAGATATTACATGCAAATGGAAATCAAAAGAAAGATGGAGTAGCAATACTCATATCAGATAAAATAGACTTTAAAATAAAGAATGTTACAAGAGACAAGGAAGAACACTATATAATGATCAAGGGATCAATCCAAGAAGAAGATATAAAAATAATAAATATATGTGCACCCAACATAGGAGCACCTCAATACGTATGGCAACTGCTAACAGCTATTAAAGAGGAAATTGACAGTAACACAGTAATAGTGGGGGACTTGAACACCTCACTTACACCAATGGACAGATCATCCAGACAGAAAATTAATAAGGAAACAAGCTTTAAATGACACAATAGACCAGATAGATTTAATTGATATTTATAGGACATTCCATCCCCAAACAGCAGATTACACTTTCTTCTCAAGTGCGCACGGAACCTTCTCCAGGATAGATCACATCTTGGGTCACAGATCAAACCTCGGTAAATTGAAGAAAACTGAAATTATATCAAGCATCTTTTCTGACCACAACGCCATGAGATTAGAAATCAATTACAGGGAAAAAAAACGTAAAAAACACATACACATGGAGGCTAAACAATGCGTTACTACTTAACCAAGAGATCACTGAAGAAATCAAAGGGGAAACCAAAAAATACCTAGAAACAAATGACAATGGAGACACAACAACCCAAAACCTATGGGATGCAGCAAAAGTTCTAAGAGGGAAGTTTATAGCAATACAAGCCTACCTCAAGAAACAGGAAACATCTCGAATAAACAACCTAACCTTGCACCTAAAGCAATTAGAGAAAGAAGAACAAAAAACCCCTAAAGTTAGCAGAAGGAAAGAAATCATAAAGATCAGATCAGAAATAAATGAAAAAGAAATGAAGGAAACAATAGCAAAGATCAATAAAAGTAAAAGCTGGTTCTTTGAGAAGATAAACAAAATTGAGAAACCATTAGCCAGACTCATCAAGAAGAAAAGGGAGAAGACTCAAATCAATAGAATTAGAAATGAAAAAGGAGAAGTAACAACTGACACTGCAGAAATAGAAACGATCATGAGAGATTACTACAAGCAACTCTATGCCAATAAAATGGACAACCTGGAAGAAATGGACAAATTCTTAGAAATGCACAACCTGCCGAGACTGAACCAGGAAGAAATAGAAAATATGAACAGACCAATCACAAGCACTGAAATTGAAACTGTGATTAAAAATCTTCCAACAAACAAAAGCCCAGGACCAGATGGCTTCACAGGCAAATTCTATCAAACATTTACAGAAGAGCTAACTCCCATCCTTCTTAAACTCTTCCAAAAAATTGCAGAGGAAGGAACACTCCCAAACTCATTCTATGAGGCTACCATCACCTTGATACCAAAACCAGACAAAGATACTACAAAAAAAGAAAATTACAGACCAATATCACTGATGAATATAGATGCAAAAATCCTCAACAAAATACTAGCAAACAGAATCCAACAACACATTAAAAGGATTATACACCATAATCAAGTGGGATTTATCCCATAGATGCAAGGATTCTTCAATATACACAAGTCAGTCAATGTGATACACCATATTAACAAATTGAAGAATAAAAACCATATGATCGTCTCAGTAGATGCAGAAAAAGCTTTTGACAAAATTCAACACCCATTTATGATAAAAGCTCTCCAGAAAATGAGCATAGAGGGAACCTACTTCAACATAATAAAGGCCATATACGACAAATCCACAGCAAACATCATTCTCAATGGTGAATAACTGAAAGCATTTCCTCTAAGATCAGGAACAAGACAAGGATGCCCACTCTCACCACTATTATTCAACATAGTTTTGGAAGTCCTAGCCACGGCAGTCAGGGAAGAAAAAGAAATAGAAGGAATACAATTGGAAAAGAAAAAGTAAAACTGTCACTGTTTGCAGATGACATGATACTATACATAGAGAATCCTAAAGATGCCACCAGAAAACTACTAGAGCTAATCAATGAATTTGGTAATGTTGCAGGATACAAAATTAATGCACAGAAATCTCTTGCATTCCTATACACTAATGATGAAAAATCTGAAGGAGAAATTAAGGAAACTCTCCCATTTGCCATTGCAACAAAAAGAATAAAATACCTAGGAATAAACCTACCTAGGGACACAAAAGACCTGTATGCAGAAAACTATAAGACACTGATGAAAGAAATTAAAGATGATACCAACAGATGGAGAGATATACCATGTTCTTGGATTGGAAGAATCAATATTGTGAAAATGACTATACTACCCAAAGCAATCTACAGATTCAATTCAATCCCTATCAAATTACCAAGGGCATTTTTTACAGAGGTGGAACAAAATGTCTTAAAATTTGTATGGAGACACAAAAGACCCCAAATAGCCAAAGCAGTCTTGAGGGAAAAAAATGGAGCTGGAGGAATCAGACTCCCTGACTTCAGACTGTACTACAAAGCTACAGTAATCAAGACAATATGTTACTGGCACAAAAACAGAAATGTAGATCAATGGAACAGGATAGAAAGCCCAGAGATAAACCCACGCACCTATGGCCAACTAATCTATGACAAAGGAGGCAAGGATATAGAATGGAGAAAAGATAGTCTCTTCAATAAGTAGTGCTGGGAAAACTGGACAGCTACATGGAAAAGAATGAAATTAGAGCACTCCCTAACACCATACACAAAAATAAACTCAAAATGTATTAAAGACCTTAATGTAAGACCAGGCACTATAAAACTCTTAGAGGAAAACATAGGAAGAACACTCTTGGACATAAATCACAGCAGGATCTTTTTTGATCCACCTCCTAGAGTAATGGAAATAAAAATAAAAATAAACAAATGGGACCTAATGCTTTTGCACAGCAGTGGAAGCCATAAACAAGACAAAAAGACAACCCTCCGAATGGGAGAAAATATTTGCAAATGAATCATCGGACCAAGGATTAATCTCCAAAATATATAAACAGCTCATGCAGCTCAATATTAAACAAACAACCCAATCCAAAAATGGGCAGAAGGCCTAAATAGACATTTCTCCAAAGAAGACATACAGACCGCCAGAAGAACATGAAATGCTGCTCAACATCACTAATTATTAGAGAAATGCAAATCAAAACTACAATGAGGTATCACCTCACAGCAGTTAGAATGGGCATCATTAGAAAATCTCCAAACAACAAATGCTGGAGAGGGTGTGGAGAAAAGGGAACTCTTGCACTGTTGGTGTGAATATAAATTGTTACAGCCACTATGGAGAACAGTATGGAGGTTCCTTAAAGAACTGAAAATAGAATTACCATATGACCCAGCAATCCCACTGCTGGGCGCATATACCCAGAGAAAACTATAATTCAAAAAGACGCATGCACCCCAATGTTCATTGCAGCACTATTTACAATAGCCAGGTCATATGGAAGCAACCAAAATGCCCATTGACAGACAAATGGATAAAGAAGATGTGGTACATATATACAATGGAATATTACTCAGCCGTAAAAAGGAACGAAACTGGGTCATTTGTAGAGACGTGGATGGATCTAGAGACTGTCATACAGAGTGAAGTAAGTCAGAAAGAGAGAAACAAATATCGTATATTAGCGCATATACATGGAACCTAGAAAATGGTACAGATGAACCATTTTATCGAGCAGAAATTGAGACAGAGATGTAGAGAAAAAATGAATGGACACCAAGGGGGGAAAGCCGCGGGGGGTGGTGGTGGTGGTGTGATGAATTGGGAGATTGGGATTGACATGTAGACACTGATGTGTATAAAATGGATGACTAATAAGAAAAAAAAAAAAGTTTGATAGTGGAATGGACTTGGAATCTTTGACCACCTAAGACAGCTCCTTGAATTTTGTAGGTGTCTAAAATAATATTCAGTAATTCTTTGCCAACTGTTGATCTTAGTGAACTAAAGGCTTTTGTCTTAGCTTTCTTAATAAGTTATAACACAGAGAAAAGTGCATAAGTCATAAGTTTAACTATAAACTTATGACTTTTGTGAGTTATGTGAACTCCCACTAGTATAACCGCTACTCAGATCAAGAAACAGAACTTTCCCAGCACCTCGGAAGCCCTCCTTATACCATTTCCTGGTCATGGCCCCTGCTTTCTGCCCCCAAAGTAACCGTTATCTTCACCATAAATTTGTTTTGCCCAGTTTTGAATTTTTTGAAAAGAAACCATACAATGTATATCATTTTATGTCTGCCTTGTTTTGCTGACTATTGCTCATGAGTTTTATTTCTGTTGTTGCTTGTAGCAAGGCTCCCTTATTTTTATTGTCTTCTATATTTTATTATATAAATGCAAAATATATTCTAATGATGAAAAAAGAAATTAAAAAAATAATAAAAGGCTTCCTTGGTAATTTCAAGTAATCAGCCAAATTTGGAAATTGATTGAGCCTCAGGAGACTACTACAGTAGCCTTTCTACTGGTTTCCCTGACTCTACTCTGCCCCTTGACACCATCTTCCATCTTCTGCTGCCTAAGTTACTACTTCCTGTCATGTAAATATGAACGTACTACTTCCCATATCAAAATTCTTCAGTGGATCCTCTTCACCCATCCTTGTATCTCAATCTTGGCATGACAAACAAGGCTTTCCATGATTTGAACTCACCCTACCTATTCACACTTCTTTCCCACCACTCCCGCCCGTACATTTGGTGTTCTAGCAGTCATTGATAGAAACCTATCACAGTATGGTTTCTATCCATTGAAATGGTAGAAACCATGTCATTTCAGGCCTCGTGCTTGTCAAGCTGGTGAACACATTGCCTGACACTGAAAAGTCCTTGATTAATGACTGGACTCATTATATTACTGAAAATATGTCTATGATCATAATTTCTACATAGTATAAAAGTAATAACAATGAATGTCTTCAAATTAATTGAATGGAACTGGGAAACATGACAATTCACTGAATACTTCATGACTTGCATATCTAAGAAAAGGTATCAGATACTTCTAAACTGTTTAGCCGTTCTGGAAGGAGCACTGATATTAGGTTAAGAAGGCTTGTATCTGTATCCTGGCTACTCAGCAATGTGACTGCGTAATTTATAATATCTCTGTTCCTCTTTCCTGCTGTATAAAATGGTGAAAGTCCTATAGATTTGTTGTGGGATTTAAACCATTAATACTTGTGGAAGTATTTTCAAAGCCAGTTAAGTAGCGTAGAAATGTAAAGTATTGCTTTTTTTGGGGTGGGGTGGGGTGATAATATAGGGTGAAGAGTAACTGATGAAGCCTTTGGCTTACTTTGAAACCATCTGGTCAGAGATACTTTAGTAAATATATTAATAAGCTTAGAGCACAGAGTTAAAAATTCTAGTTCTAGAATCAGATTGGCTTAGAATTTACAATTTGTGTGACTCTGGGCAAATTATTCAATCTCTCCTTCAACCTTGACTTCCTCATCTGTAAAATAAGAAAAATATCTGTAACTAATTTGGTTGTTGTTTGTTACGATTAAATGAGATATTGATGGCCAGTTTTCAATAAATTTTAGCTTTTAAATAAAGAAATTATTAGGGTCACATCACTTTATGATATCACCTTACTTCCCTTTACCTTAAAGGGTATCAGGCTTGGTAACAGAAGGAAAACAGTCAAAAGCAGAAAAATAAAGTTGCTAATCAGATGTGTTACTCATGATGGAACACCTGCTACTTCTAGACATTTTTTACTATTCAGTATTCTAGTTTTCTCAGTATAGTTAAATTAAGCATCTTTTTATCTTTGGGAAGCAAGAATCTGATTGCATCCTCAATGGACAGAAGAGTGTAATTTTAGTATTTAATGTATCTCTCCAGATCTGCTTTTTAAAAATGAATTAATTCATAAACCATAAAACTCTTTGAAGTGGAAGTTTTATGGATGAATGGGGTATTAAGTGGCTCTGTGAAAGATGACTGGGATTTCAGCACGTTGGTGGGGAGAGGGAGGGAGGTGTGGGGAACAGAAACCGTTCTAGGTAGAAAGGATGTTTTAGGACATGGAGGGTTCATGTAGTGGTGACTGAACATTTCTGGCTGGGCCATAGGAAGTAACAGGAGAAAGCTAGATACTAGAGTTTAGTTAGGATGGAGTTTAACTAAGTAGCTAAAACTTATAGGAATAGGAAAATAAAGAAAGGTTTTAAGAACAGGATGGATTTGATTTAAACTTTAGATTTTTACTTTATCCCTTTGGCACGAGCAGGAAGTTGATGTGACTCGGTAAAGCATATTTGTAGCAAGCTGTCAGTCTATTTCTGCTCAGCTGACTCTGGTCAGGGCTGCAAAACTGATCGTGGCTTCTGTAGCACCCTCCTCGGCCTCCTTTCCAGACAGGCTTCCTCTACCAGGAGGTCAAAGCAAAGATAAGGACAGAGGTGTACCTGCGTGCTTCCTCCTGCAGCTCCATTTCCCTGCCGTTCTCTGCGTGTGAACCTCGGGCCCTGCAAGGTTTTTCCAGATTTTGCAGTGGTTTGGCCGTGTCTACCACATCTAGCAACTTCAGTCACAGGAATTTTGGATAGACCTCTTAGGACTGTGACATTTGGGGAAATCTGTAGTCTGCTGGAGGTCTGAGAATGTGTATGTTGGCTATTGGGCTTTTGGTCCACATTTTGTTGAATTTGACAAGTAGTATTCACAGTTGGTTGTCTACAGTTATGGCCATTTCTTACGCAAGGTGAAGCTTTCTTTTTTCTTTTTCATTATTTTTATTGTAGGTTTCAAAGAAGAGCATAAGTGGAAGTGCCTTTATTTTGTCAAACTGGAAGGTCAAAGCTATATTTCTGAATAAATGGGTTAAGAGAATCACATCTTTCAAGTAGGCACCTAATAGCCATAGTTTAATTTCTCCAGCTTCAGAATAATTTTAGAGTTTCTCTCATAAGATGATTTAAGTGCAAACTTTAGTGAAGCTTTTCCCTTATCTGCACTCAAGAATTAACTTAATCACCTAAACACTTATATACACAAAATTTGGTGGCAAAAATATGGTTGAAATAATGGACCGTGAAATCTAGGCTGCTTTCATTAAATAATCATCAGGTGCCTACCATGTGCAAAGCATTGTTCTAGGAACAGGGACTACATCAGTGAGTGATGGACAGAAGTCTCTGCCCTTTTGAAGCTTATATTCTAATGAGGATACAGTAAACAACAGACAATAAACAAAGGATTAAGGAAATGGGTACTTTGTCAGACGGTGATATGTTCTATGGAGAGAAAGCAGGGGAGGACAGAAGTAGTGCTGGTAAATGTCATTTGCCGATTTAAATAAGATGAACAAAATGTTTCATCGACAAGGGACATCTGAGCAGAGACTTGAAGGAGGTAAAGGAGCAAACCTTGAAGACCCCTTGAGAGAGGAGCACTGCTGGTGGGGGAGAAGAGCTATCCAGAGGCCTGAGATGAAGGTATAGCTGGTCTGTGTGCTGAGCAGAGTTGAGAAGGCTGGTGTGGTTGGATTACAGTGAGCAAGGGGGAAAGTCAGAAGAAAAGGGGTCACATAGACAACAAGGGACCAGATCCTGTATGCTCTTACAGGTCATTGTAAGGACCTGGATTTTTATCCTGGCAGTTTTTTATTCGTATCGATCAGAAGAGTGCCATGATAGGACTTATCTACTCCAAGGATTACTCTAACTGCTAGGCTGAGAATGGACTGTTGAGAGGGACAGGCAGAAACAGGGAGACCCACTGGGAGTTTATCACAATAGTCACCTTAAGATACAGCGGCAGCTTGGACCCAGGTGGTGGCAGTGAAGGTGGTGAGAGGACCTGCCGTGTGAGTTAGGATGTGAAGGAGCAACACCATAGAAGGCCCTGGAGACTCCAGGTGGGCTGGAGAATGTTTGAGATGAGAGTAGGTGAGGAGGCAAGCTGGAAGAGTAGGGGGCTGTGAACAGAGGGTGGGGTGTTTGCAATAGTCATTTTGGAGGTGGAACTGTCTGCAGGGATGGTGAGGTTTAAGTTGTGTTTATGAGAATGAGTGACTGACATGGAAGAAAAAAAGAAAATCATGGAAAAGAGATGGTTAAAGGATGACAAAGATGATGCTTTGTCCATATTGATCCTGAATTTACCCAGGAGGGTAGCAGATACTGAGGCGTACAGGAAGGCTGTGCGTTTGGTCTACCTAGTATATCCACATTATTTATATGCTTGTGCATAAATTATAAGTATATATACTTAATGTATAGGGTTCATGTAGAGCCTCATATGTATGTACATACACAAAATAATGTGATTAATATGTTACTAAATATCTATCTAGAAGTATCTAGATGAGTCTCTATTCCAAATAAACATTTTGTGAGACTTTTACTAGACAGTGTGTTGCTATCGCTTAGCATATCTTTGGGAATTTATTTAGAAATTGTCTTCAAATATATGTCATTCATGTGTCCTATTTTTTATACATTGTTGGACTGGGAAATCCTGTACTTTAATGCCTTATTTGATTACAAAAAGTAGTCAATAATCATTTTGAGCCGCAGCAGTTCACTAAGTTGGGGACTAGTGATTAAATATTAACTTTTGGTTTTAAAATTGAAATCTGGTTATAAAATAATTATGCTGATTTTCCTGTGTGACTCACATGCAAACTCTCAAAACAGTTACTTTAAAATGTTTTGAGCAAAAGGAAAATCTTACAACAGTGATTAGTTAAGGGACATGCTCACTTGTCAATATATGTTTTGGCAAGTCTGATTACAAAGTTTATTCCATTCCTGTAGAGTCATTTATCATATAAACTGGTGTATCACATAAACTTCCTAGAACGTTTCCCATGTCTTTTTCATGCTCAAAAACATTGCGTGTGTCTCCATTTTTCATTTAGAGCTATCATCTAAAATTAACTTCAACAGGTTTGTTCACTTTTTTTTTTTTTTTTTTCATTTAATGCCTACTCTGTGTACAGATCTGGACTAAGTGCTGGGCCTCTTCAGAAAATAAGACATGTCTCTGTCCCTAAGGGAATTTGCAGTCTACAACACACAAGCAAAATCAGTGCAGGAACAGAGGGGTGAAAAGGAGAAGGGGGACTTTATGCAGATACTGTGCTAAGTTCTTCTATTCATATGATCTCATTTACTTCTCAAAGTAATCCTGGAAAGTAAGTGATCTTAATTCTGTTTTGCAGATGAGGAAATCTAAAGAGTAAATTATTCAAGGTCAATAGCAGTAAATGACAGCTGGGTTTTGAACTCAAAGTACTGATTACAGGCGAAGTACAGAAATAACCAAAATTGTAGTTTTAAATTGGAATATCAGTACCATGAACATTTATACATTATTCATTCTGTATCTATTATAGCAATTTAATATCAGGAAAGGACTTGAATTCTGTTCTTCTGACTCTAGTCCTACATGTTGTTACTACTACTGGTCTTTTCTGTAGCCCTTCAAGAATACTCCAAACTGGGTAGCAGTGGAGTCATAATAGAAAATAAAAAATGTTTTGGTTTTTATGTTGTTGTTTGATATTTGTGATTTAGCTGTGTTGTCTCTTTGTGTGGGTGAACTTACATAGTAAGAATGACTAACTTGTACCCACCAAAATCTGTAGGTTATCATTTTGAGCACTGAGGAACTCAGAGGTGACACTAAATTCATCTGCTCATTTTGTCAGATCAAACCTTTCCTTGGATCATGAGCTGTGCCTTTTAGATTGCTTCTAAGTTTGAAGGTTAAAAAATATTCAATGATGGTTAATAAAAGCAAAGATAAAATAGCATGATAGAATGTTGTTTGCTTGCATGACTCAAATGGGCACCTTCCAGTAGTGGAAACTGATTAGATTATCAATAAGTATAAAGCATTAAGTAATAAAAGTAGTTTTAAAACTTATTACTTAGCTTGGGGTACTTTTATGGCTCCAGTTTTTAGATCATAGTCACATATTTACAATTCAGATTACTAATTTCTTCTCCCCAGACATTTTGTTTTGTAGAGTGCTTACAGATAAACATTAGAAGGTCATGTCTGCTCAGAAATCATTGGAATAGATTAGATATATATGTGCCAGGTGTTAAGTTCCTTCTTTCCTATTGTGAGGAATGTTTAACAGAAGATAGACTAAATTGCTTTTGCTTGTGAAAACATTATTATACTGTATAACCTTTACTTACAGTGAGAAAGCAATACTTTGGGACTGACACCTCAGAAGTTGCCTACTTTCAATCATTATATTGTGTATATTTGACAAATAGGGGCGCTCAGTAAATAGCAAGAGAATATTTGAAGATTTTCAAAGATTACTTGTATTTGCTTTAGATCTGAATTTCTGCTGTTTTCGTCAGTTGGCCTCCTAGGGATAGAGGTTATACTTCTGTGGACCAGAAGTGCCTAGAAAGTCATATCCCTCCAGGAGCAGCCTTTAACCAATGACTGAGGAGTATGGAGGTATAAATTCCCAACCTTACTCCTTGGGTGGAATAATTCTCAGGAGTGTATTTTATAGAGTTTCCCAGAGCTTCCCTCTAGGTTGAAGCTTTAGAACCACTGAAAAAGCTCTAGTAGCTTAATAATGACACCCCTTACTAACTACTTTCTCCCTCCATTATTGTCCCATTCCCCTGCTGAACTACCGATATCAACTACCTGCCCTCGATCCTTGTTGCAGGGTCTACTTCTGGTTGGGAGAGTGGAGGTCCAACTAAGACATCTCAAATTCTCTTCCCCCTAGGAAGCCCTCTCTCATTCTCCAGGTGCAGTTAATCCCCATCTCCTGTGTTGTCTTAGGATGCTCTCTCTCTCCTTTTATGAGAACACGTCTCACCTTCTGCCTGGGAAAGTTGGTTTTTTCTCTTGTATTGCATTATAAGTTCTTCAAAGTTAAGAAAAATGTCTCATATTTACATGTACATTGGGTTTTCTCTAAAAGTTGTGGAATCACTCATACGTTCTTATGTCTTCCAAAGCACTTATTCTAGTTCCTTATATTTACTCAGAAATATCAATTGAATTGCACCATGTATGTATAAATAAAAGTTGACTCAAATTTATTTCAGGAAAGTCATAGTAACTCTTTTGCGCATTTAGTAATCAATCACATTTATAGAGTATACAATAAAAGTTTGCTTAACAGAACTCCACCTAACTAATTTGCTAGATTAATCAATTCTCTGCATTTGTTTTTAAAGCACAGTGACTGCTTTCCATTGGCAACTCTGAAGGCTTGTGGCTAATAGACTATTCTCTTATATACTTTTTAAAATATATATATATATGTTTATTGGAGTATAACTGCTTCACAACTGCGTTAGTCTCCGTCGCACAACAAAGTGAATCAGCTATACATATACATATATCCCCATATCTCCTCCCTCTTGAGCCTCCCTCTCACCCTCCCTATCCCACCCTTCTAGGTCTTCACAAAGCACCGAGCTGATCTCCCTGTGCTATGTAGCTGCTTCCCACTAGCTAACTATTTTACATTCAGTAGTGTATATACGTCGATGCTACTGTCACTTCGCCCCAGCTTCCCCCTCCCCACCCCCGTGTCCTCAAGTCCATTTTCTATGTCTACATCTTTATTCCTGCCCTGCCACTAGGTTCATCAGTACCAATTTTCTTTTTTTTTTTTTTTTTTTTTAGATTCCATATATATGCGTTAGCATACGGTATTCGTTTTTCTCTTTCTGACTTACTTCACTCTGTATGACAGACTCTAGGTCCATCCACCTCACTACAAATAACTCAATTTCGTTTCTTTTTATGGCTGAGTAATAGTCCATTGTATATATGTGCCACATCTTCTTTATCCATTCATCTGTCAGTGGATATTTAGGTTGCTTCCATGTCTTGGCTGTAGTAAATAATGCTGCAATGAACATTGGGGTGCTTGTATCTTTTTGAATTATCTCCTGAGCAGATATATGCCCAGGAGTGGGATTGCTGGATCATATATTAGCTCTATTTTTAGTTTTTTAAGGAACCTCCATGCTGTTCTCCATAGTGGCTGTACCAATTTACATTCCCACCAACAGTGTAGGAGGGTTCCATTTTCTCCACACCCCCTTCAGCATTTGTTATTTGTAGACTTTTTTTTTAATTTTATTTTATTTTTGGCTGTGTTGGGTCTTCATTTCTGTGTGCAGGCTTTCTCTAGTTGCCGCAAGTGGGGCCTACTCTTCGTTGCGGTGCACGGGCTTCTCAATGCCGTAACTTCTCTTGTTGCAGAACACGGGCTCTAGGCATGCAGGCTTCAGTAGTTGCAGCACGTGGGCTCAGTAGTTGCGGCACACAGACCCTAGAGCTTGCAGGCTTCAGTAGTTTGGCACGTGGGCTCAGTAGTTGTGGTGCACAGGCTTAGTTGCTCCACAGCATGTGGGATCTTCCTGGACCAGGGATTGAATGCATGCCCCCTACACTGACAGTCAGATTCTTAACTACTACGCCACCAGGGAAGTCCTGTAGACTTTTTAATGATGGGCATTCTGACCAGTGTGAGATGGTACCTCATTGTAGTTTTGATTTGCATTTCTTTAATAATTAGTGATGTTGAGCATCTTTTCATGTGCCTATTGGCCATCTGTATGTCTTATCTTGGAGAAATGTCTGTTCAGGTCTTCTGCCCATTTTTTGATTGGGTTTTTTTGTTTTATTGTTGTTGAGTTGTATGAGCTGTTTGTATATTTTGGAAATTAATCCCTTGTCAGTTGCATCATTTGCAGATATTTTCACCCAGCCCGTAGGTTGTCTTTTTTCTTTTCTTTAATGGTTTCCTTTGCTGTGCAAAAGCTTATAAGTTTGATTAGGTCCCATTTGTTTATTTGTGCTTTTATTTCTATTGCCTTGGAAGACTGACCTAAGAAAGTATTTTTACAACTTATGTCAGAGAATGTTTTGCCTATATTCTCTTCTAAGAGTTTTATGGTGTCATGTCTTATATTTAAGTCTTTAAGCCATTTTGAATTTATTTTTGTGTATGCTGTGAAGGTGTGTTCTAACTTCCTTGATTTGCCTGCAGCTGTCTAACTTTCCCAACACTACTTGCTAAAGAGACTGTCTTTTCCCCATTGTATACTCTTGCCTCCTTTGTCAAAGATTAATTGACTGTAGGTGTATGGGTTTATTTCTGGGCTCTCTATTCCATTCCATTGATCCATATGTCTGTTTTTGTGCCAATACCATGCTGTTTCGATTACTGTAGCTTTGTAGTATTGTCTGAAGTCTGAGAGCATTATGCCTCCAGCTTTGTTCTTTTTCCTCAGGATTGCTTTGGCAATTCTCGGTCTTTTATGGTTCCATATAAATTTTAGGATTATTTTTCTAGTTTTGTGAAAAATGTCATGGGTAATTTGACAGGGATCACATTTAATCTGTAGATTGCTTTGGGTAGCATGGCCATTTTAACAATATCAATTCTTCCAGTCCAAGAGCATGGGATATCTTTCCATTTCTTTGAATCACCTTCAGTTTCCTTTATTACTGTTTTGTAGTTCTCAGCATATGTCTTTCACCTCCTTGGTGAGGCTTATTCCTAAGTACTTTTTTCTTTTTTGATGTGATTTTAAAAGGGATTGTTTATTTACATTCCCTTTCTGATATTTCATTGTTAGTGTAAAGAAATGCAACTGATTTCTGTGTGTTAATCTTGTATCCTGCTACATTGCTGAATTCATTTATCAGTTCTAGTAGTTTTTGTGTGGAGTCTTAGGGTTATCCATAATATATTAATATAGCATCATGTCATCAGCATATAATGATAATTTTACCTCTTCCCTACCAATCTGAATACCTTTTATTTCTTCTTCTTGTCTGATTGCTGTGGCTAGGACTTCCAGTACTATGTTGAATAGAAGTGATGAGAGTGGGCATCCTTGTCTTGTTCCAGATTTAGCAGGAACGCTTTCAGCTTTTCACCATTGATAATTATATTAGCTGTGGGTTTGTCATAAATAGCTTTTATTATGTTGAAATATGTTCCCTCTATACTCACTTTCGTAAGGATTTTTATCATGAATGAATGTTGAATTTTATCAAATGTTTTTTCTGCATCTATTGAGATGATCCTGTGGTTTTTGTCTTTTCTTTTGTTGATGTGGTGTATCACATTGATTGATTTGCATATGTTGAACTATCCTTGTGACCCTGGGATGAATCCAATTAGGTCGTGGTGTATGATCTTTTTTATGTGTTGTTGGATTCGGTTTGGTAATATTTTCTTGAGAATTTTTGCATCTATATTCATCAAAGATATTGGCCTGTAATTTTCTTTTTTGGTGGTATCTTTGTCTGGTTTTGGTATCAGGGTGATGGTGGCTTCATAGAATGTCTTTAGGAGTATTCCTTCCCCTTCAATCTTTTGGAAGAGTTTGAGAAGGATCAGTATAAGTTCTTCTTTGTATGTTTGGTTGAATTCACCTGTGAAACCATCTGTTCCTGGATTATTGTTTGTAGAGAGTTTTCTTTTATTAACAGATTCTATTTCACTACCAGTGATCAGTTTGTTCAAGTTATCTATTTCTTCTTGATTCAGTTTTGTTGGGCTGTATATTGCTAGAAACTTGTCCATTTTTTTCTAGGTTGTCGAATTTGTTGGCATATAATTGTACAGTTTCTCTTTTGGGGTGTGTGTGTGTGTGTTTCTGTGGTATCAGTTGTGATTTCTCCTCTTTCACTTATTATTTTCTTCACTTGGGTCTTTGCTCTTTTCTTCTTGGTGAGCCTGGCCAGAGGTTTATCAATTTTGTTTACTCTTTCGAAGAACCAGCTGTTGGGTTTATTCATTTTTCTATTTTTTTTGTCTCTATTTTATTTATTTCCTCTCTTTATTACTTCCTTCTGCTGACTTTAGGTTTTCTTTTAATTCTTGTAGGTGGTGGGTTAGGCTGTTTATTTGAGATTTTTCTTTTTTCTTGAAGAAGGCATGTATTGCTATGAACTTCCCTCTAAGAACTGCTTTTGCTGCATCCCATAGATTTGGTATGGTTCTGTTTTTATTGTCATTTGACTCAAGGTATTTTTTAATTTCTTCTTTGATTTCATCATTGACCTATTTTTTTTTAGTAGCATGTTGTTTAGTCTCTATATAATCATTTTTTTCTTGTTTCTTTTTCTGTGGTTTATTTCTAGTTCCATGCCACTGTGGTCAGAAAAGATGCTTGAAATAATTCTATACTCCTAAATTTGTTGAGGCTTGTTTTGTGCCCTAATATGTGGTCAGTCCTAGAGAATGTTCCATGTGCACATGAAAAAAAAATGTTTTCTGCTTTTTTTTGGATGTAATGTCCTGAAAATAGCAATAAAGTATAATTTGAACCACCATTTATTAAACACCTACTGTGTAGCAGTTAGTATTCTGTGAACTGGAGCTGTAGCATTTAATTTTTTTAAAAAAGTCTCTGCCCTCGTGGACTTTGCCTCTTTAGGAGGGGGACACAGACAGTAAACAATTAAGAAAATTAATATGACATTTGATGATACGTTCTGTGAAGAAAATTAAAACCATGATAAGGACTTGAGATTAATGGTGTATGAGAGGAGAGAGGGAAGTTGGCATCACTATTTCCTATAGAAAATTGAGGGAAGCCCCTCTGAGATGAGTGGAGATCACAGTGATATGGTGGAGCAAGCCATATAGACATGAGGAGGAAGAGCATCCCAGGCAGGGGGACCAGCAGGTAAAAAGGCCTGAGTCTGGCACTCGCTCACTCGCCTCTGACAACAGATTCAAACCCCTGTGCAAATCAGTAAAAAGTAGAGCTTCTTCAGGACTGTGAAACAAGAAAGCATGGTGGGCTAATATGCACATATATTAAGAATAGATCTGAAATCACCAGCACAACATATGGACACCTAAACCAATCTTAAACCAGTTGTTACTGTTACAGAAGTAAAGCAAGCTGAGAGTAACTGGGGAGAGCTGATTTTGATGAGGCTGTTACAAAAAGCCTCTCCAAAGAGGTGACAGAGGAGCTGAAGGAAGAGAAAACTGTAATGGATTGTAATAATAAGATCAGAAGTCTAGATTCTAATGTTTAATGATGCTTAAATCTTTAACCATCTCTTGCTATATTCATTCTTATCCCTTTTTCTTTAATCAGAAATGACTGGTTGCCATTCTCTGTAAAACAATTTTCAACATTCTCTGTAAAGCAATTTTAAAAGACAGTTAAGGTTGTACTTGTGACTATTATAGTTGCAGTTTATAAAGTAAAAGTAATGAGTTCAAAATATATCTGAAACTTAACTACTTCTCACCTCTTCCCTTTATATTTCCCTGGTCCAAGCCCAAGAACAGATTTCTTCCCAAAAGTTTACATAATGAAAATCTGTTAAATGCTATTTTAATTCAATTTGTTCCCTTTATTTATGTAAAGATAACATCGTATTACTTTTGAGTTTTAAGAAAACATCCTGTTCATTTGTTATAGTCAGTCAAATTAAGATTCATTTTGCAAATACAGTTGAATTAAAGTGGAGACTTTTATGGTATTGTAAGGAGTGGTCTGCAATCTGCCAATGACATTTATTGGATCCTGGTTGTGTGCAAAGTAGCAGTGTGTTATGTATCTTTTTCCTGTAGGAGGCCTTAGGCTTGGGCTGTTACACCCACTTGTAATCAGATCAGCATTGCTCTCTGTCATCTCTCCAACTCACTAAATTTGGTCAAATCACTTGTGTGGTTTGATTCCAGCATACCAATTGCAGCTCTCTAACAACCTCTGCCTGTCAGCTTCTTTGCCACCTACCCTCACCCATTATTATATTACTCAGGTAGTAAGAAAATGTATTATTATCTGATTCTCAATATCATGGAGATCCATCACATTTCTTTAATGGTTGGAAATTAATACTAAAGGCAAGGGAAATGTAAGAGTTGACACTGTTTTCTTTATTCGTTCAAAAAACGCTTATTAAATACCTACAGAATGCTGGGGATACACTGGGCAAATCCTTACCCACATGAACCTTAAAGTCTACTGGAGGTGATGTACAATAAATAAATCAAAATGTAAAACAAAATCGTGAATTACAAATTAGAATAAGTACTGTGTTTGAAGTAAAGCAGGTTAATAAGAGAAGAGAGTAATCAGGAGAGCCACTTTAGATGGGGTTGTTAAAGAAGGCCTCTTGGAGGAGGTGACATAGGAGCTGAAGGAGGAGAATATACCAGCCATGCTAAAGAAATGGTGGAGAGGCATTCCAAGGAGAGGGAATGTGAAGGACGAATACTTGAAGGCAGGAAAGGACTTGGAGTATTTGAAGGTAGAAAAGGTGGCCATTGTGCCTGAGGCATAGTAAGGGAGGGGTAAGTGGTGTGAGATGAGGTTAGAGAAGAAGGCAAGGGCTAGATCACGCGAGGCTATGTAGGTTATGGTAAATAGTTTGGATTTTATTCCTGGAGTAATGATGAGACATTGCTTGAGGAATGACATCATCTGATTTACGTATACAAAGCTTATAGAAAGCAGGATGATTGAAGTAATTTAGGTGAAAAATGATGGCTATGACTGGGTTGGCTGTGTACACAGAGAGAAGTGAATGAATCCCAGTTACTTTGGAGAGTGCTGACTGGACTTGATGATAGGTTTGATGATGGGAGGTATGGGAAAGGGAGGAATCAAGGTTGATACCTAAGACATTGGCTTGAGCAACTGGGTACCATTTGCTAATCTGGGGAAGAAACTCAAGGACTGACATAAATTATTTTGCTGATAAATCAAAAGCTCAGGTTTGGACATAAATTTAGGTGCTTATTAGACAGCAAGGTAGAGTTGCCAAGTAAGCAGTTAGACTTAAGTAGCTTAGGAGAAATGTGAAAGATAGTGATACAGATTTGGGAGTCATTAGGATATTGGTTGTATTTAAAAGAAATGAAAGTGTTCTGAGATCATTATATATTTGGGAAAAGAAGAATTCTCTACATCAACCCTTGAGTCACTCCAATTTCATTCAACTATTTATTCAACACATATTTATTGAGCTCCTACTATACAAGGCACTTCTCAGTGGCATTGTAGTTTTAGTAATGAGTAAGGGAGACCAATTATTTACCTTCATAGGACTTCTATTTAGTAGAGGATACACAAAACGAACCAATAACCAGTAGATATGTAACTTTATTGTACAGAGGAGAAGCAGCAGCGAAGGAGATCATGTGGAGTTGGTCCATGAGGTAGGCAATTTTTTCCCCCTATCAGTGATGATGTGGCAGCTATTAGAAGGAATCACCTGGGTCAGATGTTGCTAACTGAGTAAGATGGAAACCAAGCTGTGAGTGACTGTTTTCAGCACTTTCTGTGGCTAGTGACCAAAAGAACAAACAAACAAAACACACAGATTTGGGGGCACTGAAGATGAAGAAGTAGATGTGGTGAAGACAGCTGTTTTGGAGGTGTGTGCTCTAAAGGAAAGCAAATAACATGGGACCACAGCTAGTGAGAGAACTAAGATGAAGGAAGTTGTTTTTTTGGTTGTTGTTTTTTGTTTTTAAAGATAATTACAGAGCACGCATGTGATTATGGGAATGATCTAGTGGAGAGGGAGTGGGAGGGGAGAATTGAAAGTGACGTCCTTGAGAAGGTGAGAGGAGATGGGCTCAAAGGTGGCGTGGAGGGAATGGCTGATTAGGACCAGAATCTTCCATTGTAACTGGAGGGACGTAGAGTGGTTTGTAAATTTGATGGTGGGGTAATGAGAAGCTTCTCTGATGCCTCTTTTTTCCAATGAAGCAAGAATGGAAGGAAACGGGTTTGAGAAGAGAGGAGGAGACATGAAATATCATCTTGGAGAGTGGAAAATCATGTTACTAAAGAAGTATAGCAGGATTGCTGTGGATTAGAGAGGGTTCATTCAAGATTTATGGTAATAAATTTAACATGACACAGTCAACCAATTCTATAATTTTTTTCCAGCCACTTTCAGTTGCTCCATTCCCAGCACAGAGAAGGCATATAGCCAGATTCATCCAAGGTCGTCCTTTTGTGAAATAAATGCAGTGATTGACGACAAGAGGAAGAAAACAAAGGGCATTAGCAAAGGAATGAAAGGTCATGAAGTGTAAGCTGATTAAGGAGAGAATTAAAAACAGGAGGAATGCACAAAGGGATTGTGAAAGGTTAGAAAAGGGATATTGTTCATTGATTTGGTTTACTCATTCACCACAACAGTTGAGCTTCTACTGTGTGCCAAACAGTGTTCCAGGGCTTGTGGATATATCCGTGAGTGATATAGGTCTTCTCACAGAGTAGGGAGAGATGGACAGTGAAGAATTAAAGCCACTAAATATTAAAGTGAGATATTGCTGAGCGCTATGAAGAAATAGAGAGAGCCCCAGTGGGAGGGGAGAGCAGTGGTGACTCCGATAAGGTGTTGCAGGGAGGGAGTCCTCTCGAGTGAAACTGAACAGAGACCTGGATGAAGTGCGGGCACACGATGTGAATAGCTGGGAGCAGGCGGGCTAGGCTGAGAGAACGGCACGTGCTTTTCTATTTTTTATTGTCATTAGTAGGTGAATGGAAAGGCCAACAAAGCAATGACAAACAAGGTATTTTTTCTTTCCCTATTGTATTTTTCAATGGTGTTTTCATGATACAGCGGGTTTAAGCAATTGGTTGTTGCTCAGGTCTTTACAGTGGGCAGTCAGTTCAGTCAGAAGTCTCGTTCAAGTAGAAATGTTTAAAATAAATATAAGTATACCCTATATAATATATTCATGTCTAATTTATCATTCCATTCTCCAGTGACCAGCATTGGAATGCCACACATAATAATAGGGTTCAGTTAATATTTGAGAGACTTTCCATGCCCACATAATACTTACAAACACAGAACATTCCCCCTTCAGACCTTTGCGAAGAAGTTCTTCTAAGGGGAGAGTTCAAACACAAACCTGAGGTCTCTTCCCTTTGCCCTGGGAATGTGGGGATTTGCTTTAAAAGGCTTTTTTTAAAATGTGGACATAATTCACGTACCATAAAATTCACCTGTTTACAATATGCAGTTTATTGGGTTTTAGCATGTTCACCAAGTTGTACAACCACTACCATTACCTAATTCCAGAACATTTTTGTCACCCCAAAAGAAACCCCATGCAGACTGGAGCTATGAGACGTGACTATGCATTCCCTCCTCCTCCCAGGCCCTGGCTACCACTAATCTACTTCCTGTCACTATTCGCCCATTCTGGACATTTCATACACATGGATTCACACAATATATGTCCTTTTGTGTTTGGCTTCTTTCACTTAGCATAATGTTTTCAAAGTTAAACTATGTGATTAGCAGGTATTAGTACTTCATTCCTTTTTATAGCTGGACAATATTCCATTGTGTGTATACACCATATTTTTCTTATCTGATCAACAGTTGATGGACATTTGTGTTGTTTCCACTTTTTGGCTATTATGAATAATGCTACAGTGAGCACTTATGTAAAAGTTTTTGTGTGGACATATGATTTTAATTCTCAGGTATATACCTACAAGCATAAATGGCTTTTTAAAAGCACAACTTTATTATTTTTTTTAACATCTTTATTGGAGTATAATTGCTTTACAATGGTGTGTTAGTTTCTGCTTTATAACAAAGTGAATCAGTTATACATATACATATGTTCCCATATCTCTTCCCCCTTGCATCTCCCTCCCTCCCACCCTCCCCATCCCACCCCTCCAGGTGGTCACAAAGCACCGAGCTGATCTCCCTGTGCTATGCGGTTGTAAAAGCACAACTTTAAAAAGGCTTATCTTTAAAATGTTTCTCATAATATATTATGGAGTTACCATACTACATCTGTTTTAAAACAATACATTAAGTTATTACCAGTTACTTATTTAAGGTACTAGTTGAATTGCTTAACTTCCCTCCAGAAATCTGAGTCACACTGGCCCTGCAGGAAGTGTAGCCTGTGTTCTGTAGCTCACTGCTATGGCCCGGGTGCCAGTACTCCAGCAGCATTTGGATGGGGGCACTGGGAATGCAGCCCCCAACAGGATGTGGCTTAACTTTTTTGTCAATAAATACTGCTTCCTGAAAGAATCATAAGATCATAAAATCTTGAAATTTAAGAGCTAGCTAGGATTCTTGGAGCTCACCTAATCCAGTCCCTTTGTTGTATAGATCTTTAAACTGAAGGAGAGGTCCAAGAGGTTACAATGCGTGCCTGGCTTCCTAGAGCTGGTTAGAGAGCTAGGATGAGAGCTAGGATGGTGCTGTGACTACTGAACTTCACTTTGACTCCACTGTCTGAATTCAGTCATAAAACAAAAAATAAACGTAATTTATGTAGGTGGCATTGTCAGTTAAAAGTTGACAGAAAATGCTTTCAGAGTCTTTTAGGGAAGAGCTGACTCTCAGCCTTATACTTATTAATTCACAGGGACAGGGAGGCAGAATAGGAGTGATACTGTCACTTTTAAAGGAAACACCACCACTTTCAGTTTATGCTTAAGGAAGAAAGAATTACAGGCATTTATAAACTCAGACAGACATAAACAAAGGTCACCTATTCCTATTCACTTCCCTTAAGAGTCGGCCTGTTTTCTTCTCATCACATTCTAACATTTACTTACCGGTAGTTTAAAAAGAGGTATAAGGATTATACCTAATTATATTATCCAAGGGTAGCCAAATTGCGCAACGGATTATGCAGTTAATCACTTGAACCTTTTAAATGTCGTGCTGGATATAGTTTATCCCTCTCACAGTGAGTCAGAAGCGGGAATGGGTTCATTCACTATTTCCAGTAAACAGCTTCCCAACAGCAGGTGGTGTGACTGGTGGGAAAGGGTAGGACTGGAATGTACACTTATTTGGAGACCTCAGAAATGCACCCTTGGTCCTTACACAGGGCTGTGCATGAGGCCACAGGCAGCTGAGTGTTGGCAGCGCCGCAACCACCCCTGCCCCCAGCTCACAAGAGGTTCGTGATCCCCTCCGAGTCTGGGAATATTGCTCCCTAGCATGAAGCGGAGAACAGGTGCCCTGTACAGCCCTGGCATGGGTCTCGGCTCTACCACTCTCTGTGTGATTTTGGGCACATCACCTCAGGTTGCACACCCCTCATCTGTAGAATTAAGGGCGTGGATAGAGTAGTTGATCTTTAAAAACTCTCTTGGCTTTAAAATGCTATGATTCTACAACCGAACCATTTAAGCTGTCAAGTATATTGGATGAGAAGTAGTATATAAAGATGATAAGATCTCGGGCCTGAAAGTTATTCAGAACCATCTTTGAGTCCTGTGTGACATTAGGCAATTTACTTAACTTCTGTATGCTTTTGTTGTGTAATACTTAAAAGGGGAATGATAATACGATATAATAATAGTACCTGACTCATAGGGCTGTTGAGGGGGAAATGGCATTATGAATGCAAAGTCTTTAGCACAGTGCCTGACACATCCTATGATTTAGTAATTATTTATTAGTAGTAAGTAGTATTGTTATTTTCTTTAGGGACATTTTATCCTAATAATATACTGTTCCCTTTAAAAATATAAGAATGTAATTCCAGGAAATTTTACTAGTATTATAAAGTGTGTAGAATACAATTTTGTTTAAAAGATGATGATTAACCCTAAAGTAAATTGGAAAAAAAACTCATTATTTAGATGAGTGAATGGTAGACATGATAGGGGAAGAAATGGGATGCAGAGGTGAAGGTTATGGAGCAGGTAAAAGAAATCTGACTTATTTTCTCCTTAGCTTTATTGTTGACTATAGTCTTCCTCTTATGTATTTTTGTTCTGTCTTAATTTGGAGATAGAATCATCTATGGAAAATTGACTCAAGTTAATGGCTATTCAGAAGTGAGGCCCTGCATTATTTTGTAAAAAACAACAAGATTGTTGTTTTTATTTACCATGTAGAAATAAATAGTAAATCTATCCAACCGCAAGTAAGCTGCTGCCTTGTAATCTCTGCTCTTATTTTTGCATGTACTGTTTTGGCGTGAACCAAGGACTTAGAAGCTTAATAATTTTGTAAACAGATACTCAGATATTTTTTCTCAGGATATTGATATGCAGCTGTCATTATTCTATATGGATTATGAACAATGTGAAGGAATTTGTTTATGATAAAACATTTACAGAATCAGAACTCATTTGTAAAATACTTGGCGAAAGTTGGAAACTTCAAGTTTGGTGTTGATATCTTGGAGAATTACTATTCAATTCTCCAAAGAAGGGGTGAGTTGTCTGTGGATATGTAAATGACATGATAGCGTAGATGAGATTTTTAATAATCATCTCTGAATATATATGTCCTGTAGGTCCCATACCTACTCCATCACTGTCTTATGTTACTTCACTGATGTATGTGACAAAGAAGAAAGGAAACGTTTTGACTCCTCACTACAATCTCACTAGCTTCTGATGTGAACAACTCAATCCAGAAATGCTTTTCACTACATTGTAATTTCTGGTTAGGGTAGTGTTCTTCGGTCTCTAATGTTTCTTTTATACTTCTTTTATAGGAGGCCAATTATAAGAACATCCTTCTAACAAAAGACTTCGAAAGAGACACACAAAAGCCATCTCCAAAAACCAAGGTAGGTTATGTCTGCTCTTTAGGCTATTGTGTGAAACGTGTAGAAAGACTCTTTATCTTCTTGGGTTTCCATGCTCTGTGGCTTGCATTTCCCTCAGCACCACACCCCTCTCTTTTTTTGGACCTAGTGGTCTTAAATATACTTCTTTTTAGCATATTTAATCCAAGGTTATATTCATCCAAAAATGCTCAGGACACTCTTATTATTTAACAGATAGTGATATTTTTTATGTTTTTATTTTTCTTTATTTTACCCACTAACTTTTTAAAAATTTTATATTGGAGTATAGTTGATTTACAATGTTTTGTTAGTTTCAGCTGTACAGCAAAGTGATTCAGTTATACATATACATATATCTATTCTTTTTCAGATTCTTTTCCCATATAGGTTATTACAGAGTATAGAGTTCCCTGTGCTATACAGTAGGTCCTTGTTGATTACCTGTTTTATATATAGTAGTGTGTATATATTAACTCCAACCTCCTCATTTATCCCTCCCACCCCCCTCCCTTTCCCCGTTGGTAACCATAAGTTTGTTTTCTATGTCTGTGAGTCTGTTTCTGTTTTGTAAATACGTTCATTTGTATCATTTTTTAGATGCCACATATAAGTGATATATGATATTTGTCCTTCTCTGTCTGACTTACTTCACTTAGTATGATAATCTCTAGGTCTATCCATGTTCCTGTAAATGACCTTATTTCATTCTTTTTTACGGCTAAGTAATAGTTCATTGTATATATGTGCCACATCTTTTTTATCCACTCCTCTGTCGATGGACATTTAAGTTGCTTCCATGTCTTGGCTGTAGTAAATAGTGCTGCAGTGAACAGTGGGGTGCTTATATGTTTTTGAATTATGGTTTTCTCCAGATATATGCCCAGGAGTGGGATTGCTGGATCATATGTTAGCCATATTTTTAGTTTTTTAAGGAACCTCCATACTGTTCTCCATAGTGGCTGTACCAATTTACATTCCCACCAACAGTGTAGGAGGGTTCCCTTTTCTCCACACCCTCTCCAGCATTTATTGTTTGTAGACTTTTTAATGATGGCCATTCTGACTGGTGTGAGGTGATATCTCATTGTAGTTTTGTTTTGCATTTCTCTAATAATTAGCAGTGTTGAGCCTCTTCATGTGCTTTTTGGCCATCTGTATGTCTTCTTTGTAGAAATGTCTGTTTAGGTTTTCTGCCCATTTTTTGATTGGGTTGTTTTTTTTTTAATATTGAGCTGCATGAGCTGTTTGTATATTCTGGAGATTAATCCCTTGTTGGTTGCTTCATTTGCAAATATTTTCTCCCATTCTGAGGGTTGTCTTTTTGTTTTGTTTATGGTTTCCTTTGCTGTGCAAAAACTTTGAAGTTTCATTAGGTCCCATTTGTTTATTTTTGTTTTTATGTTCATTAGGAGGTGGGTGCAAAAAGGTATTGCTGCGATTTATGTCAAAGAGTATTATGCCTGTGTTTTCCTCTAAGAGTTTTATAGTATCCAGTCTTATAATTTATATGGAAACACAAAAGACCTCAAATAGCCAAAGCAATCTTGAGAAAGAAAAATGGAGCTGGAGGAATCAGGCTCCCTAACTCCAGACTATGCTATAAAGCTACAGCAATCAAAACAGTATGGTACTGGCCTAAAGACAGACTTATAGATCAATGGAGCAGGATAGAAAGCCCAGAAATAAAACCACACACCTATGGTCAATTAATCTATGACAAAGGAGGCAAGCATATACAATGGAGAAAAGATAGTCTCTTCAGTAAGTGGTGCTGGGAAAATAGGACAGCCACATGTAAAAGAAGAAAATCAGAACATTCTCTAACACCATACACAAAAATAAGCTCAAAATGGATCAAAGACTTAAATGTAAGATGGGATACTATAAAACTCTTAGTGATATTTTTTAGTAGACAGTTTTACTTCTGCTCAATCAGAATTGTTTCCATTGTATTCCCTATAATATAGAGAACATTGAATTATAATGGAAGGTTACTTCTGGGGGTAAAATAAAATGTGCAACTGTAATTTTTCTTTTGCAAAATAGAAATCACTTTATTGATTTTTTCATAATTATAAAAATAACATGTGGTCAGTGGAAAGTATGTAAGCAAATTTTAACAAGAAAAATAAGAACTCTCATACATATGACAGAATGAAGGGTCTAACGTGTAAAATTTTGTTTTCTTTATTAAGAGAATTCCAAAATGCACATAGTTGTTTTGCTAGTGAAAAGAAAAACTCCATTAACCTAAAATATATCGTGAGAATTTATTTGATCATTTGTCCAACCAGAAGAGTGATTGCATTAATTTTAGAGCCCCTTTCCAAATCTTAAATCTTTTGAGTAGAACTTCTCCTGTTTACTAGGTGTATATAATATTCCTAACTGGCCACTATGATATTTATATAGCTACATTTTTTTCCAGTTCTAAGACACAATGTCCTCCAAACTTTCTTGTGTCCATTGTAGGCAAAATTTTAAAGGACTCTTATCTCTGGTTTTATTTGCAGGTTATTATAAAAATAATTGCGGCTTTCTTTTTAAAGTTAAATCAAGTGAAGTAATGAGTCATTACTTAATACTTAGGGTAAGAGACTACAGTTTATTTTTAAAGGAAATACAAACATCTTTTTTTATAAAACTTACTCCACCTTAATTTTTGTTTTTTGGAAAAATTTTTTAACTACTATGCATTCCTTTCCAGATTCAAACTATCTTCTGTATCTTCTTCACTGAAATATTTGTGTATACAAACTTACAGAAAACTAATTCAAATGTATAGTAGAAATTTTGTTTACTGTGAATTAATAAAGATTCAGTGTCAAAAATATACTCACCAAGTAAATGCATTTAAAAATATAGGATTTGAGGAACATTTTTAGGTAACATTTGCTCATTAACTCCATTTATATTGGAATATACCTACTTTTAGGTGAAGAGACCTTAGATGAATCACTTCATAAATGAAAGATAATCTTGAAACCTGTCATAAAAATTGTTTGAAGGGATTCTATTACTATTATGAAATTAATCCCATTTGGAATATTTCTGGCATATAGAGAATCAATCATTAATGTGTATTGATTATCCTCTATCAGTCTCACTGTATGGTTCATGACCAAGCTAACTCAATAGAGAAATTGCTTCACTGGTTAATCCGTAGTTTGTAACTTTAGCTTCTCTGTGGTCTTGCATGAGCAAGTTTAAATTTACATGAGCAAACTAATCTTTGCTTAGCTCTGCTTAGTTTAGAGGTGATTAAAATCCTTGTTATTTCAAATCCCCAGAAATGAGGCAGAGCATGTGAGTTGCAAGAGATTATAAGACACTAACTCTTTCACCGAGATTGTATCTTAAGATCTTTTTTCCGCCAGTTGATCTTTGAAAACTGAAGCTGAAAACACTTCCAAATATAGTTGGTATAAAACAGACAAACAAACAAAATGTGATTGGTGTGTCCTTTCTAGAATGACTTAGTGAGCTGTGAGAATGATGTGTATCCTTGGTACTAATGTTACTTCATTTGGCCTCCATTGCTATCTTTCTCAGACATCTCTAGTTACAGCTGTATGTGTCTTGAACAGCTAAGCATTTCTGATCCCTGTGTGGCTAGAGATGTAAAATGGTAATCCAGAAATGGCATTTGTCCACTGGCTCTGGAGATGTCTCTCTAGTCTAAGCCATCTGTCCCCATCTGTGTTCCCTCTGCTAGCTGTTTCCTCTGCTCTTAGGCAATGGGGAGAATTGTATTTCTGTCCCTTATATAGGAAAGCCTCTTCTTGATCTGAGTCCAAGCTGGAAAAAAAAAATGATACCTCCATTACACAGTGCCATGACACTTCCTGGATGAGCAATGATCACCAGCCCTGCTAGCTCAAGGGCATGCTCATATAACCATTTCATGCCCAATAACTGGGTAGACTACATATGCAAACAAATAAATGGAATAGATGATACAGAAGGGAACATCAAATAGATTTTTAAAGAGGTGTAGAACATAGGCACAGCTCCTTGTAACTTAGTATAATAATGATTAGAGGAGAGGAGACAAGGTCTTTTTCTACCTAACACAAGTGCAAATGGCTCTGAATAAGCCTCACAACCCATATTCATTGGTCACAGTATAAACCCTGAAGAAGATCCAGGAACTAAGGGAAGAAAACTCTTTCTTCTCTCTCCCCTTGGGGTATGACCTAGACTTCCCACTGAATTTGCTGTGTTCTCGTTGACCTCGTTAAAAAAAAAAAAAACCTCAAGTTCGGGCCATTGTATAAAAATGAATATCAGATTCATTCAGTGCTGGAGTGAAAGTATAAAATAAAAGATAATCTCTTTCCTTCCTGCCTTTTCTCAATGGATAAAACTGTACTGATAAAAATTAAAATTACAAGCACATAATAGGTTTAGTCATTGTATTCTCCTACTGCTTTTATAGATGTTTCCTTTAGTAAACCAAGTCATATTAACAAAAAAATGTGTGATAAAAATAACGCAGTTATCAAGTAAGCAGTTATGTAGTAGAAGCAACTGTTAAATTATTTTTCTTTTCAGAAGTTAATGATTTCAGGGACCATGCATCATTTATGAAGGAGATTTTCTTCAATAATGAAACTAGTTGTCACAGTTGTATTTTCTTAAATGGTTTTAAAAATGCCTATGCCTATTAGCAAAGTGAACTAGAAATTTAAACTAATGTAGGGTTTTGAGAAAATTTAGTGACAGTATAATTTTATTTTCATTATGCAAATTAATAGTCATTTAATAAGCATTAAATTTTACTAAAATTCTAAGTTATTTTAAAATCATTGTTAATGGATGTGAATATAGTTTATGGTGCTTTAATTAATGTATAAAACATTCTAATTAGTGTTTCACTTTTTCCAGTTAACGTTGTTTCACTTTTGTTTCCATGCATCAGCCTAGTTTGCGTGCTTATTCCTTTAATAAAAGTAAATAATAGTAGTAGCAGTAACAGTGATGATGATGATGGTAGCTACTATTGATCAAGTTCCAGTCACTATACTAACTACTTAATGTATATATTTTCTAATAATCATAACGTTTCATATGTTGTCATCCATATTTAACTATTTTGAAAATATGGAACTGCTTCTAATTATCATTAATATAAAAAGCCTTACTAGGTAAGTGTTAACAAAGAATAACTTCTGACTGTTAAACAGTATTATTTTCTTAGGTTTTATTACCTATAGTAGAATTAACAGATATGAATTGTTTTATGACTAGTGTACCCTAACATACCATCTCGCCTCCCCATTTTGAAATTGTTTATAATTTATGCACATTATTATAGGCTAACCACGTACCTGTATCTACACACAATATATATGATAATTTTGCAGGTTTTACAACTTTATATTAATAAAGTGTACAGTATATCACCTTCTGCAACTATTTTTTCTGTTCAGTATGCTCTATCAATATTCACTTTCAGTAAGAATAAAATACAGTTTAGGTATTCTGGGTTTTTCTAATATTTAAGTTGTCTCCAATATTCAGTTGATTTCCAATATTTTGCTATTACAAACCAACTTTAAGTGAATAATTTTCACATGACACCTTTTATGCACCTGTAGAGTAGGGTCGTAAGTAGGTACCTCTTTGTCTAGGTATTACAAATGCTCTTAAAATGTGCTAATTTACACGTTCAACAGCTGTGTGTGACTGTTTCCGTTTTTCACATCCTCACAAATCGTTGGTAATATCAGAGTTCTCATGGTTGTTTCCCCCAGTCTAATGAGTGTGGGAAGCATCTTGCTATTGCCTTAGTTTAGATTTCTATAGTCATCACAGAGACATTTATTTTTCACTGAATATCCAAGTGTTTCTCCAACGTTTCCCAGCCCCATTGCAGGTAGGTGAGGCCAGTCAACTACTTTTGGCCAGTAGGCTGTGAGCAGAAGCGACAACTGTCATTTCAGAGGTAGAGATTCAAAACTTTTCCAGCCCTTTCTTACCGTACATTAACTGGACAGTGGAGCATGGGTACACAGAGCCGCCTGTCAGCTTGCACTGGATCTGTGTCATGACTGAAAAACAAACCTGTTTTGTTACGCCACTGAGATTTCTGAGTTAATTTGTACCTTCCCTATAATGTAGTCTACCACGCGGGCAGCGTGTATTTCATGTGTTTGTTTTCATATGTTTCTTAAACTTTGGTCATATCTGTGTTTATTACTCTGTATACTGCTTTCTCCTACTGTTGCAAATTTTGCTATTGGGTTGTTTGCTTTTTTCTTAATGATTTGTAAGAGTTTGCTAGCTATTGTCAGCTATATGTATTCCAAATACTTTCACCCAATTTTCTGGGTTTTTTTGTTTTTTTTTTAATATATTTAGAATACAGTGTCTTTTCATGTTTGAAAGTTTTTTATTTCAGTGAAGTCAGATTCATCAGTCTTTAGTGTTTGTGCTTTTTTACGTCTTGTTTAAGAAATCCTCACCTACTTTGAGGTCACTTAGAAAATCTTTTTTATTATTTTCTAAAAGTTTTAAAGTTTGCTTTGTATATATATATAGGTCTTAATCCATTCGAAATTGAATTTTATGTAAAGCATAAAGTAGGAATCTCATTTTATATGTGAAAATCAATCAACTCAGCATATTTGTTCAATAGTTCGTCTTTCCCCCACTTTTTGAAATAGCATTTCCATTATATATCAAATGTTTTTATGTCTCTTTCTGGACTGTACTATTTGTTGCTTTTTCTGTGTGTTTATCTTATGTCATTACCACAGTGTCTTAATTAGTGATATCTGGTAGAATAAGTTTCTTCAACTTTGTTTTTCTTCTTGAAAATTATCTTGGCCATTCTTGGTCCTTTGCTTTTGCAGTTGAATATTATCAAGTTTCATGAGAAATTTTATTTAGAATTTAAATTGAATTGATAGATTAATTTCATGAGCATTGGTACTTTATCCATGACCATCATGTAACTTTCCATTTACTCAGGTCCTCTTTAATGTCTTTTGATTTTTAAAAAATTATAATTTTCTCCTAGATCTCCATTTTGTAGATATTATAAATGGAGTACTTACTATGTCTTCAAACTTTGTTGCTGATGTTCAATGTTGAAACTGATTTTTACTGTTGACTTTATATCTGAAAATCTTGCCAAATTCTCATAATATTTCGTGAGCAATTCTGTTTGACTTCCTTTGGAGACAGTCATACCATGTGGAAATAATGTGCATCGTTTATTCCTTTACAAGCCTTTTATCATTTAATATCTTTTTTCTTGTGCTATGTTCCAGGACTCCCAGTATAAGGTTAAATAGAAATGATGATAGCATGCCTTCTTGAGTTGCTTCCTGATTTTAAGGGAAGTTTTCTACATTTTGCTTTTACATATTATAATTGCATTTATCTTCTTTCTTTCTTTCCTTTTTTTTGGGAGGGGGCGGGTAATTCTTTCGAAATGCCAAGCACATAGCAGACCTCCAATAAAATCTTGAAAATGAACACATAAATATTTGCTGCTTGTTTTTTTGTTTCATATGAAAGTAGTTGGTGTCAGTATGTTTTCATGCATTTTTTCTTCACACATACACTCATTAGGTTTATGGTGTTTACTTTAGGTCTTTGGTAGGTATGTTTTATAAATTTATATTTTGCTAAGAATTTTTATTTTGAGTGAATGTTAAACTTTAGTAAATATTCCTTTGCATCTGTTAAGATAATTGCATGGTTTTTCTCCCATTTTCTTTTATTGTGGAGAGTCATATTCATAGATTTTCTAACCTTAGACCAACAGTACATCACTGGAATAAACCAGTTCTGAACCTGGCCCTGATACCTATTTTTAAACACCTTGAAAGGTTTGGATAGCTGATATTTTGTTTAGTATTTTTGCATCTAGGTTAATAAATTTTTTTGTTTTGTCTACTTTTGGTATAAAGGTTGCGCTATCTTAATAAAATGAACTGAGGAGAGCCTTTTGTAATCTGTGAAACAGTTTAAGAGGAGGATTATCAGTTCCTGCAATATTTGGCAGAATGTGTCTAGGTTTAGTGAGGTTTATTGATTTATTTGTTTTTAGTTTTGTTTTGTTTTTTAAATTTGTTTTGGCAAGTTGATTTTTAACTACTGGTTCAGTTTATTTTGTGCCTATAGTCCTATTCATGTTTTTAATTTATTTATTTTTTATTTTATTTTATTTTATTGTTTTTGGCTGTGTTGGGTCTTTGTTGCTGCGTGCAGGCTTTCTCTAGTTGCAGCGAGTGGGGGTTACTCTTCCTTGCGGTGCGCGGCCTTCTCATTGTGGAACTTTTGTCACGGAGCATGGGTTCTAGGTGCACGGGCTTCAGTAGTTGCAGTGCACAGGCTCAGTAGTTGCAGCACACGGGCCCTAGAGCATGCGGGCTTCAGTAGTTGTGGCATGTGGGCTCAGTAGTTGCAGCGCCAAGGCTCTAGGGCATGCGGGCTTCAGTAGTTGTGGCATGCAGGCTCAGTAGTTGTGGTTCACGGGCTCTAGAACGCAGGCTCAGTAGTTGTAGCGCACAGGCTTTGTTGCTCCACGGCCTATGGGATCTTCGCGGACCAGGGATTGAACCCGTGTCCCCTGCATTGGCAGGCGGATTCTTAACCACTGCGCCACCAGGGAAGTCCCTCATATTTTTTATTTATTCTGAATTATTAGTTTTTTATTGAAGTATAGTTGATTTACAATATTATATTACTTTCAGGTGTACAGCATAGTGATTTGATATTTTTATAGATTATACTCTGTTTAAAGTTATTATAAAATATTGGCTATATTCCCTGTGCTGTACAGTATGTCCTTGTAGCATATTTATTTTATACATAGTAGTTTGTACCTCTTAATCCCCTACCCATAGCTTTCCCCTCACCCCTTCCCTCTCCCTACTGGTAACCACTGGTTTGTTCTCCATATCTATAAGTCTGTTTCTGTTTTGTTAATTCATTTGGTTTATTTTTTAGATTCCACAAATAAGTCGTAACAGAGTATTTGTCCTTCTCTGTGTGACTTACTTCACTAAACATAATACACTCTAGGTCCATCCATGTTGTTACAAATGGCAGAATTTCATTCTTTTTTAATGCTGAATAGTATTCCATTATCGATATATAAATATATGTGTGTGTGTGTGTGTGCGCGCGTGCGCACATCTTTATCCATTCATCTATTGATGGACTCTTAGGTTGTTTCCATGTCTTGGCTATTGTAAATAATGCTGCTATGAACATTGGGGTGCATGTACCTTTTCAAATTAGTGTTTTTATTTTCTTTGGGTATATACCCAGGAGTGGAATTCCTGGATCATACAGTAGTTCTATTTTTAGTTTTTTGATGTTATATTTTCTAGGAAATTGTCTATTTTAATTAATCAGCATAAAATATTTTAATGTTTCCTCTTATTTTAAAAAATCAATATTTTATCTGTAGTTATAGTCTTTTTTTCATTTTTAATATTTTGGGACATTTTCTTTTTTGTTTTTGATTAGGCTTGCTAGAAATTTGTCTATTAGTCTTTGCAGCTTTTAGTTTTACAGATTCTCTACTGTAGCTATTTCCCGTTTCATCGATCTCTGCTACTATTTCCTATTTTCTCTATATCTATTATTCATAAGGTAGATTTTTTTTCCTAATGTCTGTCACCTTTTCCTCCATAGACATATATTTTAATACGTTTTCCATGGGATGTGATACTGAAATTCGATAACCAGTCCTTTTAAGTGTATTTGCTCTGTTTATTGACAGCCTCTTCTGATGTGTTGAGTGTCTTTATTACATTAGAGAGCTCTTTTAGAATCATGTCATTTTCTTCCTTCCTTTTTTTTTTTTTTTTTTTTTGGTAATACTTTCACAATGCCAGGCACATAGTGAATGCTCAATAAATACTTGAGAAAGAACAAATAAATCAATCAATTTTTTCTCTTATTTTATATGAAGGCAGTGAGTGTCAGTGTGTGTGTGTTTGGGGGGGAGGTTAAAGAGAATTTGCTCTTGTAAAAATCTAGTAAAATTTAGTACGTTTTGCCTTTGGAAAGGGTTCAATAACCATTAAATACATAATTATTTCTGGAATTTAAGATTCTGGGTTTTATGTGTTTCTTTTCCTGATTTGTCTCTTTAGAGCTTTTCTTGTAATAATTTCCCATCTGCTTTCTCTGCCCCCATATGTTTGTATATATGAATGTATGTTTACTTCACTAGATAGAAAATGTTCCGTATTTTTCCATCTCCCCTAGAGGTGCTGGGTGATAAAATTCTCTTTCTTTTTTGCCTCTTTCATTATCTTGGGAAATCACTTTGCAAAGCTGCCTCTTCAGTGTTAAGAAGCATAAAAATTGTAAAAGTGAATAACTTTGTTCATTTATTACTACAGTTATATCTATGACTAAATCTTTTATTTTTTACAAGCATATTCTTTCTTTAGTTTCCTAAATCACCACTAATCTATTTGAAGAATTCCTGGAATCTCTCTAGAATTAATGACATGTAGATTCAGTTATTTGGATAATGTTTTCCTATGTTCTGTGATATTTTATAACATATCTTTATACTATTGAGTAAAAAATAATACAGGGTTAAATAGTTATTTTAAATAATAATGCAAATATGATGGTATTTCTGGGTATACCTGCCTAATCTCTTAATCTAATAACTTGGCTCATTTAACCTCTATATTTAGCCTCTTTCCAGATGCTATAAGCTGAAGTGACCCCAGGCCAAGGAATGCAAGGACCTCTATGAAGTATCTCTAGACTAGCACTGCTGTGGCACACAGGGCATAGCTGACCTGGACCCACTGGTCCTGAGTACCCAGCTTCCTAAGACTGGGTATAGAAACCTGATCCCTGACTCTCCCCAGCCAAAATCATCTCCTCTTGTATATCTGCCCTGCTTTGATAAACACCCTGAAGGTTATGCTCAGTTTGGACATTTTATCCCATCTGTCCTGCACCAGGTGCTAGGGATGCAAAGTTGAAAAGCCACTGCCTCTTACCAGAAGGAACTGGAGCCCAGACATACATACAAGCAACAAAATTAAGGCATCACATGTGCTAGACTGATTTTCTGATCTCAGATCTACCTTTGGGTTCACTGTCCTATTTTGCAAACAACCAAATCTTAGCCTGGTTGCCATGATTTCTCACTAACCCTAAAGTTCTCACTGACCTTTTTCCAGTTTCCCCTGGTTTGTCCTGTTCAATAATTATGACCAGTCTAATCACGATTATTAATGTCAACTTTTGTGACAATTAGCCCCATGATATTATTGGCTTCATTCATAAAGTTTATTTCTCACTGCTGTCACAGTCTGATGCAGGTGGGGTGGGATTCGTAGGTAGCAAGCCTCCAAGCAGTGATTCAGATGGCAAACTGCTTCCATCTTTCAACTATGTCATCTAAAACGGTGGCTTCTAATATCAGGAATGAAAAAGAAAAAAAGTGTGTGCAAAGTTCATAGGTACTTAACCGCCTTAGCACAGAAGCAACTCTTGTCCCTTCTACTCACATTCCAGGACTCAGTAACCTTTGTGGGAGTCTGGAAATGTAGTTTTCTAGTGTGCCCAGGAAGAGGACGATGAACTAGGAATTGACGAGTACATATATTGTTGCTGCCGCAGCCTGCCCTTCTGTTTGCCAGATATATTTTTTCTCTTACCCTGCAGAAAATACACCCAGTCCTTCTGCCAGGATAAAAATCCAAAGAACCAACCAGTCATTACAACCAACTCAATCTCCAAAATATCTGGGAGACCTGTCAGTGCTCCATCAGGTCTAGAAGTGGTTCCTCTTGCTCTGAGAATCTATGAAATTAAGAGACAAATTGTCTGTCCCCCCCTCCACACACATCCACCCCATATACAAATGGGACACTAAACAATCCCAGTCACACTCTAGTACACGCACATACATGTGCACAGAAGCAGTGGAGGCACTTTCTGCGAGGAACTCCATTGTCCTTTTTCTCTGACAGCTGCCTTCACCTTTTAGAATTGCCTCTTTGTCATTATTCCCCTTGAAGTGTGTATAGCGAGTATGTCTTCTTTAAACTACAGCTTGCCTCCTATTCCTGGAAGTTTGGTGTCTCAGGGATTGTTTTACCTCTTGAACAGCAAAGACTTCTTTAGTGTGGGCTGACGTTTTTTTCGTGGTAGTGGCGGTGGTTTGTTGATTTGTTTGCTGTCGTGTAAAGGGGGTTTACAGTAAACTCCCTCAAAATGTAAAAACGTAATTAGTGTCTGACCTGTTTGCTTTCAGTCAGTTCCATGAGGCAGTAAAAATCCTCAAAGCATGTTGTTTCCTCCTCTGCCTTCAGATCTCATAAGAATTCGTCATAGGAAGAAATTAACCAGAACTCTACTGGCAAGGGATTCTGGGAACTGCAGTTTCCATGCTTTATACCCCTGCAGTACACAGCTGTCTTATAAAATCACATGAAATTATGTTTCAAATAAGTAGAATGGACCATCTGTGCTATTAAATTGTGATAGAGTTGGCTTTGTGGAAGAAATAGAGTTTAAGTCAAATTTTTAAAAAGAAGAATCGGAAACTGGACAGAGGAAGAATTTCAGTTAGAATGGCATAATAAGCAAAGACTAGAAGGAGAAAATGAGCATTTCATATTTTGATCAGCGTTTATAGACCAGAGTAGCATGGGTAGAAGTAGAAGATAAATTCTGAAAGATAGGCTGCAGCCAAATTGTAGGGGGGTGTGATTGTTAAATCTTGCATAAAGATTGCCATGCTGTGTGACAAAATTTATTAAACAAAATAAACAGCAAACACACAGGAAAAAATCAGAGAATAAAAGGAAATTAATTTTTGTGCAACAGAGAGAGGGTTTTAGAACAGCAACAAAAACAACACATATATGAACTAAAAGCTAATAACTATTAGAAGATTAGGGGTGTTTTTGGCCGGGTTAGACGACTAAAGAAGGGTGACTTTAGTGAACAGATCTTTGACTTTCCAGTGTTACAGAAGCAACTCTGTCTCTTAATAGCAGTGTGTCCTGAGGCACATTATGGAATATTTTGCAATCTCAGTATTCTAATTTATAAAAGATAATAACATAATAGTAATCATAGATGTCTATTGAGTACTGTTTGCTAGAGACTTTGAAAAATATTTCTAACATTAGTTTATTAAATCCTCATAACTCTTAGGAGAGAAATGACCTTTATCAGTTCATATTGCCTTGGTTACACTTATGATAAAGCAATCCCCGAATCTTAGTGGCTTAAAGCTACATTTATTTCTTGCTCATGCTACCCGTCCAATTTAGATTGACAAGGGGGCTCTGCTTACGATGGTTTCTTGAGGACCCGTTCTGACAGAGCAACCCGTCTCAAATGTGGCCAGTTACAGGGCCAGAGGAAAAAGAAAGAGCTCTGTAGGATCTTGCATTGGCAATTAAATGCCCTGGCTCAGAAGTAACTTCATCACTTCTGGTCATAACTCGTTAGCCAGAAGTAATCCTATTGCCTCACCCAGCCACAGTGGAAACAGGAAATACAACCCTACGATACGCCTGGAAGAAACTTTACCAATACCTTAATTTTCCTTCTTTCTTTTTTTTTTTTTTTTAAACATCTTTATTGGAGTATAATTGCTTTACAATGGTGTGCTAGTTTCTGCTTTATAACAAAGTGAATCAGCTATACATATACATACATCCCCATATCCCCTCCCTCTTGCGTCTCCCTCCCACCCTCCCTATCCCACCCCTCTAGGTGGTCACAAAGCACCGAGCTGATCTCCCTGTGCTATGCGGCTGCTTCCCACTAGCTATCTGTTTTACAGTTGGTAGTGTATATATGTCCATGCCACTCTCTCACTTCGTCCCAGCTTACCCTTCCCCCTCCTCGTGTCCTCAAGTCCATTCTCTGCATCTGCATCATCCTTCTTTCTTTACAGATGAGAAAATGGAGGCTTAGAAAAGCTAGTTAATTTTCTCAAGGTTGTATGGGTAATAAGTGCCAGATATATTTGATCCTAAAGCTCAAACTCTTTACCCTCATAGCGCCTCTCCCATTTCTGTGGCCCTATGTGGTGTATTGTGTTATACTGTCTCCTTTGCAGAGAAGTTGTGAGAATTAAAGATAATTAAGTAATTGTTATACTGCCCGGGACATGGAGTGAGCCTGCAGGGGCTAGTGATGTTATCTTTTGTCTTCTTTTACTTCTTAACCCATAACTCAGAGTCTTTCTTAAGTGCAAAAGCTCTGAACTGTTTTTGTAGTGACTGTGTTTTCTCTGTGATGACAGCAGCTCTTCTCAGTTACCAACATTACACGTCTTGTTTGTAAAGGCAGCCGATTGCACAGGACTTCTTATTCTCATCAGCCATTCTGAACACCATTTTATATGTCAACTAAGGTTTTGGGATATCAGATTCCCTCAGGCTATCCTACCAAACTCTCAGTATAATGAGGTAAATAGGCTTTAGGGGGGTGTCCTAGGAATCCAATGCCTTACCAGTAATATGGCTATCGCTATGGAATATTACAGGTTAAGTTTCATATCAGGTCATAAAGTTTGGACTTTTTCCCCAGTGTGATAAATGTTTGTTTATTGTTTCACACTATCATATGCAGCTGTAAAATGTACTTGTTTGTTAAGGCCTCTCATACCTAGAATTTATAGGCATTAAATAGCTTTATAAATGCTAAAGAAGATTCTTAAAGCCATCACTAGATACTGCCTTAATTCTTATAATCCTAAACCATTAGCTTTACCTACTAATTTTATTGAAAACCAATATTGAGAGAATGTTTATGTTTATTTTCGTATCTGACATGTTAATGGAATAAATTTTAAATAAGAGAACAAAATTCTAGATGTGGTATATAACTTGACTCCTTTAAATTCATTTATTGAAGCAACTGTACTTCCTATTTTGAGACATATGGTATGCAGAAAATAAAGTCAATTACTCTATGTCTACAAAAGAAAAAAAATTACTGGTACAGTGTCCCAATTGACTTTACCTGATGCCTATTTCCAAATTAAATAGGTTACTGCTTTTATAAACAGTCTTTTTATGGAAATAGAATTTCTCTTAAAAGTACCAAATTGCTTTAACTAAAATATATCTCTCTCCAGCAGGGAGTGGGTCAGGAAAGGTTCCAAAAGAGAAAAGATTTGTCTATTCAACTAAGTAAACTTGGAATGAACACCACCACTGGGCCCACTGGAAGGGGACTTGTTAAGGGTTGGATACAGTGTAAGGAGTAAGAAGTCTAAGATAAGATTCAAGAGAAAGCGGAGGTGAACTGAGAAGGACCTTGAATAGGAGATTTGTACTCATAAATTTAAACCTTATTAAACCGACAGTGGGGAGCCATTGAAGATTTTGTTGCTGTTGTTAACTTTATTATAAAAGTCAAATGACATTGAAAAGAAGACAGTAAAGGAAAACAGCAAAAATTCGGCTCCTTCCTTTCTACCTCTATTAATATAATCACAATTAGAATTTTGATGTATAATATTATTGCCTCTTTGCCTACATGTATGTGGATGTATTTGAAAGATATATTCGTATTATATAAACAATTTTATTTTCTCCTATTTTCCCTTAATATATTATTATTAGCATTTTCTATGTTAGTACAAGCTTCGTAATAACAATGATGATCATTCCTCATTATTGTACCTCAGGTTTTCAGTGATTCAATATTATAAATACTGAGTGGTTAAACATTTTTCAGCATAAGGTTTATTTCTTAGCTAGAATTATTTCCTCAGGCTAGATCGCTATAAGTGGATTTACCAGTTCAAAAGGTATAAATATTTTTATGGCCCTTAAAACCTATTGCTAAGTTAAATTTTTACTAGAGTTATAAAAATTTACACAACCAGTGGAAAATATGAGAGTGCCAATTGCATACATCCTTATCAACAGTAGGTATTTGATCCTTGTCTATGAGCCAAAAGGACTGAAAATAAGACCCTGTTCTAAATTTCATACTTTGTGATATATTGCTAACGAAATTCCACATATTTCTGTATACAGGCTTACTATTATTTACATTTCCTCTTTTGTGGAGTATCTTTCAATTCAACATACTTCCCCATTTAGCTCGCGCAATCTTGGTGTTTTTCTTAAGAAGCTGTATGAATTAATTCTGTATTAAAAATACTGGCAGTGAAGGTCTGTGAGTGAAGAAGTATGGGACCAGATATAAGTGTATATTAAGATTAATCTGCCTGTTGTCTAGTGAATAGATTTTAGAACAGAATCACCAGTAAGAAAAATTCTGTATTACATTATTTTTTATGATAATGTTGCTCTGATATTGGGCAGAGGTTTTTTTAATTCCCCTTTTGCATTCACACTACAGAATGATAATAGTGTACTTTTCAAACTATTTTCCCCTTAAGTTTAAAATTTCATCATTACAGTTCATTTTCATAGCAGAAATGTTACCTGTTCTTAAGAAGGAAGCACAGGGAAGTAATTTGCTTTAGATCACAGGCTCAGGCTAGAAACATAAATTTAGACCGCCGAAGTCTCAGTTTAGAGTTAAATCTTGGGTTTTGAAAATTGGCATGATTAGAAAGGATGTAAATATATGAATTACTCTAAGTGGTTCTAATTCATCTGGGCCCATAGTGACTTTGCTGACATATTCTGGATTTTGTGCACCTTCCAATGTTAGTCCTTTTGGTCATTTCGTACTGAGTACGTATCTGTTTTGATTATTTCTTCTCTTTGTCTTACCATGCATTTAACCTATATTATTTTAGCCTGCAATATTTACTTATTGCTTCAAAATACTAATCGTTTATCATATGACAGGCATTGAACTAGAGCTAAGCACTCAGGTATTAAACTTGGTACGAGGAGTTTTCAAGCCAGCGAGGAGCAGAGGCTAACACTCAGATATTTAGTTGCAAATTGTATAAATTGCTAGGAAGGAGAATAGAATGCGCTGGCAGCATGTAACAGTGGTATCTGATTTAAACTGGTGCATCCGGGAAAGAGCTCGTGAAGGAGGTTACATTTCTTTTGAGACCAAAGATGAGGGAGAATAGATGAGGAAGGGGTGCGGGGGGGGGGGGGTGTAGAGAATTTCCAAACATGCAACAAGGTCCTGAGGCAGACAGCTGGACAGAGGCCCCTGGGAGGAGGCCGAAGCCCAGTGAGAGCAGCAGAGAGCACCTCCAGTGCGGCTGGAAAAGGGCTTTTTAGGCTATTCAGAATTGGGGCGTTTTGCCGAAACAAAATGAGAAGCCATTGATAAACTTTAAATAAGGAAAACTGTAACAAAATTTCCGTTTAGAAAATATAGATCTGGCTCAGATGTAGCGAGTAAAGTCAGGAGAGAGCAAAAATGAAAGTAGGAAGCCAATCAGGAAGCAGTTGCAGTTGTCAGAGCAATAACGTGTGGAAGGCTGGAACAGGTAGAGGCGAGCAGAGGTAGGTTTACTTGGGATCTTCATTAATCAACTAGAACTGAGTGGTGGAGGTGAGAGGTACAGGAAAAGGAAGTGGCAAAGATGACCCTCAGGTTCCTGGTCTGGGGACCAAGCTGGCTGGAGACCACGTACCTGATGGTTTGAACCCCAGCCCTGCTCGTGCTCTGCAAGCTCTGCATTAGCCTCACGATCTTCCAGATGGAGATGTTAACTGAAGGTCAAGATTGGATATAGGTTTGGAGCTCAGAGAGAGAGGTCTGGACAAAGGTGCAAATTTAAGAATCATTAGCATCTTGATGGAATTCGGTGCATAAATGAGCTGTCATAATCTTCTCTGTTTTATAACATGAAAAAAACTAAGGAAAGGCAGGCGATTAGTGCTATGCTTGTGTTGAAGTCTTAGGGAAGTTATGTATATACCGAGCAGCCAAGATAGAACTTGTATTGTAAGAGGGTGTGCTGCAGAGGGAACGGCATGTACAAAGGGAAGGAGGGGAGGAGAGAGCATGCGTGTTTATAGACTTGCAAAAATATTGGTCTTAGAGTACAGTGTGTCTTGGGAAGTGGCAGGAGAAGGACATGCAGAAATAGCCTGGTGCAATTTACGCAACGCCAAAGAGTTTGGATTATAGACTATAGGAAGTGGAAAGCCATTGAACAGTTTTCATCAGGGAGTAAGGTCATATCACCCCTATCAACAGAGAGAGTGGATTACAAAGGCGGAGACTCATAAGGAAGCTGTAGTCCAGATGAGAACTGGGAGGGGCCTAACTGCAGTGATAGGTAAGGGAGGAAAGTATATAGATAAAAGCCTCGGGACTTGGTACCTGGCAAGGAAATGGAGGAATGCCTTCCAGATCAAATCAGGTGGATGTTTCCTGCCTTCTTCAGGGCGAGAAGTTTAAAAAAAAAAAAAGGAGCTTACTTGAGGGCTGGGAAGAGGATGAGTTTAGTTTGGGCCTTGCGGAGTTTGGGATATTTGGGGAAAATGTAGAGGGGTTCTCTCATAAAATGCTAAGACTAACATAAAAATATTTTGACTGAACATTCATTATAGGTTTTGACAGGGCAGATACAAGCATAGCATCATGTGTATTGATTAGGCCTTAGCCAAAATTAACAGCTGCCTGTGGATCATTATTTTTTCAAGATCAGGAAATGGAGACAAGACAACCAGTTTGGTATTGGCATCTTAACATCCTTGGCAAAATCTATCTTACTTTCTATGTTTGGAAACTTTTGAAGTGATTCTTGGTACAATAAAATGTAACTATATTCCTTAAAGTTTCAAAAAGTAGTTGCAGTTTTCAAGAAAGTCTCTGTTATGTGTTGCCCTTTGAGACATCGTTTTTTTTTTTTAATTCTTTTTTATTGGAGTATAGTTGCTTTACAATGTTGTGTTAGTTTCTGCTGTACAGCAAAGTGAATCGGCTATACGTATACATATATCCCCTCTTTTTTGGATTTCCTTCCCATTTAGGTCACCGCGGAGCATTGAGTAGAGTTCCCTGTGCTCTATAGTAGATTCTCATTAGTTATCTATTTTATACATAGTAGTATATATAGAGACATCGGTTTTCTTTTCAGTAAACTGTTGTGGTTTGTTTTTCTCCTACATACGCATTTTATTGTTGGACACAGATTAGCAGATAGCTTACTTTGTTTTTAACATTTTGCCACATATTTACCTCTCCTTTTTGAAACTGTTTTTCAGGCATCATGTTTTCAGCATATATCTAATAAAAACAATGGCATTGTCTCGATCCCATTATCACACTGCAGAAATTGTAACATTGATACACAATAAGTAGTGTATAATTTTTAGTCCTTATTCAAATTGCTTCATTTGTACCCCAAATGTCTTTAAAGTCCAGCACCTGATCAAGGATCAAACATTGTTTTATTGTCGTAATAGCATCAGATCCCTTTAATCTAGAATAGTCATCCTGCCTTTTTCTTTTTTTTTTCTTTCATGATATTGGCATTTTTTTGAAGACTCTTGGACAGTTGTCAGGGGACAGAACAAAGGTGGGCAAACTGCAGCTCTATGGTTAAGACTCACCACCTGTTTTTGTAAATAAAGTTGTGTTGTAACACGGCCACACCCATTCATACAACAGAAAGTTGCATAGTTGCAACAGAGACTTTACAACATGCAAAGCCTAAAATATTTACTGTCTGGGCCTGTGCAGAAGAAGTTTGCCAACCCTTGTTGCGGAATGTTCCACAGTCTAGATCTAGCTGATTATTTCTTCTCATAGATTGAGGGTAACCTTTTTGTTGTGTGCTCCCTATCGCATAACATCAGCAAGCATACGTCTACTTATTTCATTATTTGGTGACGCGAAGTGTGATCATTTGGTTGATCCGGGGTCCTGCCAGATCTCTCCATTGTAAAATTACCTTTCTCCGTGAGTAACTGATAAGTAATCTTTGACACCAAGTGAACATCCTGTTCCCCAACACCTCTCACATAGTAATGTTGTAAGTATGCATTGATGATCCTTGTCTGAATCAATTAATTGGCTCAAGATGCAAAATAGTAATTTTCTGAGTCTAGCATTCCTCCTGTATTAACTGGCATTTTTCTGTAAAGAAGAGGGTCCTGTTCATACCACCCCAGTCTTCTTTTTACTATCATCATGGACTCACGGGTTCCGTTATAATTCAATGAATTATAAGCCTTTTTGAAATCTATTCTTTGCTTAAAAATGTCCCACGTTGGCCAGTGGAGACTTTTCAGACTGGCTCCTGTGTACTTTTAATATGTATTCATTAATCTTGAGCTTATATTTTACCTTTCCTGTCATGGACCTGGAATGAGCCGTTTCTCCAAGGAGCCCTGGTTCCTTTTAGCAGGGAATATGTTTTTAGAAAACAAGATCAGGTATATTAGATGTGTTTTCAATGTGATTAAAACTACATCGATTTCCGACTTACATATTTCTCCCAACACTTAATATGAAAATATAAGAAAGAAAGTAGAGAGAACTTTACAATGGACAAACATATACTTACCAACCAGATTATAGAATTATAATTTTTATAATAATATATAATTCTATACAATAATATTATACTTCTATATATTAATATATATAACAATATTACAAAATTATATGTATAATATATAATAATAATATAAAATTATATAATTTTACTCCATGTACTTTATTACATATGGATCTATTTGTCCATCCTTGATCCATCTTTCATTCCATCTTATTTTTTTAGTATTTTAATGTAAATTGCATATATCCATACACCTTTCCTCTAAATACTTGAGCATGCAGTTTATTAGAGTTTAATATTGTGTAGAACACCTCCAACAGCTCAGAAAGTTCCCGGATGCCCTTCCCCACTTGAACGCCATTCCTACCATTCCAGAAGGAATAGCTTTTTTGATTTTTTTCTTTGCTTTAATTAGGTTTTCCTGTTTCAAGACTTCCATCTTTTTAAACTTAGTCATTCTGGAGAATATATAGTGGTATCTTACTTGATTTTTTTTGAAATGTTATTTTATACATATTAGTGTATATATGTCAATCCCAATCTCCCAATTCATCCCACCACCACCACCCCCCGCCACTTTCCCCCCTTGGTGTCCATACGTTTCTTCTCTACATCTGTGTCTCTGTTTCTGCCTTGCAAACTGGTTCATCTGTACCATTTTTCTAGATTCCACATATATGCATTAATATACGATATTTGTTTTTCTCTTTCTTACTTATTTCACTCTGTATGAGTCTCTAGATCCATCCATGTCTCTACAAATGACCCAATTTCATTCCTTTTTATGGCTGAGTAATATTCCATTGTATATATATGCAACATCTTCTTTATCCATTCATCTGTTGATGGACATCTAGGTTGCTTCCATGACCTGGCTATTGTAAATAGTGCTGCAGTGAACATTGGGGTGCATGTGTCTTTTTGAATTATGGTTTTCTCTGGGTATATGCCCAGTAGTGGGATTGCTGGGTCATATGGTAGTTCTATTTTTAGTTTTTTAAGGAACCTCCGTACTGTTCCCCATAGTGGCTGTATCAATTTATATTCCACCAACAGTGCAAGAGGGTTCCCTTTTCTCCACATCCTCTCCAGCATTTGTTGTTTGGAGATTTTTTGAAGATGCCCATTCTAACCAGTGTGAGGTGATACCTCATTGTAGTTTTGATTTGCATTTCTCTAATAATTAGTAATGTTGAGCAGTTTTTCATGTGCCTCTTGGCCATCTGTATGTCTTCTTTGGAGAAATGTCTGTTTAGGTCTTCTGCCCATTTTTGGATTGGGTTGTTTGTTTTTTTTGATATTGAGCTGCATGAGCTGCTTATATATTCTGGCGATTAATCCTTTGTCCATTGATTCGTTTGCAAATATTTTCTACCATTCTGAGGGTTGTCTTTCATCTTGTTTATAGTTTCCTTTGCTGTGCAAAAGCTTTACGTTTCATTAGGTCCCATTTGTTTATTTTTGTTTTTATTTCCATTACTCTAGGAGGTGGCTCAAAAAAGATCTTGCTGTGATTTATGTCCAAGAGTGTTCTTCCTATGTTTTCCTCTAAGAGTTTTATAGTTTCTGGTCTTACATTTAGGTCTTTAATCCATTTTGAGTTTATTTTTGTGTATGGTGTTAGGGAGTGTTCTAATTTCATTCTTTTACATGTAGCTGTTCAGTTTTCCCAGCATCACTTACTGAAGACACTGTCTTTTCTCCATTGTACATCCTTGCCTCCTTTGTCATAGATTAGTTGACCATAGGTGTGTGGGTTTGTCTCTGGGCTTTCTATCCTGTTCCATTAATCTATATTTCTGGTTTTGTGCCAGTACCATATTGTCTTGATTACTGTAGCTTTTTAGTATAGTCTGAAGTCTGCAAGCCTGATTCCTCCAGCTCTGTTTCTTTCCCTCAAGGTTGCTTTGGCTATTCAGGGTGTTTTGTGTCTCCATACAAATTTTAAGATTTTTTGTTCTAGTTGTGTAAAAAATGCCACTGGTAATTTGATAGGGATTGCATTGAATCTGGAAATTGCTTTGGGTAGTATAGTCATTTTCACAATATTGATTCTTCCAATCCAAGAACATGGTATATCTCTTCATCTGTTGGCCTCATCTTTGATTTCTTTCATCGGTGTCTTATAGTTTTCTGAGTACAGGTCTTTTACCTCCTTAGATAGGCTTATTCCTAGGTATTTTATTCTTTTTGTTGCAATGCTGAATGGGATTGTTTCCTTAATTTCTCTTTCTGATCTTTTGTTGTTAGTGTATAGGAATGCAAGAGATTTCTGTGCATTAATTTTGTCTCCTGTAACTTTACCAAATTCATTGATTAGCTCTAGTAGTTTTCTGGTGACATATTTAGGATTCTCTATGTATAATATCATGTCATCTGCAAACAGTGACAGTTTTACTTTTTCTTTTCCAGTTTGGATTCCTTTTATTTCTTTTTCTTCTGATCACTGTGGCTAGAACTTCCAAAACTATGTTGAATAATAGTGGCGAAAGTGGACATCCTTGTCTTGTTCCTGATCTTAGAGGAAATGCTTTCAGTTTTTCACCATTGAGAATGTTGCTTGCTGTGGGTTTGTCACTTATGGCCTTTATTATGTTGAGGTCGGTTCCCTCTATGCCCACTTTCTGGAGAGTTTTTATCAGAAACGGGTGTTGAATTTTGTCAAAAGCTTTTTCTGCATCTATTGAGATGATCATATGGTTTTTCTTCTTCAGTTTGTTAATATGGTGTATTACATTGATTGATTTGTGTATATTGAAGAATCCTTGCATCCCTGGAATAAATCCCACTTGATCATGGTATATGATCCTTGTAATGTGCTGTTGGATTCTGTTTGTTAGTATTTTGCTGAAGATTTTTGCATCTATATTCATCAGTGATATTGTTCTATAATTTTCTTTTTTTGTCGTATCTTGTCTGGTTTTGGTATCAGGGTGATGGTGGCCTCGTAGAATGAGTTTGGGAGTGTTCCTTCCTCTGCAGTTTTTTGGAAGAGTTTGAGAAGGACAGGTGTTAGCTTTTCTCTAAATGTTTGGTAGTCTTCACCTGTGAAGCCATCTGGTCCTGGACTTTTGTTTGTTGGAAGATTTTTAATCACAGTTTCAATTTCATCACTTGTGATTGGTCTGTTCATATTTTCTATTTCTTCCTGGTTCAGTCTTGGAAGGTTATACTTTTCTAAGAATTTGTCCATTTCTTCCAGGTTGTCCATTTTATTGACATAGAGTTGCTTGTAGTGGTCTCTTATGATGCTTTGTATTTCTGCGGTATCTGTTGTAACTTCTTCTTTTTCATTTCTAATTTTATTTATTTGAGTCCTCTCTCTCTTTTTCTTTTTCTTTTTTTGAATTTTTGAATTTTATTTAATTTATTTTTTTATGCAGCAGGTTCTTATTAGTTACCCATTTTATACATATTAGTGTATACGTCATCCCAATCTCCCAATTCATCCCACCACCACCACCCCCTGCCACTTTCCCCCCTTGGTGTCCAAGGGTGTCCCCCCTTGGTGTCCAACGTTTGTTCTCTACATCTGTGTCTCAGTTTCTGCCCTGCAAACAGGTTCATCTGTACCATTTTTCTAGGTTCCACGTATATGCGTTAATATACGATATTTGTTTTTCTCTTTCTGACTTACTTCACTCTGTATGACAGTCTCTAGATCTATCCACGATCTCCCTCTTTTTCTTGATGAGTCTGGCTAAAGGTTTATCAATTTTGTTTATCTTCTCAAAGAACCAGCTTTTAGTTTTATTGATCTTTGCTATTGTTTTCTTTGTTTCTATTTCATTTATTTCTGCTCTGATCTTTATGATTTCTTTCCTTCTGCTAACTTTGGGGGTTTTTTGTTCTTCTGCCTCTAGTTCCTTTAGGTGTAAGGTTAGATTGTTTACTTGAGATTTTTCTTGTTTCTTTAGGTAGGCTTGTATAGCTATAAACTTCCCTCTTAGAACTGCTTTTGCTGCATCCCATAGGTTTTGGATCATCGTGTTTTTGTTGTCATTTGTCTCTAGGTATTTTTTTATTTCTGCTTTGATTTCTTCAGTGATCTCTTGGTTATTTAGTAATGTATTGTTTAGCCTCCATGTGTTTGTGTTTTTTACGTTTTTTTCCCTGTAATTCATTTCTAATCTCATAGTGTTGTGGTCAGAAAAGATGCTTGATATGATTTCAATTTTCTCAAATTTACTGAGGCTTGATGTGTGACCCAAGATGTGATCTATCCTGGAGAATGTTCCGTGTGCACTTGAGAAGAAAGTGTAACCTGCTGTTTTTGGATGCAATGTCTTATAAATATCAATTAAATGTATCTGGTCTATTGTGTCATTTAAAGCTTGTGTTTCCTTATTAATTTTCTGTCTGGATGATCTGTCCATTGGTGTAAGTGAGGTGTTGAAGTCCCCCACTATTATTGTGTTACTGTCAATTTCCTCTTTTATAGCTGTTAGCAGTTGCCTTATGTATTGAGGTGCTCCTATGTTGGGTGCATATATATTTATAATTGTTATTTCTTCTTCTTGGATTGATCCCTTGATCATTATGTAGTGTCCTTCCTTGTCTCTGGTAACATTCTTTATTTTAAAGTCTATTTTATCTGATATGAGTATTGCTACTCCAGCTTTCTTGTGATTTCCATTTGCATGGAATATCTTTTTCCATCCCCTCACTTTCAGTCTGTATGTGTCCCTAGGTCTGAAGTGGGTCTCTTGTAGACAGCATATATATGGGTCTTGTTTTTGTATCCATTCAGCGAGCCTGTGTCTTTTGGTTGGAGCATTTAATCCATTCACGTTTAAGGTAATTATCAATATGTATGTTCCTATGACCATTTTCTTAATTGTCTTGGGTTTGTTTTTTTAGGTCCTTTTCTTCTCTTGTGTTTCCCACTTAGAGAAGTTCCTTTAGCATTTGTTGTAGAGCTGGTTTGGTGGTGCTGAATTCTCTTAGCTTTTGCTTGTCTGTAAAGCTTTTGATTTCTCCATCGAATCTGTATGAGATCCTTGCTTGGTAGAGAAATCTTGGTTGTAGTTTCTTCCCTTTCATCACTTTAAATATATCATGCCGCTCGCTTCTGGCTTGTAGAGTTTCTGCTGAGAAATCAGGTGTTAACCTTATGGGAGTTCCCTTGTATGTTATTTTCGTTTTTCCCTTGCTGCTTTCAATAATTTTTCTTTGTCTTTAATTTTTGCCAATTTGATTACTATGTGTCTCAGCATGTTTCTCCTTGGGTTTTTCCTGTATGGGAATCTCTGCACTTTCTGGATTTGGGTGGCTATTTCCTTTTCCATGTTAGGGAAGTTTGCGACTATAATCTCTTCAAATATTTTCTCGGGTCCTTTCTCTCTGTCTTCTCCTTCTGGGACCCCTATAATGCGAATGTTGGTGCGTTTAATGTTGTCCCAGAGGTCTCTTATGCTGTCTTCATTTCTTTTCATTCTTTTTTCTTTACTCTGTTCTGCAGCAGTGAATTCCACCATTCTGCCTTCCAGGTCACTTATCCGTTTTTCTGCCTCAGTTATTCTGCTATTGATTCCTTCTATTGTATTTTTCATTTCAGTTACTGTATTGTTCATCTCTGTTTGTTTGTTCTTTAATTCTTCTAGGTCTTTGTTAAACATTTCTTGCATCTTCTCGATCATTGCCTCCATTCTTTTTCCGAGGTCCTGGCTCATCTTCACTATCATTATTCTGAATTCTTTTCTGGAAGTTTGCCTATCTCCACTTCATTTAATTATTTTCCTGGGGTTTTATCTTGTCCCTTCATCTGGTACATAGCCCTCTGCCTTTTCATTTTGTCTGTCTTTCTGTGAATGTGGTTCATTCCACATGCTGCGGGATTGTAGTTCTTCTTGCTTCTGCTGTCTGCCCTCTGGTAGATGAGGTTGTCTAAGAGGCTTGTCAAGTTTACAAATCTTCATCAGAATCAGCATCATCTTCAGTGTGCTGGGGGAAAGGAAAGCAGTTGGTGATTTCAAGCTGGTCTTCTACAGCAAGGCCCCAAAGCACTCCGTGAACCACCTCAGTTCCATGTCCTTCTTGGTAATGTTTGATAATCTTTAATACCACAAAGCCATCTATCTGCACTTGCTTCACAGCTGAATCTCCAGAACCCCCCTTTGCCTTTGCCTTTCCCTGCAGCACTGGTAGTGGAGCTGGAAGAGGTGGCAGCAGCTTACTTATTTTTAATCTGCATTTTTTGATGACTAATAATTTGGGGTACTTTTTTATGTGTGTGTTGACCATTCATGTATGTATTTATATATATATATATTTTTTTTTTTTTTGAAGTGTCTTTTCTCGTCTTTTGTCCAGTTTGTCTTTTTATTTTTTTTGTAGGAGTGCATTATATTCTGATATAAATAATTTGTCGGATATATGTTTTGTGACTATTTTCCCCTTCCTGAAGCTTAACTATTCATTTTCTTAATAGTGTTATGTTTTGATTAAAAGATTTTAATTTTGGTGGTCTAATTTATTGATTATTTTCTTTTATGCTTAGTGTTGTCCCTGTCCTGATTAAGAAACCTTTGCCTACCTCCCAGTTACAAAGATGTTCTCCTGTTTTCTTCTAGAAGCTTTGTAGTTTCAGCTTTTATCTGTGGGTTTACTTAGCTCTTCTTTTTGTAGCTTCTTCAGGTAAAACGTTGGGACATACATTTTTTTTCTCTTCTTCACTAATATAAGCATTTCCTTAGCTGCATCACAAAAATTTTTAAAATAGTTCATTATCATTCAGTTTTGAATGACCTACAGATTATTTAGAAGTACAAATATTTAATTTTCAAACATTTGGGGAGTTTCTAGATATCTTATTGATATTTCTAATTTAATTCTGTTGTGATCAGAGAACATGCTCTGTATGATTTCATTCCTTTTAAATTTACTGAGGCTTATTTTATGACTCACATATGATCCATCTTGGTGAATGTAGCATGTGTGCTAGAAAAAGTGTGTATCTTACAATTTTTTATTACAGTGTTCTACAAGTATCAGTGAAGTCACAGTGGTTGATTGTGTTTTAGAGATTGTCTTCACAATCCTGATATCTTTACCGATATTTCTGTCACATTTTATCAAATGCTTAGAAAGCAGTGTTAAAATCTCCAACTAGGTAATTACCTATTTTTTCCATTAATCCTGTCAAGTTTTAGTTCTTTTATTTTGATATTCTGTTTTAAAGCACATAAGCATTTGTGATTGCTGTATATTCCCAATAAATTGACCTTTTATCATAATGATATGCTCACCTTTATCATTGGTAATACTCTTTGTCTCCAAGTCTACATCATCTTTTATTAATAAAACTTCTTCTTATGCTTACTTTTACATAAATACATCTTTTTCTGCTATTTACTTTCAAACTCTGTGTCTTTATATTTAGAGTACATGTAATATAGACAGCATGTAATCAAATTTTTATTGTCTTTATTTTTTTATTCATTTGATTGATCTCTTCCTTTCAGTAAAGCAGTTATTGATATGGTTAGATTTAAGGCCTACATTTTTAGATTTGTTTCTGTATGGTTCTTCCTGTTTGTTGCTGTTTGCCCTGGTTTTGTTTGCTGTTATTTTATGTGTTTTGGAGGGGTTACTGAGCTGTTTAAAATTTTTCATTTTAATTTATCTGTTGGCTTTTAGCTATAGCTCTGGCATTACTTACTTAGTTGTTACAGTATGCATCCTTAACATTTCACCATCTACTCAGAGTTAATGTTTTACTACTTATGTAAAATATAAGAATCTTGTAATCTAGATCCATTTTGCTCCTTTCACTTTTTTTTTTTAAATTTTATTTATTGATTGATTGATTTTTGGCTGCGTTGGGTCTTCATTGCTGTGTGTGGGCTTTCTCTAGTTGCGGCGAGCAGGAGCTACTCTTTGCTGCAGTACGTGGGCTTCTTATTGCTGTGGCTTCTCCTGTTGCAGGGCACGGGCTCTAGGCACGTGGGCTTTAGTAGTTGCAGCACGTAGGCTCAGTAGTTGTGTCTCGAGGGCTCTAGAGCACAGGCTCAGTAGTTGTAGTGCACGGGCTTAGTTGCTCTGCGACATGTGGGATCTTCCCGGACCAGGGATCAAACCCGTGTCCCTTGCATGGCAGGTGATTCTTAACCACTGCACCACCAGGGAAGTCCCATCCTTTTCTCACTTCTTTATGCTCTAATTGTCAGATATATTCTTTCTTTATAACTCTACAACACAATGTTAAAATTCTTGCTTAAAGTCATGTGTGTTCAAATAAATGAAGAGAAGCACAATTATTTTATATTTACACGCATGTATAGTTACGATTTCTGGTGCTCTTTATTCTTTCCTGAAGTTGTCAGTTTTGTTATCATTTCTGTTCAACAGAATCTCCTTTAGTATTTTTTTATAGTGTGACTCTGCTGGTAATGAAATATTAGTTTTGTTTATCCAAAGATGACTTTGTTTAGCTTTCAATCTTGAAGAATATTTTTGACAAATAGAGTTCTATGTGTACGGTTGATTTTTTTTTTTTTTTCTTTCAGCCATTTAAAACTGTCATTCCATTGTCTTCTGGTCTCTTTTTGTTTTATTTTTTTTCGTGGTAAGTTCTGAATCATGTCATTGTACCTGTATACATAAAATATCATTTGTCTCTGGCTGCTTTAAATATTCCACTTTATCAGTGGTTTTCAGCAGTTTGACTGTGATGTGCTTAAATGGGTTTTCTTTACTTTTATCCTGCTTGAGATTTGCTCCAATTTTTTTTAACTATAAATTCTGTCTTTCAACAAACTTGGAAAGTTTTAAACTATTATTTCTTTTGAAGTATTTTATTTTGTCTCAATCTCTCTTTTCTCCTTATGGGGTTCTTAGTAGCTTTATGTTAGACCTTATATTATTGTCCTACAGGTGCTGTTAAATACTTAATTTTTTTTCTGTTCTTCTGATTGGATAATACCTAATGTTTGTCTTAAAGTTTAATGACTTCTGTTATCGCAAATCTGAGGGAAGCCTATCTTGTGAATTTTTCTCTCAGATACTGTTTTTAAAATTTATTTATAGAAATTCTATTTGGTGCTTTTATTTTATAGATTCTGTTTCCCTGTTGACATTTCCTATTTGAACATAGTGATTCTGAGCATATTTTCCTTTAAGTCCTTGAGTTTATACAGTTATACTGCAGTGGAACTTATACAGTTGTAGTAGCTGCTGAAAATCTCTTGTTTGCTAAATCCTGTATCTGGATACTCTCAGATCAGACTCCCTCAGTTTCCTGTTTCTTGTATATGAGAAACATTTTTCTGTGTCTTCGTATGTCTAATAATTTATTTTTCTATCGTGGATCTCGTGAATAGTATTTTGTAAAGTCGCTTGATTTTGTTGTATTGGCTGGATGAAATCTCCAAGCTCTTAGTGTTCTCAAGCAGAAGAAGGCTGTGATGTGCCTTACAGAGAATATGTGCGTTCATAAGCATTGTTCAGGCATGAGCTATAGTGCTGTTTGCTGTGAGTTCGATGTTAATAAATCAGCAGGTATATTAAATAAGGTATCTTTAAACATAAACACATAGAAAAGAAGGTTCTATATTGATTAGTTGACTAAAATGGAATCAGAGGCCCATAGGAACCAAACTCTGTATTTCCTCTGGCAGCAGTGGTTCAGTATTCTCTAATTCAGTGTTCAAAGCAACTTTAAAGAACATAACTATCACAAATAACGAGAACCAGCTATATATCTAACTGCTTTGAGATAGTCTGTGGTATGACCATGACACATTTTAATGATCCCTTGTCTTACATTATTCTCAACGTGTTAATTATAAAAAATGCTACAGAAACATTTTATATTAATATATTTCATCAGGATATGTAGCCAGGAGTGAAATACTAAGGTGTCTACACGTTTTTAGTAAGTCTGGATGTTGCCATATTACTCTCTAAGATAGTTGTACCAGTTGGTATTTCTACCAGCAGTATATGGGAGTTCCAGCGCTCTATAAACTGTGAGCATGGAATATTATTAGTCTTATATGTTTATCAACATGATAGATGTGAATTAGTATCTCTCTGATTGGAATGTAAAATGTCATTTTCCTAATATCCAGTGGGATTGAGAATGTTTGCTGAATTCTGGACTATTCATAATTACATTTTAAAGGTTAATTATGTAAAAAAAAAAGTTTGGTCAAATTAATTAATTTCAAATAATTCAATATAAAATGGTATGTACAATGCTGACCCTTTGATGAATGTGTGGACACTTTAAAAAAATAGAGAAGAAAGAAAAAGGTGAAAGAAATGAATGATATAGAACATGGGTCAGCAAATTATGGCCTACAGGCCAACACTACTCCAGTACCTGTTTTTCTAAATAAAGTTTCATTAGAACACAGCCATGCTTGTCTTTACATATTGTCAGTGGCTGCTTTCACATTGTTTTTCAGTGTGAAAAACTGTTTTTCACCAACAGAGTTGAATAGTTTCAACAGGGACCATATAACCCATAAAGCCATGACTACTTTCTGGCCTTTTACAGATAATGTTTGCCACCTCCTAACATAGAGGCATAATTGCTATAGACCAAGGTAAATACCTGAATTATTATAACTAATCACTTTTCTCATTTGCTATTACCACACCAGATACTAAAACTCAGAATTTATATGGTTGAAATTTTTTTGTATTCTCTTGGGCCTATTTTACAACTGTATTGTCATTTTAAAATTTACATAATTGCTATAAAGTATAAATTATTTATTAGCTGCAAGCAGATGAATTTATTATTTTACTTTAAAATCACATTCCATCTCATTTTTAAATTAATTATAATAAATCACACTGGTTTCTCCTTTTCTTTTCCATCTGATGAGTCACCTTTAGAGTGAATTGTTTCTCTGGCTTCTACTGACATACTGGCTAGGACAAAAATAATAATAGGCAATGTGGATTGAGGAAATATATTTTCAAAAACTTATTATAATCTTGATCATACTTCAGCTTTTACTTTGCTTCTCACTTCTGTTTTCTGAAGTCAGGGTAAGCATCTGATTAAAGAGTTTGAATATGAACCAGAGAACAAGGTCAAGTACAAATTTTCATGATATTCTTAGATCCTATTGTGTGAATCTGAAGAAGAGAATCAGTTAGGGTTTCATTTAAGATCAAGAAGTAAACAAAAAATTGGAATACATTGCAATAACAGAATTAGGGAGAATAAATCATTCATTCATTCATTCATTCATTCACCAAGCATTTATTTAGTGTCTCTACCAGGCAGTACATCAGACCCAATTATGTATTGATATGGCCCACGGAACTCAATTATATGCCTAGACAGATATTTGGTTTTTCTTTCTGGGTGGCTATATATGAAAATTTTTTCTGATGTTTATCACAAGTTGCTACTTCTTTGAAATACCCTGTGATGTTCTGCAGTCATGGAATATCTAGGGATGTTTGCACCCCTATGTATATTATTTATTTCCTCATAGGTTTTATGTCTGGAGTTTTCGTGGTATCACCTTTCAGTTTGATTACTTAGTTATAGCTATGAATGACAGAGAAAACAACATTTCAGTTTTTTCTATTTCTTAGAGAAATACTTTTAAAAAAATCCCACAGCAATGCTCTTCATAAAGGAAATCAGAGTTAGCACATAAACGTAGGTAAATCCTTGTTAAAATATCACAAATACAAGGAAATTCTAGCAGTTATCTTGATTTAGGAACTCCTAAGGAAAGGTATGATTCAGGGGAAAGTTTAAAGAAATGTGTTTTTATAAATCAAGAAGTGTTTTAACCTCTTCCAACACCTATTTCTGCCCATCAAATAAATACTAACTTGTCTTGCAAGTGACTCTTCTTTGCAGCCTTTCCTGGTATCATTCTCCCTGATGGAAATCATCACACCTATTGGGTTCCATGTCAGTATGGCATTTTTTTGACTACTACTCTGTCTCCCTTTCAGTAGAATACAAGCTCTTTTCAGAATAAGGCTGTATGGTGTTCATCCTTGTGTATATAGAATCTGACATATTGCCTGGCATTCAGTAAATGCTTCTTGTTTGAATAAATGATTTATTCTCCCTCTCTAATTCTGTTATCACAATTTACTCCCATTTTTTGTTTACTCCTTGATCTTAAATGCAACACTATTTGATTCTCTTTTTCATATATACACTTTGGGATCTGAGAACATCCTGAAAATTTGTACTTGACCTTGTCCTCTGCTTCATGTTAAAGTTCTTTAATCATTTGCTTACTCTGATAACTTTAACCAGCCCTTTATTTACTCATCCTGTTAATAGGGGCCTCACATCCCTTTATCCTATTCTTTTCTATTTTTCTAAATGAGGGAAGAGAAAAAGGGAAAAAAAAATGACATAGTTATTTATGCCCTTCATGCCCCCAGTCAGAAGTCTCTCTTTGTGACCGTATTATATTGCATAGAATGATAAAGACTGGTAAGTAGCCTAGCAATTCTTAAATCTACCCAGACCTCTTAAATGGGATTCTTATATACTGCTGGACCTGCTAAACAATTGAAAACAGAGTAGCAGAGTTCAATATTTTTTAAAAACTGCTGCTTTTGACTAGTAGTATTCTCACGTCCCAAAAAACTTTTCTGAGTCCTTTCTACTTAGGGCTTTCATGGGAAGTGATCTTGTCAATACCGGTTCTGCCAAGCACTCCAATTAATCAGTGGCATTTAAATTGATAATGCTATCGCTTTCAGCAGCAAAGTAACATGATTATGCCAGAGTTAATGTGGCTTGCATTTAAATCAGATGTATTTTCAAATTAAGAACAACATTCAGATGGAACCAGTAAGAATACCTTTGGTTCCAAATAGCAGACAAACACAATCCCAACTTACTTAAGCCAGAAAGAGAATTTATTGACTCATATACCAAAAATCTTAGAAATACTGTGAGTTCTGTCAAAGCTTTACCGCGTAGCTTAATAATGTCTACTGAGGACCTGATTTCTTTCCATGTTTTTGAATTCCACAGTGTCAGCTTCACATTAGAACCAACCCCTCTTATAGCCCCAAGATGGCTGCCAATGGCTTCCAGGGCTATATGCTACCAACTGAGAACTGTGAGGGTCTGAGATTTTACCCTTTCTGCAAGCTGACAAGTTAACCTGCCAGTTTCATGGATGCTACTAGAAGACACGAGACTCCTAGGTCTGAGATGAAGGACACTTTCTTACTCCCAGCAGTAGCAATAGCCAGCATTTTTTCATGCTGGTTACGTAAACCCCAGTTCCCACACAGTGATGCAGAGAGGTTCAGTTGATACCTTAGCAGTCAACTGTGCTACCAGAGAGGTATTCTGAATTTAGGGAACCTGACTCTTTTGTAACAGGCAGTAAGCATGACTGCCCTTTGCTCCAGAGGGAGAAGCTCTCTCTGTCTTCCAAGGCTATAAGGAAACCAGCCTTTGCTCCAGATGCAAAATCTATCTAATCTTCCAAGACAGTTCATTACATAGATATTTTGAAAAGATAATCCAGAACAAAGGCAGTGAGTGCTTCTGTTTAAGACATGCAGGAACATAAGAGACCTATAGAGAATTCTCTCCTAACACTACCATGTTCACTGAAATGAGAGGACCTTTTGTCCTAGCATTCCCAAGAGAATTCCTGAGAGTCGCCTTCCTGAACCAATTACTGTGGCTGGGAGGTAGGAGTGTACTAATTGGCTCAGGTGAGGTCACATGATTCACCCCTGAGCCAGGAGAGGCGTCACCTTGGGAACCCCATGGCACCCCAATAGAAACTGGGGACATTGGCAGAGGACGAGGAGGGATATGAGCGCTGGGAAGGCAACCCAAAATCGTCCATTCCACATGCTCTATTTACTGAGTGTCAAAGTTAGAAAGTGAAAAAGATATGAATGTAATCTAGGGCATTCTATTATCAATAAAGGTTAGTGTCTGGGGGAGTTTCAGTCCAAAACTGTATTAGTATCACCCTAGCCTTTCCTCCACCACTGTAGCCGGAGTATTATAGAACGCTTTGTTCACCGCTGAATACTGAATAGAAGTCAGACTCTTTAGCGCAGTACACATGCCTTCAACAGTGTGACTCCAGCCCACTCCTTCAGCCTCAGCCCTTGCCCCCGTCTCTCTAGTCCCTCTGTGCCCAGTCATGTCAGCTTTCTTATTTTGTACCTTTCTTCCTGTTCTTATTATCTTGTGAAAGCCCTTCCCTCCTCACCTCTATCTGCCTCAGGCAGAATTAACTGTGTGCCCTGTATATATTCGCAAATAGCATTGCATACGTTACACATTCTTTACTTAACACTTACAATTTTTTTCTAGCATTTTTCACAGTTCGTATGTATATATTTATGTAGTTAGGTGATGAACATTTGTCTTCCCTACTGTATCACAAGCGCCACGGTGCAGAAATCAGGTCCGATTTATTCTCCCTCATGCCTTACAGGTGGTAAATGCTCAGTAAATGTCTGTTGCTATTGAATGTTTTTTAAAACATAAGAGGCAAGCTGGCATAAAGTTAAAGCTGCTGGCTCCTTCGTGAGATTGCCAGAAATTCAAATCCTAGATTCGTCACTTAACAGCTAGGTGACCTTGGGCTAGTTTAAGTTCTCTGTGTCTCTGTTCTCACATTGATAAAATGAGAATCATAATACCTATTTCATAGGGTTGTTTTTAATTGAAAATGAGAAAATATATATGCAGTGCTTAAATATTATGCCTACTGTTCAGTAAACACCCAGCAGTTGCTGCAGGAGGTAGGAGTCTGTGTGTCTGTGTCCCTGCTAGACTCTCCACTTCTGTAAGACGGCAGCCTGCATCACTAATGATACCAGGACTTAGCCTGAGGCCCAGCATGTCGTAATTGTTCAATAAATGCTCATTGAATTACACTGTTGTCAAATTTGAAGAATGCTGTCTAAGATTAAATCACTAAGTTAATTTGGTAGTAGTGACATGTTGTCCCAAGTTCTGCAGTCCTTTATTATGTTTGTTTATTGTTAAAATTAATAGCTCTCACTTCTATCATTTATTATATGCTTATTCTATTCCTGGCGCTAATGGAACATGAATTATCTCATTTAATTTCCATCACGTCTTATGAGGTGTAGGTTTTTAATTATACAGATGAGACAGTGCAGCTTTAGAGAAGTTAGAAGACTTGCCCAAAATCGTGCAGCAAGCAATAGGAAGAAATACGTAGAGTTCAAAGCCAGTTTCTTCCCCAGAAATGAATATGTTATAAAATACTCACTTATATTTATGACAATGAAAATGGCTTTTACTCTATTTTTTTTAATTTATTTATTTATTTATTTTTGGCCGCGTTGGGTCTTCGTTGCTGCATGCAGGCTTTCTCTAGTTGTGGTGAGCAGGGGCTACTCTTCATTGCGGTGCACGGGTTTCTCATTGCGGTGGCTTCTCTTGTTGCGGAGCACGGACTCTAGGCACGCAGGCTTCAGTAGTTGTGGCGCATGGGCTCAGTAGTTGTAGCTCATGGACTCTAGAGCGCAGGCTCAGTAGTTGTGGCGCACGGGCATAGTTGCTCTGCGGCATGTGGGATCTTCCCGGACCAGGGCTCAAACCCGTGTCCCCTGCATTGGCAGGCGGATTCTTAACCGCTGAGCCACCAGGGAAGCCTGAAAATGGCTTTTACCCTATTGAGAATGGGTATTTTACCAAAACCAAACAACCTAGTAACGCCTCATAGTTTGTTACATTGAGCAGTGCCCTAATGGAGACTTCCTCCAAAATGAAAGAGACCCCACTGACTCCAGATCTTGTAATTCCCAGGTGGCTTTGTGGCCGAGGGTTCGTTAGTTTCAGAGTTTGGCAAAAGGAGTGCAAAACATTCCATCAGCTTTCCTTGTTTATGGTAAGAACTATGTTAAAAGAAAGCTTGGACTACAAATAGCATTTTTTTATCCCTTTAATCATTTTTTGGCAGTCATGCTCACAACACAGAGTGACAAACAGATGCAGGCTGAAACGTGCTGCCCTGCTCACCAAAACAGCACCTTCAGAAGGAGCCTTAAAGCAGTATTCCGTCACTGTTTTTTGTTTCGTTTTGTTTTGGTTTTTTTTTTTTTTTTTGGCTGCACCACGTAGCATGTGGGATCTTAGTTTCCCGTTTTGATGTGGGAGGTGCTTTTCCCTCCCCTGAAAAATGTACCTTTACTTACCAATTTATCACAGAAACACAAACAGATCATGAAATAATAGTGGTGGTTACCGTTCACAGACCTGGAAGAAAGAATGGTACTAGAAGTTTTGCAGAGGAAGAAGCTCAACTATTTCTGGACAGTATGAGAAGTCTTAGGACGAGGAATCCTGCAAATATTGGGTTGGCCAAAAAGTTCGTTCATGTTTTTCCATAACATCCTATGGAAAACCCAAACGAACTTTTTGGCCAACCCAATACTTATCTTTCCCCGAGGAGTTAACTCTCATCTTTGGGAGAAACCTAGGCTGCGTTACACTGCCCCCCCTCCCCATATTTGTGCTTAGAAGATTAAGATAATATTTTTTAAAACTCACCCATGACATTATCAAAGGACGTTTTCATGTTTGATTAACACTTTGATGGACTCATTTGATTAGTTCTCAGAAAAGGGAATATAACTACTTTCTGAAAATATTAATTTTTTCCGTTTAAATATAAAGAACTGGTAGGGGAAAACTGACTGTAGTCTTATGTAATTTATAAGTAAATCATCTCGCTTGATTCATCGGCTATATTTTGGGGAAGGAGCATAACGAACACAGTGATTCCTAAATATGTTTTCAGAAAGGAAATATTATATTAAACGTTTATTAATCACCTCTTATATGTCAAAGAGTTACAGGCAGGGGAGACAACAATGAGAAAGACATATACTCGTGCATCACTCAAGCTAATGAGGCTGACGGCAGGTAAACAAGCATTTACAACACAGGAATAAAGAAGCTAATATCTGCTACCTTAAAATCTCAACCCTCTCTAAAACCAACATGCTACTTACTCGTTGCCTACCCCAGCAGCTGAATGGAGCTGGAGAAACCCACATCACTACACTGATACCTCACTTTATTTTTTTGTTGAGATACAGTTGACATATAACACTGTTATTAGTTTTAGGTGTACAACACAATGATTTGAGAGATATGCAGTTTGACACTTGATCAGCACAAGTTTGAACTGCTCAGGTTCACTTATATGTAGATTTTTTTCAGTAAATACGTACTACAGTACTACATGGGTCAAATTGCTAATGTAGAACCACAGATATGGAGGGCCCACAGTAAAGTTAAACTCGAATTTTCATCAGCATCCGTAACCTCTGCATTATTCAGGGGTCACCTGTATATGTTGTGAGATGATTACCACAATAAGTTTAATTAACATCCAGTCATCACACAGTTACAGTTTTTTTTTAATTTCTTATGATGAAAACTTTTAAAATCTACTTTTTAGCAACATTCAAACATACAACACAGTATTATTAACAATAGTCACCATGTTGTACATTACATCCTCAGGACTTACTTATGGTATACCTGGAAGTTTGTATCTTTCGACCACCTCCATCAATTTTACCTACTTCACCCACCTCCTACCCCCTGCCTCTGACAACCACCAGTCTGTTCTCTATATCTGTGGGTTCACTTTTTTTTTTAGATTCCACATGTAAATGAGATCATACAGTATTTGTCTTTCTCTGTCTGATCAATTTCACTTAGCATAATGCTCTCAAGGTCCATCCATGTTGGTGCAAATGGCAGGATTTCCTTTTCTATGGCTGAATAGCTTTCATTGTGTGTGTATATATATATGTGTGAGTGTGTATATATATATATCACATTTTATTTCTGCATTTATTTGTCTTTGGACACTTAGATTGTTTCCATGTCTTAACTATTGTAAATAATGCTACAGTGAACATGGGTTTGCAGATACCTTTTTGAGATAGTAATTTCATTCTCTTTGGATAAATACTCAGCAGTGGAATTGCTGGATCATATAGTAATTCTATTTTTAATGTTTTGAGGAACCTCCATACTGTTTTCCATAGTGGTTGCACCAATTTACATTCCCACCAACAGTGCACAAGGGTTCCCTTTTCTCCAAATCCTTGGCAACACTTGTTTCTTGTTTTTTTGATGATAGCCATTCTAACAGATGTGAGATGATATCTCAGTTGTGATTTTGATTTGTATTTCCCTGATGGTTATTCATGTTGAACACCTTTTCATGTACTTGTTGACCATCTTTGGAAAAATGCAGATCCTCTGCCCATTTTCTATTTGGACTTTTTTTCTATTGAGTTGTATGAGTTCTTTATATATTTTGGATATTAATGCTTTATCAGATACATGATTTGCAAATATTTTTCCTATTCAGTAGGTTACTTTTTTATTTTGTTGGTTTTCTGTGCTGTTCAGAAGCTTTTTAGGTTGATATAGTCCTAGTTGTCTATTTTTGCTTTTGTTGCCTTTGCTTTTGATGTCAAATCCAAAAACCATTTTCAAGACAGATGTTAAGGTGCTTAACACCTTAAGGTGTTTTCTTCTGGGAGTTTTATGGTTTCAGGTCTTACATTCAACTCTTTGATCTGTTTTGAATTCATTTTTGTGTATGGTGTAAGGTAGTGATCCAGTTTCTTTCTTTCTTTTCCATGTGGCTGTTTGGTTTTCCCAACACCACTTATTGAAGATATTTTTCTTTTCCCATTGTATATTCTTGTCTCCTTTGTTGTAAGTTAATTGACTAGATATGCATGGGTTTATTTCTGAGCTCTCTATTCTGTTCCATTGATCTCTGAGTCTGTTTTTATGCCAATACCATACTGTTTTGTTTACTATAGTTTTGTAATGTAGTTTGAGATCAGGAAGTGTGGTGCCTCCAGCTTTGTTCTTCTTTCTCAAGATTGCTTTGGCTATTTTGGAGTCTTTTGTGTTTTCATAAATATTTTGGGACTATATGTTCTATTTCTGTGGAAAATGCCAGTGAAATTTTGATAATAATTGCATTGAATCTATAGATTGCTTTGGGTAGTATAGAAATTTTAACAATATTAATTCTTCCAATCCATGAGCAAGAAATATCTTTCCATTTATTTGTTTCTTCTTCAGTTCCTTTCATTACTGTCTTGTAATTTCCAGTGTACAGATCTTTCACTTCCTTGGTTAAATTTATTCCTAGATATTTTATTCTTTTGATGAAGTTATAAATGGAATTGTTTTCTTAATTTCTCTGATAGTTTATTATTAGTTATAGAAACACAACAGATTTTTGTATATTGATTATGTACCCTGCAACTTTACTGAATCCATTCATTTTAATAGTTTTTTTGGTGGTGTCTTCTGGGTTTTCTATACACAAGATCATGTCATTTGCAAACAGAGACAATTTTACTCTTTCTGTCTGATTTGGATACTTTTAACTTTTTTTCTTGTCTAATTGCTCTGGCTAGGACTTCCAGCCCTGTGTTGAATAAAAGTCACAAGAGTGGGCATCATTGTCTTATTCCTGATCTCAGAGGAAAAACTTTCAGCTTTTCAGTGTTGAATATGGTGTTAGCTGTGGGCTTGTCATATATAGCCTTTATTATGTTGAAGTGCATTCTCTCTATACCCATTTTGTTGAGAGTTTTTGTCATGAATATATGTTGAATTTTTGACAAATGCTTTTTCTTTATTGAGAATATTATATGATTTTTGTCCTTCATTTTGTTAATATAGTGTATCACATTGATTGATTTGCTGATGTTGAACCATCACTGCATCCATGGAATAAATCCCATTTAATCATGGTGTATGATCCTTTTAATGTATTGTTGAATTTAATGTATTGTTGCTAATACTTTGTTGAGAATTTTTACATGTATGTTCATTAAGGATATTGGCCTGTAATTTTCTTTTCTTGTAGTGTTCTTGTCTGATTTTGGTATCAGGGTTTGCTGTTCTTGTAAAATGAACTTGGAAGTGTTGGCTCCTCTTTTATTCTTTGTAAGAGTTTGAGAAGGTTTGGTATTAATTGTTTAAATGTTTAGTAGAATTCACCAGTGAAACCATCTGGTCCTGGACTTTTGTTTGAATCAGTAATCAAAATCCTCTGAACAATCTCTTTACTAGTAACTGGTCTCTTCAGACTTCCTGTTTCTTTGTGATTCAATCTTGGTAGATTGTATGTTTCTAGGAATTTACCTATTTCTTCTAGGTTATCCAATTTGTTGGCATATAATTTTTCCTAGTAGTCTCTTATGACCATTTGTATTTCTGTGGTATCAGTTGTAAGATCTCCTCTTTCACTTCTGTTTATTTGAATCCTCTCTCTTTTTTTCTTTGTGAGTCTAGCTAAAAGTTTGTCTGTTTTGCTTATCTTTTCCAAAATCTACCTCTTAGTTTCATTGATCTTTTCAGTTAATCTTTTTAGTCTCTGGTTTAATTCTACCCTGATCCTTCTTATTTCCTTCCGTCTGCTAACTTTGGGCTTGATGTCTCACTTTAAATGTGTGACTACCATCCTCAAATGGTCCCTCATTTTACTGGCAGTCCTACCGCTCTCCTCAGTTTTTTCACTCTTTCCTCTCTTTTAAACTCTGTTTCATACCATTTCCTTGGTCCTTAACCTCCAACATCCCCCTTTGCAACCTTCATGACCTGACTTTCATTTGACTAAGAACATCCAGAGAGACTCTCCACACATTCATCCAGTATCTGCCCCTGTGCCATGTTCTCTCCTTCTTTCCAGTCACAGGAGATGTGCTGTGTTTGCTCCTCTCCCAGAGAAGCCTTCCACTGTGGACAAGGTCCCATACCCTCTGACCCCCTCAAGAACTTTGCTCCCTGAATTCTCTACCCCTTCCTTCTCTCCTGGGTCATCAGGGTTTTTTTGGTCTGTCCACTGAACCAGTCCCATTAGCATGGAAATATACTATATTTCCCATCTTACCAGAAAAAACAAAACAAAACAAAACAACCTCTCCCTTGACTCCAACACCCCCCCTCTACAGCCACGGTTAGCCTTCACCCATTTCCTCTGCTATTCCTTACAACAGAGCTCCTCAATGAATTATATAAGCTTGCTGTTTCACTTCTTCTTCTCTATTCTCTTCGGGACCACTCTAATCCATCCTACTACAGAGTGAAACAGTTTTTGTCAAATGATGCCACTTTGCCACAATCAGTGGTCAGGTCTTAATTTTCATCTTATTCACCCTGTCGGCAGCATTTGACACACTGGGTCACTCCGTCTTTTTTTAAAAAGCTTTATTGAGATATAATTTGTATACCATAAAATTCACTCCTTTAAAATTACAATTCAATGATTTTTAGTATATTCACATAGTTGTGCAACCATCATCACTATCTAATTCCCAAACATTTCATCACCCCAGAAAGAAACCCCATACTCATTTGCAGTCACTTCCCATCACTCAGTCCCTGGTAGCCAATGATTTCCTTTTTGTCTTTGTAGATGTATGTGTTCTGGACATTTTATATAAATGGAATAATACAGTATGTTTCCATTGTGTCTGCCTTCTTTCATGCAGTGTAATGTTTTCAAGATTCATCTCTGTTGAATCAGTGCTTCATTCCTTTTTATCACTGAATAATATTCCATTGTATGGATATACACATTTTACTTATCCATTCATCGGTTGACGGACATTTGAGTTGTTTCCAGTCTTTGGCTATAATGAATAATGCTGCTATGAACACTCATGTACAAGTCTTTATGTGGACACATGTTTTGGAATTGCTGGGTTATATGGTAACTGTATTTATTCCTTCCTTGTTGAAACCCTTTCCCCTTGCCTTTCAGTACACTCTCTTGGTTTTTCCCTCTACCTAATTGTCCACTCCTCAGTCACGCTGAGTCTTCCCTCTCTAACCTTGAGTGCTCTGGGGATTAGTTCTTAATCCTCTTCCCTTCTCTATCTAGATTCACGCCCTAGGTGATCTCTTCCAATTACTTGGTTTTTAAATACCATCTACATATAGATGACTTGCAAATTTGTATTTTCAGTTCACGCCTCTCAACTCCAACTCCTATAGCCAACTGTCTACATGACATCTCCACTTGTCTGTCTTATGTGCATCTCAAATTTAGCATGTCCAGAGCAATAAACTCCTGATTTACCCGCCAAAATCTGTACCTCCTACTGTCTTTTCCAACTCCATGATGACAGTTCATTCTTTCAGCGCTCAGGCCAGAAACTTTGGAGTCATCCTTGACTCCTTCCTCCTGTCCAGTGCATCAGCAAACCCTGTTGAGCCCACCTTCAAAATATATACAGAATCTGGTCTCATCTCAACGTTTCCCTGATCCAAGCCCACGAGCATCGCAGTTACTTCCTAGTTGGTCTCCTTTAATCGCTCTGACCCTTCAACAGTTTTCTCTCTGTAGCAGTAAGGATCCTTTCAAAATGAAAGTCAGGCATGTTTCTTCTCTGTTTAACACCTTCTAAAAGTAACCCCCCACCCCCGCCCAGGGTAAAAGGCAACGTCCTTAAAAATGCCTGTAGGCCTCCGTGATCTGGGCCCTCTGCTACTTCAGTGACCTCCCCTCCTGCCACTGTTCTCACTCATTTGTCTCCAGCCAGCCACAGTGGCCTCCTTGCTGTTCCTCAGACTTGGAAATCATGCTTCCTCCTCAGGACCTCTGCACGGCTCTCCAGCTGGAACGCTCCTCCCCAGACATTCTTCTGAGACACTCCTTTATTTCTTTAGGTCTGTGGTCAAGACTGCTAGTGGCCTCCCGAGATCTAGTCTCCTCCTCTTCCTTGGCGGTGTACGTGGATGCACAGCTGTAAGACCACTTTCCCTAACTTCCCGGGCAGCTGTGTGTCACCATGTGACTAAATTTTGACCAACAAAAGTAAGCAGTTGGATTTCCCTTTAAGAGTGAGGCACGCCCTTCCTTCACCCCCCCTCCATCCCACAGTGTTTGCAACACAAACCAAAGTTCCTGCCCTGGTGGAACTTACATCTGGTTAGGGGGAAAAGGCAACAAATAACTACACATAAGTAGATATACAGTATGCTTGATGGTATTGGGTGTAATGGAAATAAATAAAGCAGGGTCAAGCAAATGGGGAGCGGAGCATAAGGGAGAATTTTGCTATGTATTCTGTAGTGACAGAGAAGGCTTCACTGATAAGACAGCATTTGAGCAAAATCTTACATCAGTTTGGATTAGGTGTTCTTGCGTGTAAATAAACCTCAAACAACATTGGCTTAAACAAGATAGAAGTATACTTCCTTCAAATGAACAAAACCTGTAAGTCAGGCCAGGACTGGTAATGAGGCTCTACGAGGTCACCACAGACCTAGGACGCTTCAGCTTACAGCCCCGCATGGCCGCAGTGCGGGCCTCCCAGCCTAGGTGTTGCCATCGGCTTCCCTTCCAGGCCACAGGAGGTGTGTTGTTGCCCTGCACTACCATTAATTGTTAGTTTGCCCAGGATTTTACAGTTTATTACTTTACTTCTCACCTTCACTTTGGTCAGAAGGGGATTTTAATAGTCAAGTTTCCCACTCTCTGGACAACTCTGGACAAATCATGTCAGTTCTCTGGGCCCCTGGATTTCACTTCTGAGATGCAGGGATTGGAGTAGACCTCTCGTCAACTCTAAAACTGAGTGGTTCTAAAATAATCATTTAATTTCTGAATTTTCCGCCTAATTTTTCTTGCATAAACATGACCAGCTGTGATCAAGTAATTCAGTTATTTAATTTTAAGTTTATTTTTTTACCTTAACGCTAATTTTTAAAAAGCTCAAAGAGGAATTATTTACTTGACAAATTTTTAAACTCTGAATCAGCAGTACACATTATTCTAAGGATTTTTTAAAAATTCACCTGCCCAGGATGCAACTCAGATATATTCCCTGGGAATGGGAAGTGAGGTGATGGGATGAATTTTAGCAAGTGTACCACTTTTTTTAAAGCTCCAAAGGATGTTCCAGTGTGCACCCCTGGGTAAGAAGCACTGCTTACGGCATTCCAGCTAGCGTCAGTAGTGTCCCTTTGGAACAGGCTTCCAGAGAACATCTTGTTTTAAGGCCCCATCACCCTGTGTAATCCTGTCCTCTAAGTTAGCAAGAACTTTTGAGGCCAAAGGATTGCATTTGGGATTGGATGGCAAACATTCCCATTGATTGATCATTGGTTTTGATCATCAGAGATAAATGATCAAAATTTTCAAAGCAAATTTTTATATTATTAATAGAATGAAAATCTGTAGAAATCTTATATTTAAATTTCTAAACTGCTCAGTTTACACAGTTACTTCTGGCCTGAATTGTTTTCTGATGAAAGACCTGAAGTCAGGAACTTGAACAAGTGACTTCATAAAATAGCAGATGGAACGGTGTTGATGTTAATAAGAGGCCTCACCTTACTGCCATGTACAGATTTATCTATAAGCAGCTTCTAAAAGGTGAGACTTACTTGAGCCTAGGTCCCAGGACAGATGGCTCTACCATGGGGCCACTTAGTCCAAGTAAATGTATTGGCAGGTTCCAGCCCCTGATCTTGCGTTAATAATCCCTATGCTCTGTAAATTCAGATTCTTCCCATTTCTGTACCATAGCTATTTTTTTAAACTGACATAGATTTTGAAACTGAATATAGATGAAACTTTTAGAATAAGAATAATGCTTACACAATGCAATTAATGTGCTTCATGGCATCAATATTTCTGAAAGGAAGGTAGTTACTATCAGTTAGTTTGTTCGGTTATTCATTTGTTCATTTATTCATTATAGGAACATTTAATGGTCCCCTACTATTTTGCTAGGTACAGCCCTAGGAGGCAGGGCTACAGCAGTTAACAAAACAGACAAAAATTTCTGCTGTGATGGCATTTAGCTTTTGCAGAGGAGTGAAGAGGTGAGAAGGAAAGAGTTGAGGAAAGTCAAATGCTAAGAGGTTTGTTACTTGCTTGAGCCCCACTGTGAAACCATAATTAATCTGATCTACTATATTTCAAGATAAACTTTTTTTTTAACTGTGAAATTTTTGTCTTTTCACCTGTGAGTAGTTTTTCTAACAAACTTAGTTAAAATGATTTTATGCTAAGAACAGATCCACTCTAAAATTTAGATCAAGATGAGATTTTAATTAGTTATAACTAATTTCCTAAAGCATGTTAATAACTTGCTCAAAAAAAAAAAAAAAACCACTGGGACATTAATTAGCTAGCACTGTAGCTGGCACATAATAGATTGACCAAGTTATTTATCAGGAGAATTGATTGCTGCCATTTAGTAAACAAGCCTCACTTTTGAAAAGCAAAATGTAAAGATTTTTGAGCAAAAACAAAGGCCTTTTTAAAATTTTTCTTATTTCAATTTTTTCTAATTTAGAGAGGTTTTTTTTCTAATTTTTTAAGCTAGGAATGCCTGTCTTCTTTAAAAATAAAAAAATCAGAGCTAAACATCTGTTTTCTGGTACTTAGTTATCTCACCGTTTCTTTTTATGAAGATACTGAGTTTAATGAACATGAAGAAAAAGCAAGAGGCTTTGTCCTCTTCCATACAAGTGACAAATGGAAGACAGAAAAGGTCAAGGATATTGAGGAGGTCTAGTGAACTTTATTTAGAAAGTCTAAATGTTAAACATTAACTTTTCTGCTTTCATCCTGCTATCACAATTTTCCTTCATCATTGAGCCTTGAATATAATTTTCTGCCCTGTCCTAATCTTCTCCCAAAGTACCTGATGATGAAAAGAACAGACTTACAGTTTTTGTCATTTCAAAATGCAAGCACAGCACCTGGCCGGTGGTTAGGGTGACTCCTAAGACCAAAACATTAAAGTTTGTTTTGCTTAAACTTTTAAAAATTATGTATTAACAATACTATTTCATAATAGTATGCTAAATTACTGTTATAAATTTTCCTGCAGTTGATTCACATGCACATCACTTTTCCAGGAAGATTCTTATAATAATCAGGAAACATTCACCTACACAAAGGAAAGGGAGCTACGAATTTCAGAGAGATTGGTCCCTGTCCAGTAAACTGAGTCCCTCCTGCTTCTGACTCACCTGCCATTCTTCTGTTTCAGTCCTGCAAGGCAGACAGCTCCTACCCAACACTTGCCCACGGGACAGAGGGCACGGTTGTGCCCTCGCAGTGACAGATTTATATGGATAAATATTAAGGCACACGTTATTTTCTTTATGTCTTATTTTCTTATGTCTTTTATTTTTAGTCAGATCATTGTATCAGGGTAAATCAGAGTCTGGTATCACAAGCATGTTTTTCAAGTGCTGGATTCTTTGTTCAGTTTTAAAGATGAGACCTTGTTAAAACCTTTATAGTGTTGACTGTGGCAGAATTTGATTTTTGGCCTTTGAAATTTATTCATGTATGTTTTATTTTTTATTTATTTTTAATGTTTTTAAATTGAAGTACAGTTGATTTACAATGTTGTGTTAGTTTCAGGTGTACAGCAAAGTGATTCAGATATAAACATATATATAATGTATATATATTCTTTTTCAGATTCTTTTCCCTTATAGGTTATTACAAAATATTGAGTTCCCTGTTTCATACAGTAGGTCTTTTTTGGTTATCTATTTTATATATAGTAGTAGTGTGTGTATGTTAACCCCAAAGTCCTAATTTATCCCTACCTTTCCCCTTTGGTAACCATGAGTTTGTTTCATGTATATTTCAAGTATGGTGATGTTCCAAGCATTATTGGAGATATATACATATATATATATATGTGTGTGTGTGTGTGTGTGTGTGTATAACTATGTCTGTACATTTATATTTGCTAACTGAGCTCATTCTATATTATATATCATAAAATTATTTCACAGTCCTGTTAAAAACTTTGTAGATATTTTAATGGCTGAATATTCTTTCATCATATACATGTGCCATAATTACCTTATAGTAATTTGGCTATTTAGAATAGTTACATTTTGGGCCTATTATAAATAAAAATACAATGAACACATTTCCCATATAGTTTCCTCATACCCAATTTCTTCCCCCTAAAATTATATTGCTAGAATGGTTCAGTGGATGCCAGAGAGATAAATTTAAAGAAAGTTTTAATTACTAATGCCCCCCCAAAAGGAAGAAAATGGGTTGCATTATGGGATATAATGTGACTTTTATCCAAAACTGCCTTTTCTTCTTGCAATTCTAACGTTTAACATATGACCAACTATAGCGAGTAGTGGTAATCACAGGTCCTGTGGTCTGGCTCCCTGGGGTGTAACTGTGTCTCTGCCACTTCCTCACTGGACAGACAACTCGAGCTATGCCTCCGTTTCCTCAGCTGTGAAATGCTAATAATAGTAATCCCTGCCTCTTCAGGTTGTTGTAAGAATTAAATGGGTTAATTTATGTAAATCTCTTGGAACTGTGCTAGATGCTAGATGTGAGTAGATGCTCACTCACTAAATGTTTGTTCCTAACAGTAACAGCAACAGTATCTAAGAGAATATTTCCTAATTTTACATTTTCAAAGATTATTCTTTTGTTTCTCTTCCTCTGGCATCTCAAATACTGAAGTATCTCAAATTACTTCTTAGACTCTTCCATACCTGCAAATACATGCACGGAATGTGCTTTAAGATTCCTCGGATTGCTAGTATTTGAGTTGTACACATAAATCACACAGCATGTGCATAGATCCTTATCTCAAACAGCCAATGGCAGAATTCTTAGCAAAATGTTTTTCACAGATGGTTGGGGGGCTTTTATAGTTTTCACCTTCAAGTCCAAAAGTTGTCATGAAGATCACTAAAATAAAGGAGCAAAGTGTGGTGTGAACTCCTGCATATCTCCAGCAGAAAGAGAAAGCTGCCTACCCCAGTCCGTATCCCAAACCCTTGGCCGTTTTCCTACCGTGGCCACACGTTATGAGGCTGCAGATGGGTCTCTCTAAGGACATTCACTCCATTTGTTACAGTAAGGTTTTTATTTTTATTACAGTAAATTCTTGCCCCACAGAGCTTGGCTGAACCTCATGGAGTCACTAGCAACTCTTGTGTAGACAAGGCAGGCCTGCTGGGCCTTCTTGGCCCATTCCTGCTAAACTCAGAGCTGATGTTGGCCTGTTATACGTTTACATGCCAATGACAAAAAGGGAGGATGCAACCAGAAGAAAAGTGTATATAGAGAGAGGAGCTGCCTCCGTACATATTTCTCCTCCCCATTCCCTTTAAAGCAAGGTTTCTCAGCGTCAGCTGTACTGACAGATGGACCAGATAACTCTCTTTCATGGCAGGCTATCCTATGCATTATAGAATGTTTAGTCACATCTCTGGCCTCTACCCACTAGATTCTAATATCACATACCCTCACCCCTGTTCATGGCAACCGAAAATGTCTCTAGACAAAACTGGCTCTGGGTGAGAACCCCTGCTCTAAGGCCACAGTGTAATAACATGTCTCTTTGTACCCTTGGCTTTGGCCAACTGGTGTCATATTCCTCAGAGAGTTCTGTGATGAAAGGGGCCTTGAACACCATCTCAAAGTCCACCACTGAACTCTGTGCAATCCGAAATAGACACCTGGAAGCACAGAAATAAAACCACTCCTCTACCAACGTTATAATGCCAAGGCTTAAACTCTGTGTTCCTAAAAAGCTCAATTCCAGCTAAAGAAAGTGATCTCTTCCTTTTTCTCAAAGTTAATACATTTGTACTAAAATTAATTACATCAGTAAAACGGCAGGTTTTAAAACTTTATCACTCTATTAATTTTTCCTGTAGTCGTCATCTCTATAGTGAAAATGTATAGTCTTCAAGGTACATCTTCAAGAAGATATCATTAATCACCTTTAAAAATTGTGCATTCCTTTTAAAAATGTGTATATATTCCACAGTTCTAGTCATCTTAGACTTATTGAGCCACTTCTTTTCTAACAATTTTGTTCTCATAAACTTCATGCAGTATTTTCATGTTCTGTGCACAAGCTCAATTCTTTGCACTCCTTTGGTATAAATAATGAGTTTATATTTTAAAGTTAATGGTTAATGACAATCATGTCTGTTATTTCTATAGAAATTAAATCATTGGGAAATACACTTAGATAAATGTAGCTGATGTAGTTGCTGGTATGTGAATTCTATTATGGCGTTATGGAGTCTATTTTAATATAAACTGGCAAGATGGAATAAGCTGCATATTACCTTTTTTTACCTTAGAATATTTTTTTACATAAATTGTTGAATCAGATTTAGAACGCAAATTATCACTGAACCTAAAATGTCATGTCATTATTTTAACACCATGAAATATTGCCAAACAACTGTTCTTAGTTTTCTCTCAAGATTAAAACAAATATCAGTGTGGATGTGAGATTTTTTTTAGCTAACTAATTGGAAATCGTACTGCTTTTTCAGTGGTTTTTATTGATTTTTCATGTCTATTTTATGAAATATGTAATAGCATATGCTTACACTTTTCATGTTGTGTTGCTGTTTATCTGAGTATTTCTTTTAGAAGTATTCTTGGCAAATATAGTTATGAGCTATAGTTATTTCATAATTTTAAAAAATTTTCCCTTTGATTTTCATGAGCTTACAAATGCTCTACAGAGAAATGCGACTGAACAATTAATTGGCAGTCATCAGATTTGGGCAAATTTTACATAACAACAATATTAATAAAAGCTAGCTTTTATTTACTGTTTGTTTCGTGTTAAATGTAACTCTTTGCTAAATTATTTTCATGTAATCCTCATAGTGGTATGAATTTATTAAATATTTATGTCCATAATTGTCCGTGTTACTCTTTTTAATTGTCCATTATCCTAGCCTCTTGGTCAGTCAGTGTCTTGGGAATACCTTGTAGTTGAAGAGTGTTTGTCTGACAATAAGTATTTATTAATGAGTTCAAAACTTTGCTTGACTTCTTGGTAAAAATGTTACAAATAATATAAAGAAGGAGAAGAGAAGGGCGAGGTAGGAGGAGCGATCTGGTTGAGGCCATGTGACCTAGAAACTTGAGATAACTAAGATTACGGTATCAGATGACATGCAATCAAGTGTAGATTGTGTGGTGGTGAGTTACAGGAATTCAGAGTTGGGAAAGGTTATTTAGACCTGAGAGTAGTTTGCCCAGATTGCTCTGTGGGCAGTGGATTCTTATCTCAACCTCAAAGGAGTTTAGGATTTGGTTTGGTTGGTGATTGGCCAGTGATCAACACATGACATTGTAGATGAAAGGACAAGCAAGAGAAAAGTCCTAGAGATGAGAAAAAGCTTCCAGTGTAATGAATACTTTTGATCCAAGGGTTTGAAACTTTCCTGAAATTCTGACATGATTTTTACACATTTTTAGGAAAAGAATATTGGTTGTATTCTCATTTTTTCTGACCTAAAATAAGAGAGCATGAAGGTATTTCTGGGGTCGGAGAGACCTCAGATATGAAAAGTCAATACACCCAGTATTCATTTGGCACTTGGGTTGCCCATGATTCCAGAGATAGAAGAAAAGTAAAAAAGTTGTGTTTTTCCTATTTATTTCCTTAATTCAAAATTTATTACACCATACGTTGCCCTACAACAGAGGATTACAATAGAAACTTGCCAACTGGTGTGTATTTTGCTTGTTGGTAGTAAATATTTCCGGACACCTTTCTCACGTTGGCATTCTCTATTTCAGTGGTTCTCAGCCCTTTTTTTTTTTCTGCCTCTTTCTGACTATTTCTTCTCTCCTTCTAGGTTGCAGTCTGATATACTCTCATAATCTCTCATTACATAGAATAATTATTCTAAGGAGAGGTTAGGCCTGGGGAAGATTTGTATGAGAATCCAGGAGGAGGGGTATGGGCCATAATGGTTTGAAAGTTCCCCTCAGGAATATTGGTATCTCCCCTTCACTGTGCCCTTTGCTATATAAGAATTTTTGTATGCATTTTCAATTCTATACCTCGGTTGATATTTTTCTGGAGTGTGATTAATACATTAGATTATTAATAAATTCGAATAAATTATCTTCAGTAACTTAATTGGAAGGACTTTTAAAAATTCTTCTCTTCTTTATTTTATTTTATTTTTTAGATCCCCAAATCTAGGAGTGAGGGATCTATTCAGGCCCACAGGGTACCGCAACCAGAGCTGTCTGATGGCGTTCCTCAGGTCAGCCTGCAGCTAAGTCAGAGAAATTCCTGCTGGGATGACATGAATTCAGCAGAGGATGCTAATGCTGCCAAATTGCCATCCAGGTTAGCATGTTGCCTTTGTTTACGCATCATGTATTGCACCATCTGTGCTGATATACAGGCCCGCGTATGCAGGTGTGTTTGCATGTATCCACCACCGGGGTCATCGGGATACGGATCAGTGAAACTATTTAAAACTTACTGTAACTTTTGAAAAATGTCTGACTAGTAATTCTTATCACAGAAGCATTCTCATCACACAAGCATTCCTGGTTTGTTATATTTTATTTTATGGATTAAAACAAATTATTTAGTCAGTCGGACTGTGCTAGGCTCACCTTAAAAGTTGGAAGAGTTATTTTTTAGATGCCTTTTCACAGTATGTTCAGTGGTCAATATTATCTGCAATTAAAGTGGACATCACAGTTGTTACTAGAACCAACTCTCGCTCACAAATTTTGAATGTTGCCCTTTAACCTTTAGGTTGCGCGTTAAACCTGAAAGCAAACTTCTTTGGTATACTTGAGGAAAAAGGCATACAATTTTCTTAAAATAGGTAAAATGGGGTCTGAATCTTATTTACTCCTCACATATAGAATTTTTCCTTTTAAAGGTTTTTCATCTTTTATTATAACTGACAACCTATTTCTATAATTGAAAAAATGTCATTACAAGTATAAGACAGACAGCTCTAAAGAATGGAAAGATTTTTAAGACATTATATAAATAATACAGTTAAAGAGCTTGCCACTTTGGATTGCCTTATAGAAAAGATGGAGTTCGGGCTGGATTTTTTAAATGAAGATAATTTAAATATGAAGAAAAAGAAGTCAAGGCTCTTGTAGATGGGCCCAGTTAGGAGGCAAGAGTAGGTACAGTGTATCTGGGACATACCAAACAGAAGTCATGTGAGGAATCAGTGGGGAAAAAGGCTGGGAAGGTGGGATAAGGCCAAGCCATTGAGGACCTCGAATGCCAGCCTGCAGTTATTTCTTGTTCAGGCTTGCCCCTCACTGAACAGATGTTCAGCACTTGACCTCTGCTTCCAGGAAGTGCTTTAGGACAGAGGATGCAGCAGTGAACAAAGCCAGCCAGACCCTGGAGTTCATGGACCTTATGTTCTAGTGAGGGAGGCAATAGCAAGACACACAGGAAAAAAAAAACAAACAAAAAGCCTGTGAAGACCATTTCAGCTCATTAATAAATGGGGGAGTTAAGAAACAAGTAGGTTAACGTAATAGACTGACCCGAAGACCATTTTCGTTTGCTTAGGCAGGGGAAGCCTGAATTGACACAAGAAGGCGGGAGAGAATAGAGCCTTCGGAGATCAAGGCAAGAGCATTTCTATGCAAAAGAACTGAGGTAGGGAAGCTTAGCTTCCTGCTACAGGTAGCAGGAAACCAGGGAAAGTTCCAGCTGGGTAGGGTTAGGTGATGGGAGCCATGGTAAGTTGGTATGTTGGAAAAGGAATCTTCCATCAGCATGCAGGCTTGATTGGAAGAGGAGAGCTTGGAGGCTGGTACGGTGTTGGTTCCTTCAACAGTTATTAATTTTCACTGAGATCTAGTTGTGTGGCATTTACTTGCTGGGTGCTGGGGATTCAGAGAATGAGAGACATATGCCTTGCACTTGGGGAGACAGAGGATAAGTGAGTAAAAATTCCATAATTATCATTAAATAGACATTTCGCTAAGTGCCTGTTGCGTACCAGGCACTGTGAAATGGGCTGGTGATAAAGTCATACCTAAGATTTGAGTGCCTCTCTTAAGGCTCTTTGAAAACCGTCCGCAGGTTGCCGTGTGAGAGCAGAGGAAGGGCACAGACCAGGTGGGGACCTGGAGTTCAGAAGTTTCAGAAAGAGGGTGATTTTTGAACTAGGGCTAGTGGGATTCGTGGAGGTACTGGGCAGGGAAACCAAGAGAAGGGTGCTTCTGGAAGAAAAAAGCACACGTGCAAGGACAGATAGGGCAGTGAGGGCAGCTTGGAGGAGAGCTGCGAGTGCGGCAGGGAGACAGGGCATCTGAATTTTGGAACTGAGACTGGCAGAGGGGCTACAGGTGGGGTCAGAGACGAAGATGGATAGGTCAGAGTGTGAGCAACTGTACCCCATATTAAGGAGCTTGGATTTTTCTCTTAAAACTGGCAGAGGGTGATTACAGGAATATGAGCAGGAAAACGATAGAAACAGACTTGCATTTTATAAATTCCTGTGTGTTTCTGAGACACAAATCAAGAAGTGAGATTATGGAGAGAAGGCACAGCTAACATTGCTCTGGCCTCCGTTTGGCCCTCTGGTTAGCACATCTCCAGTTAAAACAAATGCATATTAGTACTTTTTAATTTCTTCTGTACCTTCCAATTTTTTTTTTTAAGTACGGTCTTAAAGAACTAACTTCTTCCCGCTGGGCAACCGTAAAGATTTAGGTAGGACGACACCTCACTGTCAAACCTTGCTACCCACCATCGTGCAGAAGCTCATTCAGTCTCTTGTCTCTATCCGTAAATCTGGAGTGTCTGTGCAGAGATTTTTACTTTTTTATTTTTATATACCTCTTAATAGATTGTGTGACAAATTATCAAAAGACAAATGGAGATCATTAAAATGAATTTAACTAAAAATAACTTTTAAATCCTTTATATGTCTTGAAGTAGCAGAACAGGTATTGTGCCAATTTTTATTTCAAAAATGAACTTACGAAGATGTTTTCATTTGTGGTTGCTTTCTAAAACAAGTTATTGGTTAGTTCATAAATTTGAGCTAGAAAAAAAGTGTGCCTGTCTTTGGTACACACCCTCAACTTTCTCTAAATCTTTTCTTAGGGAAGTTTCCATTTTTCTCTTTAACAGTTTATTGGTTGCCTCGGTCTTAACCACAGAGGTTGGCAGTGTTGTATTAAGTATTTTGCTATGCCCTTGTTCTCTAAATACAGTATTTACTTTGGCTTACCAACGCTTTTCCAAGGAATTGTCAAGAAGCATTCATCTGAACTTTTCATAGTATTGATTTATTTTTTAGTTGCTCCTATTAAAAGAAAAAAAAAAGCAATTCAGCAAAATCTATTCTTGTTTCACCTATGATCTGGTAAGTTTGATTTACTTTACAAAACAAAAAATAAAGCAATTCTCTTTGCACTTATTAATAAAATCATTGCAACACATTTATACATAACAGTTTGATTTTCAGTGGAGCTACCATATCAGTTAACAACAAAGATAAAACCAAGAAAGAACCTTTGGTATTGAAATGTCCAGAATGATGAAGTGTCCTATGATTTTTCAACAACAGGTTTGATTTCTAGGGCTTTGAGAAGTGATTTTGGCTAACAGTGTGTTCTTGATAACTTGGAATTATTAGAGTTTAGACCTTGTTCAGTATTTTTTCCCAGGTTGGCTGACTTTGATCTTTTTTCTTCTTAGTTTCACATCGTAAACATAGTCCCATTGCTTCTTGAGATGTAATAGAAATATGAATTTTTATCAGCAAGTGTTGATTGTTTTTCTCCTCTTCAGATAGTGGCAGTAGAAATAAAAGCATAAAGCGGTAACACATTTTAAAATGAGCATTCAAAGAGGAGCTCAATATCATATATTGCTTACTGGCTGAGTTCTATCTTGGAACATTATTTATTTACATGAATAACTTTTTTCTGTATTTCTGTAATTGTCTAAAATTGGCATTGAGGATGTAATCATATAAACAATCATTCTTCTAGTCTTCATAGAATCTTTCTCTCATAATTAAAATGGCTTCATGAGAAAAGCTTGGGAATAACTATCTCTTGATTTTGTTAGAGCTCAGTGGAGCTATTTTATACTGGATTCGCAGGCAAGGACAGAAGTGCTTAGTGACAGGTTCACTTCATTCAGAAAAGGCATTTAGCTAATCCATTTATATCGTCTAAATCTGACATCAGCAATTTCTAAAATATTGTCAAGAATTCTTTTTTGTAATCCAGCTGTTGGCATTACCGAAACTCACAGTAGACTGAAAGGCATAACTCCTAATCTGACATGCTGACTTTAAAAGAGTAAAGGCCTGTCCTTCTCCGCCGTGTAAGTACAGTGCACAAGTTTGGTGGGTTAGAGGCACGCAAAGAAGTGAGGATATTGTTGGACAGATGCATCCCTTAGGCAAGGCTAGAACATTCCAGTCCCTCTCCCTACACATGATAATCTTATCTTGCTTCTTTTAAAAATATTGAGGAAAATATTTGTTTTGTCATTTACACAAGAACTAAACTATAGGTGTTAACTTGGTTAGTAAACAGGCCACTTAAAAATTTTCCTGGAAGGGAAAGTTACACATCCATCCTAAAAAAGTAAAAGGAAAAGATCTGTATGTAAAGTTTAAGATGTTACAATAATTTGAAGCTTCAAGGATAGCTATATTACTATCTATTTCAACATGTGAAATAGATAAATGATTATTTTTTCATGTTACTGGCACTATATTATTACTTTCAGAATTTAATTTTAGAACTTAAAGAAGAGGATTAATATTTTTAGTCTTTTAGATGTTAAACAATATTTATTGTAATGTTTTATCTGAAAGGTTATGCATTTCCTTAAATGTGTGATTTTCTTAAAGGCCAAAGGAAAATTTCTAGTTTTGTTCTATAAAATCAGAGTGAAGACTCAAGAAAAGCTGTATGTTGTATGATTCCATTTATATGAAATGTCCAGAAAAGGCAAATTTATAGAAACAGAAAGTAGAGTTGTGATTGTCAGGGGGTGGGGAGCCAGGAAGGGACTGTATATGTACAGGAGATTAACTGTACATGCCTGGAGGGACCTTATTTAGGGGAATGAAAATATTCTAAACTGATTTATCGTGATAGTTGCACCACTTGGTAAAGTTACTAAAAATCACTGAACTGTGTACCTGAAAATGTGGATTTTATGATATGTAAAATACACCTCCATAACACTGTTTAAAAAAATACAAATACAAAAAAAGTTGGAGTAAGGAGAAGTGGATATGCTTTACCAAGAAAGTCACTTGAGTGCAAATTGCTGAGATACCACTATTGTTATAAGTAAATGCTCTCTGCAGAGAATTGTGTTTGCTACATTTTAAGAGAATTTGTTCCTTTGTACTTTTCATTGACTATGACAGCATGGTGGCAGGAATAAAGGTCAGGTCCTCTTGAAATGCAATTCATAAGGAGAGAAAGGTAGAGAGGGAAAAAGCTCTTTGCTTTTTCATCCCTGGAATGATTCCAGGTTGTGGTTTACTGTGCTATAATCAAAAGTTATTGAAGTGATCAGTATTTCAGGGAGACATAGAAACAGAAAGGAAAAGCTCCAACATCTTGGGAGTTCCACAAAGAAAATCATAGGTCCATTGTTCATAAAGCAGAAAAGTTACCCAGTATACTTCTGTCAACAGAAGTTCCTGGTCTCCTTTCCTGTAGGTGAGTGTCCTATAGACACATTGGCAATGAAAATAAGTTTTGTACTTGGCTCTTACATAAAGAGATAAAGCAAATAAGAGTGATTAAAATGCTTTCATTTTCTGTAACAGGAATAAATAAATAGCTACCACTATGCCAATCATTTACCTAAAATAATATGAAGAATATAGAATTAAAATATATTTGCTTATGTTACAGAGGTGTTCTTAATTTGATAGATAAATGAGGGAAACTACAATAAATCTCTTTTCAATGTGTTTTAAAAACAATTGTTCCCTGGGATAGCATATTCTGCCTGAAAGCATTGTTGTATTCTGAAAGTTTTGTCTATTTGTTCCATTTTTCAATACTTTTGAATTACATGAGGAATACATTCTTCTTAGAAAAATTTCAAATACCACTGATAAGACTAAAGTTCCCCTTGATTCTCTTGCTCTACAATTCAAATTCCCTCCCCTCTCCTCCAGGAGATAACTGTTATTATGGGTTTAATTATATATTCTTCCAGACTTCTTTCAGTGTATTTACACAGGAGTGTAGTTTGCATACTTCTCCACTTTTTAGGAAACAATTTTCATGATACTGAATGTATTGTGACGCTTCACGTGTTCCTGAAATTTTCCAGTTTCCTGTATCATTTCCCCCTACTGTGTCGTTTCCTTCCCTTTCCTTCGCACCTTGGTATACAGTGGTCTCCAAGTCTCCTTCCTTGACTGCCTACTCCCTCCTCTGTCTGTTGTCTCTTCCACAGCTAATCTAGTCACAGAATGATAATATGCAAATCAGTATCTTGGACCTGAACTCAGTTCTAAGTTTCCAGGGTCTGCAGCCATCTCTACTTCAGCCTTTACCATAAACTCACTGTGCCCAAACAGAACTCATGTTCTCATCTTTCCCTCCAACTTTGCTATGTGTTGCATTCTCTCAACCACTAGACTCAAACCTTTTATATAATAAGTCACCAAATCTTGTCAGTATTTCCTTTTCAGTATCTCCGACATCCTTTTCCCCATTTTCTCCCCCGTGATCTCAACTGTAATTTAGACCTCCATCACCTTGTGGTTAGATAATTACTACATCTTCTGCACTCCTCTAACCTACTGGATTTATTTTCTTCATACAAGTTGGTCCTATGCCTCTGTTTTCAACTCCTAACTCTATACAGTGACTTCTGGATCTATATCTCCCATTCAGAATCCTGCATTGTATGTCACTCTTAACTAGCAGACGTGTCAACCTTATCCATAAGAAACCACAGACCCTTCCCTTGCCCCCTACCCCATCCATAGCCAGCCAACCCCAGAATGCTCTTTGACAGTCTCACTGTCTATATTTGCCTCATTACTACCCTACTCCTTACCACCTCTGCAAATGCAAATGCAAATGCAGATCATACTCCTTCTCAGAACTATTTAGTGGCTTACATGTGCCCAGCCTACAAGAAAATCCTTTCTCTGTTCTCCACCTGTCTTTCCAGCCCCTTCTCCCTCCTCTACGGCTGCCTTTTTCTCATACTTACAGCCACCATATAACCCATACTTTCCATGACTATCTTGGTTTCACATGTATCCTCTTCAAGGTTAAATCATGTGTCAGACTTTGTCTTGATATTTGCTTAAAAAATTTTACAGCAAGATGACAGAATAGGAGGTCCCCCGCCCATATTCCCCCCACAGCAACAATAACTTGGCAGCCATCCATAGACAAAAGTGCCTTTGTAGGAGCTTTGGGATCCAAGTAAGAGGTTGCAAAACTCCAGCATAGTCCAAGACTAAGGAAGGTCATTTTGAGAAAACCTACCCTCACCCAGGTGGCAGGCTCACAAACCATGGTTCCATGATGGTGGCTACAGGCCTGGGAAAAGGCCCATTCCCCTGTGGACTCAGCTGTAGCCCCCTTCGGCCTTGGTTCCACCACCAGTACCACACAAGGGACCAGGGAGGAAACACGCCCACCCACGCCTTGGGTAACAGGTCCATGACCTCAGTCCCAACTGTAGACCTGAAGCAGCCCGTGACCTGGCTCCAGCCACTCTCAGCCTTAATCTGGAAATAATCCCTCCCACCCAGGCATCCGGCAAGAGAGACACTTGTCCATTTCCCCAAAGGCAGGCCTGCCAACCTCGGTCTGATGGAGGATTCTGAAGTAGCACCGCGACTCGCCCCGGCTCCCACCAGCTGTGCTCCAAGACGAGTCCTGCCCACCCAGGACCTGGCAGCAGACATGCTTCTCCAAGCTCCCAGAGGCAGACTGTTGAGCTTGGTCCGACTGTGCATTCTGAAGCAGCACTATGACCTAGCTAGCACCAGCCCCGCTCAGCCATGGGCCAGGGGCAGTCCTACCCACCTAGGAACCTGGCAAGAGGCTCATCCATCCATATACCCAGAGGCAGGGATACAGACCTCAGGCTTGGTTGTGGACCCCGAAGCAGTCCCATAACTCAGTTCCAGCCTTTCTCAGCAATGGTCAGGGGCAGTCCTGCCCACCCAGGACCTGGCAGGAACCCTCCCATAGACCTGGCAGGAGCCACACATCTGGTAACAGGCCACTGTCTGAGGACCCTAAGGCAGACCCTTGTCCCAGTGCCAGCTCTATTAACCAAGGTCCTGGAGGCAGTTGCATCATCCCAGGGAGCAGATAGGACCCACACCTGCCTAAGTCCACCAACCACAGACCCAGCAGCAGCCCTATGACATGGCTTTAATCCTGCTTAACTGGGATCCCAGAGGCAATTCCATCAGCTCAGGGACCTAAAAGAAGAATGTCTTTTCCTGCCAAAACCAGTCTGTAAAGACCAGAAGAAGTGTTTGCGCCTTCAAATGCGCAGATACCAGTGCAAGGCTACACATATCACAAAGAATCAGGCAAACGTGACACCACAAAAGGAAGCTAGTAAAGCTCCAATAGCCAAACCAAATAAATGGAGATAGACACATTTCCTGAAAAGCAATTTTTTAAATCATGTTTTAAAAGCTCATCAAGGGACTTCCCTGGTGGTGCAGTGGTTAAGAATCCGCCTGCCAATGCAGGGGACATGGGTTCGAGCCCTGGTCTGGGAAGATCCCACATGCCGCAGAGCAACTAAGCCCATGCGCCACAACTACTGAACCTGCGCTCTAGAGCCCGCAAGACACAACTACTGAGCCCGCATGCCACAACTACTGAAGCCCACGTGCTTAGAGCCCATGCTCAGCAACAGGAGAAGCCACCGCAATGAGAAGCCTGTGCACTGCAATGAAGAGTGGCCCTGCTCACCTCAACTAGAGAGGGCCCGTGTGCAGCAACAAAGACCCAATGCAGCCAAAAATAAATAAATTAAAAAAAAAAAAAGCTCATCAAGATGCAAGAGAATGTAGATAGCTAAATAAAATCAGGAAAACAGTACATAACAGATCAAGACATATAATAGAGAAATAGAAACCATAAACGCAATCAAACAGAAATCCTGGAGCTGAAGAATACAATGACAGAACTGAAAATTCAATAGAGACCTTCAACAGTGCAGAGTTGATCATGAAGAAGAAAAAATCAGCCAACTTGAAGACAGGAACAAAAAAAAAAATGAAAAAGAGTGACAAAATCGTGCAAGACCTAGAGGACACCATTAAGCAAATGAATGTACACAACTTAGAAGTTCAAGCAGGAGAGAGAGAGAGAAAGGAGAAGAAAACTTATTTAAAAAGTAATGGCTGAAAACTTCCTGAATCTTAAAAGGGATATGAACATCCAGGTGAAGCTCAAGGGACCCCAAGCAAGATTACTCTGAGACGTGTTATACAGATTGTCAAAAGTCAAAGACCAAGAGAGACTCCTGAAAGCAGCAAGAGAGAAAACAATTCACCACATACAAGGGAACCCTCATGAGGCTATAAGTGGATTTTTTGGCATGACCCTTGTAGGCCAGGAGGAAATGGGATGATATATTCAAAGTGTGAAAGAAAAAACTGCCAACCAGGAATACTATATCTGACAAAGCTGTCCTTCAGAAATGAAGGGAAGATGAATACATTCCCAGACAAACAAAAATTCAGGGAATTCATCGCCACAAGACCTGCCTTACAAGAAAGACCTAAGAGCATTATTCAAATTGAAAGAAAAGGAAGCTAAGTAACCACATGAAAACGTACTGCCCGGACTTCCCTGGTGGCGCAGTGGTTAAGAATCCGCCTGCCAATGCAGGGGACACAGGTTCAAGCCCTGGTCTGGGAAGATCCCACATGCCATGGAGCAACTAAGCCCGTGTGCCACAACTACTGAGCCTGCACTCTAGAGCCCACAAACCACAACTACTGAATCCTGCATGCCTAGAGCCTATGCTCCACAACAAGAGAAGCCACTGCAATGAGAAGCCCACGCACCACAATGAAGAGTAGCTCCCGCTCACTGCAACTAGAGAAAGCCCGCGCATGGCAACGAAAACCCAGTGCAGGCCCCAAAGTTAATTAATTAATTAATAATTTTAAAAAATACTACCCAAAGAGATCCACAGATTCAGTGTCATTCCTATCGAAATTCCAATGGCATTTTTCACAGATTAAAAAAAAAATTCTGAATTTTATATGGAACCACAAAAGACCCCAAATAGCGAAAGCAATCTTGAGAAAGAAAACAAAGCTGGAGGCATCATATTCCTGATTTCAAACTATGTTACAAAGGAATAGTAATCAAAACGGTATGCTATTGGTATGAAAACAGAGACATACCAATGGAGCAGAATAGACAACCTAGAAATAAACCTAAGCATATACAGTCAACTAATCTTTGATAAAGGTGCTAAGAATACACAGTGGAGAAAGGATAGGCTCTTCAATAAATGGTGTTAGGAAAACTGGATATCTACATGCAAAAGAATGAAACTGGACCCGTATCTTACACCACACTTGAAAATTAGCTCAAAATGGATAAAACACCTAAATGTAAAACCTGAAACTGTAGAAGTGCTAGAAGAAAACATTGGGGAAAAGCTCCTTGACGTTGGTTTTGGCAGTGATTTTTTTGATACAACTCTAAAAGCACAGGCAACAAAAACAAAAATCAACAGGTGGGACTACATCAAACTAAAAAAACTTCTGCAAGGAAGGTTTCTGCAAGGAAACCACCAACAAAATGAAAAGGCGAACTATGGAATGGCAGAAAATATCAATATTTCAATCTATATACCTGAGAAAGGGTTAATATCCAAAATATATAAGGAACTCATATAACTCAATAGCAAAAAGAAAAAAAAATCCAGTTAACCCAATTAAACTGGGCAAAGGACTTGAATAGACGTTTTTTCAAAGAAGACATAGGAATGGTCAGCAGGTATATGAAAAAGTGCTCCGCATCACTAATCATCAAGGAAATGTAAAATAGAACCACAGTGAGCTATTGCCTCACACCTGTTAGGATGACTGTCATCAAGAAGACAAGAGATAGTAAGCATTGATGAGGATGTGGAAGAAAGGGAACCCTTGTGTGTTGTTCGTAGGTATGTAAGTTGGTATAGCCACATGGAAAAGAGTGTGGTGCTTCCTCAAAAAAATTAAAAATAGAATTAACATGTAATCTAGCAATCCCACTTCTGGGTATGTATCTGAAGGAAATGAAATTGGTATCTCAAAGAGATATCTGCACTCCCATGTTCATTGTAGCATTATTTATAATAGCCAATATATGGAACCACCTAAGTGTCTGTCAGTGGATGAATAGATAAAGTCAACATGGTATAAATAATATGCCATTGTGTGTGTGTGTATATACATTGCTTGTATATTTCTTGTGTGTGTGTGTGTATATATATATATATATATATGTATACACACATACACACACACAGACAAGGGAAATTCTGCCACTTGCGACAACTTGGATGAACCTGACAGACGTTATGCTAAGTGAAATAAGTGAAATAAGAGAGAGCAAGACAAATACTGTATGATCTCACTTATATGTGGAATCTAAAAAGGTTGAACTCATAAAAACAGAGTAGAACAGTGGTTGCCAGGGACTTGAGGTGTTGGGGAAAAGGAGAGATGTTGGTCAAGGGTAAAAATATTCAGTTATAAGATGAGTAAGTTCTGGGGATCTAATGTTTTGCTTGATGACTGTAATTAACAATACTGTGTTGTATACTTGAAATTTGCTAAGACAGTCAGCCTTAATTGGTCTCACCAGAAAAACAAAATTGTAGCTGTGAGGTGACGGATGTGTTAATTTGCCTGATTGTGGTAATCATTTTACAATGTATACACATATCAAATCATCACATTTTATACCTTAAATATATGCAATTTGTATTTGTCAATTATATCTCAGTAATGCTAGAAAAAATTAAATAACCCTACGTGTAACATTTTTGTCTACATCACAGTTTTGTCAGGTGACTCTGTGAAAGGATTTTCAGATCTGAAAAGTAATCTTGGATGAAGAAACTATGATTCTGAAAAGGTTATTCATTTCACAGATATTTATTGAGTTAGGTGAATTATCTAAGATTGCATAGTTGGCAGGCTGAGATTAACATATGTCTTCTGATTATTTTACAATTATTTCCTGCCTGTCTTCTACCTTGATTTACGTCACCCTTTCATGTCTTTATACTTCTCTCTTCAACCTGATTGTGACTTCCTGAACTAGAGGGACTGCATCTTATGTGTTTTTTTTTTGCATCCATGACAGTACCTGGTAGGTATATACTTAGCTGCTCCTGCCATAGTCGTTATTCTTGTAATATTATTACACGTGCTCAATTTGAATTTAAATTCTACTCTCGTCCTCTTAGCTGACTTAAACCTCTCTGACGTTGAGGTCTGATTCTAAAACGGTAGAATTTTATGTGTTAATTCTGTTTCTTGTGGTCCTTGGAAAGTGTTCCTTGGCTATTTTGCACTGGCCACCCTTGAAAATGCCACAGAATTCCAGGCAGCTGTGCCCTCTCATCATCCCCACTTAATCTCTGTGCCGTCTCCCCACGGGGGCTCTGGCCCTGATGTTGCATTTCTATCAGTAATGTGCTGCTTATTTATGTAGGAGACGTTCATTGTTTTATGAGGCTCATAACATCTCTGTGCAACTCTCTGCCCTTGTAGCAGAAATCGTGTCTTGTGATGTTTGCCAAATGACACTTCATATTTTAGTCACATTACAACAGTAGACGTCCTAAGATTCAGACTTCCAATGATATTAATAATGAATCAATATTCAACAATATTAACTGTACCCATTGTCTTTCAAGATAGCTAATCTGTTAACTCTGGCAATCAACTATGACTTTCTTCATTTCTGAAGTCAAGCCAGCAACAGAAAGCAGCCATAATTATCCTGTGTTTGTACTTCACGAAGGGCACGCCAGTTACTTCCTGAACACCTGTTTGTTCCCCATAGTGTCCCACTCTCTGCTACTTGGAAAAAGTTTCAGAATTTTTAACTGACTAGTGAAGCTGAAATGAAATTAGGATTCTTAGCTGCAAGATTCATAACCATATCATGTACAGTATAATTTGAAAGATTACCAAATATAAATGTGCTGCTGACTCTTCAAGGTTTCCTCCAATAAGTCCCACATGAGGAAAGGAAAGTTTAAAACCACCTTGTGAAAAGCATAGTGGTAAGTCTCACCACACAGTTCACCTACAGAGCTACTATTTTCTGAGGTATTTACGCTCCCTGGCCTTCGTAACAAAGATGAATAGAAACGTAGGTTTGAAAAAGTCCCCAGGGTCCCAGGCTGGGTTAGAAAAAATATCTAATTCCATTTCTACAGATAGTTTTCTAATCTATTCTTAACCACCACTAGCTCACATGATAAATATTCCAGGGTCATCTTAGATAAACTATTTCATATATGTTGAATAACTATTAAACATATTTTCTAGTGTTTAATTTCAATCTCCCTTTATTCCTATAATTTTTTTTATTCCTATAATTTAAAATGAAAGTCTCTGAGATTTCTCCAATTATTTTGATTATTAAAAAACAATTTACCTATTCACCAAAGTCTGCCACTCAATACAATTGCTCTCTTCAAATTTTGGCATTTCACTGGAATGCAAATTTCAATTTAAAATTTTTTTCTAAACTCCATTTATAGTATGAGCAGTTGGTAAGGGAAGGTAAGTAATGGTAAAGAAATTTATTATCATGTTTGCAGATCTTTTTTTTTTTACACAAATTTAAGGAGTTATTTTTTATTATTAACTTGGAAGTATTTTTGATACCAGTTTTTTTTTTTAATATTGACTTATTTGGTTGCACCAGGTCTTAGTAGCGGCAGGCAGGCTCCTTAGTTGTGGCTCACCAGCTCCTTAGTTGCAGCACATGGGATCCTTAGTTGTGGCATGCAAACTCTTAGTCGCAGCATGCATCTGGGATCTAGTTCCCTGACCAGGGATCGAACCCGGGCCCGCTGCATTGGGAGCGCAGAGTCTTATACACTGCGCCACCAGGGAAGTCCCTGCAGATCATTTCTAGTAACATGTAAATCACCAGAGTATATCTGGACTGCTGTGGTCTTAACTGAATTTATTTTAGTAATTCAAAGTCAACAGATTCTTATTGGGCACATTCTTTGTACTGCATATTTTGCACTGGGCCCTGAGAAGTCAAAGAGAACTAAGGCACCGTCTCTAATCTTTAGGGGTCTCCTAGTCCATTAAGTGAGGCAAACTTATACATGGTTAACAATGATAAAAAATGCAGAAGGTTTTATTTTTTATTTATTTTTTTATTTTTTTTGTCACTGTAACTTTTTTTTTAACATCTTTATTGGAGTATAATTGCTTTACAATGGTGTGTTAGTTTCTGCTTTATAACAAAGTGAATCAGTTATACATATACATAAGTTCCCATATCTCTTCCCTCTTGCGTCTCCCTCCCTCCCACCCTCCCTATCCCACCCCTCTAGGTGGTCACAAAGCACCGAGCTGATCTCCCTGTGCTATGCGGCTGCTTCCCACTGGCTATCTATTTTACATTAGGTAGTGTATATATGTCCATGCCACTCTCTCACTTTGTCCCAGCTTACCCTTCCCCCTCCCCATATCCTCAAGTCCATTCTCTAGTAGGTCTGTATCTTTATTCCCTTCTTGCCCCTAGGTTCTTCACGACCTTTTTTTTTTTTTCTTAGATTCCATATATATGTGTTAGTGTATGGTATTTGTTTTTCTCTTTCTGACTTACTTCACTCTGTATGACAGACTCTAGGTCCATCCAACTCACTAGAAATAACTCAATTTTGTTTCTTTTTATGGCGGAGTAATATTCCATGGTATATATCTGCCACTTCTTCTTTATCCATTCACCTGTTGATGGACACTTAAGGTTGCTTCCATGTCCTGGCTATTGTAAATAGAGCTGCAATGAACATTGTGGTACATGACTCTTTTTGAATTATGGTTTTCTCAGGGTATATGCCCAGTAGTGGGATTGCTGGGTGGTATGGTAGTTCTATTTTTAGTTTTTTAAGGAACCTCCAAACTGTTCTCCATAGTGGCTGTATCAATTTACATTCCCACCAACAGTGCAAGAGGGTTCCCTTTTCTCCACACCCTCTCCAGCATTTATTGTTGGTAGATTTTTTGATGATGTCCATTCTGACTGGTGTGAGATGATATCTCATTGTAGTTTTGATTTGCATTTCTCTAATGATTACTGATGTTGAGCATTCTTTCATGTGTTTGTTGGCAATCTGTATATCTTCATTGGAGAAGTGTCTATTTAGGTCTTCTGCCCATTTTTAGATTGGGTTGTTTGTTTTTTTGATATTGAGCTTCATGAGCTGCTTGTAAATTTTGGAGATGAATCCTTTGTCAGTTGCTTCATTTGCAAATATTTTCTCCCATTCTGAGGGTTGTCTTTTCGTCTTGTTTATGGTTTCCTTTGCTGTGCAAAAGCTTTTAAGTTTCATTAGGTCCCATTTGTTTTTGTTTGTTTTTATTTCCATTTCTCAGGAGGTGGGTCAAAAAGGATTTTGCTGTGATTTATGTCATAGAGTGTTCTGCCTATGTTTTCCTCTAAGAGTTTGATAGTGTCTGGCCTTACATTTAGGTCTTTAATCCATTTTGAGTTTATTTTTGTATATGGTGTTAGGGAGTGTTCTAATTTTTTTACATGTAGCTGTCCAGTTTTCCCAGCACCACTTATTGAAGAGGCTGTCTTTTCTCCACTGTATATTCTTGCCTCCTTTATCAAAGATAAGGTGACCATATGTGCGTGGGTTTATCTCTGGGCTTTCTCTCCTGTCCCATTGATCTATATTTCTGTTTTTGTGCCAGTACCATACTGTCTTGATTACTGTAGCTTTGTAGTATAGTCTGAAGTCAGGGAGCCTGATTCCTCCAGCTCCATTTTTCTTCCTCAAGAGTGCTTTGGCTAGTCGGAGTCTTCTGCGTTTCCATACAAATTGTGAAATTTTTTGTTCTACTTCTGTGAAAAATTCCAGTGGTAGTTTAATAGGGATTGCATTGAATCTGTAGATTGCTTTGGGTAGTAGAGTCGTTTTCACAATGTTGATTCTTCCAATCCAAGAACATGGTATAACTCTCCATCTATTTGTATCATCTTTAATTTCTTTCATCAGTGTCTTATAATTTTCTGCATACAGGTCTTTTGTCTCCATAGGTAGGTTTATTCCTAGGAATTTTATTCTTTTTGTTGCAATGGTAAATGGGAGTGTTTTCTTAATTTCACTTTCAGATTTTTCATCATTAGTGTATAGGAATGCTAGAGATTTCTGTGCATTAATTTTTTATCCTGCTACTTTACCAAATTCATTGATTAGCTCTAGTAGTTTTCTGGTAGCATCTTTAGGGTTCTCTATGTATAGTATCATGTCATCTGCAAACAGTGACAGCTTTACTTCTTCTTTTCTGATTTGGATTCCTTTTATTTCTTTTTCTCTGATTGCTGTGGCTAAAACTTCCAAAACTATGCTGAATAATAGTGGTGAGAGTGGGCAAACTTGTCTTGTTCCTGATCTTAGTGGAAATGGTTTCAGTTTTTCACCATTGAGGACAATGTTGGCTGTGGGTTTGTCATATATGGCCTTTATTATGTTGAGGAAATTTCCCTCTATGCCTACTTTCTGGAGAGTTTTTATCATAAATGGGTGTTGAATTTTGTCGAAAGCTTTTTCTGCATCTATTGAGATGATCATATGGTTTTTATCCTTCAGTTTGTTAATGTGGTTTATCACATTGATTGATTTGCATATACTGAAGAATCCTTGCATTCCTGGGATAAACCCCACTTGATCATGGTGTATGATCCTTTTAATGTGCTGTTGGATTCTGTTTGCTAGTATTTTGTTGAGGATTTTTGCATCTATGTTCATCAGTGATATTGACCTGTAGTTTTCTTTCTTTGTGACATCTTTGTCTGGTTTTGGTATCAGGGTGATGGTGGCCTCGTACAATGAGTTTCAGAGTGTTCCTCCCTCTGCAATATTTTGGAAGAGTTTGAGAAGGATAGGTGTTAGCTCTTCTCTAAATGTTTGATAGAATTCACCTGTGAAGCCATCTGGTCCTGGGCTTTTGTTTGTTGGAAGATTTTTAATCACAGTTTCAATTTCAGTGCTTGTGATTGGTCTGTTCATATTTTCTATTTCTTCCTGGTTCAGTCTCAGAAGGTTGTGCATTTCTAAGCATTTGTCCATTTCTTCCAGGTTGTCCATTTTATTGGCATAGAGTTGCTTGTAGTAATCTCTCATGATCCTTTGTATTTCTGCAGTGTCAGTTGTTACTTCTCCTTTTTCATTTCTAATTCTATTGATTTGAGTCTTCTCCCTTTTTTTCTTGATGAGCCTGGCTAATGGTTTATCGATTTTGTTTATCTTCTCAAAGAACCAGCTTTTAGTTTTATTGATCTTTGCTATCATTTCCTTCATTTCTTTTTCATTTGTTTCTCATCTGATCTTTATGATTTCTTTCCTTCTGCTAACTTTGGGGTTTTTTTGTTCTTCTTTCTCTAACTGCTTTAGGTGTAAGGTTAGGTTTTTATTTGAGATGTTTCGTTTCTTGAGGTAGGATTGTATTGCTATAAACTTCCCGCTTAGAACTGCTCTTGCTGCATCCCATAGGTTTTGGGTCATTGTGTTTTCATTGTCATTTGTTTCTAGGTATTTTTTGATTTCCTCTTTGATTTCTTCATTGATCTCTTGGTTATTAAGTAGTGTATTGTTTAGCCTCCATGTGACTGTATATTTTACAGATTTTTTCCTGTAACTGATATCTAGTCTCATAGCGTTGTGGTCAGAAAAGATACTTGATACGATTTCAATTTTGTTATATTTACCAAGGCTTGATTTGTGACCCAAGATATGATCTATCCTGGAGAATGTTCATGAGCACTTGAGAAGAATGTGTATTCTGTTGTTTTTGGATAGAATGTCCTATAAATATCAATTACGTACATCTTGTTTAATGTGCCATTTAAAGCGTGTGTTTCCTTATTTAATCTCATTTTGGATGATCTGTCCATGGTGAAAGTGGGGTGTTAAAGTCCCTACTATGATTGTGTTACTGTCAATTTCTCCTTTTATGGCTGTTACTGTTTGCCTTACGTATTGAGGTGTTCCTATGTTGGGTGCATAAATATTTACAATTGTTATATCTTCTTCTTGGATCGATCCCTTGATCATTATATAGTGTCCTTCTTTGTCTCTTATTTAGTCTTTATTTTAAAGACCATTTTGTCTGATATGAGAATTGCTACTCCAGCTTTCTTTTGATTTCCATGTGCATGGAATATCTTTTTCCATCCCCTCACTTTCAGTCTGTATGTGTCCCTAGGTCTGAAGTGGGTCTCTTGTAGACAGCATATGTACGGGTCTTGTTTTTGTATCCATTCAGCCAGTTTATGTCTTTTGGTTGGAGCATTTAATCCATTTACATTTAAGGTAATTATTGATATGTATGTTCTATTACCATTTTCTTAATTGTTTTTGGTTTGTTATTGTAGGTCTTTTCCTTCTCTTATGTTTCCTGCCTAGAGAAGTTCCTTTAGCATTTGTTGTAAAGCTGGTTTGGTGGTGCTGAATTCTCTTAGCTTTTGCTTGTCTCTAAAGGTTTTAACGTCTCCACTGAATCTGAATGAGATCCTTGCTGGGTAAAATAATCTTGGTTGTAGATTTCATCACTCCCTTCTGGCTTGCAGAGTTTCTGCTGAAAGATCAGCTGTTAACCTTATGGGGATTCCCTTGTGTGTTATTTGTTGTTTTTCCCTTGCTGCTTTTAATATGTCTTCTTTGTATTTAATTTTTGATAGTTTGATTAATATGTGTCTTGTGTGTTTCTCCTTGGATTTATCCTTTATGGGACTCTCTGCCCTTCCTGGACTTGATTGACTATTTCCTTTCCCATATTAGGGAAGTTTTCAACTATAATCTCTTCAAATATTTTCTCAGTCCCTTTCTTTTTCTCTTCTTCTTCTGGGACCCCTATAGTTCAAATGTTGGTACATTTAATATTGAACCAGTGGTATCTGAGACTGGCCTCAATGCTTTTCATTCTTTTTTCTTTATTCTGCTCTGTGGTAGTTACTTCCACTGTTTTATCGTCCAGATCACTTATCCGTTCTTCTGCCTCAGTTATTCTGCTATTGATTCCTTCTAGAGAAATTTTAATTTCATTTATTTTGTTGTTCATCACTGTTTGTTTGCCCTTTAGTTCTTCTACGTCCTTGTTAAACATTTCTTGTATTTTCCCCATTCTGTTTCCAAGATTTTGAATCATCTTTACTCTCATTACTCTGAATTCTTTTTCAGGTAGGCTGCCTATTTCCTCTTCATTTGTTTGGTCTGGTGGGGTTTTACCTTGTTCCTTCATCTGCTGTGTGTTTCTCTGTCTTCTCATTTTGCTTGACTTACTGTGTTTGGGATCTCCTTTTTGCAAGCTGCAGGTTTGTAGTTTCCATTGTTTTTGTTGTCTGTGCCCAGTGGCTAAGGTTGGTTCAGTGGGTTGTGTAGGCTTCCTGGTGGAGGGGACTAATGCCTGTGTTCTTGTGGATGAGGCTGTATCTTGTCTTTCTGGTGGGCAGGTCTGCGTCCGGTGGTGTGTTTTGGGTTGTCTGTGACCTTATTATGATTTTAGGCAGCCTCTCTGCTAATGGGTGGGGTTGTGTTCCTGTCTTGCTAGTTGTTTGGCATAGGGTGTCCAGCACTGTAGCTTGCTGGTCGTTGAGTGAAGCTGGGTCTTAGAGTTGAGATGGAGATCTCTGGGAGATTTCCGCCATTTGATATTATGTGGAGCTGGGTGGTCTCTTGTGGACCAGTGTCCTGAACTTGGCTCTCCCACCTCAGAGGCACAGCCCTGATGCCTGGCTGGAGCACCAAGAGCCTTTCATCCACATGGCTCAGAATAAAAGAAAAAATAGAACAAAAGAAAGAAAGAAGATAAAATAAAATAAAGTAAAATAATATAAAATAAAGTTATTAAAATAAAAAATAAAAAATAATTATTAAGAAAAATATTTTTTAAAGTAAAAAAAAAAAAAGAATCCTAGGAAAAATGGTAAAAGCAAAGCTATACAGACAAAATTACACACAGAAGCATACACATACACACTCACAAAAAGAGAAGAAGGGAAAAAATATATATATATCGTTGCTCCCAAAGTCCACCTCCTCAATTTGGGATGATTGGTTGTCTGTTCAGGTATTCCACATATGCAGGGTACATCAAGTTGATTGTGGAGCTTTAATCCGCTGCTCCTGAGGCTGCCGGGAGAGATTTCCCTTTCTCTTCTTTGTTCGCACAGCTCCCGGGGTTCAGCTTTGGATTTGGACCTGCCTCTGCGTGTAGGTCGCCTGAGGGCGTCTGTTCCCCGCCCAGACAGGACGGGGTTAAAGGAGCAGCTGCTTCGGGGGCTCTGGCTCACTCAGGCGGGGGGAGGGAGCGGTACGGAGGAGGCGGGGCGAGCCTGCGGCGTCAGAGGCGTCGTGACGTTGCAGCAGCCCGAGGCGCGCCGTGCGTTCTCCCGGGGAAGCTGTCCCCGGATCACGGGAGCCTGGCCGTGGCGGGCTGCACCGGCTCCCGGGAGGGGCGGTGTGGAGAGTGACCTGTGCTCGCACACAGGGTTCTTGGTGGCGGCAGCAGCAGCCTTAGCGTCTCAGGCCCATCTCTGGGGTCCGTGCTGATGGCCGCGGCTCGCGCCTGTCTCTGGAGCTCGTTTAGGCGGCGCTCTGAATCCCCTCTCCTCGCGCACCAGGAAACAAAGAGGTAAGAAAAAGTCTCTTGCCTCTTCGGCAGGTCCAGACTTTTTCCCAGACTCCCTCCCGGCTAGCTGTGGCGCACTAGCCCCTTCAGGCTGTGTTCACGCCGCCAACCCCAGTCCTCTCCCTGCGATCCGACCGCAGCCCGAGCCTCAGCTCCCAGCCCCGCCCGCCCCGGCGGGGGAGCAGACAAGCCTCTCGGGCTGGTGAGTGCTGGTCGGCACCGATCCTCCGTGCGGGAATCTCTCCGCTGTGCCCTCCGCACCCCTGTGGCTGCGCTCTCCTCCGCGGCTCCGAAGCTTCCCCCTCCACCACCCGCAGTCTCCGCCCGCGAAGGGGCTCCTAGTGTGTGGACACCTTTCCTCCTTCACGGCTCCCTCCCACTGGTGCAGGTCCCGTCCCTATTCTTTTGTGTCTGTTTTTTCTTTTGCCCTCCCCAGGTACGTGGGGGGTTTCTTGCCTTTTGGGAGGTCTGAGGTCTTCTGCCAGCGTTCAGTAGGTGTTCTGTAGGTGCTGTTCCACGTGTAGATGTATTTCTGATGTATTTGTGGGGAGGAAGGTGATCTCCGCGTGTTACTCTTCCGCCATCTTGAAGCTCCTCCTGCAGAAGGTTTTAAAGTGACGTAATAGAAGTGCTGTAAAAGCAAAGAGGACTTCTCATTGAATAAATTTCAAGTCATTCAAGGCCTTTAAAAATCTGGCTCATCCTACATTCCTGACTTTCTCTTCCACAGTTCTTTATTGTATACCCAGGGTACATTGCAACGACATTATTCAAATATCCCAGTGGTTTCACATGTCTGTATCTTTGCTAACGTGTGCCCTTTATCTGGAGTGTCCTTGTTCCACTTTGTCCATGGTCAATTTTCATCTCCTCTGGGAAGCTTCCACTAACTCTTGCCATTTCATATAATTGGAATCACAGAATATGGATCCTTTTGGATCTACCTTCTTTCACTTAGTATCTGATTTGGAGGTTCATCCATATCATATCATATATCAGTATTTCATTCCTTTTCATGACTGAATAATGTCCCATTGTATGTATACACCACATTTTTTTATTCATCAGTTGATGGACATTTGGGTTGTTTTTACTTTTGGACTGTTACGAATAATGCTAGTATGAATATTTGTGTGCAAGTCTTTCTATGGACATGTTTTCAGTTCTCTTGGGTATACGCCTAAGGGTGGAATTTCTGGATCATAAGGTAACTCTATGTTTGACTTTTTGAAGAACTGATAAGCTGTTTCTCAAAGTGGCTGCTTCATTTTGCATTCCTACCAGCAATATATGATGTTTCCAGTTTCTCCACATCCTTACCAACACCTGTTATTGTCTTTTTTATTATAATCATCCTGCTGGGTGTAGAAGAATGGTATCTCATTGTGGTTTTGATTTGTATTTCCCTAATGAGTAATGATATTGAGCATCTTTTCATGTGTTTGTTAGTCATTTGTATATCTTCTTTGGAGAAATGTCCATTCAAATCCTTTGTCCATTTTCAAAAATTGGATTGTTTGTCATTTTACTGTTGAGTTGGAAGAGTTCTTTGTATGTTCTGGATACTAACCCTTATCAGATATATGATTTTCAAATATTTTCTCATTCTTTGGGTTGTCTTTTCACTTTTTTGATACTGTCATTTGAAGCACAAAAGTTTCTTATTTTTATTAAGTCCAATTAATCTGTTTTTTTCTTTTGTTTATGATTTTGATGTCCTATCTAAGAAACCATTGCCTAATCCAAGGTCATGAAGATTTACATCTATGTTTTCTTCTAACAGTTTTATAGTTTTGCCATTGTATTTAGGTATTTCATCCATTTTGAATTAATTTTTATATATGGTGTGAGGTACAGGTCTAACTTCATTCTTTTGCATGTGGATATTCATTTGTCCCAGCACCATTTGCTGAAAAGATTATTCCTTTCCCATTAAACTGTCTTTTTGGTTTCCTTGTCAGACATCTGAGTCTGATGTTAGAATAACAAAAACAAAGCTAAACCTACTAGCTCTTTTCTTCTCTCACCACCGTTGTTTTCTAAAAACATGAACTTCAGTTTAGTAGAGAAATAGGCATGGCTTAGATTTCTAAAATATTACAGCACAATCCAAAGATTTTATCCTATTTCACACAGTGACCAGGAAAGCCTATTAGCCTCCTACCTCCCAAATCTACCAGTGTATCCATACCTGTACCCTTACACTCTGCCTTCTCTCCTGTCTCAATGGATGAACCAAATTTGCACCTCTCTGGGGTCAACCCTTGTGCTGGTACTCTGAACCCCATTCTCTCTCACTCACTCAAGGACTAAGTTAAAATAATCACTTCCTTCCCCTATGACATCAATTTTGCCCTTCCAGTTTCTTCCCATCAGCATAGAAACATTTTATAATAGCTCTCAATATTTTTTAATCCTCCCTAGAAACAATATCCCTCTTCTCTTTTAGAGCTCTGGTAAAGGATTATATGTACTTGCTGTCTTTATAGGCTTTCTTCCCATTCTTTCTTCACCTGACACACCACTGAAATTGTTCTTGTCAAGGACAGCAGCAGTCTCCATCTTGCCAAATCCAAAGGTCAGTCTCCTGTTCTCATCTTACTCTTATCTCTCAGCAGGACTTGACCCAACTAATGACTCTGTTTTGAAGCACTTTCTTCACTTGGCTTCTGTAATACTACACTCTCCTGGTTTTCCTCTTGTCTTATTGGACACCCTTTATTAGTCCTATTTGCAAAATCTGTCTTCTTTTCCAAGACCTCTCAAAGTTAGAGCACCACAAGGCTCAGTCCTATGACCTCATCTCAAGCCGTGCTCATCTTGCGTGCTTTCATCCAGGTCCACAGTTTTGAATACCATCTTTATTCCTATGACCTCCAAAATTATACCTCCAGCTCCAGCCTCTCTGTTATATTAGAAATTATTATATCCAATTGGTAGGACAAGCTACTTAACTTTGGGGTGCCCCCCAGTGCAAAGTGAAAATGTGGAGCCCTCTGTTAAAAATCACTGAGAATGTCAAGATGACAACAGCAGAGCATTAAACCAAATATGGGGCTTTCTGAGTGTGGGCCCTGTGAAACTGCATATTTCATATACCTATGAGGCCAGCCCTGCCTATTGGCTACCTGACAAGTATACTTGGATATTTAATGAGCATATCACACTCAATCTATATAAAACAAAACTCCGAATTTACAATTCTGCCTAAAAAAAGACAATCCCATTTCTACTCAGGTTTTCCCCCATCTCAATAATTTGCACCATTCACCCAGTTACTCGGGCCAAAAATCTGTGATTCCTCCAGTTTTCTCAGCCAATCCATAAGCAAGTCCTATTGGCTCTGCCTTCAAAATATATGCTCAAACATCTGGAATCTAAATTTCCACCGTCTCAAATCATCATCTCACAGATAATTTTTCATTACAAAGAGGAAAGGTTCTTTTACAATTTAGAAATCTCACAGTCACTACTTGAACCAAATGATTAAACTTATCATCGTGGATAAAAAATGATAAGATAAGCATAAAAGTATTTTTGAGGATTAGAAATGTCACAGAAATATATTACTGATTATTAAATGAAAATTAATGTTATAAAACAGTATGTTGTAACAGTATGTTATACTGCATAGTCCTATATTTTTTATTGTGGTAAAATATACATAAAATTTACCATTGCAGCCATTTTTAAGTATATGGTTCAGTGGCATTAAGTACCTTCACCTTGTCCCATCTTTATACATAACTATATATATTATATATAAATAGAGAAAAATGGAAGAACATAGAAATGTATTAAATACCGGTTATGTAAGTGACGGGATTGTGCTTGACTTTTACATTCTTTTTCTCTGTATTTTCTAAATTTTCTGTGTGAGCATAGATTGCATAGTTTGCAGTAAGAAAAATGTTTTTTTCTGTCTTTTAATTAAAAGATGACATATGTTTCAAGGAAGACATAGTAATTGTCAGATTTTAGAGAAATCATATAGAGTGACAACTGAACTGCTTTTGGACTTGACAATTATGGTTTCACTCATTCAAGAGCATAAAATCCCCTGAGTAGGGGAATCGGAAAGGGCAGCATATGAGTAGCCCAGAAAGGCTGAGTTTGTTTGTTTGTTTTAATTTGTTTAATTTATTTATTTTTGGCTGCATTGGGTCTTCATTGCTGTGTGCGGGCTTTCTCTAGTTGCGGTGAGCGGAGGCTACTCTTCGTTGTGGTGCGTGGGCTTCTCATCACGGTGGCTTCTCTTCTTGCAGAGCATGGGCTCTAGGCGCGCAAGCTTCAGTAGTTGTAGCACACGGGCTCAGTAGTTGTGGCTCGCGGGCTTTAGAGTGCAGGCTCAATAGTTGTGGCGCATGGGCTTAGTTGCTCCGCGGCATGTGGGATCTTCCCAGACCAGGGCTCGAACCTATGTCACCTGCATTGGCACGCGGATTCTTAACCACTGCGCCGCCAGGGAAGCCCAGAAAGGCTGAGTTTTGTTTGGATGAGAGGGTATGTGTTCGGGAGGAGGATTCCAAGCTAGGAGAAATGCCTGAACAGGAAACAAGTGGGCAGCAGAGCCCGACAGTGGGCAAGCACGGCTCAGCCTGCCTGGACCTCCAGTTCAAGTGAAGGAGAGAGTGACATTGTGTGTGGAGATGGAGGAGTAGAAGGGCCCTGTTTGTGTGTGTAGAATTTGAATTTTACTTTGTTAAGCTATGAAGAGCAATCAGAGCTTTCTGATATTATTAAAGCAGCGTTTTGGGAAGATCACTTCTGTACAGTTTGGATTTGTGGTGGGAAAGACCAAAGACCAAACCTAATATGAAAGCTATCATCCAGAGGTTAAGTAATAAAAATTTTAACTAGGGGGAGGGGTGAAGGAAATGGAAAAGAATAGGTGGTGGTAGTGAACTCACTGAGGATAAGAGAGGCAATATTATCTCATTTAAGCTTCTCTTAGTAACAGAGTATCCATTCAGTTATCACTCGGTTTGGCCAAACTCATTACCATCTATCTATTCTACACAGAGTGATTTGAAGTCTAGGCTGATGTTATTTCCAGCAGTACGCATATTTGTCCAAAAATATTTCACTAGGTTGTTTCCAGACTCTTCAAATTGGATTGACTTACATTTCAGTGTTGTCTTCCTGAAGCAGCATTTTGGAAACTTATTATGGAATTATAATTCACTTTTCAATGTATTTTTTCACCTATTTAAATAATGAATTAACTGCATTGCCTATTTGGAGGGGACCATTGCTTTTATTAGCTTTACGTATGCATTTATGTATAAGTCTAGTTTTTTTCCTAATTTATTTGAAATTTCTTTGTCCAACTTGTATATCTCCTCACTAAAATTCCATGTGGAAAAAGTTTTCGGATTCATTTATGAATTCTAATGTCTACACATGAATTGCACTAGAGAAAGAAGATGTTAACACATATGCAGTTATTTAATGCAGTGGGTCCAATTCTCTGAAACGTTGAATTTAAAATGGTTTTTTAAATCAAGTCATTTAAAATGTTCTAGAGATGTTGACACTTTAAGGCACCATTACTGTGATTCTTTTAATTTTATTTTTTTATTGAGCTATAGTTGATTTACAGTGTTATATAGTTCAGGTGTACAGCATAGCAATTCAAAATTTTTATAGGTTATACTCCACTTAAAGTTATTGTAAAATAGTGACTATATTCCCTGTGCTGTATAATAATATATCCTTATAGCTTATTTTATACATAGCAGTTTGTACCTCTTAATCCCCTACCCCTATCGTGCCCTTCCCCCTTCCGTCTCCCCGCAGGTAACCACTAATTTGTTCTCTCTGTCTGTGAGTCTGTTTCTGCTTTGTTATATTAATTTGTTTGTATTTGTGGGATTTTTTTAATGTGACCTATTTTTGGTGATACAAATAATCACTTTCCTCTCACTTTCCTCCTTAATATATTTTCGCTCATTCATTTACTGAGTTGCTTGAAAGCAAAGCATTGCCACTTAAAAGTAAATTAATTTTATCAGCCAGTGTATTGCCATTGAGAGGTTTTGTGCTCATGCTAAGTATTTCGTATCTCAGAAATCTGAAAAGTTTGTTTTATGTCTGAGGGGTACAGAGTCAGCTGTGATGACCAATCGGTTACCATTGCACACTAACCAGTTTTGACGTTTCTCTGAGGAAGCCCCACTGAAGCCTGCTTCTCCCCTGCCAGGAAATACCATTTAACAGGGTGAAAGGTCACTGGGACAGTCTGAGGCAGCTAATCTCAGGTGTGGCAGCAGCTGTTGTGTGGGACATGGCTTATTTTGTGAGAACAGAAACGCTATTATCCGGGCTCCTGAGGGAGATTTGGAGAAAGTCATGCCCAGGGAGTCCCATTCCAGGAAAATGTGCTCAAGCATTTATTTATTGGCAGTGATCACTAACTGAGATTCCATCTGGCAAAAATGTGGATTTTTCACTGTCCCAGAAAGTTGGAGAACAATTATGTAAGTTGTTTCAAAGAATTTATTTTTAACCATTTTTTATGAAGAACTTGCAGTCCCTCCGTTGTTAGAAGAAATTCACTTTTTTAAGAAAAAATAGAGCCTCTGTTTGAATTTCTATATAACTGTATTTACGTGCCATAAATTACAGCTAATTGTCTTTTTTATTAATTTTTATACAGTTTTAATGATTACACTCCATTTACAATTTTTATAAGATATTGGCCATATCCCCCGTGAGTATGTACTGTAATTACTTGTCTTTTGATTTGAAATCATTACTCAGTCTTTCTGGCGAAGGTTTTGACTCATATTGGGAACACTGGAATCAGTTAGTGAAATCAAGGAGTCAGTGGGGTGGAAAGGGGAACCCTGAGTAGTGCCTCTTCAGCTCTGGAGGACTTTCAGCCTTGCCTCACTTTTTACAGCCTTCTCCTCTGCCCCCAACGGCGGCTCTACGGGATTTTAGAACCCGTAGTGAACCCTGTGTGCCATTGTAGGCTCCCCCAAGGCCAATCAGATATGTTTTAATGAAATAACCGCATACACCGTTTTAAAAGCAAGATCCATCATTAGAATTAAAGAGGTGTGTCTTTGGAAAAACAATTATATAATTTCTATCCCCATGGGATTTTTTCCAGTGGTCTTCTAATATACACTAAATAAGTCTAATAAATAAGTGAGGAAACGTTAATTATGTTGATTTTATTAGTTATTTTTATTGGGGCCTTAAGTAAAGCAAGCTTCTTCATTTCTGCTGTGACTGAAGAAAAATAGTTTACCTAACTAGAAATTCCGTATTCCTATTAGCATGAACCTGGTTTAAATGTCACTGTTTTGCTTTCTAAAATAAATCTTTAATGAGGTTTTATAATAATTCTTTGAGTTAAGAAATACTGTAGGTTTGTGGGTTTTTTTACATAAAAACAACTGACGGCCTACCTGTCAGTTCCATATGTTCTTAGAGGAATACAATTAAGAATTCAATTGAAAACTTGATTTTCCATCTTTTCTATTTCTTCCTCTTTCCTTCAACACCCCATGGCAACCACTTCCTTCCCCCACTGCAACTACAGCTGGCTTCTACCGTTACAGAGCACACACATGACACACAACACACAACACACACACACACACACACACTCTCTCTGATTGTTGGCTCAGAGTAGCAAAAGAGGTTTGTTCTGGTCCACTGTATATCTTTGGTTCAGACAGCCACTATTAGACTGTATAGACCTTATTTAATATATATGCACTCATCAAAATGTAAAACACAGACCAAAAGAAAGGATTCTTTATTTCCTATAGCCAGTTGATAATGTGTGTTATCGATGGGTGAGTATAATACTTTACCATCTTTAAAAGCTTTCGTACGGTGGAAATGCTGTGGCATTCAGATGCTGGCTTCGTGTCATACACTTATTAGCTGCATGCTCAAGTTAATTCTTCATTTCCACATCTATGAAAATGAACGCAGCATAACTTCTCAATAAGTGCCGGTTGCCTTACATATACCACCCTTTCAGTTCCTTCTCCCCCCGACTCTTTTATTTTTGACATTTGCTGCTGTCAGTGATGATGAAGTCCGCTGGTGAGCCCTGAAATTCACTAGTGTTCTAACCCAGATTGCCAGAGAGCAAGTTTAGTCAGGATCCTTTGCAGCAGTACCAGGATATCTAAACTATATGTGCCCTGAAAATCCTGGCTTTGTGAATATGAAAATCCTGTCAGATTTATTCATTACCATTTATGAATACTATACGAGCATCTTGTGGAAGGTTTTGCTCCTTAGTGCAATTTATAAAGATTGATAAAAAAAATATGAGGAAGAAACCTTGCCTGAGAAGCACCTTCTTACCAAACTTGTAAGAAAGAAATTATTGCAACATATTTTTTTCTTAGGAAACAAATCGATCTGATGTTAAAACAATATATGAAAACAAATTAATGTGGCCAAGAAATGGTCTTGGTTCTTTGGTTGCTTCAAATTGATGTTGAAATTAAAACAAATGAAACCACATCATTTTTGGAGCAGTTGTTGCTCTTGATAGCACAAGTGCAAACTCATATTGCCAAACACTTGGAATCTGCTGAAGAAGTTATGTAAGAAAATTAGAAGTCTGCATGCCAGCTGAAGTGTAGAAAAGGAAATAAACACACTAGGAGAAATTGGATAATGTAAAATGCTTAAAAGATTTTGAAAGTTTTGGATAGAATCTTAACTTTTTGCATCTCTGTGGTTGCACATCAATGTATAACCCCAAGAGTTTATTTCTTTACTCAATTGTTCGTTATCATTATCCTTCATTTGAAACTCCAAGAAGTGTCTACTTTATCTTTAGTGTAGGCCTACAATGGGAAATATTAAAAAGTGGGTAGAAATATTGCTTGATAAGTTAAAATCTAATTAAAGGAACTATATGCTTCAGTCTCTGGTGAAGAGTGATTGACGTATCAGTTCATTCAATCAGCACTTATTGAGTGTCTGTTCTGTGTAACGGCTGCAGGAAAAATACAATTCTTGTCCTGGAGAACTTACGTTCTAATAGGGAGATAATATTTAGATTCAAATAATAATAAAATGGTGTGCTGGGAAAAAAAGATAAATATCGTAAGCGATGCAAAGGGCTATCTGAGTTAAAAGGGGCAAGAGATTTGTTCCATCTGGCCTAAGCCTGAGTATACACAGAATTTTGCCAGGAGAAAATGGAATGGGAAAATACTCCAGACAAAAGGTAAATGTTTGGGGTAGAAAAGTTCAGAGCAGATTTGAAAAAAGTGTCCAGGTACATCTGGAGTGGCTTCCTGAGGGGAGGTATAAGCAGCTGAACTGGAGAGGGATACTGGGGTTCATTTAAGAGGTAGCTGAGAGCTGTTGAAGCTTTCGAGAAGAAGAGTGAGTGACCAGATCACAACCACAGTAGAAAATTCACTCTAATAGTGAAATGTATTCACTGGGGATAGAGTGAATAGAGGCAGAAAGATCGTTTTGAAGGTTATCATGATACTGCAGATGACCAAGGCCTACTGATTAAAGAGACATGACAGGTCAATCAACAGATTTGGTTAAGGAGAGGAAAGAGAGGAGTAAAGATGACTTATGCTTTGAATCTGATTCGTAAAGAGAATAATAACATCATTAACAAGAGGGGCCAGGAGGAGGAGAATTTTAAGAATCAGATAATATGAGGCTTTGAAAGTGTTGATTAGGGCGATAATACTAATAATTATTGAGCACTTACTTGCCAGGAACTATCCTATGTGTTTTACATGCATGATTCCATTTATTCCTCAGAGCCATTTCAGAGCTTTTAAACAGCTTGCCCAAGTTTATGCCGCCTGTCTGTGGCAGAGTCAGAAACCAATCCCTAGGAGCGTAATTCCAGAGCGCAGTTTATTAAGCCCTAGTAGAATGCCTGTATTGAAAGATGTGGGGCTGGAAGGTGAGGCAGGAGGGGCGTAAGACAGGAGGAAAGACAGATGAAATAAAAGGAGGATGGAGTGACTGGGGACACTTGGAGAATTCCCGGGAAAGATCACAGAGAGCCAAAGACTTTGAGAAAACTGAAGGTGGGTGTTAATGAAAAGTTGAGAGTAAAAAGGCATCTAAGACGAAGCGTTTAGATTTAGTGACCAAAAGAGCATTGGTGGCCTTAAAAGCAGTTTCAGGAACGTGGTGAAGTCTGAAGTCCATTGGCATGGGGCAGAGGAGTAATTTCTGAGGCAGTGGGAGCTGCAGAGGTGGGCTTTGGGGAGCCTGTCAGTGGGAAGGGGAGGGAAATGGCGCTGCGTCACCAGAGGGTAAGACTGCCGAGGAAAAGCTTTCAAGGCTGGGGGGCACTTATTCGGGTGCCTGTCGGAAGGGGGACAGATTTAAGATGGAGGAGACATGAGGCTTCTTCCTGAGGAAGGATAAAATGATGAGATCCAATACCTGGGTAAGAAATTTGAGTCCCATGAGTGGGGACATGTTCCCCTAGACTAGGAAGAAGTCAAAAAGAAGGAGGCAAAGGTGTGTGTGTGTGTTTGGAGGGGGCCGGGGGGCGGTGGTGGTACTTCAACCCCTAATGCAAAGACGATCAAAGGCACTCACTCATATTTGCTGATCTTGACTTTCTTAGTAAATTTAGGAGGCAGGGTAATTAGTGACCGAGAGGGATTCAGATTTGTGCCATTGGAGAAGGTCAGCAATAGTTTCTGTGGGAAAGTAGTCAAAAATCAGTCAAAGACAACTACAGAGTTTGCCCCGGAGTACTGAGGTTCAGGCCAAGATGAAATAACAGGAAATTTTAATCTACCCCGTTGCCAGGGTTCTGTGACTTCCTTTTGCAGTGTTTTAGCGTTTAGAAGTTTGGAGGCTTTTAGTGTTTTAGTAGGGCATGCAGCTCACAGGATGCATACGGGGTGAAGTAGCAGAGGATGCTAGTGAACCTGTTTTTAGAAATAACTAAATGCTGAGGAAAGCCAGGAATGCGCCTTTTTTAAAGATGCACGTTAGCTGGTCTGGGTGCAGGTTGTCCTCTGCAGACACGGACAGTCGGAGCTGAGTAGCTAAGGAGAAGGAGGAGGAACGGGGGAGGCAGGGGCAGGACGGTTCTGAGGGATGCACATCCGGGGGCTCGTGCGGAGGAAATGCAGGCAGGGTATCAGAGTTTGAGAAGCTGGAACCAGCAGGGTTCAAGGAGTGGTACTCCTGCTGCCTGACGGTGAAGAACTGACGTGAGGATGTGGGACACAGAGTAATAAAGCTATTCCAGTGATCGAGGACTCTGGCAGGGGGTGTAGTTGAGAGGAGGAGCTCCGGTCCAGGTACAAATTCAGAAATGATCATCAAGTCATGCCCCCAAAATCGACCAGAAACCAGAAAAAGGAGGAATTGTGATAAATAAATAATAGAGACTTGAAAAGGCAGCTAATTACTGAGTTCTAGTGTTAGGTGATTTTCAGAAATGACCACTGACATCTAACTACTAGTATGGCATGTTCGAGGGATGTTGATAGCAAGACTTAAATTATCAGGAAATATATGTGGAATCAGATTTTAAATTTGAATGCCCCTGTTCATCAGTATTTTACCGCTAGTATGTATTGAATGTAAATTATAGTTTGGTTTAACATATTTCTGAAATGCTGGGTCCTTTATTGTTGAACTCATATGTCTATTTTAGCCATGTAGTATTGATGTGTTCATAAAATTAGAAAAGACAAAATATTATTTCTGTCATTTGAATTTTAACTATTTCTAAAAATACTTGTTGTGAAATATTTTAAAAACTCATGTAGAATAGAGTAAGCACTATGCTATGTAGCAGAGTTCTGAAGCAGACCTGAGAAATTCTGAATCCAATTTCTGTTCTGCCACTAACTTTCCATGTGAATTTGAACAAATTACTTAATTTTCTAGTACCGAGTTTACTCATCAATAAAATAGATATTATGATATATAATAGTGATTTCCTAACTCAAGAAGTTAATTGAAGTGTTAAGCAAGATGTAAAGTTGCATTTTTGAAAGATAAAAAACTTAAGCAAATATATAGAATTAAGTTACTGTTACTGGAGAATCCAATTAGTATTTCTAAATCTAGAATCAAAACAAAGAATATATTGACAACTTAAAGTAAGTTCTGGACTTAACTCAACTTCCAGTGTTTTAAAAGGCTGATTTTAGTTACTGATATTCTGTCATAATGTCTGAACATAAGTTTCAGGATAACTAATCCATTTTCATAAATATGATGGAGGATTTAGTCAGACAATGAAATAAATATTTTTATATAGCAAAGGAGAGCAGACGCTCACAAAAGGACTTCGTGTTCTAAATTCAGAATTATGAGTGATCTGTAAGAAATCTGGGAAAAAATACAGGGGAGAAGGATACTTTTTTGGTCGTACCAGCCCCCTCTGTTTCTTTTTTTTTTATTTATTTATTTATGGCTGTGTTGGGTCTTCGTTTCTGCGCGAGGGCTTTCTCTAGTTGCTATCGTGGCCTCTCTTGTTGCAGGAGCACAGGTTCCAGACGCGCAGGCTCAGTAGTTGTGGCTCACGGGCCCAGTTGCTCCACGGCATGTGGGATCTTCCCAGACCAGGGCTCGAACCCGTGTCCCCTGCATTGGCAGGCAGACTCTCAACCACTGCACCACCAGGGAAGCCCCCCCGCCCTCCCCCCCGCTCTGTTGCTGAACGTCATGGACTCTAGCTTTCTGCCCTTTCTTCTACTAAAAGCTGTGCTCTGGACTTTGTTGTAACTCTCGGCAAATCCTATGATATGAAAGAAATCTTATTAAAATATATTTTTACTATTGTTGCAACGTTTGAAACCTGTGAATGAACAATTATGTTCCTAAAATAACACTTTAGTATTCCACACTGAAGAGGAAACTAAGGGAGAGCTGGATAATTAACAGGCATTTTAGCAGACCTTACGAGAAATTGATTTGGTGTTACCTGTAAAAAAAAAAAAAAATCTATAAATAAATAACCAACCAACCAAAAACATGCTGGTGATGTTCTTAGAGGAAAATGACTCTTTAAATAAACACATTCAACTTTATAAGGATAAACAGAAATAATCAGTTGAAATACTTCCGTGGGAATAGCCGTTTTGATCCCTTGAGACGGTGGGCTGTCTTAGGACGTGTGTCCTCCCCAGAAACGAGAGCTATGTGCCTTGGGAGATGTCCCCAGTGACTAGTAACCACCGCAATGTAAACAGACATCAGCAGGAAATAAATATGGGTAGGGCAGGAGTCTAGAAGAATGCCTGTGTGCCTTCTAGAAAAGTGTCACGCCTTCCAATGCTAGTGGTTTGATTTTTTTTTTGTTATTTTTTTTAAGGAAGAAAGGAGACTGAGCATAGCTCACGCCTTGTGTCACAGAAACCTTTCGTTTCGGAGGCCGTGCCTTTCCTTGACAAATGGATTTCCTTGTTGGCAGTCCTCCGAAACGTTGAGAAGTGGAGGGACCCTTTGCTCTCGCTGCAGTTATTGGTTGCTTTCCGCAGACGGACAAGCCCGTCTGTGGAAGGGCTCGGAGGAGAGTTTCGAGTTACCAGAATTAGGCAAGCCCGCCGCCGAGAAGCCGCAGCAGCAGCAGCAGCAGCAGCAGCGCCTTTAAGCCCTGCGGCAGCTGCTCCTCTGATTGGCTGGCGGGCTCAGCTGCTTCCCTGGAACAAAGGTCAGAGTGGACTGCGGTGGAAATGTGCAGAGGCAGCGAGCGAGCAGCCCTGTAGCTCCGCCCGGGGAGGTTCGGAGGCTGCGAACCGCAGGACGCTGGCTGGCGGCAGAGCAACTTGCTTCTCCGGCGGCGGCGAGCTGCAGCCTCGCGCCCCCAGCCCAGCCCAGCCGCTGAGAGCAGCCTGGCCCCCCCGCCCGCCCCCGAACAGACGCCCTGCTGGGCGCCGAAGACACAGTTGTGAGGGTCCCTTGCAAATCTCCAGACAACGATGGCTTGTGAGATCATGCCCCTGCAAAGGTAGTGTGCTTTCCTATCTGGTTCCGTTCTTCTCTTCTGTGTTTTTCTGAATGTTCCAAAACCGTGTAACTTCTTTGCCAGTACTTGGCATCTTTCAGTCATGTGCTGCAAACTGTGTAGAGTTCCTTGGACGTAACGTGCTTCCCCGAGACCAGAGAAGTGTAGATATTTGACCGCTTCTTTTGCTGACACTTCTGCCCAGCTTCTCATCTTCTTCACTTGATTCGTCTGTTCAGTTATTGCCTTCCTCGAATGAAAATAAATATGAGAAAGCGGCTTTGACAGCTGAAGAAAAACAGAAAGTGAAGAATGTATCGAGCGGGTTTAAAATAAAACTCAGTCAGCTTCTTAGCAATGTTGTGGAGCTGCGGTGAGCTCTAAGCTCGTTTTGAAGGATGTCGACAGGCGAAAGACCTCTTAAAAATGCATCTTAGGAGCCTTCTCTGCTGGAGTTCAGATCTAGGCAAGGATTTTCTATCAATAAGTACTTTATAATACGTGGACATAAACGTGAAGGTTATTATTTCCCCATGAATAATTCTAGATAGGTTTATTACACAGATGACATCTTTGAACAAAAACACTGCTCTGTAAGAATGATTAAGCTCAAGGCGCTGTTTTGTTCATTAATGATTGTAATATGGATCGTGGAGGGTGAGGTGGAGGAGTTATACCAGTGCAGAAAAAGGTAAATTTAAACAAAGGGCTTGTTAAAAAGAACACTGCTGGTGAGCTAATACGTGAATAAGGTGTCCCGGAATGTTGAAGCTGGAAGTCACCTCCGTGGTGATGGGGTCCAGCCCTCCAGTTTCACAGCAGGAAAACTGAGGCTTGAAGGAAGTCTGAGTTGCCCAAGGTCATGTTTTAGGATTTTTAGAATTACTTTTGCCAATCATATTATCCTATTTCAGCCGCACCTGCTCTACATGCAGTGGCATTTGATTCCATGTAAACGCTTCCTTTAAGAAAACTGTTAGTGGAAGTGATTTGAAAAGTCAAATGGTGAACGTGGTTTATCTATAAGATTGAATAAAACCTAGACAAAAAAGTGAATTTTATTTTTAAAAACCATGCCACCCATATTTTACTGGATGTTCATGTTTCAACATGAAAATAAGGTAAACAAAAATTGAGTGTTCGTTTGGAAAATGGTTCCTGCAGATGTACCCTGTGAGATAAAACGGTGTAGTTGTTTTCCTTTCACTGTAATGACAAGTGCACTGTCATGGGAGCTTGATGGGGGTGTCCCTAGAATTCCTTTTCTAAAATTGATAACCCAAGGTAGCACAGAGTGATTTATGGATAGATCTGAAATTTGTCTATATTAATTCAGTGGAAATGTCCACATGCTTGAAACTTGCAAGAGACTAAAAACGAATGTACACTCTTTGGAGTCTTGATTTGGTTTCCAACTTTAAAGTTGGGACCTTGTTTTATCTTATAATGGTGTCAGGTCTTAAGTGTCTTAAGCAAGTCCTTTCTAGATAAGCATATTGGCTCTTACTGAACTCTGTAATAAGCTGCTCAGTGATATAATCACTGTTAAGAAGCAAACAGATCTTTATTCAGCTAAAATATTGTTTAGAGAGTTAAGTTGATGAAAGCTAAAATAGAATCAGCGTAATTTCCTGCAAAATTATTTTGCACTGTTAGTCCTTACTAATAAGCCTACGTAAGAGGAATAATTTGACTTTGCGTTCAAGACTGCCGATCAGTGCATTCACTGTCTCCCTGTTTCTGAGAGTTTAATTTGATTGATTACCCTGCAATCCTCACTTCCAGCCTGTGCCTGCCTGTGATTATGTACTTCTTGAAGGCAAGGAACAGGTAGGTTTGTGTTGTTCACTTCGTTATGGACCTCTTTTGAATTTAAGTGCTTATGCAGAAAACTTTCCTGTTCCTATGTATAATTGCTTCTTCCGAGCCCAATTCAATATTTTTGGCTAAGGATTTCTGTGACCCTCTAGTAAAGATGACTGTTGCCAACTGCCCGCACTGTTATCCCGCCCGGAACAGGAAAGTTGCAGAGCCTCGTGGTGCACATGCCGGCTGATGGGATGAATGCTTTGCTCCATTCTCTTTAAGAGCACTGAGGGGCTAGAAACTGAATGAAAAGAAGGGTGAGGGAAAGAATAGCTTTAAATACCAGTTAGAGAAACTCATGCTCACTCATGTTCGTATTGAGCAGAGAGGCCAATGCCTCTCATTCTGTAGGTGCATGAGAATTACCTAGCGACCTTATTTTTTAAAAATCAGCTTCTTCCTGCTGCCTTCCTTCCCTAGACTTACCGAGTCTGAATCTGGGTGTGACAGGGAAAGTATCAACATTTTAACGAGCTTCCTGAAAGCGAATCTGGTACAAATGGTCCACACAGAGAAACACTGATCTAAGCTCTGGTTAATGAGTATAGCTTGTATAAAGCCATTGACAGCAGGTGTCAAGATGTAAGATGTAAGATGCTAACGCTATACTACTCAACATCCCCAAATAGCATATTTAATATCAGGACCTTATGTGAGGTGTCTTTGTCATAATTGATGCTTTCATTTACTAGACGGTCGGTGTTACCTATTAGAACAAAGCATACTTACAGTGTTTTTTAATATTTTCTTTATGACCGAACACTACCCTATACTGCCAGTAAATTAAGACACAACTCTGCTTCAGAGAGGTCACATGCTAGTGAGGATGCAGACACATTACCAGACCGTTACAGTTACATTACTGTGGTGAATCCAGTAATGGAGAGTATAAGTAGCATAATAGTAGAGATGCACCTGCGTGGATAATATTACCCTGTGTAACCTCATATAAGCATATGATCTTATTAGATGGCATGTTTGCATCTCAGTGTCTACTTAGCTTATAATTCCCATGAGTGACTTTTTAGCCTTTCTTAGCATGTTGTGAAAGTATCTGGAAGATAAATCTGTTACTGCTTATCTGTAACTAAGATGAGACTAACAGATGAGGTCGGAGGCTAAGAATGAAATAAATACCTGGGTTCGCTTTAATGTATTTTGCTATCTGTTTACAACTTAATGTAATTTGCAGACTTTCCAGGGTGGGAGTAGCTATGTGGAAACTCATGATCTTTTAGAAAAACTGCAGAGGCTGAATGTTGAAAATGTGACCCTCTGTAGAGTGAAGGACGCGGTTCTTAAAGTTCACTTCAAATGGCTTAAATTAACGACGGATCTTATATGTCTTTTGAGATGGTTAAATTTTCCCAAACATTTTTAGAAATACTAAAATATTTGCACTGTATAACATTATATGGATATTCTTGCCAACTGAAAAAGTTCTTCCAAAGAAATAAAATAATGTCATAAATAAGTAGAGAAACTATATTAAGAATTGAAATAAAAGGTTTCTTCTCTGGTATTAAATTTACCTTCTGTCACTAAAGAGAATAGTATGTTTTATCAGACTCTAGGCTTTACTTATACCTCAGACTCTTTGCATGATTCACATGCCATTGGCTTGTTTTCCCTTAGATATTACAGATCCGTAGGTAAGGATCTCCATTTTCTGTATAGAAAGACTTCAGTAGGCTAAGCAATAAAGTCTTCACTCACTCTTATGTCTATGACAGAACTCTCAACTTCACAGCAGGAGTTTGATTTGCTAGATTAACTTTCAAATAGTCACTCACTCATCTTATATCCACAAAGACTAATGATGGATGGATGACATTAAGAGCACTAGTGGTTAATCTAGATTCCTTTGGTTTTAATGCATTGACATCTGTTTTCACAGGTTTAGCATCCCTTTTTTCCCTTGGTTTATTTATCAAAGTGGGAAACTGAGATTAACAATGTCAGTGTAACTCTCTTTTTCATTACTTTACCTAGCAAATTATGGTATTCAACATACGTTATTGAATATTCATTTTATGATGGTGAAACACACCATACTTCTAAATTGCAATGGCTCTTGAAGAAGGTTTATAGCAACAGGATTAGGTAACATGTATTAGTGATCCAGCATGGGAAAATTTCACTGAATCTTCTTATCAGCAGAATTCATCTGGTCTTTTCTAAGCACTGGTGTTTAGAATGTCCTTTAGCAAACAAGTAAACACTGGGAACATGGGGATGATGTGGGATTTAACCAGGGAACAACCCAGGCAATGATGGTTCTGCTTGTGAGTCTTCTGGGTGATGTTAGAGAGCCCTCTACTGCTTGTGGTGGTGACTCCTTCAGTTAATTTATCTCTTCAACCCGTGTTATTCCGAACTTGTTGGCACTCTGATAGCACTCCCTGCACTCCCCGCCCTCCTCCTCCACAAACACAGTCTAAGAGGGGGTTAAAAGCTGCCTCGCCTCAAGTCTGGGTTAACCCTTCTGGGGTTGAATATCTGAACTTGGACTTCATCACCAGTGTGGTCTGTATTTGGTAGTAACAAGAATCATTGAGAACAAGACAGACCTCTGTGGGCTCTACTCTCATGTGATGGTTGCAGTACCTCTGGAGTTTAAATATTTGCTAATTACTCCAGATAAAGAAGATAGTATGAACTAAGGTGAGGGTATTCTTCAATTTTACAGAGATCACCCTGTCTAAGCCACTGAAAAACTGAAAGAGAGGCGTTAGAGAGTCAGCACTAAACAGTGGGGAAAGCAATGGAAAGATAGTAAACTTGCCGTCACGAAATGTATCCAGACACGACAGCTAATTAGCCACGTGAATTTGGGCAGGTCATTTTCCTCACCTATAAAATGCGATGATAATACCTACCACACTTACTTAGAGGAGAAATTTTGTAGTTAAAGAATATTATAGTTCTTTGTAAATGATAACTATTCAAATGTAAAGAGTAGTAGCATATTGCTTTTCTTTTGATTTTGTTACTCTTACACTTGCATTGTCTTTCAATTTCTTGAAGCAAGAGTGCTTTACACTTAAGGTGATGCTCTACCATTGCATTGTATTGGGTGAATAGTAGAAAGCGACCTAAAGCGTGATTTGTGGGAAGCGCCACTGCAAATACCATAGAATCAAATTTCTTGAAACTCTCAAAACCTTTTACCCTGTTTTTCCTATAATACTTATATATTTATGTGATGATAGAATGAACTGCCAAAAAATAGTTCGTACTATATGAAAACTTTTAAAAGCACTATTTTTTCTTCCCTTAACAAGAACCAGAAATAACTTTTTTAGTAATAGCTTTATTGATATAATTTACATACCGTGCACTTCACCTACTTAAAGTATACAATTCAGTGGTTATTAGTATATTCACAAGGTTATGCAACCATTGCTAACAGTCAATTTTAGAATATTTTTGTCACCCAAAAAGAAACCCTGTGCTCTTTAGCTCTCAATCCCTACTATGGGCTGAATGTTTGTGCCCCTCAAAATTCATATGCTGAAGCTTTAATCCCCAGTGTGGTGGTATCTGGAGGTGGGACCTTTGGGAGGTAACTAGGTTTGGATGAGGGCCATGGAGGTGGAGCTCCCAAGATAGGATTGGTGCCCGTACAAGGAGATGAAGGGACCAGAGCACAGTCTCCCCACCCACCCCCATCCACGTGGAGGTACAGCAAGAAGGTGGAAGTCTGCAAGCCAGGGAGAGCTCTCACCAGAACCTGCCGTGCTGGCACCCTGACCTCAGACTTCCAATCTTTGGAACTGTGAGAAGTAAATGTTTCTGTTGTTGAAGCCGCCCAATCTGGTATCTTGTTATAGCAGCCCAAACTGACCACAGCAACCCTCAAGCCCCCTATCCCACCTCTAGGAAACCGCTAATCTACTTTCTGTCTCTATAGACTTGCCTTTTCTAGATACTACATTATAACAGATCATCAAGAAGCCAGATGTGGAAACTGATTTTATTTCTTGCATAGAAAAGATATATTGATGGGAAATAGTGGGGATGAGGGTAGTAAAAAGAAATAGTAGGAAGCCCTAGAAGTTAATTTTTTTAAAGTAAGTGACCCCAGTAAAAGAAATAAAAATACTGGGTAAGGGGAGAGGGAAGAGACACAGGACACATTTTATGAAAACCTTTTAAGGTTTGGGGTCAGGAAAACATGGTATCTTCTCATCAAATATAAGAATAAAAATCAGAACACTTGAACGTCATAGAAATAAAAATGAAGAACTGAACTGCTTTTCTCAGATCACATTGAATGGAACCAACACACTAGAAAAAGTTAAGAAGGGTTCAGGAAAAGCTTAAGATGATACCTCAGTATTTTTGCTGCCAGCAAAATGACGATGGGAAGAAATGTAACTTTGCTGTCTAGGTTAAAATAGCCCCTGAAATTATAATTAGGAACCAAAAGCCAGCCAGAGGAGACCATTGATAAACTATGCTGTGTTTTTGTAAGGGACTCTCCTTCATTTTCAACGCCTTGACTTGGCGAAAACTCACGTGCCTGCCTCTGTGTACGTGTGTGTCTGTCTGTCTGTCTCTGTGTCTTTCTCAGTTCCTCTAGTGCCGCCGCCTGGCACACACCTGCTGTGTCCACAGCACTGGGCTCCCTGCCGTGCCTCCTCACGCCTTCACACATCCTCTGCCTTTGTTGGAGAACTTTTCTCCTGTCCATTCATTATCTTTGTCCTAATAATGCCAGTGTGACCCGCACAATTCACTCCCAGTGTCACTTACGTCCCCTAAGCTCCCCTAACCTGCGGGTCTGCACCAAGCTTCTTCTGACTTTAAGGTCTGGAGCTCTGGCTTCCACAGACCTGAGATTCAGGATGTGAATCTCAGCCCCGCCTGGCTCTGTGACCTTCCACCAGTTGCTTATAACCTTTCTAAAACGTACTTTTCTTATCTGAAAAATCTGGTGAGTAATACCTTCCTCCAAAGATGTCACTGAGGATAGAGTGAGATAACGTACATGAAGCTCTCAGCCCAAGGCCTGGCTTATTAGGGCGAGCTCTCAGTACTGGTAGCTCTGGATCCCTTTTTTTATGATAATGGTCAAATGTCAAGTTTCTGTTTCTTGGCTGGCCTATAAATTCTGGGAAGGTTGAGCCCATATCTTAATAGCCTGCATATCTCCATCCCTATCATAAGCTCTGATAAGTAGTAGCACTCAAAAAAGGCTGAGTGAGCTCTGGCCCTGGTTTTGGAAGCTCACGGAGCTCGAGCCTGGGTGGACATCAACCTTTGTACACTCGCCGGTCACTTGTCCTCCTGCAAACCAGTGTAAAATCATGGCAGTGCAGATACAAGTCCTTGACTCATCTTTCTGTGCAGAGCCTTCCTCTGGCAGAGGGAGAGTTCACTGGCTGGAAGGTGACAGGCGAATTCGCATTGCTTTCTGCACAGTTTCGTGTGCCTCAAGAAATCCGCATTCAGAGTTAACGACCGGGGAAATTATATACCTGTTAAATAAAAACTATATTAACGAGCCATTAAGAATGTTATAATAAAGGTAATAATTGAAAGAAGTTAGTAAAAAAAACAATTTCCTGTTTCCTTCTTCCCTTCTGCAGGTAACCCCCTATTCTTTTGCTTTTGTTTCAGTATCTAAAGATTAGAAAGCATTTTAACTGATTTGCTAATGTTCTAAAAATATCCTCTTATCCACTAATATCAACACCCTCAAAAAGAAAGTTACTGTGTTTTTACATTCTGAACTACTGCCTCCCTAAGGCGATATTGCTATGTCTATAATAATGATAAACATCAGTTTGCTGAACAAGAATCTCAAAAACAAATCAGAGCTTCCAGCTACATTGAAAATAGTTTTGTGACTAAACCAAAAATTTCTTTAAGCTCCACCCAAACCTTTGGGTTTGCAATGAAGTAAAAAAATTTTCTTTTCCTGCTCTCAAGCCAGAACAAACAGATAGAGTGTGTGGCAAGGCCATATTCAAACATTGCCTTGCCTGAACAAATCCTTTTCTGGGCTCACTGTACCCTACAGAAAGTACAGGGTTTATATTACTGGCACAATGGCAGAGCTCCCCCTCTGTGCAGTGGGAGAAAATTAATTTTCTTTTCTAAATAAGGGTGGGAGAAAACCCATGGCACAGTTGCACTTCCATTAAGTTCGGAATCGCAGGGAAGAAGATAACTTAAACTAATCAACATACAGCTCTCTGAGAATGCTTCCAGCTGGCAAAATTAATTTTACAAATTATAAACAGTGTATGTTTTAAAAATATGTAATCGCACGGTAGTGTCAGCACTCAGCAGGGTCTTGATGATGCTGATTTTATTCCACAGCCACTGACTGAGCACCCGGAATGTACCTTGCTAGGTGCTGGTGGGGCAAAGATAAAGACAAATCCAGGAGGTGGGGCAAGCATCGGAACTCAGGAATTTTGGCGTCGTGTGCTAAGCACTGCCTCGTGGCTGTGAACGGTGTCCGGGAGCCTGGAGGGAGAAGCCGCTCCCCTCTCCAGGGTGATGGAGATGGCGTCCCAGATTAGATGACATTTGAGCTGAGAGATGAAGTATTTACCAGACAGAGAGAGGTGGCGGAAGCATTTAAGATAGAGGGAACAGCACGTACAGACAGAGTTATGAAAGCGCAGTGAGAGGTCGACAGAGGCTCACTGCCCTGAGGTTGGGAGGACTCTTGTGTGCCAGGTGCACACATCTGGATTTTACCCCAGAGACGAAGGGGAAGCAGGGAGGCTTTTAGGTTAGGGGGATAAATCTGGTGGGAGTATTAAGGATAAACTGCTCTGGATGGCAGGGGAAAAGAGTACTGCCCCTATGAAAGACTAAGGCAGTGGAAATGGAAAGGAAAGATCAGATTCAGAAGACTTGACTCTTTCTGAGATGAAATCAACACAGTCTGGTGATTGACCACGTGTGGAGGTAAAGGATAAACTTTTTTTTTTTTAAGGAGAGCAGTTGGCCTATTAATACAACTTAAATATTGTAACAGGCATGAGGATTCTGTCCCGTGACTTCTAAACACATCTCCAGCCAGGATCCCCTGTAAAGTGAATGTGATGCTCTTGGCTGTGTCCACAGGTGGTGCTAGTTTCCTGTTGACCTTCTCACTGTAGGGAAGATGCAAAAGAGATGGAAGGTGAAGCAATCCCACCCCTCCCTGCTTAAAAACTTTACTCCCCTTCCCTGACAAGCACACTCACCACCCCCCTCCAACTCCCTAGAGGTCGAAAGGTGGTCATCAGAAGGGCATCCACGGGTGGAACTAGCTGGGTAGAGGGATTGAATTAGAATGAGATGCTCCCTAGTTCCCTCCAAGTATAATAGTTCTTTGACTTGAAGAGACCAAAATATAGGTGATAAAGAATGCTGTGGTCACAAAGTAAGGAGGAATCAAAAAAAAAACAAAAAAACCAGGGGTCCCTGAGTCTCCTTGACACCATCCTGTGGTATAAGCAGGAAAAGAATATTTAAAAGAGACTTGGATAGAGACACAGATGTACAGAACAAAAGTATGGATACCAAGGGGGGGAAGCAGCGGGGATGGGGGTGATGGTGGTGGGATGAATTGGGAGATTGGGATGGACGTGTAGACACTGATGTGTATAAAATGGATGACTAATAAGAACCTGCTGTATAAAAAATAAATAAAACTCAAAAATTCAAAAAATCTATAAATAAATACAATGAAATAAAATTCAAAAAAAAAAAATAGAGAGAGAGAGACCTGGAAATCCTCTGTCAGCTCCACCACGGTCATCTAGAACGACATTCTCACGCCCATTGCTGGGCAGATCTGGACCCGCTTCCTCTCTGGTTTTCTGTGCCATCCAGGCTCAACAATATCTGTACTTCTTTGGCCCAGAGCTGATTCTGGCAGTGGGGCAGAGAAGAAAAAGTGTTTGTTCTCTGTCCTATGAGAACATAGATCTTAATTCAGCAACATTCACTGAGTATTAATTACACATCAAGCAAGGGAGATGTGTTTTTAGCATAGCATTTTTCAGCTGTGGGTCATGAACTATTGGTGGTCATAAAACCAATGGAGCAGGTTGTGACCAGTGTTTTATATAAAGCGAAGTATAGCAAAATAGAAAATATCCAAAGTAAGAATAATTTTATGACACGTGTCCCTTTTATGTGTCTCTGTACTATCATGATGTAAAATGTGTTTCTAACTGGATCGTGGCCAAAGTTTTTCAAAACACTGACTCTGGACTGCTTACTGAGGATAGTTTATTTGAACGAGAGGTTAGTACAGGCCTGGAAATCGAATCCTCATGTCAGTGTGGGCAATCTGTTCTAGTCTCAGCATCCCTACAAATGAATTTCCAGAGCACAACCTTTACATAAGATGGAGACACTTTCGTCAGGTTCTTAATTCCGGATTTGGGGAAAAAACATTTTTTTAGTAGATATATTAGTTTCCTAGCACAGCTGTGATGAAGTACCACAAACAGGGTAGCCCAGAAAACCAGCAATTTCTTGTCTCACAGTTCTGGAGGCCAGAAGTCCCAAATTTACATGTTGGCTAGGGCTGTGCGCCCTTTAAAGACCCTGGGGAATGAGTTGTCCCCCTCTCTCCTCGCTTCCTGGAGTTCTTGGCTTGTGGCAACACAATTCCAGTCTTCACAACGCGTGCTCCCTGTGTGCAAATATCCTGTTGATAAGGGCGCTGGTCATCTTGAATTAGGGCCCACTACAGTAACTTCACTTTAACTCGGTCACCTCTATAAAGACTGTATTTGCAAATAAGATCACATTCTGAGTTTCTGGGGGTTAGGGCTTCAGCGTATCTTTTTGTAGGGACACAATTCATCCCCTAACAATATATTTCAAATTTCTACTAAGCAATCAAGAAAATAGTAGAAATATTTTCCTGTCTTATCGGGGGGAAAGCTGTAAATGTTTGGAAGTCTTTTGATTGGTTTTGCTTCCGAAGTGTAATACCTCTTCGTGTTAGCTAAAATTTCTAGTCCTGTGAACGTTAACAGTTCAGCTCTTTGCATTTACCCTTTGGTCAGGAAAACATATTTGCTCTTGAACTTCAGTGGTGTGTTTTTATTTCTACTGGCAGCTAGGTGTTGCATTCTTAGTTACAACATACAAATAATATAACTGTAAACAAAGTTGCTTGGGTTTATAATAAAGAAGTATACATACATCTACAAAAATGCCCCCTAAAATTACAGGGGCAAACACTTGGCTACAAACTGATCTGTTTTCCAAACCTGATTTGTTTTCCAAAAGGAACAGGGAGATTGTTTTCTACCGTGTTCCTGAATGGAGCTGAACCAAAAATCTGAGCAGCAGAACGCCAGCTGCTACATCACACCCCAAGTGGAGGGTTATAAACGCTATAAATGGAGGGTTATGAATGTTAATGCCTGAGACTGTGGATAAATCAAAAGGCTCCAGTATGGCACTTTACATTTTGCAGAGGAAGGAAGGAAAGTAAATATGCTAATTTCACTCACCTCATCGTCCTCGAAGAAAATTCATCTATGAAAATTCTTCCACTTAGTACATTCTGTTGCAACGTGAGGGAAAAACCTGAATTCCAGAGAAAATGTTTACCTAATACTTTAAAGTTTGTCCTTTCACTTGGCCCTCCCTTTCTCTCTCCCCTTGGCTCTTTGTGTTTGTTTGTTTGTTTTTAAGCCCCAGGAGATGGTTTTTCTAGTTTTTTCAATGAATGGAGCCTAATCCTTAGCCTTTACCTATTTGCTGTACTTTTCAGTACCCAAGGAACACTTACAAACTATTTCTCCTAGCTCAGATCACTTGAAAATGTAGTTAAAGTATGTCGCCAAATATGCAGATTATGTTAATTTGGGGGTAGCCAGCCACATTAACCAATTAGAAAGTTGGACTAATTGGAACATTTATCGGGACAGTTCAAAGGGAATTGAATGGAATGGTGGTTTGATCCAGTAACTGAGTGTCCGTTCTGAATACCTCAGTCTGGGAATTCTCCCAACAGTATTTGGTTTTTCTTAGACACAGAAAACGCCATGCTTTTCACAATCTCGGTTAGCTTGCTGTGTAATTAAATTGATAGGGATTGCATTCTGTGGCTTCAGTTTAGAAATGAGTGCAGCTCAGGAAGAGATTGTAAGTCTAGGTGTCATCCATTTACGTGCCGTTATGTTCAACCAATGTTGAACCACATAAAAAGATAAGTTAGTAGAGCACAGGGAACGGTACTCAATATTCTGTAATAACCTATATGGGAAAAGAATCTGAAAAAGAATGAATATATGTATATGTGTAACTGAATTACTTTGCCCTAGGCCTGAAGCTAACACAACATTGTAAATCAATTAAACGCCAATATAAAATAAAAATTAAATGAAAAAAAAGATAAGTTAGGCCCCCACTAAAACCCTCCTGTCTTTGTTATTGCCCTTCTGAGTTGTAGCTTCTTAGATTTGGACGGTTACTTGGGTCTATTTGATAAATGTTCTTCCCACAGGTAGCTGTTTTGAGAGACCATAACACCCCATGTCTAGGACGTTAAGCGCCCAGTGGCCTGACATACATGAGGTGATTGCCCAAATCTCTCAATGTATTTGAATTAAAAAAAAAAAAAAAAGGCAAACTAATTAGCCGCTTAAACTTGGCTATTATTCTGAGTCAGCAAACAGGAAATAATTAACACATTGGGTTTATACTAGTAACCAAGGAGGAAACTGAATGAATTCCAAGTTGTTACAGTTTGTCATTGGCTTCATTTCATGACACGTCTCCCCTTTTCATTCACAGTACATGTGCTTATTTTTAAAAATTGAAAGTAAATCTGAATTAATTCTCAATTTAAAATTTAGGGAAAAAAATTACAACTCAGTTAATATCATTGGACATGTCTGAGATTGATGTAAAGCTAGGAACAGGCATAAGTATCTCTATAAATAGGTGTTTGGGCACATGTAATAATAGTCCAGTATTCATTTTGCACAGAGGTAGAAGTGGTGATATTTTCAAATGTTTTGCATTCCAGTGTGTACATTTTATGGAAAAGTTTATTTTCTCTGTTCTATTTGGAAGAATTGTCCTCGGCCATTTTTCCTTCAAATTGCCTTTAAAGTCAATGCATAAAATTGATTTTTAGAATTAAGTGACTTAATCAATTTGAAATCAATGCTTTAGTTGTTTCATAATTTATACTGTTGTCAAGATTACATTACTAAACCCCGGGCCAAGGGTACTTTTATGAAAGGGAAAAAAGAAATAGGCTAATTAAGTGTCAAAATTAATTATTTATCCTCATTTTCTTTTCAAATTATATTGTTCTTCTTGGGTACTGCGCATGGATTGCTGCCCTGTTGGCTGCTACTGACTAAGCACATCTACTACTGAGTCTGTTTCATTTCATTTAAATAACAGTGCTTTCATTTTCTTTTTTGGAACACTTATAACTGCTCAGAATTCAGGGACATATCCAAATTAAGAATTTCTGATTTTGTCTTTCATTGACAAATTTACCTTATACACATGCAGCCTGAAAAATATTTGCTCATGATTAAAAACTTGTGTTTCTATCGAGACGTTCTTGACATGGTGCCAATACATTTTAATAAATTAACCACCTTGTACGCACTATCAGGCATAATGCATTGTGAATGGACTTTGACTAAGGTTAGTGTAGAGTCGCTATAATCCGAAGCATGGCATGGAGCTTATAAATTATAAAGTCCACAAGATCTTGTGCCAGAATGAGGACATTCACTCCATAATATTTTGATAAGTTAAAATTGAAGGCAAGGCAGTAAACAACAAAAGTGTGTTGTCTGCACATCACTAGCTGTGTGACCTGGGTAAGTTGTGTGCCCACTCTGAGCCTGCTGTTCTCAAGGGAGGGGCAAGTACCAGGGAGGGATTTTTGTGAGGATTTACATGAGATAATTAATGTCAAGCACCTGATCGTACCTGGCTGATGAATAAGTGTCTGAGGGAGAGAAGGTGTAAAGAAAGAAAAGATTGATTTTGATTCCCCCTGTTGGCTACAAGGAAATTTTCAGGCACACACAAAAAGTGTTAGCCAAAGCACATAACAGCTGTGTTCAGAACTCTGTACCATTAAATCACCTCCCAAAGCACTCCTGAATTCTAAGAAAACCAACCATACTGCTAATTGAATGGTCACTAAAGTACCCTTGTTAATTTTCATTATAATTTGTTACATGTTAGAGTTAAGGATCTGTTCTGGGCAAAAAAGTATTTAGTACGTCGCTCGTTTTATAACACTTGTGTGGCCAAAATCTTGGCTCCCTGTACACGGATGCCGAAATGAGATACAGAGACAGAGTTTTGGAGGAGAAAGAAAGGGTGGCTTTATTCTTTGCCAGGCAAAGAGGGGAACACAGCAGGCTAGCACCTCAAGAACTGTGCCCCCCTCCCTGGGGAATAGGGAGAGGTCTTACAGTCGGGGCTTGTGGTCAGGGGTATGCAGTAAGGATCAAGGCAGTAACAGTCCTGCATTCTTCTTTCTTCTGCAGAGTTTCAAAAGGGTGGGGTTGCTGACAGGATTAGGGTGTGTGCAGGGTCTCAGGTGGTCAGTCTGCTAATCTTGAGGAGCTTCTCTGGGCCCTTTAATCTCGCCTCAGGTGGTGTCCTGGCTGCTCCCGGCTTGATTTGCAACTGTTCGAATCTGCCCTTTGGACCTCAGGGAAGGTCATGGAGGCTGGAGTCTTGCCTGCAAGAAATGGGGAACAAAAAGGCCTCTGTGCCTGGGAGCCCCATAGGCCCTGCTCCGTTTTACACGGAGGCAATGTTCCCATAATAGTAAAATCATTATAAGTTTTTTGTTGCAGCCTTTTTGCGTAGTGGGGTCACACTTAGTACTTTTTGACACTGAACGCTTGATTAGCAAACAAACCCAATTCTAACATGTTTATAATTTGTTAAGTGTTTTCAAGGACTATTTTGAAGTCAAATGTGTAAGCCCCTTGTATCAGTTTGGCTTAAAGTAGTCACTGCTGTAATAGCACTGCTCCAGGTGGTTTCTTCCCAAGACACCTGGACATTTCCCAGGTGTTAGTGCCTGTAACTTGTCAAGCTTTGCCTTCAGTCCATTAACATTAGAGTCAAGAATAAAGCTGATCTATCACTTACCTTTCACTTGGGAAGAATTGGCACAATCAGTTACAAACAAAATCTTTGGCAAGATAAACACTAGAATAGTTAAGCAATATTGACATTGGAAACCAAAATCATGAGAGAGTGAAAAATAGCATGCCGTATTTTATGTGCCATCTTGCAACTAAAATGTTAAGACCTTTTCAACTTCCAGGACAGGGGTGCGTGTGTGTGTGTGTGTGTGTGTGTGTGTGTGTGTGTTTTACACTATAACTTGTAATAAGATTTTTGGTGATTGCCAGGGTATTACCAACTGAAGCAAACATTTCTCTTTTCATCAATGATGCTTGTGGTATACCACAGGGGTACGAGAAGAAAATATTTGCGCTTCTTAATTTTATCTGATACTTCACATTTCTACTTTTATCTGTTTAATGATGCACATAATTAACATAAATAGATACTTAGTCATATATTAAGGGGAGTAGCTGCTTAAAAGCAAATTTTTATATGAGTGTGTAATCAAAAATGTTCAAAGACCACTCCAGTAGACACTGAAGAGGAGAGACTCATTCATTGATTCGAGGTCATTTGTCAGAAGAAAAAAACATGTAGAAGAAAGGAAAAATATTTTACTATAGCATATATTTCATATTTTTAATTAAATACTTTTATATTAAGCTTCATATTGCTTCATGCTGTTTGAGGAACTTAAACTATTTTTTTTGGCTGCATTGGGTCTTCATTGCTGCGCACGAGCTTTCTCTAGTTGTGGCGAGCGGGGGCTACTCTTCATTTTGGTGTGCGGGCTTCTCATTGCGGTGGTTTCTCTTGTTGTGGAGCACAGGCTTCAGTAGTTGTGGCATGTGGGCTCAGTAGCTGTGTCTCAGGGGCTCTAAAGCGCAGGCTCAGTAGTTGTGGCATGTGGGCTCAGTAGCTGTGGCTTAGGGGCTCTAAAGCACAGGCTCAGTAGTTGTGGCGCACAGGCTTCGTTGCTCTGCGGCATGTGGGATCTTCCTGGACCAGGTATCGAACCCATGTCCCCTGCATTGGCAGGCAGATTCTTAAGCACTGCGCCACCAGGGAAGTCCCTTAAATTATTTTTTATAGTTTCATTTGTGTCCTTTCATGTTATTCACCCTCATTAATACTGTGCGTAACTATAGAAGACAGAGAGCCTGAGTGTTGTTTACTGATGCCCTAGCATTTCATTGCTAGGGCATCATACACTTAACAGGAATATTTTGTTGGCTGTGTCTTACTTTCCTCATCACGTTAATGAGTTGTAATTAGCTTTATTGAGATAACTGAGTATGTAATCATTTTAAGGGTTTATGTGTAATATATGAATACTTGGATTGGGCTTGTAGAATAAGGTAGTAAAAAACTTCCTCTTCAAAGGGTGATGTGAATTACTTTTGCCTTAGGCTAATCTTGAAAGAAACCTCTCTTGATGGTCTCCCTTGAGGAAGTAATTGGCCTTGGCTAGGTCCAAGGTAGAGTATATTTTACTAACCTTACTCCATTGTGAGATTAGCTCTAATGTGTCAAAAGAAAAATCGTGATAGGTGGAACAGAGTTTTAGTAAAATTGAGATGTTATGATATTAACAGGAATTATATTAATTCAAGTTTTATTTTCCTTTCAGTTCGCAGGAAGATGAAAGACCTATGTCACCTTTCTATTTGAGGTACTTATTTGATTTTTATTGGTCTGTTACAGGGAATTGGGGAGGGTTAAGGCTTCTTTGGGTTTATTTGCCCACGTTAGTTCTTTTCAATAGAATATTCTGTGATGTGGCCAGACTGAGCTTATTGGAATCCCTCACCATAATGTTCATGCTATATTTTTCTTTTCTTGTGTTTAAGAAATCTTAGAACAAAATTTAACGAAGTTGAAAAGACTAAAATAAGATATTTGGTTTTAAATTCAAAGATGTCAAGCTAGCCATTTTAATTTCAAAATCTGCCTAATGATTAGGGTGTAACCTAAATTTTAAAATCTCTGTTCTATACATACATGCAGGTGGGGAGGGTTCTGAGCCTAAGCCTCACTTGCTGAAGAAGTCTTGGCTTACGTTAGGTCATTTTCTAGATAGTAGTGAAGTGTGAAACTAATATTCAGCAAGTTCTTAGAGTTCAGGATTATTTTCTAAAGTTTATAAAGCCAGAATGACAACTCTTAAAACAGGTAAGTTTACATCAGAGTAGATGTTAGATGAGATCACTTCCCTCCAGACTAAGAAGTTGTTGTATTGATGTGATTTTCAGTGAACCATCCCACTTAGGTATCAATAATAACCTAGAACCAGGCTTTTCTTACTGCATTGCTTTCCTCACTACCTACCCACTTCAGAGGCTTAGAAACTATATTTGAAAGTAATATGACCATATAAATTCAAGTTTAAATTGCTGAAGTTTTTTTTTTGTTTTTCTTTTAACCTTTCCTCAATTTTGAATTCTACTTTTTAAAAAGCAGTGTCGGGTGTGGAGGAAAGGGAACCCTCTTGCACTGGTGGTGGGAATGTAAATTGATACAGCCACTATGGAGAACAGTATGGAGGTTCCTTAAAAAACTAAAAATAGAACTACCATACGACCCAGCAATCCCACTACTGGGCATATACCCTGAGAAAACCATAGGTCAAAAAGTGTCATGTACCACAATGTTCATTGCAGCTCTATTTACAATAGCCAGGACATGGAAGCAACCTAAGTGTCCATCGACAGATGAATGGATAAAGAAGATGTGGCACATATATACAATGGAATATTACTCAGCCATAAAAAGAAATGAAATGGAGGTATTTGTAGTGAGGTGGATGGACCTAGAGTCTGTCATACAGAATGAAGTAAGTCAGAAAGAGAAAAAAAAATACTGTGTGCTAACACATATATATGGAATCTAAAAAAAAAAAAAAAATGGTCATGAAGAACCTAGGGGCAGGACGGGAATAAAGACGCAGACCTACTAGAGAATGAACTTGAGGACACAGGGAGGGGGAAGGGTAAGCTGGGACAAAGTGAGAGAGTGGCATGGACATATATACACTACCAAATGTAAAATAGATAGCTAGTGGGAAGCAGCCGCATAGCACGGGGAGATCAGCTCGGTGCTTTTCTGACCACCTAGAGGGGTGGGATAGGGAGGGTGGGAGGGAGACGCAAGAGGGAGGGGATATGGGGATATATGTATACGTATAGCTGATTCACTTTGTTATACAGCAGAAACTAACACACCACTGTAAAGCAATTATACTCCAATAAAGATGTGGAAAAAAAAAAAAAGCAGCGTCAGGGTATCACATAAATATTTTGTTTTTGAGTCTGATTTGTTGCAATAGTCTCAGTGTTAGATTTAGACTTTAATTCAACCACCACAGTTCCGAAATGTGTCATAGGGCGTCAGGCTTGGCCAAGTAACTGCTTTGCAGTAGTGCTCTGCCCTTTAGCGACTTGAAGCTTGTTGCGTAATCACTTTGTGGCAAGACAGGGAACATCTGAGGTTTCAGTTTGAGACAACATGGTGGTCCATTTGCTTCGTCCTGGTTTCCTGCCAACCAAATCAGCACGTTCTGGTTCATAGGCTGTCTTGACTGTGCAATTACTGTAAACCCATCAGGATGTCCTTGCTGGGTACACAGTGATGCTAGTACTCATTATGTAAATACACACAGTAATATCAAACAAATGATTATCATATATTAATGGAAATCAGGTTTTACACAGTACAGAAGACTCCAGCACCAGCTCATGACAACTAATGAAAACTATTCTCTGAATGTCTTAGTTTTATTACTCTGGGTAACATCAATCTATGTTTTACATAGTATTGAATTTTATTTATTTATTTTTACTACTGTTTTAAAAAGCAGATGGGGAAAATGGACTTATAAGTTGTAAGTCCTCAGATACACATAATTGTGTTTTAGAGTGTAAATTTTGTAATTATCTAGAGTAATTCTGTAGTCTTGAAAAAAGAAATTCTGTACTTCCTAAATGAAAGCAAAAAAATGTAAAGAAAATTAGTATATTTACTGAACTCTCGATAGAAGCTATTTGACCTTTCAATGTTAAGAGTCATAAAAACTAAAATATGATCAAAGTAGGGGAGAAAATGAATGTGCATACTAGCCCACATTTACAGTAGTGGTAAAGTTGCAGAGAAAGGAAAAGTTACCAGCAGGCATTCTTTTCATGTGAGGGGAATTTAAACTAAGTGGAGATATTTCATAAATGCAAAACTCGTAATTATTTGGCCTGAAATTAAAAATTTCAAATGTAGTTTCTTTTTCTGAATAACATTACATGATAATCTTAAAAATTATGTAAGAATTAGGTTGGTACAAGTTAACTTAGCTTTTTTTCTTACCCACTTGACATGAAATAGGGAGAATCTATTGATAAAACATGAACTGTTTTTTTTTAATTATTTGCATGGCTGGTTTGAGATTGACTTTTCTTGAGTTAATCTAGCGTACAGAATTCAAGTAGAAAAAGGAAAACATGATTGTTGATTATGACTAAGTTCTAGATTTGGGGACTAGAAACAGAAACATGTCCACTGATAATTTAATTTATAAATCAGTGCACTTTTTTTTTTTTTTGCACTTCCTCTAGTAAGAGCAAATGAATGCTTAAACATTTTAAATAAATTTTTGTAATGTCCTTGTCTTCTATTCCTTTCCCTCCAACTTTATTACAATTCCTTTGCTGCAGTGTTAGAAAAGGGGAGTCATTACATGACTAATGAATTTCATAATGATTATTAACATGATGAAAAACTAAATTGGCTCTTTTAAATCCAAAATAATTTTTTCTGTGCCTTTGAAAAGTAAAAAATGATTGGTAGTGGCAAAATGCTATCTTCCCTGGCTAAGGATATTGAATACTAAATATTATGTATTGACAGTGTTAATTGGTCAGGTTTTTCAGGGGAGGAAAGGCCCAATCAAGAGATGAGACACATCTGAGGTGGGTCTTCACCAGAAGTAGATTCAGCCACAAGCAGCCAGGCAGAGGGGATGGGGTATTTAACGGAGGGGTATTCCGTTTTGTGGTTTATTCCGAGAGGTCCGACATAAGGTAGAATGGCAAATCTCAGTGGCTGCAAGTTTGGGAGTGGGCCGTCTTCAGGTAGACCAAATCAAAACAGAGAGAAGATGAGGGCAAAGCAGGCCTCCCATTTCAGAGGAAGGAGAATAGCTGCTCTGTAAAGGAACTCAGATACAGTAGATCAGACAGGCATCCAGCAATTGGAGTGGAGACGAGGTGCATTATTTATAGCAACAAGAGAGGGTCTGTGTCTGGGGTAGAGATGGAGAGCATATCGAGAGGCTGCAGTGCATTAGTGGAGGTTCCAGGACCTTCCTGTGGCTGGGGGTAGGGAGGTCGGTTACAGGAACAGAGGCCGAGAGGGGCCGTTTCAGTCACTACCTTGCTCCACCGTTCACCCTGTAGAATTGCGGTTTCTGTGATTGCTATTCTAACATCTACGGCTGAACCACGTGTTAGTCTACTGTACGTTTCCACTGCCTTCAGGCCTTTCTGTAGTAAGGTAGGCCTCTTATAAATAGGCATGCACTCAGATGTTCTCATTCTAGATGAATAGTCTTCTGTGATAAGAACTCTGTCTTCTTTAATTCCAGTACTTCTCCAACCTAACCTAATTCACCATAGAGCCATTTGTCCTTTTTTGCAAAGGAAAGAAATAGTAGCTACAAATCTACGCCTGCCACCATCCCATGTGGCAAGTTTACTGCAGCTACAGTAGCTCAAACAGTAGGTGTCATTGTTCCCCAGATGCTCGTTAGAGATTACCTGCCCTGTTGAAGTGATTAAGGGAATGAAAGGGAAGGACCGGTTATACCAAACCCTTAGTGAGATTGCCGCAAATAAACACGAACCTGCATGCTAAGGGTGCAGAACATGCTTGGCAAAGATGCGCACACCCTGGCCTCTGTCCTAGTCTAGGCTGGAATCCCGGAAAAGGAGCCCCTACCTCAATTGCTCAGATCAGTGTGAAAGCAGCTTGCAGTAGGTGTTCTTCTGTGCCACATGCACACTGTTGTCTGAATTCTTTTGGTGGCATCCAGTCAGATCCGGTTGGGATCTGTTGCTAGTTCTACTTCTATTTATCTAAGTCTTCAGTGTTGCCAAGCCCAGGTTTTGATTTCTGTGGTTATTTCCACTGGGAGTAGGGTTCTTGATCTCCACTTTCTATTCCTCCTCGTCTCTACCTGCTCGCTCCCATCTCCCCACACTATCTTCACCTTCCCTATGGCCAGGGTCAGGTCCTGTCCTCATCCTATCCCATCTGACTTTGACCCATGAATTCCTTCTTTACGAATACCTAAATTTTACCTATACCTAGCACCCGTCTTTGCCTGTGCTTTATGAAAATCCTGAATCTATGCTTCAGGGACTGCATATCTATAACCAGTTTTATTCACTGGGCTCTAAACAACTCACCTGGCCTCTGAGTAGTGTCTCATTCCTTACCTAACACTTGTCTTCTAGCATCTGCACTGATCCTCTTGTTTTCCCCTTCTCATTTTGGGCTTCATTGAAACCTTGAAATTAAGTCTTTATCAATTTCAGCCCAAGTTTTAATACTCATCATGCAAATTGAAGCTGAATTACTATTTTAGCAGATTTGGAATTGCTTAGGGTCAGTTTCAGTATTTCATATGTTTTCTTTTCTTTTTTTTTTTAAATTGGAGTATAATTGCTTTACAATATTGTGTTAGTTTCTGCTGTACGATGAAGTGAATCCGCTATATGTATACCTATGTCCCCTCCCTCTTAGACCTCCCTCCCACCCCCTCATATGTTTTCTAATTTTCCTGAATCAGGAACATCAATTAGATTTATTTCTAAATTAGCTGTTTGGCACACAAACTCATTCTTTAGGATTTTATTAACTTTTTATTCTTAGACTCCAGGAAGCATCAATTTTATGAAAGTCTTTACTGCAGAATTTATGTTGAAGAAAAAATTTAGCTTTGGATAAATTCAGATTTAAATAGATACTAGATGGGATCTGGAAATTATATCATACCACTCTTATCTTGATATGTAGAAAAATTATTTCTAACTCATCTTTAGATAGCTTTTTGGGGATTACCTTTCCAAACAACTTGTGCTAGAATTTCTGTTTGTTGTTTGGCGGGGGGGTAGTATTATTAAATTTTTAATAGTTTATTTTTCTCCTTAAGCATAATGTATGTTTTCTAAATTATCATTTTGAGGTAAAAAGCTCTTATTATCAGATGGGATAGTTTGGAGAAGTGTATCATACCATACATTGTGTTTGTTTATAAGCCTGTTTCAGGCTACTAACTAAAAAGTAGAACAAATAAGCAGGCTGTTTATTTAATTATCTACTTGATTTTTCTTCCCCAAGATGATAAAGTCGGCTAGATATTTTGGGTGTCTTTAGACACCAATAACTATATATTTAAATTGTTTTTACCTTGTCCGTTTTGACTACAACAGTATTTCTAAACTGAGGAGATACATCACCTCTGCTTATGGAGCTCTTTTTTCTTTTTTTCTTGGTGGTAATATATAAATAAAATAAAATTTGCCATTTAAACAACTTTAAATTATTTTTCAATTGCAATAAAATACACATAATATAAAATTTACCACCTTATACATTTTTAAGTACATTTCTACTAGTAATGCACAAGAGTCCTGTTTTTCTACATACTTGTCAATATTTGTTATTTTTCTATTTTTTGATAACACTATCTTAATGGTATGAAGTATATGGAGCTCATTAAAGATGCCTGGGTCTCACTGGCCAAGATTCTGAGTCTCAAGTGGGCTGGGTGTCCATATTTTCAAAAAGTGTCACAGAACAGTCTTTTCAACAAATAGTGCTGGGAAAACCGGATATCCACATGCAGAAGCATGAAGTTGAAGCCTTACCTAACACCATATACAAAAATTAACTCAAAATAGATCAAAGATCTACATACAAGAGCTAAAACTACAAAATTCTTAGAAGAAAACATTGGGCAAAAGCTCCATGACATTGGATTTGGCAATGATTTCCTAGGTGTGACACCAAAGGCACAGGAAACAAAAGGAAAAAATAGATAAACTGGACTTCTTTAAATTTTTTAAAATTTTATGATCAAAAAAATAACATTATCAAGAGAAGAAAAAGGCAACTCACAAAATGGGGGGAAATATTTGCAAATCATATATCTGATAAGGGATTAATATCTAGAACAGAGAGAGAACTCCTAAAACTCAACAAAAAACAAATACAACACAATTAAAAAATGGGCAAAAGACTTGAATTGGCATTTCTCCAGAGAACATATACAAATGGCCAATAAGCACATGAAAAGATGCTCCACATCACTAATCATCAGGGATATACAAATCAAAACTACGATGAGACACTACCTCATACCCAGTTGGATGGCTACTATGATAATAATAATAATAATAATAATAACAAGTATTGGTAAAGATAACAAGAAATTGAATCACTTGTGCATTCCTGGTTGAAATGTAAAATGTTGCAGCCACTAGCAAAATTAGTAAAGGTGGTTCCTCAAAAAATTAAACTTAGAATTACCATATGATCCAGGAGTTCCATTTCTGGGTATATACTCAAAAGAATTGAAAGTAGGGTCCCAAAGAGATGTTTGTGCACCCATGGTCAAAATAGCATTATTCACAATAGCCAAAAGATGGAAGCAACCCAAATGTTCATCAATGGATGAATGGATAAACAAAATGCAGACTATACAGTGGAGTATTATTCCGCCTTTAAAAAGGAAAGAACTTTTAACACATACACAACATGGATGAACCTTGAGGACATTTATACTAAGTGGAATAAGCCAATAACAAAAAGACAAATACTGTAAAATTCCACTTACATGAAATACCTAATGTAGTCAAATTCATAGGGACATAAAATAGAAGGGTGGTTGCCAGGGGCTGGGGGAAAGGGGAGATTCAGGAGTTATTGTTTAAGAATAGGAATTTTAGTTTCACAAGATGAAAAGAGTTCTAGAGATGAATGATGGTGAGGGCTGTGCAGCAATGTGAATGTACTTAATGCCACTGGATGTACACTTAAAAATGGTGAAGATGGTAAATTTTGTATTATGTGTATTTTACGACAATAAAAAAGTTAGAGAGAAAAAGTGTCATAAAGTGATGCACACCCTTGGCTGAAAATCACTGAACCAGACCGACAGTATAATTATTTTATACTGAAGAATGGTTATAAACTTTACTACTGTTTATCATACCATTCTTTAGGGATTCAATACTGAGTTCTTGACATCTGAGAATCAGTTATATTTTTTGCATAGTAAGAGAGAAGTACAGATTCTGAGTTTAATTCTATCAATGTTAATTAAAATATTAAACATATATTTAGGCTATACTGAGAAACAAAGATAAATTATATAAATTTTTATACTTTTATGCATCTCTTCATATCTTTCCTCAGCATGAAAAAGCAAAGGAGAAATTTACTTGTAGAAAATGATGCCTTTGTAGCCATTCTGTCTAGATCTCTTACTGCTTCATTTTTCATTCTCCCTGCCTCCCTATAGACTTCTGTTTGTAAGAACTTAAGATTTTAATAAAATGTAAACCTCTAGGTTAAAAGCAGACTAGCTTTGTCTGATATAACTACTCCCAGCTTCCCATTTAAATTCTAATGATGATATAAAAGACAAAAACTAGAGACAATTTTATAACAATGATGAAGAAAACTGTAGGGGCTTCCCTAGTGGTGCAGTGGTTAAGAGTCCTCCTGCCAATGCAGGGGACACAGGTTCGAGCCCTGGGCCAGGAAGATCCCACATGCCACGGAGCAGCTAAGCCCGTGTGCCACAACTACTGAGGCTGCGCTCTAGAGCCCGCAAGCCACAACTACTGAGCCCACGTGCCACAACTACTGAGCCCGTGTGCCACAACTACTGAAGCCCACATGCCTAGAGCCCGTGCTCCGCAGCAAGAGAAGCCACTGCCATGAGAAGCCCACACACTGTGACGAAGAGTAGCCCCCACTCACCGCAACTAGAGAAAAGCCTGTGCGCAGCAACAAAGACCCAATGCAGCCAAAAATAAATAAATAAATAAATTTATTTTTTAAAAAAAGAAGAAAACTAAGTCAAAGGCAACGTCATCAATGGAGATGAACTGAGAAACGTATTTTCGCCTTGCAGGCTTCATGTTTCACCATCTAAACAACATAGTGAGCACAAAGAAGGAAGGCAAAAGAAACTGACTTGGATTCCTTCCAGTATCTACTGCACTGACCAGAAAAGCAAGTGACATTCCCCCAACTGAGCAGAAACTTATTTTCTGAACCATCCAGAGCTGAGTTGTGTATTCTTTTTCACCTCCCATTTAGAGACTAGAACATTAAGTACACAAAACAACAGAGAGGAGGAGGTATCCCCCTGGGATGCTCAGTTACCTAACAAAGGCATCTGAGAAAGGGATAAAGGCAGGAAGATTACTGGATTTAATGCATGCTTTCAAGTGTACACTGCACAAAGACAAACTACAAATTTGTTTCTGATTCTCCAGCTTAATCATAAATTGGACTAAACAGCAAGTCCACTCAAGTATGCATTGTAGATTGTTCAAGGGCAGAATCGTATCCTGGCTTTTAAAGTCTAAATCCAAGAGGGGGCATCTGCCTGTGGCCAAGCGACAATGAAATAAACTCAGAACAATATACCCAGCCAGGTTTTTGATAATGGCTCTGCCTGAATTGATTGTTCCCCCTTACGAACCCCTAAACACGAAGAACTATTTGGGACCTATAAAGAGAAATTACAAACTAGGGGAAAGGATGACTTGCTCTGAGGACTCAGAGTAGAAACAGATTTCAGAAAACTGTTTTTTGTATGATTCAGAGGAAAACTTGAGAAGTAATATTTGCTAATCTTCTCCAAAAATGTTCAAGGACATAACCAACCTCTTTGAAATATGAGTAGGAACCTGTAAGGAGAGAATAAGTTGAGAATTAAAAGGCTAGAGACACACAAGAACAGCTGAAATGAGGGAAAGAGAAGCCTAGAAACGTATTTGCAGAGATTTTTTAAAACTTTGGAAAACAATAAAGAGCAGCAAGTATTTAAAATAAATCAAGTACATGATGAGAGAGAAACTTGAGAAGCTCTTCCAAAATGAAAAGGGTAAAGAAAAAGCTGTGAGAGAAATAATGTTAGATATGAAAGTCAGAGATCAGAAAGCCAACCTGAAAATTATGATTCTAAGGAGGAAACCATACTAATAGAAATAGAAATCAGTGTTAATATATACCCAGCTAATTGAGAGGTGAATCCCCCAAAATATTTTTTTAATTAAGAAGTAGAAACCTGATTATAATTATTAGTGGAGGGCCGAAGAAAGTAATGAAATTCTAAATTTCTTATCTTGCATGGAAGGTAGGAGAGTAGAAGCAGGCGTCAAGCGTTTCAGGGGTTTTTTTTGGTGGTTTGTTTTTTGGGTTTTTGTTTCAGTTTTAATAGTTACAGATGTATGGGTTGGAGAGGCAACAACTAGTAGAATTGTGCATAGGATTCCTATATCCCAAATCACCTCAGAAGATAAGAGCAAAGACAGAAATCAAAGGAAAAGGAAGCTCCAAAATTATAAAACATAAAGCAAAAATATAAAACTAGAACAAATGTATCACCTATGACAATAAGTGTAAATGGATTAAATTCTTTGATAAAAGCTAAAAATACTTTTTTTAAAATGACTGCTTGAACTATGTTTTGCTCAAAAGAGCTATGCCTGAAACAAAATAGCACAGAAAGGTTAATAATATAGGATTTATCTCTGATAAATATGAACAGAAAGAAAGCAGAGATAGCAGTATCAGTACAACTAGAACTAGAACAACTAGAGTTTAAAGCCAAATCCATTAAACAGGACAAACCTAGACTTACATTTATTGGGTAAAATCCATACTAAAAATATAAAGGTTAAAATAATAAGTATGTATAAACTAGCATTGTATCAAATCATATACATTTAAACCCTTAAGTTAACAAGGATAAACATGCAAACACATTTGAAGTATAGAACTTATATATAGCACAATATGTCTATAACAAAAAAAATTTATAAATAGCACTGAGAATTTAATAAAATTAATAAGATTTAAAATATAGGAGCATCACATACACTAAACTTTACAACCTACAAATAGGGCTTAAGCATTCCTGCTACTTTCTAAAAGATTACTCAGCTATCTCTAAAAGTTCTTGAAGAGTAGAAATATTAAGTCATGTCTTCTAACCACAGTGTAATTAAGAAAAAATGTCCAATCAACCAACGAAAACTCTCCTAAAGGGAGGAAGAAATTCAAATAGGAAATAAAAACAGACTATTTGGAAGAAAAAGAGGAAAAGTACATTATCAAAATTTGTGGAATGAGATCTAAGCTCTTTTTAAGAAGTAACTTCACCTTCTTAAAAAGATTGAAAGTAAACGAGCCACACATTCAGAATAAGAAGTTATAAGAAGGAAGAAAAGCAACTTCTTGGAAACCTGAAAGGATTTAATAATAATAAAAGAAAACATAAAAATAGCAGAACTCATGTTTGAATCCAGGAACTCATTCTTTGAGAGTAAAAATGAAAATAATAAAAAAGAAAACCTCTGGTAAACTTAAGAAAAAAAAATAAAAGGGACAATACTAATAATCAGAAGTGAAATTTGCTGTGAGGGTATAGTAGTTTTTTAAAGGTTATTGAATACTTCATGCAATTTTATGCTAATAAACATGAAAACCTAGATGAAATAAAAGGTTTTCTGGAAAGCATAAGTTTCGAGAAGAAATTTCCATGTGAATGCAAAAAGTACTTTTAATAATCTCTTCTAGTTCTAAGAAAAGAAACAAATGTGTAGCCAAAGATTTATGTGAATAGCAGCATTATTTGAGAATAAGGATTATGTTTTTATTAAGGACATATCTGAAGCCAGATTACATGAGATGGAATCAGAGCTGTGTAAACTTGAGTGAGATGCTAAACCTCTCAGAACCTCAATTTCCTCATCTATAAATGGGTATAGTATATATAGTCACCTCTCCATTTCATTTCTTAATTTTGCTTTATAAAGACCTTAGTCTAAAAACTAAAAAAACCTCTGAATTTCTTTTTATGTAAAACATTCTAAATATATGAAACTGATAACCCCCATAATTAGGGCCCAAAAGAAGCTGTACAAAATGTATTTTGACATTTTGATGGGCTCAGTTTAATTTGTTAGAAAATATTTAATACAGTATCAAGATATAGGAATGAAGAATAATTCGTTTCTTCAAATCAGTCCTAATACTTAAAGGAATAGTATATGTGAGTTTCAATAAAAATATGTGGGGATAAATATTTTTTGTCAAAATCTAAATACATATAAATGCTCCCTAAAATTTCTGCATGTGATAATCATAACTAAAAGTTAAAACAAAGTGAATAAATATTGAGGACTGAGTGTATTTGTTTTATGGCACTGTAGAGAATTGAACTAAAAATCATGAAAATGTTTTAATTTACAAATTCATTATACAGTTACAAGGAAATACTGGTATAATCATCTTATAATGTTGACACTGTGTATCAACTTTTAGTATTTTAAGATGATACTAAAAATACCATATTCTGTTAAATAGACAAATTAAGAGTTTCATCCTGGTTTGACGATTAGTTACTGGATCCTCATCCTGAGGCTTAAACAAACATCACATAATTGTCTTTTAAATTCTTACTCATTAAAAAAATTGAATGTAAATATTATCTCCTAGAGAAAAAGGATAATTCTGTTAGACCTAATGGTTCCTATTAAAACAATATTTTACGGGCAGCATTTTATACACCACTGAAAAGAGAATATACTGAAGTAAGAGAACAGATAGATAAAAGAGAACACATCCTTCTTCAAGATGTCTGGTTTCAGTAGATTTGAAAGATTTCTTTATTTCAAATCAAGAGATCTAGGGCTTCCCTGGCGGCGCAGTGGTTGAGAATCTGCCTGCCAATGCAGGGGACACGGGTTCGAGCCCTGGTCTGGGAAGATCCCACATGCCGCGGAGCAACTAGGCCCGTGAGCCACAACTACTGAGCCTGCGCGTCTGGAGCCTGTGCTCCGCAACAAGAGAGGCCGCGATAGTGAGAGGCCCGCGCACCGCGATGAAGAGTGGCCCCCGCTTGCCGCAACTAGAGAAAGCCCTCGCACAGAAACGAAGACCCAACACAGCCAAAAATAAATATTAAAAAAAAAAAAAGAGATCTAATAAGAGAATCAGTTGTCAACAGGCATTCTGTGCATCTTATCACATGCAAATTTTATAGACTAATATTTCTGAGCATAATCACTTTATGGAAGTGTCTTGCTAATAGAAATAGAGACTAAATATATTTAACTATGTCATAGAATATATTTCAGAGTAGGCTCAGAATCTGTTTTGAATGACCGTACCAGGAGGACATTCATTTGCATCATCACTTAAGTAGGCTTGGGTAATGAAATTGACCATAATGCTGAGTCTGCTTCTTTATTTTAGTTTTGAATACTTGCTTTATCAACATTAGGAAATGAATTCTTCCATATTCAGGTGTTTACACTGCATAAGTAAGAGATTTTCTTAGCAAATCAGTCAAGTGCTCTGAAAAAAATGCATTCTTAGCTCTCTGCAGGGGATAGAAAACAAGCTACATGTAGATGAAGAAAATCATTATCTTTCACTTTAGCTTATTTGCTTATTGTCTTTTTGTTAGTGTCTTAACATTACCTCCATGAGCTGATGATAGCAATGGAAGCAGGCCCTATTTCTGACATTAAATCTTCTTAGAAATCTTGTTATTAATGAATTGTTAAGCACATCCCACAGGAACTATGGAGGTGATTGGATACCTGACCAAAGCCATTTTGGTATCTGATAAACCCTAACTATGACTGACACTGTCATAAAACTAAATATGCAGTTATAAGCTTTTGTAATGATTTAAACTTTAGGGCAATAAACTTGAAACTGAGATAGTCATAAACTTTTAGAGCTAAAAGAAAATCACAGAGATCACGAACCAAGGCTTTCATCTTCTGTATGAAGAAACCAACCCAAAGCAGACAAGCTAACCAACAATCTGACTGTGATTGCAGCTAATGAACTGCAAAGCCAAGACCAGAACTTCGCTTTTCTGATTCCCAACGCAAAACGTTCTCTTTTCAGAATACTTTCTTTAGGCCCCTCGGAGCTGGAAATGCAACTGTTGCGAGCTTCGGAGGCTGCAGAGCGGAGGCGGCGGCGTCCTGGGAGGTCCGGGCGCTGTGACCGGCTCGCGGTCGCTCGTCCCTTCCTCTCTCTGGCCGCCTCCTGGCTCGAAAATAACTTTTTTACTATAAAGAAAGGAGAAAAAGCGTAGCCGTCCGCCCCTGCCTCCCTCCCTCTCTCTCTCTCAGCCCTCTGACCCGTGAGGGAGCCCCGGGCCGGGCCGACCCCGCGCATCCCTTCTACACCCGGGCCAACACCGTGATAGGCGAGATGGCAGCCAAGGAGGCCTTCGTCTCCAAGTTCCTCCGCATCAAGGGGCTCACGAGCGAGCGACAGCTGCAGACCTTCGGCCGGAGCCTGCAGGAGTTGCTGGCAGAACATTAGAAACATCCCTGGTTCCCAGAAAAGCCCTGCAGGGGATCGGGTTACCGTTGTGTCCGCATCAACCGTAAAGTGGATCCTCTCATTGGACCGGCCAGCACAGCGGATTGGGCTGAGCGGTCAGGAGCTCTTCAGGCGTCTCCCAAGTGAACTCACACCCTGGGTTGACCCGTCCGAAGTGTCCTGCAGAACTGGAGAGGTTGCTTCCATCTGTGTGCTGCACGAAGCCTCACCAGCAGGAGGCAGCACCCAAAACAGCACCAACGTGCAAACCGTAGACAGCGGAATCAGCTGCAAGGAGGAACTCCTCTTGGACAGAACAGGCCCTTCCAAACACTACAGTATAATGACCGTATCAGGTTAAGATATAGTCTATGGATGCATCGTCTTATAACGGATGGATAAACTTGATACTTGCTTTGGGTGGGCTCCTCTTGGGAGATAGATTATGGAATTTAAACCATGTCACAGGCACAAGATAGAGTGGTCAAAAAATTTTTTTAAGTGACAGTGCCATAGTTTGGACAGTACCTTTCAATGATTTAATCGCCTGTGCGTCCAAGTAAAGGATCACCTTATTTGCAAGGGAGTGAAGTCCTAGGGCGGTTTCAGTTTCTCCCAGACATGATGCCTAAATTTTTACATCGGTCCCTTTAACGCCAATCTGTATTTCAAAGAACCCTTCTCTGCGGTAGAACTTGCAGAGAAAATTTGCACTATGACACTTAAAGTTGTTATCCTTTTTGGCAGCTCAACAGGAAAGCTCAACATTTTAAACATGGTAGTACTGGAAATTTTATGACAAGACTTTTACCTAGCACTTAAATATGTATAAATGTACATAAGACAAACTAGGAAGTATGACCTGGGGAAATGGTCAGACCTTGTGTTGTGTTTTTGGCTTTGAAAGTAGCAAGTGACCAGAATCTGCAGTGGCAACAGGCTTTGAAAAAGACCCTTAAAAAGGCACTGTCTCAAGTGTGGTGTTAGCACCGGCCAGCTCTCTGTACATTTGCTGACTTGTAGTTTTCTAAGACTGAGTATACTTCTTATTTTTAGAAAGTAGAGGTCTGGTTTGTAACTTTCCTTGTACTTAATTGGGGAAAAGTCTTTTCCATAAACCACCATCTATTTTGTGAACCTTGTTAGTCATAGTTTGTTTGGTAAATTGTGAACTGGTGTGAATTTGTACAGTTCATGTGTATTGATTGTGGCAGAGTTGTACAGATTTCTGTATTTTGGATGAGAGATTTTTCTTCTCTCTATAATAAATTGTTTCTTGGCATTTAAAAAAAAGAATACTTCCTTTAGAAAAATTCTATTTTAAAAGCATGGAAGTATGGACACATTAAGTAATACCAAAAATTCCAAAGGCCTATTACAAAAACCCAAAAATATAAATTTATCATAAATTTGACCTAAGATAAATATATTAACAAAAATCAATATGGTTTAATTACTTAGTCTTATTATTGATTTATTCATTTATTTTGCATTCTGAGAAAGGCTCTTTAAGACTGATTTAGATGGCTCAGGTCATTTTTCTTTAAGCTCTGAGAGAAATTTTGATGTATTGCCTTTTATTCATTCCAATTAGCACATGTTTTCCAAATCATACCTTCATAACTCAGAATCTTTAAAAATAGCAATTGTGATATCTAAGTCACTGAAGTCTAAAAGAATTTTAGTTGCAAGAATTTGGAACCTTGCTAATCAATGTCTTCCACAAATCAACAGCATCAGAATCACTGGGGAATGTGTTAGAAATACAAAGTCTCAGCTTCCCCTTTCCTAGACCTAGACCTACTGTATCAGAATCTGTGTGTGAACAAGATCCTGGGTGATTCTGATGCACATTAGAGTGTGAGAAGCACTTACTCAGAGAGCTAGGAATCTCAGAACCTGGTCCCATTTGTTGTCATTTTCGTGTCTCTTTCTTCCTCACCTCTTTTCATCTTCTCCTCCTTACCCACCCCCCCCCACCCCACCCCAAAATGAACATAAAAATATCGGTGTGTGCTTTAATAAGCAAAAAGAAGTTCAGGTCAAAAGTGTATGGAAGGGAGGAGAGGAAGTACATCTCTTCATTCTGAGATGGCATGGCTGACTGGCTGATTATATTTGTATGTCTTTGGCATGTTTTTAGTATCTAGCAGGTCTGCGTTCTTTTCCCGCCTGTATGTTCTCCCGGAGTCATTATTCAAATTGGCCCCTGCTCCCAAAACCAAGGTTGTGTAACTGCATGAGAAGTGGAGTACAGGAGTTAATTATACAGTGTTGAATTTACAGAGGGTGAGCCACAAGCATCAAAAGCAGGGACTGCCTGTTCCAGCTCAGGACAGAGAACAGCAAAGGATTTATTGTTGGTTATGTAACCTGGGAACCTCTATGAATAGCAGGTATTGTGAGGCAGAAATGGTTGTAATTAAAAGCAAAGTTAAATACCTAAGTCCAGGCCTCCATATAGGAAGATGACTCTAGAGAGTGTTTCTTCTAGTGAGTGACGGATTCAGAAAGCCGAGTGTAGTGATTAGGAGCTTAGACTCTAAGCTAAAACTTTCTTGGTTCAAATCTCAGCTCATCTACTTCTTGGCTCTATGACTGTGAGTGACTTAACCCCTCTAACCTCTTCATTTGAAAATAAGGAAAAGAAAACAATTGTACCTACTTCATGGGGTTATTGTAAACAGTAAATGAGAAAAGCTATGTAAACAATACTAAGCACAATGTCTGAAACATAGTGAGCACTCAGTAAGCATGCGGGTTTATTTATTTGTTCATTCATTTATTAATGAAGATTCTTCTCATACGTTTCCCTTGTGAACAATAGCACTCTTTTATGCAGTTTTTCTGGGACTTGGCAGTGGTTTGTGACCATGACAAAGAGCTGCAGCTTTAGCTAAAGGAATTCTCTGGGGTAGAGTGAGTGTCTGTTAATCACCTCTGGGATAATGAGTACGGTGCTGGGTATGGTGCTGGTGGTGTTCGTAGGTATTGTCATGAAAGAAGATGAGAAATATTATACAATCCCTTGAAGCACTTAGGTTCTAAATGGAAAGGGATGAGATATACATATACATGTACATGGAAGAAAAACTCGACAGATGATTCCAAAGCAACACATTCACATGCTGAAAATTCTGTCATATAAGTGAGGATTCTTGGAGTGATTGAAAGGCAACCATCAGTATTGGTCATTAACAGCTTTTATTTTCTTCAGGTGTCTTCTACAAAGAAGAAAGTAAAAATGGGAGAACTGTTAGATCTATTAGGCAAAACTGTAGTTTGACATGCACTGAAGGTTTTTTTTTTAATCTCATTTTCAACATAGATACTTTTGAATCTTGATTTAGAAGCCAATTAAGCACTACAGGGCAGAATGTAAGAAAGTACTCACACTGATATGGTTAAAACAGATGCCAGCCTCGACCCACACTGTGCTTATATGAAAGTAGAATGGGGACAAAAGGGTGAAGTTCTGAAGCGTGCTAATCAGGTAGTGTTCTCTCATTTCACCATTCTGTTTTATATGGACTACTTTTTTTTTTACTGACTAGTTTTCAATACTTTCGAAGGAATTCAGGCTTTGGAGAAAATGGGAAGGTTAGAGGAAGTTTATAAATGCTCAATAAAAGGGCTATAAATTAAGTGTTAAGATGAAACATTATAGAACTTGAGGTATTTTCCAGCTTGAGGAACGTAGGCAGAAAATGTGGCTCAGTTAGAGTCGTGTAGAAAACAGTGTTTGTTCCTTGTTCTCTGTCCCCTATGGCCCCTGCTTCATGTTCAGAGCAGTTTTAGGAAGATGCTTCTGTCTGCAGGTCTGGAGGGAGTGGGGCAGGAGGGAACAGACTTGGGTTGCAGAGAGCAGGGATGGGGGAGTTGGTAGCAGGAAAGCAGTCAGCAGCAATCGTATTAACATTTTGGGAAAATTCAGAGACCCCAGACTAGGGCCATGGCAGTAGTCTGAGAGGCAGAGATGGTTTTCAGGGGTCACTTGTTTTCAGGGGTCACCTTTGAAACTATCTGTCATGGACATCTTAACATGGAGAAAAAAAGCTGTTTGGGAATATGCACCCAGGGCCATCTCTAATCTAGAGACAGGTGAAAATCAGCATCCGTCAGTGGATAATTAAATGTCATGTGAGGGTCATTCAGGGCCTGGCTAATACTTTGAGCCCGGGATGCCCTCACATGTTGGATTCACGGTCTCTGGTCCTCTGTCTAACCTGGCTTCCTTTCTTTTGCTTCTTTTCTGCAGTGCCCACGTATCCCAAGTCAGCAACGTGTCGGCGACGGGAGAGTAAGTGATCCGGATTTTGGGCTTTTTTCCCCTCCTCTCACGTATTAAACAGTAAAAAAAGCTTTTCTAATGGTGTATAGCATTGGAAGATTAATATAATAAGCAACCAATGATGATTTTTAAAACCACCCAGAGGAGAAGACTAAATAAGAAGCGTTCCTATTTGAGCTTCTGTGTGGGTGTGTGACTGAAGACCCCTCAGCCGTGTGAACATATGAGATTTTCTGTTGATTTTAGTCAAAATCGTGTCGGTCAGTTAATACGTGCAAAGCAGTCTGTGTGCTTTGGGAGGTGTCTTGCCATTAACGGTGGAAATTCGAACCGTGTATTTTACTTCTTCCTTTGTTCGTTTGAATCAGCCTCCATTTATGGAGTGCCTGCTGTATGCCAAGCGTAGTGTTAGGTGTCTAATGTCAAATAAGCCTCGTGCTCTGCCTTTGGGGCCTTTACAGTCTGATAGGACACAGAAAAGGAGGCAAATGAGTGATGGCAGCAAGTTCTTTTTCCACAGGGCAGGGGCAGTGCTCTGTGAATTATGTCCATCACATGTCTTTTTCCTCCTAAGACGACCAACCGCACTTAGACTAAAATCTAAACTTCAGCTGTCTACCCCTGCCTGGTCATTGTGCTTTTACCCCTATGACATTGCTGGGACCTGGGTGGGCCTTCTGGAGCATCTTCCATGAGCAGGGATCAGGTGGAGGAGGAGGGGAAGATGTGTGATAAGGAAGAAGAGAAAAGAATTAGAAGGAACACTAATTGGTATGAATTCGGCTCTAATAGGATGAGTTGGGATTTTTTTTTGTCCCTTCCTTGTTATGTGAGGAAGCACTCAGAGGGCAGGTTTGACGGCTTTTATCTTTGTGAATTTTAAAGAGATTCCAGAATTATACCAAGACAGATGTGTTCTTGTCTGTTTCCTAATGACCTTTACTTCTTATATGTCTTGTGTAACGTTTGGAAAAGGTGTGGCTTTGGTATGCATGTATGTATTAATTTATTCACTTTCCTATGTACCACTATTAGGTAATCTCAGATCGTTGGGATGTAGAGTTCTAGATACTAAAGTTCTAATGCCTAGTCATTCCGTACTTGCTCATTGATGTAAAATAGTTTTAATGAAATTGCTACGAGTCTCTATTATAAAACTACATTAGGAAAATCTAAAGTTCTTAAATTTTCAAAACTCATTTTATTTAACTGAATGTGCTTCTCAATCTGACCATTTTTTTAAAATGTATGTGGTTTTTAAAAATTTTAACAGCTTTTTTGAGGTGTATATACAAAAAACTATACACAAACTTAATGTATACAATTTGATGAGTTTGGATGTGATCCTTTTTTCAAGTGAAGGAAAACATGCTTTGAGGAGTGTCAGTTTAAAATTTTTCATGCCTGCTTATTCAGAATTAAATAATGAAGTGATAAAAATGGGTTTAGACACATTGAAAGATTATATAGCTTTAAAAATGATACCTCATCTGTCTTGTCATGCACTCTTTTTAGCCCCTGAGCTTACCTGTTTTCTTCAGGTTGAACAAAGTAAATCTATCCTTCCATCTCCAGTAATATACATTGGGGTGTTTGCATGAATACAGCTTCAATCATATATATTACAACTTAATTGAATAGAGGTTCAGAAAGATTTTACCATTCTGTTATGAGGAGTAATTGCTCTGGTAAGGTGTTCTTTTTTAATAGCATTATTGCCTATATAATTTTATCTTAAAGGGATTCCAAAGAGATACTAGGCATCATAAAATCATTTGTGCCAATTTGCTTTGTAAATCATACCATCTTCCTCTGCAGAACTGGTATAAATCTGGAAGAAACTCACCTTTGTAAGAATAGGTCCATTATTATTCTATGAGGAAAAAAATCTTTCCTCATTCTGCCTTATATTAAATGATCTTTATTTCCTGAATGCCTCCTATAATTGTTGCTAGACCTGCTGTGAGTGTTTCAGTAATCCTGGGCTCACAAAGATGGAAAACACAATTATCACATTGGTGGAATTTGTTCTGTGTAGCTTTGTTTTTAATACACAGCGCAAATATTTGGGGATTAATGCCTCATACTGTCTTTGCTCATGAAGCTGTAGTAGATGTTGCATGGAAAATGCTGATATTTCCAATATTACGGGGACTTTTTTTAATTGAAGTATAGTTGATTTACAATGTTGTATTAATTTCTGCTGTACAGCAAAGTGATTCTGTTATACATATATATATACACATACATTCTTTTTTCATATTCTTTTCCATTATGGTTTATCATAGGATACTGAATACAGTTTTTTCGTATTCTTTTCCATTATGGTTTATCATAGGATACTCAATACAGTTCCCTGTGCTCTACAGTAGGACCTTGTTGTTTCTCCATTCTATATATAAAAGCTTACATCTGCTGACCCCAGCCTCCCACTCCATCCCTCCCCCAGCCTCTTCCCCCTTGGCCACCACCAGTGTGTTTTCTGTGTACGGGGACATATTTTTAAACGCAGTTATTGATAAGTTTCATTGCTTGATTGACTCTGCATTCTTTTTTACCAGGCTCTTAGAAAGAACCATCCGGTCAGCTGTAGAACAACATCTTTTGGATGTTAATAGCTCTGGAGGCCAGAGTTCAGAGGACTCAGAATCTGGAACATCACCAGCATCTTTCTCCACATCCACCAAACAGCGGCGACGCCAGTCTGAGGAGCAGGATGAAGTTCGACATGGCAGCGACGTGTGAGTTGGCATTGGTACTTCTTGTTTGCATTTGCTCATCTTCTTTTAAAAATATACACCCGAATTAGTGACTGTGTTATAGACACTCTCGTTTCAGGACTCAGGTTAAAATTTTAAGTTTTCATTTTGACCCTTCTAAACTTGGCTAGCATTTGGAAATTCATAAGTGGTTGAATAAGTATTTCCTTTTCATCTAGATGTTTTGTATGTTATGGGAAGTCACCTCTGATTTAATACATTTCATGGCTTCCTCAGGAATATCTTGTCAATATTTAGAGGGATCCTGAACCACTGGAGGAGAAAATTGCCACATGCCTGTCCAGAGGTGGTTTTTTCCTTGTTAGACAACATTCAGTTGGCTATCAGACTGCTTATGAGCCAGCAGATTTCCCTACTATTTTGACCTGATTAAATACCAGAATATTACTGTCATGCTCTGACAGTTGATGATGTTTTACTACAAGAGAGGTTGAGCTTAAGTCTAACAAAAGAGGAAATGCTTGAGTTCTTTATTATTATAATGACTAATTTTAAGGCATTCTCTCAGTATGAATTTCAAGAAGAGTATTACAACAAATTTTATTCTCCATTAAAAGATTTGATAAAATACAAATGAATAATTACCATTCATCTTATTGAATAATCATGATTTAAATTGTCAAGGAAAATAAATTTATATATAATAGATAGTCCCATATTTTTCCTGAAAGTTTTATCTACTGTAGCATTTAGTCTCTATAAAGTTATTATTTTGAAATTCTTATTAAATGTTAAAGACTAAACCAAGCCCTAGTTTGCCTCGTTCCTTTTCACCTGGACTCATAATCTACATCAAAATGTTGATGGAAAAAAAGCAACTTCTCTTTGCTTAAAGAAAATACAAAAGATAAATAGTATAAATAAATTCCATGCTGCACATTATAAAGATGTTTAAGAGCTATATTAACAAATGTAATTTTAGAAATTAAAAAGTATCAGTAATATAACCCACTGACTTTTCAAGTGGTATAAGCAGCACGTTTTAAAAAATATTTGTCTTAGAGCTGGTGGATAGGAGGGGGTGCTGTAATATTTCCTTTAGAAAATAGGAAAATTATAATACGGCACATATTTACATTTAAAATTAGCTACTGACTAAGCTTTATAGAAAGTGTTTAGGTATATAATTAGTCTGTGTCGCCTATATTGTGTTAATACAGCAAGTACCAATTATTCACCTAACACTGTTCTTAGCCTCTGCCTCATTTTTTGCCACACAGGATGTAGCAACACTGCATTTTTAAGATCCTTAGTGTGTCACGTCGTGCTTTCCACCCTCGTTGTTTGGACAGAGGCATAGCAAGCAGAGGCTGGAAGCGGTAGTGAGCGTGGTAGAACAAAGCTGGACAGTGGTCCTGGTGGCGGTGGGCACCTGGGGCGGGCCGGGGAGGAGCACGGCAGGGTAAGGGCAAAAGTGAACAGGGCCTACACAGATAAACCCACGCACCTATGGTCACCTAATCTATGGCAAAGGAGGCAAGACTATACAGTGGAGAAAAGACAGTCTCTTCAATAAGTGGTGCTGGGAAAACTGGACAGCTACATGGAAAAGAATGAAATTAGAACACTCCCTAACACCATACACAAAAATAAACTCAAAATGGATTCGAGACCTAAATGTAAGACACTATAAAACTATTAGAGGAAAACATAGGAAGAACACTCTTTGACATAAATCACAGCAAGATCTTTTTTGATCCACCTCCTAGAGTAACGGAAATAAAAACAAAAATAAACAAATGGGACCTAATGAAACTTAAAAGCTTTTGCACAGCAAAGGAAACCATAAACAACACGAAAAGACAACCCTCAGAATGGGAGAAAATATTTGCAAACGAAGCAACTGACAAAGGATTAATCTCCAAAATATACAAACAGCTCATGAAGCTCAATATCAAAAAAACAAAAAACAAACAACCCAATCAAAAAAATGGGCAGAAGACCGAAATAGACATTTCTCCGAAGAAGACATACAGATGGCCAAGAGACACATGAAAAGCTGCTCGACATCACTAATTATTAGAGAAATGCAAATCAAAACTACAATGAGGTATCACCTCACACCAGTCAGAATGGCCATCATCAAAAAATCTACCAACAACAAATGCTGGAGAGGGTGTGGAGAAAAAGGAACCTTCTTGCGCTGTTGGTGGGAATGTAAGTTAATACAGCCACTATGGAGAACAGTATGGAGGTTCCTTAAAACACTAAAAGATAGAATTACCATATGACCCAGCAATCCCACTACTGGGCATATACCCTGAGAAAACCAGAATTCAAAAAGAGACATGTACCACAATGTTCACTGCAGCACTATTTCCAATAGCCAGGACATGGAAGCAGCCTAAGTGTCCATCGACAGATGAATGGATAAAGAAGATGTGGCACATATAGACAATGGAATATTTCTCAGCCATAAAAAGAAACGAAATTGAGTTATTTGTAGTGAGGTGGATGAACCTAGAGTCTGTCATACAGAGTGAAGTAAGTCAGAAAGAGAAAAACAAGTATCATACACTAGCACATATATGTGGGATCTTAAAAAATGGTATAGATGATCTTATTTGCAAAGCAGAAATAGAGACACAGACATAGAGAGCAGATGTATGGATACCAAGGGGGAAGAGGGGGGTGGGATGAATTGGGAGATGGGGATTGACATATATACAATATTGATACTATGTATAAAATAGATAACTAATAAGAACCTACTGTGTAGCACAGGGACCTGTACTCAGTGCTCTGTGGTGACCTAAATGGGAAGGAAAACCAAGAAAGAGGGGATATATGTATACATATAGCTGATTCACTTTGCTGTACAGTAGAAACATTGTAAAGCAGCTATACTCCAATAAAAACTTTTTTTAAAAAAGTGAACAGGGGCTAGACAGGGAGAGAAATATGAAACACAGAGTAACCACTCCTGCAGAACTTAAATACAGTTTTCCACATCTGGGGATATTTCTAGTATAAGTTAGCTTGATTGTTTTTCAATATCAACATCAGGGGAACAAAAGGAGGTGGGGAATGGTAGAGTCTGACTAATCATCTAAAGACGTATCCATGAAGCTCTAGCCTTTCCCTTCCTTTTTCTTCTCTGATGTTCCTTCACCGCTCATTCTGGCCACTCATTGTGGTCAAACCACAGCTGTGCATTGAGTGAAAGAATCTTGGGGTGTAAACTGTTTATAGCAGAAGTAACTCACAGTCTCGCCTGACGCTTCTCCTTAGTGTGTAGTCTGGGCGTTCAGAAGTCCCTTTCACGTGGTCCTTGTTGGCCTCAACTTCCTGGTCATAAGGCCCCTCCTAACCTGACACTATCGTGTCTTGATAGTCCTTCTTCTTGAACTCTCAGCCCGTACTGAATGGCTGCTGTAAGCTCTCCACAGCTTTGGAGGAACAAGGACCTTATCTCTCAGAGCTCTAGATCTGCTACTTTTGCCCCCATGAAGGTCCTCTTCAGTATGTCCCCAGGAGATGCACTAACATGGTGTCAGTTGTGAAAAGGTTAAGAATCATTATTATAGCCTAAAGTAAGTATGTTTTCTCAGTGTTTGCTTATACATAATTGACTCGTCATCTAAGATTTCCAACAGATTTTGCTTAATAAATAAGGAAAGATTAAAGCTAGACTTTACTATATTCAAAGCTATTAGCCATATGGAGTGGTTTTAAAATGTTTTGAAAAATAAAAATCTGTGATCTGTTATTTTGCCTTTAACAACTTAGAGCTGCAACCATTTAAAAAAATATCCTTTAAGCCAACAGTCACCACATTTCAAGGTGAGACTAAAGAGTCAATAAAGTCTGCAGTAATATCATCACGGCAGATTTTTAAAATATGCAATGTAGAGGACAAAGACCATAAATACTTCACTTTAGGGCACATGACTTCTTATTTGTCTAAATTCATAAGGAGACATTATCAGGCTTATATTATTATTTGTTACAATCAAAATGTGAAAGTTTAAGGAATGTTGTATTCATTATGTAAAAGGGTTCAGTTTACTTCTTATTAAAAAATTAACCATCTGCCAGGAGCATGGAATGTTGACTCTTGGTGATGGATATAAGGAAATTCATGGCGATCATCCCTCTATTTTTCTCTGTTTGAAAATTTCGTAATAAACTTTTGTTTAAAAAGAAAAGCAAGGCATGACAGGTGAAAGTGGTTTCCATCTTCCACAACACAGTGAACTAGAAAATGATACATATCTTTTGTTATATAAATATTAAATTCCTACTGCAAAGTAAACAGAAAAGCGTGCTATCTTAGAATAATGAAGAGTTCAGTATTGCTAGAACATTACGTGTGTATGTAGGGGTGAGGAGGAAACTCGGAAAAGAGAAAAACTAAAACTAAGATCTAGATAGTGAAAGTGAGAGGCCACTGAGATCTCAGTTCAGGTCAAATCACAGTGTTTCGGGTGTGATTGAGCCTGTCGCAATGTCATGGGAAGGAGTCGTGCACCTGTGCTTCTCACGGTCACATGGGCACTGCAGCGAGAGGCACTCACCCACACAAGAGCAAAGAGTTTCCTTTGAGGAGAACAGGATTTCCACCCGAACACAACGGCACGATCAGATTTTCGTATATTTATTTGGACAGGATTTATTCCAGTTTATTCATTCACTATTCACAGAGATTAGAAAATAAACTTGGTCTTTTAATTTCTAAACATAATTTTTAGCTTTTGTATTCATCTGCTCAGGCTGCCATAACAAAGTACCCCAGACTAGGGGGCTTAAGCAACAGAAATGTATTTTCTCACAGTTCAGAGAGGCTGGAAGTCCAAGATCAAGGTGCTGACAGGGTTGGGTTTTTTTTTTTTTTTTAACTTATTTATTTATTTATTTGTTTGTTTATTTTTGGCTGTGCTGGGTCTTTGTGGCCGTGCGCAGGTTTTCTGTGGTTGCGGGGAGCGGGGGCTACTCTTCGGTGCGGTGCACGGGCTTCTCATTGCGGTGGCTTCTCTTGCTGCGGAGCACGGGTTCTAGGCGCGCGGGCTTCAGTAGTTGTGGCACGTGGGCTCCGTAGTTGTGGCTCGCGGGCTCTAGAGCACAGGCTCAGTAGTTGTGGCGCACGGACTTAGTTGCTCCACGGCATGTGGGATCTTCCCGGACCAGGGCTCGAACCCGTGTCCCCTGCATTAGCAGGCAGACTCTCAACCACTGCGCCACCAGGGAAGCCCAAGGGTTGGTTTTTGTTGAGACCTCTCTGACTTGCTGACGGTGCCTGCTCAGTGAGTGTGTCCTCACATGACCTGTCTGCTGGGCTCTCTGGTGTCTCCGCCTCTTCTTTTTTTTTTTTTTTTTTTTTCACGTTCTTTTATTTATTTATTTATTTATGACTGTGTTGAGTCTTCGTTTCTGTGCGAGGGCTTTCTCTAGTTGCAGCAAGTGGGGACCACTCTTCATTGCGGTGCGCGGGCCTCTCACCATCGCGGCCTCTCTTGTTGCAGAGCACAGGCTCCAGACGCGCAGGCTCAGTAATTGTGGCTCACGGGCCCAGTTGCTCCGTGGCATGTGGGATCTTCCCAGACCAGGGCTCGAACCCGTGTCCCCTGCATTGGCAGGCAGATTCTCAACCACTGCGCCACCAGGGAAGCCCTCCGCCTCTTCTTTTAAGGACACCAGTCCTCTTGAATTATGTTCCCACCTTTATGACCTCACGTAACCTTAATTACCTCCCCAGAGGCCCTGTCTCTAAATACAGTCACGTTGGCGGTAGGGCTTCAGCATATGAATTTGGGGGTAATACAATTTAGTCCATAACAACTTTCAAACCTAAAAACTCCTCCATTAAAAAATTACAATTGGATTTATACCCCGGGAGTTAGGGGAAATATGAAGAGAAAGAAGAAGACAAATTTAAATAGTAAAACAAATGATTGTGAATTTGAGACCAAACTCATCTAGCCATCCACAGAAGGCACTGGCCTCAGTGCAGGGAGGGGAGGGATGTAAGCGTGTTTGTATATGTGCCGGCATGTGAGTCCTTCTCAACTTTTCCTCATGTCTTCAATTATTTTATACTTAGGATAGTTCTTATAGACGTTACATACATCTTTTATATAATTTTACTAAATCTACATATTTGTACATTAAAAGTTGTATAAAAGAAGACTAAATTAAATATGGAGTATTAAAAATCACCAAAGATAGTATGACTTTGAAAATATTATGATAATATTTAATTCATAATGTTGCCTCCATGATAGCCTATCTAAGACAGGATGTGAATTTAAATTGCAGAATAAATATTTAATGTTATCTTTGACTTGGGGATATGATTGAACTGATGGTAAAATATGGTCATCTATTTTTACTCTTTGGAGCTCATTTATTTCAAGATAACAGCTTTGGGTGTTTAGGGAGATACCTTTATATATTTTTCTTAAATTGAAGTATAGTTGATTTACAATGCTGTCTTAATTTCTGCTGTACAGCAAAGTGACTCAGTTACACACATATATACATTCTTTTTTGTATTCTCTTCCATTATGGCTTATATCAAGATATTGAGTATAGTTCCCAGTGCTGTACAGTAGGACCTTGTTGTTTATCCATTCTGTGTGTGGTAGTTTGCATCTACTAACCCCAAACTCCCACTCCATCCCTCACCTCCCCACCTCTCCCTTGGCAACCACAAATCTGTTCTCTATGTCTCTGAGTCTGTTTCTGTTTTGTAGATAGGTTCATTTGTGCCATATTTTAGATTCCACATATAAGTGATATCGTACGGTATTTGTCTTTCTCTTTCTGACTTACTTCACTTAGTATGAAAACCTCTAGCTGCAGGGAGGTACCTTTAAGGTCACACCATGAGGGAGCGTATAAAGTCTCATTCATTTGTACCTGACCAAGCCATGGTGCTGCACTGATGGTTTAATTTGTTCTGTGATGTAGTAAAGGATAAACATTTTGCTAAGTAATTTCATTTTGTGAAAACCTCTTAAAAGGGAATGTTAAAATACTTAAGGAAAACTATTTCAAGAGCATTAAATGAATTAAATTCTGTAATTAAAATGTCTAAAACTAAGTCACGAAGGAACTCTCGTTATAAGCTTACATCCAGAAACTTGTACTGGGAAGTAATGAATCCATATTTCAGTTAAAATGCTTTGTATTCCATAGTTTTTATTATACTATTTCTACCAAGATTATCTAATGCAGTCAGATTTACGTATTAATGCATTTCTACTGTGCTAAAATGTCTTTCTCAATTGGGAGAATCAGTGTTCCATTCTGGAGAAAAAGACATATTTCCTTTTCAGATTTTTCTTCATACATTATATTACTTTATAAGATTTGTGTGTGTGTGTGTGTGCATTTATATAAAACCTATGAATTATGGGAAATGTCTTTGTAAGTTTGCACTATTCTCCTGATTTGAATACAGATTACTTTCGGTACAAATGCAAAAGCTGTTCATTGGTGGAGACATGGCCCTTGCCAATTTGCCTCTGGGAATGATTTCTCTCTTCATGTGATATATTCGGCACCAAGTGGTCTCAGGAGCAGTACTCTGCTCAGATTTTGATCAAAGATGCAACCTGGGATTTCCAAGCCCTCTTCTGACTTTCTGTGTGATGCAGTGGCAATGTCATTTAAATGTCCCTTTTACCTTTTACAAAAGTAAAATTAAGCTAAATCTTTTTTCAATTCAAGGGGACTTATCAACAAAGAAAATATTCCTTCTGGGTTCAACAACCTTGATGAATGTATTTTGAATGCTCATCATGAAGCGGAAAAATTACATGAAAATACTTCTGGTTATATTGGAGAAAGGGGCAAACCGAAACGTCAGAAATCCAGTTGCAAACTTTCTGAGCTCAGTGAACATCAAGATAGTCTTGTGGTAAGTGCATACTTCCGTAAAATTTTTACTTGTGGCCAGTTAGGGACTATCACACTTCTTTTGCTTGCTTTGTAAAAAAATATCAATGTGGAGTTTCACAGAATTACAGAGCATGAGTTCTGAAAAAGACCTTAGAGCTACTAAGTATACACACGTATTTCTTTTTCATAAATATTAGAATCAAGTCCAAGGTAGATTACATTTTGCCAAAGGAACAAGGGGCTACACGTGCCTCGGTTTCCATGTTATTGAAATTGGTCTGAGTTTCCTCTCATTCTTTTGAGCATTTTTAAATTTTATTTTTGGAAAAATATGGTCAAAGCATTTTTCCTTATATTCCCCCATTTTATTTGTTCTTGTCTATATGAATATGTAAAAAAAAAAATGAATGAATGAACTTAAAGTGAGGTGAAAGAAAAATACATATAGGAAGAGGGTCAGCTGTCTTTGTGTTCAGAAATTTAATTTCAAAGCTGTACACTATAAATAGTTTTTTTTCCTGTATTACTCAGAAACAAAAAAATTAATCTCCTACACGGTTACCTCAGACCTGAACTCTGGATCGTTATTTTGATACATAAGTTATTGCAGGTGGTTTTAGTCAATACCTAAACATTTACGCAGTTTAACTATAAATATATGTCATCCTTTTTTGTGTATGTTTCAGTTTCTCTGAAAAGTGAGAACAAAAGTCTGTCTTCTAATTCCCTGTAGTTTGAAGAAATTTAACCAAAAAGCAAAAGGAAAAAAAAAACCTGAAGATGAATTTTATAATATAACATGAACTAGCGTCCCTAATAAAACTAGGTAATAGGTAATATCCATTATTACAATGTGTAAAGCCTCTGTTCTGCTTTATCTCTGAGCAGTTTTTACCTCCATGCTGGGTTTTCTGTAAATTTAGCAAAACTTATGGGCCACTCATTTTCCCATTGTCAATTTCTGCATATGCTCAGAGAAGATTCCCAGTTTTATTCCCTAAATAAAATATGCATAAATACAAATCTGGGGAAAACATGTTTATTCCATTTTCTTCCAAATGTCTTGGTACCCTGTTTCTAGAAATAAATTGATCAGCTAGAAAGAGGCAATCATCCACCTCAGACCCGTGTCTGACACAGTTCTCCCCCATTACAGAATGTAAGCTTTGGAACCCTTGCACATTAAATGGTTTTTAACACTAACTTAATTCTTATTTGGGGGAAAAGTAACATTTTTAATAAACTAAATGATACTAACTCCATTAGCTCTTTATTTGGCCCATGATTTGTTTATCTGCCGAAGAGAATTACAGTGACTAAAAGTCTGACACTTGGCTTCTCAGAGAAGAATGTACTTCTCTGAATCCCTTTTAAAATGAACTTAACTCATCAATATTTTTTTTCCACCAGGAATAGTATCTTAATTAGCTAGGTGGTAATAGCTGATAAAAGTGGGAAAGTACATTTATTCCTTAGAATATGTGTGTGATTGCTAAAACTATGGACATCGTCTTTGTTTAAAAACATTTGGAGGAGAGAGCCTAATTCCATTGTGGTCTTTTTTCTGTGAAAGGGTTTGTCTCCACCTTAGCTGCCAGTTTCTGCATTCCAGGATTATGCAGGTCACATGTTAACATAAGTGAGCTAGGTGGACCGTGTCTTTGTTGCAATGAATAATTTAAAACCCCGCCAACACAACTGAGACAGAAGCAAAACTTCCTCATCTGTGAAGTGAGGGTATTCTCAAAGATCTTTTCTGACTCTCATAGTCCATTCATTTTAAATCTCATCTTCACAGGTCACCACAAAGCAAGGAGCCAGGGAACATAGCACTGACTAGTATTTAGACTAGTCCAAAGTGCAGTTGTGCATCTTAACTTCCCACTTACTTTTAACCTTCTATTTTTACTTTACCCCACTCTCCTCCAAAACCTTCTCCCACTTCAAGTTCTTTATACACCGACTAGACTTTTGTTTCTATAGCTGGAAAAACATACATAATTATATGCCTTCTGTGTGCCAGGAAATATTTCAGAATCTAGGGATACAGCTGTGAGACAAACAAGCAAAAATCACTGCCCTCACAGAGCCTACATTCCAGTAGGGGAAACAGACAAAATCAAGATAAAAAAAGTAAACCATAAAATATATTAGATAGTGATGACTGTTAAGCAAGAAATAAAACAAGAAATGAGGATAGGAATTGTGAGAGGGCGGGGGATACAATTTTAAGGAGAGTGGTCAGAGGAGACCTCCCAAGAATTTGACACTTGAGTGTAAAGACCTAGAGGAAGTAAGGAAACAAGCCATATGCTATCACAGCAGGTTGCAGAGACCCCGAGACAGTCACTCATCGGGAATGTTCAAGAAACCACAGAGATACTGTTCCGGTTAGAAGAGAATGAGGAAAGTGAAAGAGGTCGTTGGAGGGGGGAGAGAACAGATTAAGGAGGGCCTCCTAGATTGTTGTTAAGGACTCTGCCTTTACTCCAGGTGAGATGAGAATCCATGTGAGGGTTCCAGGTAGAACAGTGATGTGACTTACTGAAATTTGGTTTGACTGCTGTGTTGAAAATAGACAGTAAGCATGCAAGGGCAAGAAGCAGGAAAACCCGTTAGGAAACTCTTGCCATAATCTAGGTTTGCGCTGATGATGGTGTGAACTAAGGTGATACCAGAGCCAGCACGTATTGCCTTGCAGGCTGCACAGTGCGATAGCCTAGGGGGCGTTGTTCATATTGACTAACATGTGCATGGGTCCTCCTGGAGTGGTGTATTGCAGTAGTCATGAGGTAATAGGTGGATTCTGGATATATTTTTGAACATAGAATTGCCAGGATTTCCTGACATTACGTGACTGTGGGGTGTGAAAGTAACAGAGGAGTCAAAGATGACTCCGGGCTTTTTGGCAACTAGAAGATTTGTGTGGCCAGTTTACCGAGATGGAGAAGACAGAAGTTTGGGTGATAATGTCATGGTTCAGTGTTGGACATGTTAAGATTGAGCTGCCCGTCAAATATCTAAGAGGAGACAGCAGGAAAGCAGCTGGATTTCTGCGAGTTTAGGGAGGGTATCCTGGCTGGAGATGCATTATGGGAGTCAGCAGCAGATAGAGGCTATTTGAAGTCAGTGTTCTGGATGAGATAACCGAGGGAGCGAGGATGGACAGAAAAAGGAAGTGGCCTCAGGAACCGTGAGCCCTGAGGCATACGATCGCGTAAAGGATGGGGAGATGACAAGGTCCCAGTAGCGGAGACTCAAGAAGGAGACCCCAGCGAAGCAGAAACAAATGAAGTGTGTTTGGTGTCCTGGATGCCAAGTGAACCACGTATCTCGAGTTGGAAAGAGAAGGTCAGATGGTTGGCCGAGTAGAAGACTGAGCGCTTAGCCACTGGAATTACCAAGCTGGAGATCACTCAGTAAGAGCAGTTTTGATGGAGGGATGGGAGCAAACCATCTTCCAGAGAAAATGAGAAGAGAGTGACTGGAGAGTTTGAGTGATAATGTCACAGTGATCTCACCAGCCCACAACACAGCCAAAGTGACCTAAAAAAGCATCTTGCAAATTTGGAATCTCTAAAGTGGGAACTGTCTGCGTACTTTCCCTTATCCTTTTTCCTCTCGGGGCTGCCAAGACCAGCAGAGGCTAAGAGACTACAGATAATTCAGAGCTCAGAAATTAGTGAGTGGCATTCGAGTGCTCTGCCTTATCTCTAATTATTGCCATTGCAAAGGTTGGGAAACCTTTTCCTCTCTCCTGGCACTACTAGCTCACACCTGTGCTCTTCAGCCTTGCTCAGAAGGAAACCTTGCCCCCTGGTTTATTTTGAAGAGCTAAGAGAGCCAGCTTGTGTTTCAGCAGCTTCCCTCACTCCTGCTTCAAAATTTCTCTAGATCTCCACCCATTTTATTTTCTCACCTGCTCAAATGGTAAAGTGGTTTTTCTAAATTCTAAGGTTAACTCTAAGGTTAAGTATCCTGGGAAATTCTGTTTTCTACATCCATCTCCCCACCCCATGTACGTGCACAAACACATACACAAACTCACTCACTCACTCATACAGACACTTTTCATTGCTTCCTCTCCACTGGCTTATTTCTGTCAGCCTAGAAAATGTCTCTGTCTCTAAAAACATTCTTTCTAGGGCACAATTTAACAGTTTGAATCAAAAGCTGTAACTCAGTCACGCAGTGTATCTAATAATCCTACCTCTGCCACCCTGCTCTAGAGACATCATTGTAAATATGGAAAAGACTGTAAGTATTAATTTGCTCACCACGTGAGTATCTATAATCATGGAAAATTAGAAGCAATTTAAATGTTCAAAAGTAGGAGACCAGATAAGTAACATTTGTATGTCAATTCAATAAAATATTATGCATCGAATAAAAGTTATGGTTCTGAAGACTATGTAATAAAGTGAAAAATGTTTAGCAAAGTGTATTTTAAGTGCTTTGCATATATTATCAATTTTAATCCTCCAGTAATCCATAAGGTAGTTATTATTTTTAATATTCTTATTCTAAACATGAGGAGAATGAGGCACAGGAGATTAAACAGCTGCCCAAGGTCACACATAAGTGGTGGAGCTTGGATTCCACGATACTCTCCCTCAATATTAAAAGTAGGTTATGGGGCTTCCCTGGTGGCGCAATGGTTAAGAATCTGCCTGCCAGTGCAGGGGACACAGGTTCGAGCCTTGGTCCAGGAAGATGCCACATGCCGTGGAGCAACTAAGCCCATGCGCCACAACTACTGAGCCTGCGCTCTAGAGCCCGCGAGCCACAACTACTGAGCCCACATTCCACGGCTACTGAAGCCCACGCGCCTAGAGCCCGTGCTCCACAACAAGAGAAGCCACCACAATGAGAAGCCCACGCACCGCAACGAAGAGTAGCCCCTGGGCTTCCCTGGTGGCGCAGTGGTTGAGAATCTGCCTGCCAATGCAGGGGACATGGGTTCGAGCCCTGGTCTGGGAAGATCCCACATGCCACGGAGCAACTGGGCCCGTGAGCCACAATTACTGAGCCTGCGCGTCTGGAGCCTGTGCTCCGCAACAAGAGAGGCCGCGATGGTGAGAGGCCCGCGCACCGCGATGAAGAGTGGTCCCCACTTGCCACAACTAGAGAAAGCCCTCGCACAGAAACGAAGACCCAACACAGTCATAAATAAATAAATAAAAGAACGTGAATTTCTTTAAAAAAAAAAAAAAAAGAGTAGCCCCTGCTCGCCGCAACTAGAGAAACCCGCACGCAGCAACGAAGACCCAACGCAGCCAAAAATAAATAAATAAATAGATTTTTTAAATAAAGTAGGTTATGAAGCAGTATATACAATGCATGCATTTATGCATGAATATATGTATATAAGTATATATTTAAATGTTCATTCCTAGGAAAAAAGACAAATATACCTCAAACGATTGTATGATTGCATTATGGGAGTGGTGGTAGTATTAGAGGCAATTGTTACTCCCAAAGAATATTTTCCAAATATTCTTTGTGTGATTATACTAATTCTATAATAAGCCTTACATTTAATATATTTAAAAAAAAACATAGTCTAGTAGCTCTCTTATTCATAAACAGCATCTACTTAATGTCGCATACACCCTCTGAAATCATAGGCAGGGTTCAAGGAAGGAGCATAGGTCTTACACTCAGACCTGAATTTCGGTGGTAACTTTATCACTGAATAGCTATGGCAAGTGAACATGTTACTTAGCCTCAGTGACTTCATCTGCAGCATGGGAATAGGAATATCTCTTTCTGGTTTTGTGTGAGATTTAAGTGCAGTGAAATGTGCTAAAGAGCAGGAAAGACTGACAGCAGGACGTATTTAAGTTCATTTCTCCTCCCTCTGCTCTGATGGCCAATCTCTCCCCTTCATTTTGCCATCAAAAATTTTGAACAATCTGCATTTCCGATTCTTTCCACACTTGCTCATCGACCCCTGTAATCTGAATTCTACCCCTCTAGAGACCTCTCTAAGAAACCACTTTCTCTGTGTCACCGGGTGGACATGTGGTTGGAAGTGGTCTTTTAAGACCTCTGTGCTGTTGTCTGCTTGGTCCTTGACCTCCCCAAGTCCTTGTGGTGCTTGATACTCTCATCTTCTCAGAACTCTTTCTCCCTTGGCCTCCAGGATGTTGACCTCTCCTTGTCCTCTTACCTCAATGACTGTATTCTTCTCTACTGTGTCCTTTACTGGCTGATCTTCCGCAAAACATGCTTAGATGTAAACGTTATGCAGATAATTGCCTTATATCTCTTTTCCATCGGCACTTCACAAGAGAGCTTCTCTAATTCCATGGTGTCAGATGTCACCTCTCTACAGAGGACTTAGAAGTCAACATTTAGGATGCTCTCTGCAGCTCACCTTAGATAGTCCTCCCAAGTCAACATGTGAAGGTCAAACTCATCTTCATTTCCTCATTGGTCTCTTTTCACTCAGTATACTGATCTGATTTCATCAGGTCATCATCTTCTTAGTCATTTTTGAAGTCCTTTCCTTTTCCTTACTCCCAATCTTTCTTCCAACTTTTCAGTCATATGTCAAATTTAGTTGACTGCTTTAAAAATATGTCCCCCTTTTCCCTTTGTATTGCCATCGCATAGCTGAGGCCCTTTTTATGACTCTTCTGGAATATCAGGACAGCCACCCAGCATATTTTCACACCTCCACTCTCCCCTCTGTCCCCCTCCAAACCATTTTATCTGTTGCTGAGGAACAATAATTTACCTAATGCAGAAAGTTTCAGCTCGTGTTTTTAATGCGGCATAACTCAGCAAGAACTCCTGTCCAAAACTACATGACAGTGATTCTCTGAGTGGTGTCAATATAATGTAAAAAACCCCACCATTTGAACCACTGATTTAAAAGGATTCATTCCTTCAATCATACAACAATTAACTCTATGACCAGCACCATTTTAGGCACTAAAGACAAAATGGTGACCAAAACAGACACACTGTCTGCCATCCTGAAGTTGATACTCTCGAAGGATGAGGCAGATAAGAAACAAGTCAACGTATAGTCAGATGGCAGCACATGCTGTGGAGAGAAGTGAAGCAGGATAAATAAGATGGGAAATGGATGGGAGGTTAAGAGCTGACGTTGCACAGGTTGAGTCCTCAGATCAGGCCACACTGAGAACAGTGCTTGTGCAGGAACCTGGACGAGGTGAGAAAGTGAGCCATCAGGACATCTGGGGAGAGACTATCCAGGTGGAGGGAGAACAGCCCTAGCCTTTTGAGGATGCGCAAGAGGCTACCGTGGTTGGAGCAGAGTTCAGGGAGGAGCGTTGTAGGAGATGAGGTCAGAGGCCTAGCAAGGGGCCTGATCCCTTGAGGTTTTGTAGCCATCTTTAGATCTTGAGCATTTACCTTGAGTGAGATGAGGAGCCATTCGAAGATTAAAGAGAAAAAATGTCATTTTCTGAAGTACCTTTTGAAAAGGTCACTCTGGCACCTGTGTGGTCCAAGGGTGCTGAGGGCTATTCAGATAGCACCCATCTTAAAAATGAAGATAATATTAACAGTGTAACAAGCTACAGTTGGAGCAGTAACCAAAATACATCAGTCACAGTGGCAGGGCCCAGTGTCTGGCCGGTTCACCATCCACCATTGTACCCCAGTGCCCAGCATAGCTCAGCACTCACAAAAAATGTGTTAAAAAAAAGTGAGCGAAGGAATGGTTGCCATATAGCTTAGGGTAACTTGGGTAACAAAAAGACCCAAAATGCAATGCCTCGAACACCGTAAAAGTTCCTTCTCCCATGACGATCTAAAGCAGCTTAGGGCTCAGGAGAAGAGTTACAGCACTTGCTCCACGCCATGTTGCAGGGACCCAGGCCAACTGCCTCTCTGCCGTCTTCAGCAAGTAGCTTCCAGAGCACTCGCGGTTTTCATCTCCGTTCCAGCTCACAAGAGGAGAGAAGAAGTGAGTGTCAAGGCATGAACCTGGTGAGGCAGGTTACTAGCCAGGCCTGGGAAACACACGTACCACTTCTCACAGCCTGTCGCAGAGAAGTCAGTCACGTGGCCCCATCTACCTGCCAGAGGGGCTGTGGATACGCTGTCGCTGGGCATGTGGCTCCTGCATTGCTGTGCGAGAAACGTGGAACGGACTTGGGTGCACAGCTAGCCGGCTCTTCCATAGGTGTCCTCTTACAGTGCCAGGAATTCTTTCTGAATATGGATTAATTTATGCAGTTTTCAGCATAATAAAACATCAAACAGAAGGATACAAAAAGAAATTCAAATTTGCCATTAATCCTTTGTTAATGAGAATATATCACGTACCTTCCCTTAGAGCTCAAGGTTAGAATAATGAACTTGTTTTGACTAGCAGTGTTCCATGCAGCCTTCAGACGGAGCTGTTTGTATACTGAGAGAAGGCATTTTTTGAGTGTCCTCTAGAAAGGCTTTGTCAGCATTTTATAGTTTTAGAAGACAAATTTGTTTTTGCTCCAAGTGTTTTCAAGCGCTTCAGTGGTCAAACAAGTTTTGAGCCGAGCTGTCAATGCCAAAACAGAGAGGGGGCCAGGGGAAAAAATTGAAAATAAATTCCACAGTCTGAAGCTAATTTTTTCAAAGCTTTTGCTCTTTATAGACTTGAGGTCATTTTTATAAATTGAGGAGAGTGGTTCTTAAAAATCAGTTTCTTCTGACACCCAAAAATTGTCCAAGTAAATTATATCATAGAAAATCTGTATGTTTTGAAAGTCACTGGTAGGCCTTCTATGAAGCAGAACTAGGCTTTATCTGTCTTTTTTTAATGCAATTCTAAAAGCAATTTTATCAAATTCTACATAAAGACGTAATCTGTTCTTTGCTATTTCTTAAAATTACCTATTACCTTTAAAAGATCCTAACTTTAGAAGACTAATTAAAATTAAGTTAATGCAATGACATTATTTTTAATAAGAATTCTATTACTTCAACTTTAATAAATGAAAACATCAATGAACTACTCTTTTACCACACCTAGAGAAGTGTTTGGGACATAAAACAGTTTAAAGCCTTCAAAAGGCATTGAGTCGGTGTTTCTCATAAGACCAGCACTATTAACAACTACAGAGCGTTTGAAAGTCCAGTAGCATACTTCTCTTACAATGGAAGCTTTCTACATTTCAGCCAATATTTTGACCTGTACGTTCCATTTTCCCCTTCCCCCATCTCAGTGAAGTGGGGAAATGGCTGACCTATTTCTTAACCTTCCCTCCCTAAACCCTTAGGCGAAGGATACAAGTTAGAATCTATAAAATGCTTTGCACCCATGGTAATAGGTACTTTTGTTACTCTACTCCTGGATCTTCACTACCTGTATTATTTTCCTTCTGAAAAAATGAGGGTAGGTTGCCAGTTGAAACACATTCTTCACAGATTCCTGTTTCTCAAAGGTATAGGGGCAACCCAGCTACCTTAGCAAAGGAACACGGTGTACTTGCGTGCTGCTTTGGTGAAAGCAGACTATGAATATTCACTAGTCTCAGACATGTGGAGGACAACATGAAAACTGGAATTATTATAAAGCTTTAGAGTGGAATACTGAACAATACTGAAAGTCATCCTTTGTCAATTACATGTATTAAAAACTCAGGTCCTTGGAGAGTTGTAAAACACACAGATCAAACATTTTTTTAAAAGTGGGGTGGACGAGGGAGTTGAAGTTACTACTTGTTTTAACTCTGTAAATCAGCTAAAATTTCTCACATTTCACACCTGCTTTTTGCAGAGCTTTCTATTGTGAAACATAGCTATCTTTTTTCTATAATTCTCAAAACCTATATTGCTTAAATCTTGGTTCTTTCTGTTTTGGAAAAAAATCAGTCTTCTAACATTTTTCTAACTGAAGTATCTTTAAATTTATATAATAATATTATGGTTTATTTTTTCTTCTTTCTTTCTGAATATTTCTTAGCCTCAACCTGAAGGTTTTTTATTTCTTCTGAAATAGTCATTTGTATTTACTGTAATTATAAATGTATTTCATTGACAGTGTTTTAAAGTGATCTGAAGGTAGAGGGTTGTGCTTCCTCTAGGAATTCATGTTTCAGAGCATCAGGAAAACCTAATGCTATTGCACTAGATCTTACACTAAAGATTTTGATACTCTATTGAAGATTACCAATGAGAACAAAGATTCTTTGTCATAGATAGATCCCTCTTTATCAGGAAGATCACATTCAGGTAATAAGAGCAACTATGCTTTGGCTTAATGAGAGCCATTTTAGAGAGGCCTCTTCTAACTCAAACTTTAGAGGTATAAAAATGTAAGTATAATTGAATGTGGTTATAATTTCTTTTTAATTTCTCAGATCCATTCTAAAATTATCTAACTATGTAAATTATCTAAACATGTAAATTGGTGTGCAGTAGTGGCAGACACAAACACTTTCTTACTAGTTCCTAGAACATCACCTTAACTGTGAGCAAATAGCAGCAAAATATTTCCTTGGAGATTTCACAGTTTTAGAAGTCATAATTACATCAACAACAACAGCTACTATTCATTAAAAGTACAAGGTATTATTTTAATACTTTACATGTATTATCTCATTTAATCCTTATGACCACCCTATGTTAAGTATTGCTGCCATCCCCCTTTTCCAGATGAGGAAACTGAGAGTCAAGTAGGGTCTTACAGTTGGTAAATGGTGGAGCTAAGATTCCAACCCAAACATTCTGGCTCCAAAGCCACCATGATAGCTATTATGGTACGCTGTCTCCCTTTATTTTTATTCTTGATGGAGTCTAGGGTTTTTGTTTGTTTTTTGTGGCTGCGTTGGGTCTTTGTTGCTGTGCGCGGGCTTTCTCTAGTTGCAACGAGGGGGGTCTACCCTCCATTGCAGTGCGCGGGCTTCTCATTACGGTGGCTTCTCTTGTTGCGGAGCACGGGCTCTAGGCGTGCGGGCTTCAGTAGCTGTGGTGCGCAGGCTCAGTAGTTGTGGCTCGCGGGCTCTAGAGCACAGGCTCAGTAGTTGTGGCGCACGGGCTTAGCTGCTCCGCGGCATGTGGGATCTTCCTGGACCAGAGATCAAACCCGTGTCCCCTGCATTGGCAGGTGGATTCTTAACCACTGTACCACCACGGAAGTCCCGAGCCTAGGGTTTTAAACTTTAAGAATTCCAGACAAGTTGGCCACACCACCATAAATAGAAAATATTTATCCATTACCAAGCCAAAGATTAGTTATCCACTCTAATTATATGCTTATTTTGTGAAGATTTTTATATATGTCAATTTCCTGGGATCATTGTGACCCTTAATCAGATATACTTTCCAACGGGCTTTTCATAAGGAGAGATTATAAACGTGTAGATGAATATATGTTGCTTCACTATGTGTTCTTTATTTCGATAACACAGAGTACATGGATTGTGCTTAATGGTCTTTTAATGCAGATATGAATCTTTGAGTTCAACGAAATTCGGTTCCAAATCTCCAAGGCAGCTCTGTATTTGGGTCTACCAAATGTAAACGAGCTCTTGTTTGCATATTTGTAATCTTCCTGCATGGGGACGGCTTACTTTCTCTGTGCTCAGTCACCTGAGTTGTATTTAGAAACTGTTGGCCGTTTTTACAGAGGCAGTCAGAAAACCTTACAAATATACCTCCTGATAAGCATTAAGCCCTCTTGGTGAGCCTGAAATACACGCTATTTGAAGTAAGTTTCGTGTTTATATTTTTTTTCCATCTTGGCTAATATAAAGATTAACATTAAATATCACAGAAAGAGAGGTTCTCAAGTTAACTCCATGTCTTTTTATGGATATTTTATGGCTTAGATATAAGCTACATATTACCCCAGATCATATTGTCAATATATACTGAAAAGATGTTAAATAGGCAATGAATGTTACATTGGCTTCTGATTACATTAGAGGTCAGATTCCTCCAGTCTAGTTCTAATGCCACCCTGATATTCTGAGAGTCTGGGTTTTGTTTCTGTTTAGCTATAAAATGTGGATAGTAACAAGAACGTTATAGGCCACAATGACCATTTCTATGCTGCTATCAGATATCTTTGTAATGGAATGGTAAAAGTTCAGCATATAATTTTATGCCAGCGGTGTATAATAAACTGTCGTAATTTTAAAGATAGGACTCTGATGGCTAGAAGTAATATCTGCTTGTTATCTGCTCGTTCTATTTTAAAGAAAGGAGGGTCTGTTGTTGCATACCTCTTACCATTCCTCCTGGGCAACAAATGGTTCGTTTTGTTACAGAATATGGAAAGTCTCAATCCCACACCATCTCATGAAAGGATTGGACCTGATGATGTTGAACTGATGTCCGATGGAAGGTAATTTTAGAGTTTTCTCCTTACACTGTTTATAAGAATGTGAATAGACTTTTTTTTTTTTTTCATTTAGTGCAATGTGCATTGTAAGAACTAAAAAGAGTAGAATTAAAGGACTATGTGTTTACCAACAGTATTTCATAGCGAGGAAAAATGTTTAAATGGAAAAATCTACCATGGTGCTGTTAAAGGAGATAACCATATTCGTGTTTTGTGTTGTTTCTAGTTTTGTTTCGTTTTGATTAATTTTTTTGTTTTGTTTTTTGAATTTCATAAGAATTTTATTTAGAGCTGTTGAGCTTCTAAAATAAATGAAATCATAATTTCAATGAATGAAAAGCATTGTTATAAAACAGAATGACATTTTATGATATTTTGTTTGTAGCAAAGAAAATGAAAACGACGGCAGACAGACCCAGCATTTTGAGGTGAGCAGCTAACAAGTAAGATTTTGCCTGTGACAGGTCTGTTCCTACGTTCTTGAGAGTTAGTGTGAAGTATTATTAGCTTATCAATAAGGGGTGATGACGTTCAGTGACGGGATTGTGATTGGTGAGAAAGACAAATGCCAAGATGTGAAGATTCCTTGAGAAATCCTAAGAACTCCACTCTTTTGCTTTTTAAATTCTTTCATTTTGCTTGTGAAGATAAACTTTAATAGCATGGAGATTTCTCCTTAGGTTTTCCATAAAATAAGACAAAACAAAAAGCCAAAGCTACTAGTTTTATTTTCCATGATTTCATGCAGTTTTTAAGTGATTAAAATAAATAGTGAATTTTAGTGGATTTGTCAAAGAGATGATCTCCTTAATTTTCAAATTAACATAAAATCAATTCAAGTTATTAAATCCAGTTCATTTTCTGAGTTTTGTGTCTTGTTTTAAGTAGACAACAGAGAAAAAATATCTAACTCCCTTCTGTGGTCTATATCTTAAAGTTTCGGTGACTTTCCTGGCTTTCCTGTTGTCCTCTGGGGTCATTGCCTTGCTGACCCAAGTATTTGGTTTCCTTTGCTCCCGACGCTGACTTCCATTCAATGTGCTGAGCCTCATTTTTCATTCATGCATGTGTATGTAATCCAGTACTTCCACATGCCTCCAACTGCACCTTCAATCTTATTATCAGCTTTCTTTTTGGCAAGAATTAAAGCGTTTCTCAACCTGTCCTTGGATTCTGACTCTTGAGATATTAATTATACATAGAACTTCCCCTCTAACCCAGTGATTGTTAATCTTTTTTGGACACTAACCTAACTCACTGATGGGTTTATTCAGTAATATGTATTGAGTCCTACTATGTGCAGGTAATGTGCTAGGAGCTGGGATTTAATAACAGCTGCAGTTCCTACCTCCATAAAGTTTTCCAATCTAGCAAGTTAAGAATTCAAAAGCCATGGACCCCCTTCTTAGAAAAATGCCCACTCATGTAGAATTTGGCATAAAATTGCTAGAAATGAATGGCCACCTGACCCCCCGCCTCCGCAATGTCCTAGACTCCTCATATCTCCTCTATGCAATTTCTCACGTGCACTCCTTCATTAACGCAGCCAGACGAAGGGAAGGGAAGCTGCTTCTTTTTGACTTTACAGCTTCTGAGCCACTGCTTTCATCGCTTATTTCCAACTCCTTTATGCTTCCTTCCTTGAGACCCAGGCAACAAGCAGACCTTCTTTCCTTGTCTCTAGTCACCTTTTCTCAGAGCACAGCGTCCCCGTGGTAGTGTTGTTTTAGTTTCCTTCTGTTTCCTCCTTCCTCTGCCGTCTTCCTCTGCTCACAGCAAGCACCTACTCATCACGCCATTGAACCTGATTTTAAAGCAAATGGCTTTACCAGCCTCCTAGGGAGGTCTTCTCAGTTATTCCCTTTTATGCCTCTTATCATTTAGGAGATAAAAGGGTAGAGAGCAGCCTTTGTGGATAAACTACGTAACTAACTCATAAATTCCAAGTGGCACCCAAACAAAATGCGTGCTGAACTCCGTTTACCTTGGTGTTTTTGTGGACAGCTCCCACAGCAGACGATGCATCACGGGGAAAGAATCTCAAGTCTTTCTTCCGTGGGCCAGGATCTATTCTTACTTGTGTCACGCATGTGCATTTACCAATCAGCACCTAGCCCACTGTTGGCAATCCTGAAGCACTCACTATTAATAATCATTGTAATCATGGTAATTTCAGCTAGGAGATAAAATTAGGCAGTGAGTTAAAATCCAGACTAAGCTCTCTGTGTCATCTTTCTTTCACAACTGTACCAAAGGAGGGAAAAAAGACATCACTCCACAAGATTAGGACTGTGTTTCTACTTGTGATGGCATGTGTCTCCTTCACTGAAAGAAATACATTTTATTATTAATGAAGGACTGTGAAAAGATCTGTCTTCCATTTTTAAACCTCTTTCCCTTGTTTACAGTCTGTCATAATTTCCTACTTTTTAATATATGGAGCACTTTCTAGAACTTATACAACCCAAATAGTTAATCTGGTTTTCTGATAATATCGCACTAATTCCTAAATTTCAGAGATGGAAAGGAAGTCTGGAGGTTGGTTACCCCTAGTAGAATTCTGTTTGTTATTTTTTTCAAGTCTCCTATAGCATCAGATTGAGATGCTAAAATTTACATGCCCACTGTGAATGGATATGATAATGTTTCCAATTTCATTTTCCATTTAAGGCAGATTTTGTCCTCATTAATATTGCCCTTGAAGTTTTTCCTTGTAAACGCCCAGATTCATATACGGTAACACAGCAGATGACAGCTATTGGAGAAAGGTGCTTGGTCTTTCTTCTTTCACTGGTATTTTCATCAGAATGAGGAACATTAACCTTCAGCTTCACAGATGCTCCTCCGAGGGATACACAGGCAGAGAGAGGCTGGCTTAGAGTCTGCTGCTCAAAGGCAAATGCAGGCACAGCTGTGACTTTATTTTTTAAATAATCATTTTGCAGCCCTAAGTGTGTTTTTGTCTGAAGGCATGTATTGAAAAGTAAACATGGGCCTATACTTTGTTGCATGTCTTTTTACTTTCTTTTAATTATACAACTAATCTTATCCAAAAACAGAGTCTGCTGAGATCTCGGATGGTCAATGAGAGTTTTCCATTTCTATGTCATCTGAATTTCTTAATGTGGTTTGCATTAAAATTTGTTTAGTGACACATTGGCGATGGGGAAAAAACGTTAGAGTCACTTCAAAATGTCAAAAATTTAAGTATGATTTCTTCCGCTAAGTTTTGGAAAGGCTGACATTTTAATAAAATACCGTTTGGTCTGGATGAAATAGGATAACATGTGCAAGAGCTTAAGCCCCCTGTTCCCTGAGCCCGTGGAGTTCAAAGACTTTGTTCTGTTTGTTTTTAAACTCATTTGACAACTGGAAGTATCCAGGAGAGAGGTTGTCCTTAAAACTAGCAATTTCTAGATTCTGAAAGATAACACTGAAAAATTTTCAGAGTTCAGTTTACAATGGAGTTTATACTTTATGCTTCAATTTGATTCCTTTCAATAAGTTATTTTCTATTGTGGAAATATTTTAGGCTTCCGTATAAAATCCAGAATAGTAAAATTATAACCTTATACTTAATCTTTTTGTGAAAAAAGCAAAACATGTAAAAATTATTAAGTACATGGATGGGTATTACATTACCTGGAAGAGGTCATTGTAGTCAGAAGTTTAAGGTTAATGAAGTGTTAAATTCTTTCAAGATATTTTTACATTCTTTATGCTTTCTAAGCCTACTGCTTAAAAGAGCTTAGAAGCATACCTTTGATAACAAACAGGACATTCATAATAAACAAAAGACTATTTCCCTTTTTCTTATCCTGCTTCAAAAAAAAAAAAAGTGAGGAGAGAAGATAAGACTTTCTAATCAAGCGTAAGAATTAATATGAATTGTCACAAGAGCTTAAATGCAGGCTTTTATTTGCCCTGAGAAGGTTTGAGATAAATTCTGAAATATCCCTGTCAACAAGTGTTTATGAAATGGATGACTGTTATTTCAGCTTCACTGTATATCATGGAAGCTTTGGGATTTGTTACTGGCTTTAATATCAGAACCAGAAAAAATTTAAAAGCTCTATTTGTTTAGATTCATTTCCAATTCCATCCAGTCTTGAAAGGGCTACAGAAGCTTCGTGATTCAGATGAATTTGGGGAATTTGTTATGTTCCTTTTCCTTTATTGTCAAGCCAAACAGTAAATGTTTATACTTCCATGTGGCCCTTCTGTTAACTCTGTGTGGTTTCTTCCTGTGCACACTGCCTTGTGCAGGGCACTGATAGTGTCCTGCCCCGCTCTGGTGAGCTAGTAGTTACGCTGCTTATCCAAATCCTGTGTAGGGAGGGAGAAGGGGTAGAACAAAAATTCACCAGCGACTTGATGCCAGAGAAAGAGCAGGATCAATAAAGTCAGGATAGAAAAAGCCGGGCCCAGCCAGACAGGGACAAGTCTTAACGGGGCTCAGGTGGATGGGCTAGTAGTTAATGGTTCCTTTACCTGAATGTGAAATGTCACCTGCAGCCCCAGGCAAAATGAGCTCTCTCTTATTTGCCCTCTAGCACCCTGTGTTTTTCTTTTATAAAATGCATGTGACTTGACACTTATGTGATCAGTGAATCCCTTCCACACCACATCCCCAATCTTGTTAATCCCTTTAATTCCAGTACCTAGCACATAGTACATGTTCAATAAACACTTGCCAGATGAATGAATGGGAAGGGGAGGTAGCGTATAAATGGAATTAGCATTTCTTCTACAGTTATTATGGGCTAGCTGTTTTTACGCTACATGTTTTTCACTTAATCTTCACAACTTTATGAAGTTTTGTTCCTCTATGAGAGAAAAAGCATCTCAAGTACAAAGAAGTTTTACTCATTGAACATCTTGCAACTGGTCCCCTGTTTTTGAACTCCAGTCTCTTACTCTAAAACCCATATCTGACATACCATATCGTCTCTCCAAAGAGCCAGTCCCTCAGTTTATTTCATTACATGAATATTTAGCATGTTTTCATATGGTACCACATTTTGGACAAGGGTTTAGTGTGTGACATCACAGCACAAGGACCTCTGAGTTGATACGTGTGAAATGAATGTATTTACCCTGACTTAACTGAAGATACAATTTGTATAAACAACAAAAGTTGAAACCAAAAATATTTTGGTATTTAAGAATGTCCTTGACATTTTAACAGTAATGATCTAGTAGGAGAAACAGACAAGCAAGTAGACAGGCACGGTACTCTAAATAAGCGCTGTTAGAGAGTGGGAAACAACCTGGTGAGGTGCCTCACCCAGACGAGCCTGACAAACATTTGAAGGAGGAGTAGTCTTTTTGCTAGTGTATTGCTGTAGAGCCTGTATAGCCTCCGAGCAGTATCCTTAGCTCCATGTGCCTGTAAACCGTGGGACCACACCAGCAGCCCACTCTGCAACCACAGGCAAGGTGACTGTGTCTGGTTCAGAGATCAGCGGGGCCAGAAACTGGGAACCAGGCCTCCAGACGCAGCAGGCAAGTGAATGAGCAGCCTTGGGGGCTGCTTGGAGCGCAGCAGCGCAGGACCACGTGTGCGGATGCGCTGGTGAGGGAGGCCTGCCGGGTGAGTCCGTGGCTGTGCGAGCTCTTGTGCGTTTATGTAGGACTCATCCCTCCCTTGCTGGGCAGATCAGCCAGGGGGTCCAGAAGCTCATGGCAGTTAACGTAGGTGTGCAGTGTGAATGATATCCCCTTATATATGGCACAGTGCACGTTCTAAACACGCATAAATGACGGCCCTGACCGGCCTCTGCTTGACTCCAGATACAGGGACCTCTTTGCTGTTCCTCAACATGTACGAGATGACCATGCCTCAGGGCCTTTGCACTTGCTTTCCTTCTTCCTGGAATGCTCTTCCCACAGAAGAGCATCTCCTTCGTGTCTCTGCTCACATGTCACCTTATTGGAAGGACTGTCCCTGGCCACCCAATAAAATAGCAGGCCGTGGCCCGTAACCTCCATCATCCTCCTTACCCTGCTGTGTTTTCTCCATGTCCATATCACTACCTGACTTTTTTTTTCTTTATTAACTGTCCCCTTCTTTAAGATTTATTAGGACAGAGACTTTATTTGGGCCACTGAAATTTCTCCAACATCTAAAAAACTGGCAAACCCATGGAAGGCCCTCAAAAATTATTTCTTAGATGAATGAGTAAATAAATTTTCTCTTTGTATCTCTAGCACCTGACATATAAAAGCCCTGTTATATGTATACAATATGTGATATATAGTCTTATAATTGAATAAACTAGTACAATTTCGACCTGATTCTCTTTGTTAGAATAATAGAGTCCTATCAAGGTTGTCTATCCCAACACCCTACCCAGGGCGGTAATCGCTCCCTCTCCTGCATTTCTGACTCCCAGACTTTACTCGAACACCGTGAGGGGCAGCTCACCAATTCACAAGGTGGTCTGCTGTGGCCTCACACCACAGTCGCGTTTCCAGAGCTCCACTGAGCATAGTTGAACCTGCTCCGCTAAACGCCAGCCCCCTGCGTGCAGAGAGCTTGCATGTCTCACACAGAGCCCGGCACAGAGCGGGTGCACCAACCCACTGTTGTTGGAGGAGTGAGTAAACCCATACGTTCTGGAGGAAAAAACTAAGGAAGAATGTTCTAATTTTAATTTTCTTACTTTGCGGTTGGTGCTAATTTGGATGTGGCAGTCATAAAAAGTGCACGTTTTAAATTAGCTTGTGCGTTTGTGGAACTGGGGGATTTTATACATGTCGTGTCAAGCACTGCAGGACTCTTGAGTGCCCTGAGGGGACACAGGGGGAGCAGAGCCAGTGACTGGTGTAGCAGGGGGTGCTGGCTGTTTGTGAGCCCGGCTTGAGGCCTGTGGGTCTTCCCGGCAGCGTGCATTCCCACGCCCGAGGCATCAGCCTGGAAAACGCACACTTCTCCATGGAGTCGGTTGTTTAAATCCTTCAGTGGCTTTCCATTATCTACCCCAGGGTAAAATGCACACTTAGCCCAGTATGCAGGGCCTTTAGCAGCCCAGCCTCTGCTCCTCCGACCCCCTCGTCATCGGTGCTGAGGGCCGGCGCCCAAGCCTTGTGTCTCCTGTGGTCACCCCGTCCCCCACTCCTGCCCACCTCTGCTCCGCCTCCTCTCTGTATGAAGTGCCCTCCTTCCCAGCCCCTCTGGCCCACACAGCCCCCAAACGCTGTTGTCAATCCACGATGGGAACGCAAGTGGCTCTCTTCTCCAGTCATTTTTCATAAGGCGTCTGAGACTCTGCCCCGCCCTGTCGTCGCATGTTTCACCTTGAATTGCAGTTTCTATGCCTCATCTCCCACTCCTCTCCCGAGCATTTTGAGGTGTAGCAATATTTTACTCATCCTCCTGCGGTGCCTAATAATAATGAAAAGAGAGATCGCTTCCATTTGTGTGTCTGTGCTCCAGGCGCCATGCTAGAGGCCTTGCATACCTTCTCTCAGATCTTCAAAGGAACCTCGCAAGGTTAGTGTTTTTAATGCCGTTTTATAGATTAGGAAGCGGAGGCTCAGAGGAGTGAAGTGGCTCAGCTAGGGCACCGAGCTGCTAAATGTCAGTCCCACTTCAATCCCAGGTCTGCCCGGAAGGAAAATGCACGTCCGCTCCTCTGCTGGTCAGTGGCTTCAAAGACGTTCCTCGTGAAGAAAGTGCCATACTTACAGCATGGAATCGTATTTCTTATATTCTTCCCTTTTATATGTCTCTAAGTGTAACAATTATTAGAGATCTTTATTGAGAAAATGTTTATTTGCTGTATGAGGTTCTAACACACACACACACACACACACACACACACACACACGATAGGTGACTAACTGATGCTGTAACTTTTAGAAAGCTGAGCGCCAGATTGGGTCATTCAACTCCGTCTACTTAGGATTCAGCTCAGGGAACAAATGATTTTTGTGACATAAATGCATAATCTGTGTGTTTTTTTTCCCTACAATAGACAAGCAGAATTTTTAAAGTGTCTTAAAGCCCCAGATTTACTTAGCATTTCCATCTGACTTCAGTAGCTTATCATGAACTGATTGGTGATATTTCATTTTATCCCAAATGTGAACAGAATGCTTCATTTCATGGAGATATAGTAGTAAAATCCCTATCTATTCCCCTGGTGATATCAAAGTAGGGTGAATAGCTATTAAAAGGAGGTGGAGTCTTAGTACTGCTTTATTTTAAGCATAAGAATATTTCTCATACATTAACAGAATCATTTATGATTTCCATATGTTTTTGGTTTTTTTATTTAATGATGGTATGTTTGCTAAAATAAATTTCCAGTTATTCTCAGAGAAAATCTTTTGTACAGATCTGTGCTACTTGAGAAATGTGTTTTGAGGCAACATTTTTATTTATAATTTTATGAGAGAGGAGAGTATGGCAGTGGTTGGGTTTACCCGATGCCAAAGGACAGATAAAAAAGACTAAATTTCAATGCAGTTTTTTAAACATAAAATCACTTAGTTAAAATAGCAGCCTTTGGGGGAGAGTTTTCCCATCCCCCAGACATCCTAGTCTGGTGTGCGTGCCACCAATAAACAAAACCAAGAAAACAAGTGACAGTTGCATATTTGTAAGATATAAATTATGCGTCACTGACTTGCCAGCTCTTGCCTTTTTACTTAAAAAAAAAAAAAAAAAAGTCGTGCTCCCTGTGTAATTTTGGCTCATTTCCAGAGTGTGTATTCCTTACTGCTTAGCTGTGACACCAGACCCCCTTGCTGTTTGAATTTGCGCAACAATGCATACCCAGAGCTCCTCCATAAATAGCCTGTTCTCCCCACGCTCGAGGCAAAAACAACCACAGGAAATCTGGGAATGTGCAGCTAGCCCCGCTTAATTGATCTAAGCCTGCAGGGCCAGCAGGAGAGCACGCGTGTACACAGCCTCCGCCCCTGGCCCTGCAGCACTGTTTACCTAAGGGGCAAAGAAGTCTGCGTGCAGGAGACACCATGTTGCTGCTACAGCCTTGGCAACAGCACTAGCTGAGTTTTTGGGTTTTTGTTTACAGTCTGGAGAGCCATACTCCTTTAAGGAAACACAAACTCCTTTTCCCTCCTTCCTGGCCCCAGTCGGTAATCATCCAGACTGTCAGCTGCCAGCAGTTATCAGGAAGAACAGCCCTCGGAAAACATCTTGTCTTTCTTCCAGAAGCAAAGTTAAAGGAGAGCAGATGGATGGTCGCTTTTTGCATGCAAGTGGCCAGCTATCATCCAGGGGGCATCAAGCTCTGATTTCGGTTTCCGTGCCGGGAACATCAGCAGCTGTGGCTTGGGAGGAGGTTTCACCCGGCAGGAGTGGAATTGCTGCGGACGTTTGGGGGTTTTGATGAGCAGTGGAGATTTGGGGACGTTGTGCTGTTATTGCAGGAACCCACCATGAAGATCCAGGAGCATCCCAACGTACCTGACAGCAAGCTGCAGAGGACTCCCAGTGCTGATGACCAGCAAGAGAGCTTTGTCTCCGGAGCGCCTGAGCTGGACCTGACTGCGTTGTGTGATGAGAAGAGCTGGGAAGGTAAGGTCGTCTGATGTTTGGATGATTTAATGTTGGAGAAGCATATGTACATTAGCAGAAAGGAGAAGCATGTTGGATGTGTGGGTGAGAGCGAGAGCTATGTGTGCAGAAGTAAACCACATTTTCTAAATGACTGAAAATCCTTCCCCGGACATAGGAATGTGTCACGTTCAGTGTCGCCAAGACTAACTGCAATCTATGAAAGAAAATGTGCTTATCCTTTATTATAGTGTCACCTTGCAGTCCTTTTTTTTTTTTTTTTTTTTTTTCATTTTGACTCTCCAGGGGTGCTGATGTGTGAGTGCCTTTTTCCCTCTAGGAGTACCAAGCTGAGTAATAGGGAACTGGTGTGCCTTTCGGATTTGCTGTCAGTGTAACTGCTTCCCCCTGCTACATGCCCACCATCCACCTCCTTCGTTAAGTCTCCTCCCCATTTTTCAAGATTATTTTGATTTGCTTTGATTCTATGTTTGTTTTTATGGATAGAATTTTTAAATCCAGGTTAACAAACATAAGGAATTTGCTTATCAAGAAAGCCACTGAATAAAAGCGCTTCTTCTTGAAAGCCTGTAATACATTGCTTTAGATTGGTTTTTCTACAGATTTTTGACAAAAGCGTTAGAAATTTACTTCTGCAGAAGAAGAGGGTATCCTCATCTTGTCAAAAGTGTATTTCAGGGAGGATCCTGCAGCAGTTCTGTCAAGCTGCTGTTCTTCCATTTTCCATGTGTCTGCATGCAAACATATCAGTGTGTGTCCAAAATAAGTGCCCATCTGCCTCTAGGCCGTATGTGTGTTTGAAGGCTACAGAGAGGGAGAAATTGTGCTCCTGAGTTCAGAACAGCAGCCTGATTTAACACAATGACTTAGCAGAGAATTACAACTATTAAAAAAATCAGTCTTTTTCAAAAGCACCTGAGTTTCTTGTCTTCTGCCCACCCCTTTTTAACCAAAAAGTATTCATTACGTTAATGATCTTAGATGAAGGACCAAAAGATGATCTAAAAAGATCACAAGGTGAAAAATAGTAGCACCCATTATGCTCCTTGCATCCAGGGCTTTAGGGAAACAAAATCAAACTGTTTTTTATTCTAATTTTCCCTGTTTGCAATCTAAGAAACATGTTCTAGTTCTTTTTGTTGTTGTTGTTTTGTTTTGTTTTCCCCATGTAATTAAGCAGTGGATCTGAGATTTTGTCAGATCTTCCCAGCTCATAATATGTCCACTGGGGGAAGAATTCAGGGTTTTTTGTTTTGTTTTTAAGTGATACATTCTTGGCTAGCGTTTGTTGTTGTTCTTTTGTGTACTTTGAAATAATCAGGTGTGCTTTTAATTCATACATTAAAAACAACCTTACCACCCCACCAAAAAGTCCCATGGTAGCCACTGTCACCCAGATAAAACAAAAACAGTAGCCAAAATAAATGCTATATTTGGGTTTCAAGAATATGGTCTCCTCATATCATTAACATACAGCTCTAGATAAAAGCTAGGATTTTTGGTCAGAATTCAAATTGGCCATATTATCTTGATGATTTATTGAGGAAAAGGGAAGGTAGGTTCTTCCTCCTCCTACTGAAGTGGACTCAGGTGTTGGATTATTTTTACTTTGGTTAATCATAAATTTATAGTCTCTTCCAGCACACTTAAAGAGGCTAAATATAAAGCTGAAAAATCTCTCCAGAGTGGTTGAAAGCTAACTTACTGTTTCCTTAAAACTATTTCATCACTTAATGTAAAGAACTTTCTGCCAGATAAAAAATAATATGAAGGGACTAACATTTTATTATATTTTGTATTGGAAAACTAGATGAAATTTTTAAAGCTTATGGCGAGAAAGAAATACATTTTACTGTGCTTGGGAATGTGAATTGTGTTATCCATGTAATTTATGAAATGAGTTGTTTTAATTTTTTTTTTTTTTTTTTTTGCCGATGACTGCATTTGTCATTGAACTTGCATATCTCAGAAATCTACGTGGATTCATTTCAAGGCTGTTTAGATCCTTTGGTTACTGCTTTCAGTATACTTATATATTTATTTATTTATTTTAAATGTCCACTTTACATTATAGCAGTAATATAGCTGTAAGTATAGTCAAAATGAAGGAATTTTTGCCTAAAGCGTGGCTAAGATGAGAGCAGTCAGTTCAGTCACTAAAATATCACCTTTTTCTATAGCTTCAGTAAGAAACAAAATGGTAGCCTTCCAGTAAGGAATTAACTCTGCACTAATTTAAACTGTGAATGTGAAACCAGTGCAACAAAATATATAAACAAAAGTAGTCGTTACCGAAACCATATGAGCCAGTATCCATCGATAGGTCTCCGTCACTAGTCTCCAGACCACCACGTAGTGTCACGCCCTCTTTTGGTTTGCGTATTCTCCATCCGCAAGCCATCGTTCATTCTCATTCACAGAACATCAGGTGAGACAGTACTTAATGAGCAGCCTGCTGGTACTTCTCTCTGCCGTGTATGCTTCCACATGGGAATGATGTTCTCTGGCTTCTGGGGCGTATGGTATCAGGGAAATAAAAAGAAAAATGAAACAGACAATAGGTTCCATAGGCTACATAGAGTGGAACCCTCTCAACGTGAATGTAGGATCACGGTCTAGTTGTGCCTGTTGACAGATAAATAATACACGCTTGATCTTTTTTTTTCCTCTGCGTGTAGCTATGTATTAGGGCACATTATTTGATCTGTCCACATGACGGCAACGTCATAATCACTGTTACTAGGGTTTCCACTCTCCAAAATTAAATGCATACACAAATCAAATGAACTAGTCTTCGTTATTTAAAGTCCTTGAAAGTTACATAATTAGAATGTTCCTAATCAGCCGATTCATGTTGATTTGGGGATGCCCCTTGTGGAAGTCCTGAGATGTAAACACTTGGTTACTCTATTAGATTTGTCCTGGTGAAATCAGGTTTTAAAGAACATTTTTTTAAAGGACATAGAATACTTCAGCTATCTTATTCATCACTTACTGCTTATCAAAAATGACTGTAGAAAGGAAATTCTCTAAAAAAAAAAATGATAGAGAAGCAAGGGATCTTAAAGATCTTACAATTGAGCCCTCCCATTATACAGCTAAGAAAGCTGAGGCCAAAAGAGGCAAAATGATGATTCAAGATCACTAAGTCTCCTGACTTCCACCCAGATGCCTCTTTCTAAGCAGTGCCAGTTCAGTATCGCGGCAGACAGTGGACCATGAGGTGAAGAGGCAGACACACCCAGAGTTCACGTCCCGGCTCTACCACTTAGCCAGCTTTGTGGACAAGGTAGTCAGCTTGTCTCAGTTTTGGCCTCAGCCTCCCCATCTGGTAATAGGTGACACAGTACGTAATAACGTGTAGTCACTATAGTAGTATCTACTTAGTATGTTTTTGCAGGATTAAATGAGCTAACATATGCAGAGTACGCAGCACAGGCACTTGATGGGCACTGAGTGAGTGTTCGTTGCTGTTGTTTTTTTGTTTGTTTTAACTTTTTATTTTCTATTGGAGTGTAGCCGATTAACAATGTTGTGATAGTTTCAGGTGCACAGCAAAGGGACTCAGCCATACATATACACGTATCCATTCTCCCCCAAACTCGCCTCCCATCCAGGCTGCCACATAACATGGAGCAGAGTTCCCCGTGCTGTACAGTAGGTCCTTGTTGGTTATCCATTTTAAATATAGCAGTGTGTACATGTCAATCCCAAACTCCCTAACTATCCCTTCCCCCCATCCTTCCCCCCAGTAACCATAAGTTTGTTCTCTAAGTCTGTGAATCTGTTTCTGTCTCGTAAATAAGTTCATTTGTATCATTTCTTTTTAGATTCCTCATATAAGGGATGTCATATGATGTTTCTCTTTCTCTGTCTGACCTACTTCACTCACTAGGACAAACATGCACCCCAATGTTCATTGCGGCACGGTTTACAATAGCCAAGACATGGAAGCCACCTAAATGTCCATCGACAGAGAAATGGAAAAAGAAGATGTGGTACATATATACACTGGAATATTACTCAGCCATTAAAAAGAATAAAATAATGCCATTTGCAGAACATGGATGGACCTAGTTGATGTTATTTTGGATTGATGGCTACTAAGTTGCCCTCTAACTCTGATAGTTCGGGAGACTATGGGAACAATGTAATAGGACAGCCATTGTTCTAAGATTAAATTTTGGAATTCTAAGGAAAATTTTATGAAAGGATCCCCCCAGGGAAGACCCCCCACCAGTGGGGCTTCCATGGTTCTGTATCTGGGATGTGCAGGGACCTCCAATACTGCTGAGTGGCCTTCTGGGAAGACAGTGCGACATCATGACAAGTAGGAATGACTCTAAACAGCATATACATAGGTGGTAATGAGACATGGAAGACATCAGCTCCCTTAATTCTGTGCAGATTTCTTACAGAGAAATCATCAGCAGTCAGTTTTCTTTGTGTAGTAAATGGGTCCAGCCCTCTAAGCAGAGAGGAGCTGTATGTCCCAGTGATCACATTAACATCAGTCAGAGTCGCATTCCCTCTTCCTGCAGTGAATCTCCTTTATTTCCATGTGCGCTGTAGTGTGTCTGAACTGGAACTCCCCCAGGATCTCTTCTTTTTTATTACTTAGGTAGCAAGCATACAGCTTTTATCTCTGTTATTTCTGACCTGCTGTGATGTCAGCTAACCTGGGCGGATTAATTTTTAATAGACGTGCCATACTTAAGTCCAGAGTTCTTTGTGACCAGACACATGGCTAAAATCAAAACCACCGTACCCAGGGAATTCTGGTCCAGATATGAAAACGCTTTTGTTTTATGTGGTCCTTTAAGATGAAAATCCAGTTTGAAGCCTCAACTCTTTTCTGTTTTCCTTTGAATAATTGTCTTGCAATATCCTGGTCTGTTTCATTGCTCTAGAATTACTGATTAAAATATAAAATATTTCCCAAGCCCTCAGTTGGGAATGGTCAGTGAACACAGTCTCAAACTGACTCTCTAAGCAGGTAGGTAATGCATAGGACATACTATCACGGACTACAGGGTTGTTCTCGGTTTGTTCTTGTTATTCTACTTGAGTGCCAACTATCAAAACATGAGATAGCCTTGTAGTCTTAGATCACTTCAAACTAAAACAGAGGAATAGTTGGTCTTACTGATTCTTTAGTTATATTGAACTATGTATTACATGTAATTATATAACTCTTTTGAATAGGAGCCTTAAGTTATACGACTGTATAGAATTAAAGAAAGAGAGAAAAAGGAGAGAAATCATATAAGCATTTCATGTTGCATAGGTGAGAAACTTCTGTCTGCCACTAATGATGAAACATGTCTTTTTATTTTGTTAAGGTTGAAATTCTTTTTTTTCTTTAACATCTTTATTGGAGTATAATTGCTTTACAATGGTGTGTTAGTTTCTGCTTTATAACAAAGTGAATCACCTATATATATACATATATCCCGTCTCCCTCCCACCCTCCCTATCCCACCCCTCTAGGTGGTCACAAAGCACCGAGCTGATCTCCCTGTGCTATGCGGCTGCTTCCCACTAAGCTATCTGTTTTACATTTGGTAGTATATATAAGTCCATGCCACTCTCTCACTTCGTCCCAGTTTATAAGGTTGAAATTCTTAATGGTCTTATATTTCTCATTTTTAAATAAGTGAATTTCCTAGAGATTATCATACCAAGTGAGCTAAGTCAGACAGAGAAAGACAAATGTCATATGATACCACTAATATGTGGAATCTAGAAAAATGATACAAATGAACTTATTTACAAAACAGAAATAGACTCACAGACATAGAAAACAACCTTATGGTTACCAAAGGGGAAAGGGGATGGGGAGGGATAAATTAGGAGTTTGGGATTAACAGATACAAACTACTGTATATAAAATAGGTAAACAATTGTAAATCAATTATACTTCTATAAAGATGTTAAATAATAATAATAATAAATAAATAAATAAATAAAATAGATAAACAGCTAGGACCTTCTGTATAGCACAGGAAACTATATTCAGTATCTTATAATAACCTATAATGGAAAAGAATCTGAAAAAGAATATACGTGTGTGTGTGTGTGTGTGTGTGTGTATATATATATATATATATATATATATATATCTGAATCACCTTGCTATACACCTGAAATTAACACAACATTGTAAACCAACTATACTTCAATTAAAAAATAAACAGAATCATACAGTAAAAAGTAAAAGTTTAAAGAGTGAATTCAAGAGACAGTGTCACCCATAAGCTAGAATTTCTTTAGCTATGTACTTTATATATACCACTGGTGACACTAGGAAAATGACACATTTTGTCTTCTTGTCAGTGAAGCGATGGGTCAAGAATGGAGCCCCAGAAGACAGCTGTGTTAACAAAAAGGCAGTCTGAGGGATGGCCCCATGTTAGTCACAAAGCATCAAACAAGCACATGATTAGTATTTTGTAGTTAACTCAGGATCACTGTATATTTTTTACTGGAGACATGTTTGTTTGGTTAATGGTCACAAACACATACTGTTTTTGCAAAAATTTTGGTGCCCGGAGACCACATAGTTCAAGCTCAAAGCAAAGATTAGTTGTAATATTTTTTAAGAGTTGTATCTGCTAGATTCAGACAGATTCAAGGGCTTCAGGACCTAAAGTAACACCTTTTCAAACTGAGTTTTGACGAGGAGAAATGTCGAAGTAGCCAGCACGCCCATGCCAATATCAACATCAGACTTTGTTTCGCGGATGCCCTCTGTCCTCACCAGCCACCAAGCCCTTCCCCCAGGGGTTTTGCTCCTTTGCCGCTTGGCAGTGAGGTGATTACCTGCTGCTTTACCGTTCAAGCCATCTTAACCCTTTCCCTGTCCTGGTTCCACTGACTTTAGTCCTTATAGAAAATTACTCCTGTCTTATGAAATATCATGAAATAGACGATGTCATCTAGTCAGTTTAATAGTTCCATTTTCTGCAGCTTTATACTACATTTTTGTTATTTTTCTAGGAATTGCTTTCCACTCACCTCCTCCTTCCCTCATACCCCCTCACCTCTCAATCCATTTTCACTCTTTCCTGTTGGCGGTTCCGCAGCTGCTCGTATCTGAGCTCTGCCACTTAGGGGAGCCAGCCAACAGCGTCAGTACAAACAATGAAACAACTCCTGTTAGTCTCCGGCTGTAGCCATGCCCATCTACCAGCGTATTCTCTGCCACTCTTTAAGACTCGATAGGCAAGACTCTTGTCTTTAACATGCTTTCATTTTTCAAAGTATTTACAGTACCATCTGTGTTACCAGATAACTCGGTTGTCTTTAAATTTTGAGAACCTGTGGGCCTCCTTCCACATGAGGTTCATTTTTTTTAATTAATGTGCCTAACTCTCCTACTGTACTGTGGGGTTTTAAAACCTTTTTAAGACAGTCATCCTTGTCCTTGAAGCGCCTGGCACATTCTGAATTGAAGCACTGTCCTGGAGGGTAGGAGACTGAGTTTCTAGACCCAACTCTTGTCATTGATTAGGTATTTGCTCTGGAATTCTTCGGGTTTCAGTGTCCTTATCCGTAATCTGTTGGACTGAATCAGTAGTTCTCAAACCTGACTGCATTTTGGAAGACTTGGGAAGCTTTTTAGAGAGTGTGTGTTTGCATGTGTTTGTGTGTGTGTGTCTCACACATATGTGGACCCTCACCTAAAAATTCTGCCTAATTGAAAACCTATTTAGGTTTCTCTCTGTGACCCTAATGTGCAGCCAGGTTTGAAAAGTCACCAGGTTAGATGACGTATGAAGTTTCAACCAGCTTTAATGTTCCGTGATTACAGTATGATCTTTTGAAGTAAAATACTGAGTAAGCACTTGTTTAAGATAATTTTGTAGATTTTAGAAATACTTTGATAGCTGAAGGAGCAGTTGTTCCATGATTCAAACTGTGGGAATCCCAGAATTTAAGATCATGGCCAAATTCCAGCCTTGTGTAAATCACAATATCCACAAGTGTATTTAAAGCGTAATCTTTTTGTTTTTTTAATGAAGAGAGTATTCCAAATGAAATACCCTACATCATCTGAGATCTATCCTTAAAATATGTCAGATAGGATTTTTTTAATGAGGAAAGAAATACATTGAGGTGGGTCTTACAGTGAAAGGAAATAAATATCATCCTATTCCCTCCCAAAATGACAAATCAGGATTTTGTGCTAAGTCTGTTTTTTTTTTTCAAGTTTGTCTGAAATAATTCATACTGATTTGTCCTTTGTAAGGCATTCTTTTTTTCTTTATTGACTAATTTTATGCATGTATCTTACTTTAACTGTAGTCTTCAGTAGCCTCTAAAGTTTCAAGTACAGAGCATGTATCTTAAACATGCTAAATCCTAACATGCTAAGCAGAAGCACACAAAACAGCTTATTGAATGACCTCAACGGAGGGCGTAAACTCCTAAACCGATGGGGTCTCACAAGGTTAATGTGATTCCTTAGTGGTTTCAGTGAGGGATGTCCAGCCATGAGGCCAAACCCCTCCCTCCCAGGCACATGTGAGTTTCTCTTCCATAACACCCTCAGATGGAGAAGTTATCATCAGTGATCTGTGGGGAAAGTTGGAAGCACACACTGTTCCCCAGGGCAGCCCTAGCACATTCTCCTTTGAAGGCAAGTGAGGATGGAGACAGAGGGTAGATGATGGCTGTCAGTTAGATTTGCCAGTTCCGGTCAGGGCATAGTGTCCCGAGTTACAACCTTCCACCTAAAATGTGAAACTGGGAATTCCCAGGTGGTCCAGTGGTTAGAACTCTGTGCTTCCACTGCAGGGGGCACGGGTTCTATCTCTGGTTGGGGAACCAAGAACCTGTAAGCCGTGCGGCGCAGCCAAACAAAAAGATAAACAAATCAATAAAATGTGAAACCCTCCAGTGCCTCCCAAGTTCAGTTCCTCCTGATGCATTCAGAAAACAAGTGTGCTCTAGAGAACAATTCGGCCCTCTTACCCTTGCTCTTTTCCAGAGCCCGGCCCTGCTTTCTCCTCGTGGCAGCAGGAGAGCGTTCGTGCTGACGAAGCACGCCTCTCCCCGCAGGCAGGGCGCCTGATTCGGCAGCTCCTGGATGAGGACAGCGACCCCATGCTCTCGCCCCGCTTCTACGCTTACGGGCAGAGCAGGCAGTACCTGGACGACACGGAAGTGCCTCCTTCTCCCCCCAATTCCCATCCTTTCATGAGGTATGTTTCTTTACGTTGCAGATGTGCAAAGATACCATCCCTGTAACATTCGAATGTCACAGGAATGTTGCGGATGGCTAGTAATTTTTTTTAATTAAGTCGTAAGCATATGGAGGAACATATTTGAAATTCTCCCTCCTAGTGCACACGCTCTGTTGTAATTTTTCACTTGACCTGTGGCCCAACGACAGCATCACCTGCTGACTCTCCATTAGCACCTCCTTTCCAGAGCTCTCTTGTGTTTCACTGTGAGGTCCGCTGTGCACATTTCAGTCCCGGCTTTGCCAAGTGTAAAGGTGAGCTAGCGAAGATTGGACCTATTGAAAAGGCAGGACACGCAGAGCTCAAGGGCACAAAATGAATTAGCAGTCAGCTTGCTTTTATTCGAGAGGATAAACACGGTTTGGACAGTCCCACACCTGCCTTCCCCGTGCCACATCCCTCATCCCCAGCGCCCCTCCCAGCAGGCGGTGACTGTCCCTAGGGAAGCTGACCCCGCGGCTGTGCCCCTCACAGGCGACGCAGCTCCTCTCTGGGCTCCTACGACGACGAGCAAGAGGACCTGACGCCTGCCCAGCTCACGCGGAGGATTCAGAGCCTTAAAAAGAAGATCCGAAAGTTTGAAGACAGGTTTGAAGAGGAGCGAAAGTACAAGGTGGGTGCCTGCTCACTCCCCCGCCCCCCTTGCCGTGATGTGTCGGCAACTCAGAGAAGTGATAAAGGTGAAGGGAAATTTCTAGGGAATCTCGAAACTAAAAGGCAAAAAACACTGGGGGATCAACGCTGATAAACCCCAGGCATCGTGTATCAGCATTTTCCGTGCACAGGTGTATCCTTACAGAGGAACTGAATGCTCTCCTCAACGTCTTGCAAATTGATCAGTGAACAGGGATGGGAAAAAATCATTAAATGAAGTATTTTGTTTGCCTAAAACGTAATTCAAGATTATCTTCTGAAATTTTATTAGTACTGACCTCATTCTGCCCTCAGCTCTATCCTTAGTATTTCTCACAAGAGTGGCAAAAAAGGCATTTTTCGTGGTGGTTGTAGCGTAACATATCATATACCCCTCTGCTTTCTATCCTGTTAGCCTGACAGGTTGAACCCTACAAGGTCATGGGCCTCATAGAAGTCCATGATCATAAAAATCCAGAATTTTGCCTCTGAGGAATTCTTTGAAAGCATCAAAAATAACCAGATAGTATTAAAAAATAAATAAACAACCAGATATAAAGAAGGATAATGGAATCCCACCTGTGAAGTTGCTCTGATTAATCACGGTTCATTTATTATTCCAGTGGAACTCAACTTTTCCTTCCTGTTTAAAACAAACTGATTATCAAACTCTTCTTTTTCCTGCCCCAATTCCAAAACATTTACTCAAGGTTTCCTTTTCTCAGCCTTCCCACAGCGACAAAGCAGCCAATCCAGAGGTTCTGAAATGGACTAATGACCTTGCCAAATTCCGGAAACAACTTAAAGGTAGGTAACGTTCTAGACCTATGGTGCGGTCTCCAGGGAACAAGCCAGGTGCAGAAGCTGCGATCTCACCACGTGCTGAGTGCCACTCACTGCTACAGTATTCCAGGAAAGACAAGTTTCTTGAAGCTGCTTCCCAGGGCTCTAAGTATTCAGGGCACAGTTTTTCCATATCTTCCCATGGCCTCAATCACGGGGAACCCAGATCAGCTAAGATGCAAATTCGGCAGCATTTTTTTGACTTCCCTAAATCACTAATATAAGGATGATGGTTTCAATTCGAAGTACCTGTTTAATCCAAGGCTTTATTTGCTATGGAGTTAAGACATAGAACACAGATGGATGTGAGAAGGATTTGGTCCCTGTCCCTCAAAGCACTTGCTGTCTTTTAGGACACAGAGTCATATACACAATAGAATAGAAAACAAAGTGAAAATAATTCCGAAATGAGGTATACACGTCATACGGAAAAAGTTGGCCAGCACTTGGGCGCTAGATCTGCAAATACCTGTAAACGCTAAGGGAATCAGTAGGAAGCCATCCATCCGCCTCATTCTGAGAACAGCAGACAGGTTGGTGTGGCTAATGCATGGCTGTCAAAGAACTAAAACTTCCTCAGGAATGAGGGTTAGGAAATCATACCAGGTAATCCGGGAAGACATTATCATTTTTCTTGGGTTTAACACAATAACCCAGGGATTTCGACTAATATGATAATTAGATACTTTCTGGGGGAAAAAAAGACAAGGCTAAGCAGTCGTTAACAGCACAGAAAAACAATCTGGGTTCAGCAGACGTCAGTTCCCATACATCTCCACCCCCAAATCTTTTCTCCTAGATTCAAAACTGAAGATATCGGAAGAGGACCTAACCCCCAGGATACGGCAGAGAAGCAATACTCTCCCCAAGAGTTTTGGCTCCCAACTTGAGAAAGAAGACGAGAAGAAGCAAGAGCTGGTAGATAAAGCCTTAAAGCCTAGCGTCGAAGCCACGCTGGAGTCCATCCAAAGGAAGCTCCAGGAGAAGCGGGTGGAAACCAGCCGTCCTGAGGACATTAAGGTGTGATTCTGTGAAGGCCCCCAGCCGACTGCTAATCCTAAAGCATTCCGGTCAGCGTGGTAGGATGGCGGGGCATGTCCCAGGGTCCCAATGGGAAGGGTGATAGAGCGACACCTTTTTAAACCTCCCACACTCTGAGACGTCCAGAGAAGCAGATAAAGCAAACTCAGAGTGTTTTAACTGTAGGTACTTCGGGTTAGGACTACAGACTGAAAGCAGGAAGCCTTGTTGTACAGATTGCAGAATGGACTTGTTTCAGTTAATAGACAGCGTTGTGGCTCTCTGAGGTAGGAGGATTAGAGACAAGCCTTTGGGAATGTGCGTCCTGTAACTGTAGTCATTGCCGGAGCCGGTAAGCTAAGCCCCATGTGCCTCGCAGCCTTGCTTACCTCAATGCAACGTGCCTTTGCCCACTGCACGGGAGGTAGGAGTACTCATAGGCGCCAATTCTGCTGTGCTGTGTTTCCAGCAAGGCACCAGGAATAGCTGATTCCTAGCTTTGGATCGAGCTGTTGTGTAAACATCTTTCTAACCTTACCGTGGGAAATTTGTTGAACTAAATAAAGAAGTCGGGACGTTCACAAGTGTTTTCCCCTTTCTCATTTCTCTATCCTTGTGTTTATACAGGATATGACCAAAGACCAGATTGCTAATGAGAAAGTGGCCCTGCAGAAAGCTCTGTTATATTATGAAAGCATTCATGGACGGCCGGTACGTGAATGTGCGGAATTTGCTGATTGGGGTAAATTACCTGGCTTTAGAAGTGGATCTGCGTTCAGTATTTTGCAGATGAGGTTCCCTGATGTTTAGATTACTCTGTATTTTCACCAGAAGTAAGCTTTCGGAAGGCTAAACCAATGATAGGAGTTCCACTATCTAGTAGGTGCTAAATTTAATTAAGCTCCAAAGAAAAATTAGTTTGCAGCTAAAATGTAGTCACTAGTGTCCTGCTTCGAGGGGAAAATGGAGGAGGGGGATATAAATCGGTGCGCAGCGCCCTAGAGTGGGGAGACGTGCCTGCCCCTATAAAGCTGCCATCGCCGGCTCTAGGCATTCTTATCCATAAAAGGAAGGTGCTAAACTAGAATGATCTGCCCTAAAATTCAGTTTCTCTGCAATGCCGTTTGCAACCCGTGTTTGTAGAGAAGTTCTAGCTGCCATCCAGAACCAAAAGTGTGTGGAATCCAAAATATGGCTTTGGAAGCATTTGAGGCAATTTGTTACTCAGCAAGAGCGTTGATTGAATGCTTGTTGTTAGCCCTGGGGGAGAGGGTAGCATGACAGCCTTCTGGTCTGTTCCTTAGGGAACTCGTAATCAGATCGCCTAGTCAGTGACTCTTAGTAACCTTCTGTTAAGAATGTTGTCAAGAACCCAACCAGACACGTTCTTAAGAGCAGGTGTAAGGAAGCGTGAAGTTGATGTTCACAGATGGATTCTTCTACCACCAAAATGCATAGATCTCTCTTCCAGTGTCAGCCATAGCTATGTCATGGAGAGAGTCTTTTCATCAAAAATATGCTCTTTTAGATAAAGAAACTTCGAGAATAATGCACTAGACTATCAGATCTGTGAGGGCAGGGATTCTGGGTTTTGTTTACCTAATGGTGAACCTGGCCCTCAGCAACTAGCACAAGACCTGACACAGAGCATGTGCCCAATAAACTATCTGTTGAATGATCCTCCGTGGTATTTTGGTTCTGAATTTATTAGGTTTAAATTAAAAACAAAACAAAAAACCTGGCGCTGATGATGATGGATTTTGCTGGCCTGTCCCTGCAGTGGAAAAATACTGGTGCTCTGGGATAATGGTCATGTTTCAAGCCAGGTTTTGTTTTGGATTTTTTCAAGGCGTTGAACCAAATAGTGACCGCTCTGGAGCTCTACTACATTGTGAAATTTCGTCCTTCTCTTCTGGGGTATTCAGAACTTGTAGAGATGGAGCAAAACTTCTTCTGGCAGAGAGAAACCCCTTCTCCACTAAAGGGCTCTCCTCCCGGCCACCCGGCAGGCCTCCATGAGGGAGGTGGGACTTACGTATCTTCCTTCTTTCCATTGTGTGGATTCAGGTTATGACGTTGACAGACTCCTTTAAAGACTTCCTTGCCTGAGGCCCGAGGTCTCTCAGCTGAATACTAGTCTTTACCTTACTGTCAGTGCAGGGGTTTGTGTGCAGTGGTACTCGTTGCTCTGAGTTGGGCACAGAGTCTCTCATTCTGCCCGGACGGTGGCAGCATGCAGGCCCTAGGATCAGCAGACCTAGATTCAAACCTCCGCCCTGCCGACTGGCTCCGTGACTCGGCTGCTTAGGGAACTCTCAGAGCCCCAGCGTTTTGTCTTCATGATAGATGTCTGTTATAGGTTGTCATGGAGACTAAACGACATTACACACACACACACACACACACACACACATTTACCTGTAGGCTGTCTGGCATTGAGGAAGTAGGGCAGAGTGGCTTTGGGGAGAGATGGGTGGGATTCCTCAGTAAATGATAGGTTTCACTTCTGGTACAATTATATGTTCTGCCTTCTGCTGTCTACTTCTTATTAAATGATTGACTCAGGAGAAATGCACATTTTTTTAGCACTCTTATCATTAGGAATATGAACTATTAATTCGTGGTCCTTTCTTTCATCATTCTTTTAGATGAAGGAAGAACACTTCTGGGATGTGCATTCTAGCATCTCACAGGGCAGGGGACAAATGCTCTAGGAAGTTCAAGTGTCATTTATTCCTGTTCCTGAGTCGGGCTCTCTGCCTGTCTCTGGAACATGATACTCCAGCCTCCTCAGGAAAAGCAGAGTTCACTTGATATCTGGCCAGTCTGAAAACCAAAGAGTGAACTTTTCATTCTTAGATCTGTGATGTTGCCACGGACCCTGGACTTATAAATGCGAAAAATACATATACTCCCAGAGCTAAACCGTCATTCCAAACCCCAAGTTTTTTAGAAAAGCAGATGCTTAGAGCCTGATGGTTTTTTTGCTGAGTCTACAGATTCTGATATAAAAGGACACTAACAGTCAAAATCACAGGCCACGTGTGCTGCTTCTGTACATGTTTTAACAAGGCTGCTTGCTCTAACGGGACACCCTCCAGACAGACCGACACATGTAAGGAAAACAAAAACACGCTCATTTACACGCTGGCACATGATTCCCTATGAATTATTATCGAAGTGTGTCCTTTTCAACATTTGAGGGTCTCATCAGAAACCCACGTCACAGAGGTACAACAGACGACTGCAGCTCCCTGTGTTACCTTCTTTACAGACCCCGATGATGGTGTGGAGGGGAGAGAGTGGGCGGCTTGCCCAGAGCTTCTGGGTTCTCACTGATGTATTTTAATCTTTTGTTTCAAAAACCGGGGAACTAACAGGACCCTAAACGCACCGTGTTCAAATTTAAATGCAAATTCTAAAGCCACATATAAATACTATCATTTGTTTATCTGCTGTTTGGGATTATTTGAACTGATCTTTGCCCAGTCAGCCTAGCATCGTTACCTGATAGTAAAGGAGAGAGGGTCACCGTTTTCCGAATCAACGGGCCAAGAATGCAGCCGTTCTAAGAACCCATCTCATTTGTCTTCTCCCACTAGCAGTTTTATGACTCAGAGACACCCCTCCACACACAGATTCAGACCATTTTTTGTTTTACTAAGGAGATTTGATATATTTTTCTGAGACTTACAGAGCAACCAAATAGGGTAGTAAGAGACCAGTAGATGAAGATTTCTTTCCATCAAAAGCAAAGATTGAGTGGAAGGTGCTGCCTTCACCCGTTAGATCTTCATAGCTAGATGTTCATGCTGTCTTGACTTGGGTGTAAACGTGTACCTTAGTCTTAACCCTATTTCCACACATTGAAAGCCACTCAGAGCTGCCACTTAAATGAAAATTTAAATAAAGGCTTGAAGCAAGAAGAGGGAAAGTATATTGAAAAGACAATATACTATATGCTTGGCCTAAAGTCATTTTTAAGCAATTATGGATCATAACGATTTTCTAATTTGAATTCTGCAGTTTACCCGTCAAGAAACCGAGACTCAGAGAACCTTACTGGCTCATTCAAAGGGCTATTCTTGGTTTGGAGTAGAATCCCTGAGCAGCTGGTGACTGGAGAATAAGAGATGTCAAACTTCCGAACAGTTTGCCCATGGTCCACTTGATATCAGCAGCCCTTTTTTTAACAGTTTAACCAAGGTGCTGCTTTGTTTTTCTAACTCTTGGTTAGATTTTGGCTCTGCTCACAAATCCAGCACTGATAATTACATAAGATATGGCTTTATGAAGGGTGAAAGTTGTATTGACTTTTGGTATCACCAAGCCTTTGGCTTCAGACATTTATCATGGAAATAATCCTGGTGTAAATCAAGTAGTATTCTTTCCATCACCTCAGACCTAAAGATCATGGATATTTTTGGTGTTTAGATACTTCCATCAAATGCCAGCATTAACTTCGGTAAAATCATGATGAGTTTTGACTCTCCATAGTCAAAAACTGGATTTTATCAGATCTCTCACAGGTGATTAGTTCTGAGGGTCATTCATTTTTAAAATGAGCAATTCATAGAAAATCTAAATATCAGTGTTACAAGCCAGCTATCCTCTTCATCTACTCTAACTAGAAAATTTGGTTTTTGAACAAAGAGTTAGAAAGGAAATTGATTCTGTCACATTTGCCACGTCTGGCTGATTTTAGCAGTAAGTCTCCTTCCAAAATCCAGAGTCTCCTTTTATAATCCAAAGATGTTTCTACAGTTGACCCTTGAATAATTCGGGAGTTAGGCATTGTTCAACCCTCAGCATAGTCGAAAATCTGAGTGTAACTTAGAGCCGGCCCTCTGTATCCATGGTTCCACCATATCTGAGGTTCCGAATCCATGGATGCAACTGTGTAGTAGATCGTGTAGTAATGTAGTATTTACTATTGAAAAAAATCCGCGTGTAAGTGGACCCTTGTAGTTCAAACCCGTGTTGTTCTACGGTCAGATGTAGCAATAGGATGCTAGTCTGCAATGGGGAAATGCTGGCTCCTTATTTTATTTTTCACACGTCTTTTGGGCACTAAACATCTGTTGTTTATTTTACATAATATTTTACATAATTGACAATTAGGATGTGCCTTAATCGCATCTGCAATACATTTAATGAATACATCTTGTAGTAAAAGAAAAAATTATTTCACGTGTTCCAGTACTAAATTTTGTCGTTTTACATGTGCGGTTGTACAAGTCATTTATTTCTATTCCTCACACTTACTTGTGGCTACTGTTGAGCTTCTGTTGAAGTATAACATGAATACGGAAAAGAGCCTAAATTATAAATATATATGTTGATGAATTTTCACAAAGTAGACAAATCCACGTCACCAACATCCTGATCAAGAAATAAAATGTGGCCTGCCCTCTGGAAGCCCTTCTCATGTCCCCTTCCAGTCAATACCATGACCTTCCACCCCACCAACAAAAGCCATTCTCTTGACTTCTAACATTATGCATTTGATTTGCTTATTTTTGAACTTTGTATAATTAGAACTTTACAGTATGTATTCTTAGGTCTCTGGCTTGTTCTCCTTGGCTTTATTTTTTTGAGGTTAATCCATGATATTGCATATAGCTGTGTCCATTCATGTTCATGGCTGTGTAGTATTCAGTTTCGGGAACTTATTTGTTCTGTTGTTGGGCATATGGATGGTTTCCAGTTCGGGGTTCTTATAAATAGTGCTGTTAAAGACATTCTTATGAATGTCTTTTGTTGAACTTAAGACCACACTTGTTTGATGTGTACTTAAGAGCGGAATTGATGAGTCATATGTTTAGCTTTAGGAGATACTGCCAAATAGTTTTCCAAAGTGTTCCACCCTTGCCAGCACTGAGAGAGAGTTCCAATTTCTCAGCATTCTTTCCAACACTTGACACGGTCTGTCTTTCATGTCAGCCATTGTGGTAGGTATGTAGTAGTGATGCCTGTGGTTCTACCCTCACTCTTTTTTTGTATGAAATAATTCCTGTGTTCCCTTCCAGCTGACAGTCATCTTTTATGAAATACCAAATTTAAAACTCCTTTTAATATGGTAGATAGTAAAAGCAAGAAAATGCCGCCTCTTGATATTTTGGTAGCAGGAAGAGATAGAAAGAAGTGGTTATTGTTATTGCTGATGACAAGATAAATCGTCAAGATGTCTTTGCATACTGGCAGTATTCTATCAAGTTTATCCAAAGTTCACTTATTGTTGATCACTTTGAGAAAGGCAAATAAAAAAGGCAACAAAGGATAATCAATTCATGCATAATCTACACCTGTCTTCAAAGTTGAAGGCCCAAAAGGCCCATAAGAGAAATGGTCAAAGCGAATACTATTTGCCCTTCCTTACCTTTGTAACCCTTGCCTTATGTGTACAGTAGAAATAAAATGCAGAAGACCAACAGCAAACTTGAAACAAAGATACTTCATCTCTTGCTCCATTTAAGTAAACAAATGCATATTTATGAATTTGGCGTACCTATTTATATTTGAAATATTCATTCACTCATTTTACAGATATTTATGGAATATTTTTATCACGTCAGGCACTGAAATAGTTACCAGGGGTACAAAAACACAAACTCCTGGTGTCAAGGGGCTTATAGTCTAAAGAGAAGACAGACGTGTCAACAAATAGTTACTATAGAGTATAAAAATATATCATCCGGGCTTCCCTGGTGGCGCAGTGGTTGAGAATCTGCCTGCTAATGCAGGGGACACGGGTTCGAGCCCTGGTCTGGGAAGATCCCACATGCCAAGGAGCAACTGGGCCCGTGAGCCACAACTACTGAGCCTGCGCATCTGGAGCTTGTGCTCCGCAACAAGAGAGGCCGCGATAGTGAGAGGTCCGCGCACCGCGATGAAGAGTGGCCCCCGCTCGCCGCAACTAGAGAAAGCCCTCGCACGGAAACGAAGACCCAACACAGCCAATAAATAAATAAATAAATAAATAAATAATAAAAATAAAGGAATTCCTTTAAAAAAAATATATATATATATCATCCATTGGGACTGCTATAATACCGTAGACCGGATGGCTTATAAAAGATAGAAATTTGCAGTCCTGGAGGCTGGAAGTCCAGGATTAAGGTGCTGGTGTTTAGTGAGGGCCCACTTCCCTGTTCATAGACAGCTATCTTTTCGCTGTCCTCACATGGCAGAAGGAGTGAGGGATCTCTCTGGGGTCTCTTTTATAAGGGTACTAATCCCATTCATGAGGGCTCCATCCTTATGACCTAATCGCCTCCCAAAGGCCCCACTTCCAAACACCGTCACATCGGGGATTCCTTTTCAACGTATGCATTTGGAGTGGGGACTGAGGAGTGAGTGGGCACGAACGTTCTGTCTATAGCAAAGCATACGTGAATTACAAGGTACGCACAGGTTGCGGCAGGTGACACGAAGGAGAGAATGAGCAGGCCTCCCGGAATGGGGCATGTCGGGAGAAGGCTGCACAGGAGTGGGAGGCGGCTCTTGATCTGGAATTTGCCAAACCAAAGAGCAGTGAGGAGGCCATTCCAGGACAGAGGGAACTAGACCAGGAGGTGTGACACAACCTAGTTTCTCTCTGGAGCTTGAGTTACGAGGAAGAGGAGGAGGAGAAGGAGCAAGTCATGAAGGGCTTCAAATACTGTGCCAGGTATTTGAGCTTGATGTCTCCCCACTGCCTGTACAGTCAGTCCTGTAAACATTTTTGAGCCCTGTGCCAGATATTAGGGCCATAGAGATCAATCAATCCATGTATTCTATGGGCATATGTTCCTTGAATACCTACTGTTTGCCAGAATTTGTCCCTAAACACACAACAATTCCAGGGGGAAGAAAGACATATTTTTTTTTAAATGATTACAGAACTGCATGGTAAGTAGTATAATAGAAACACATGCTTTCTCCTTCCCTGGACCTAGAAAATAGTGAATCATCTGGCAACTCTCAACCTTCAAGAGTTTTACATAGGGAACTAATAATCAGTAGTGATCATAGTTTTGATTGAAGAAAAGCAGTACTGCTGAGGGAGTGATTTCCAATGATCTGCAGCTGGAGTAGATATTTTAAATATTCATTGATTCATGTCATCAGTTTAATAAATTTTGCAAGAGTGGTGAGTCTTCAGTTGCATCACCTGTACTTTCTCTCGGCCCAGAGCATGCTTGGCCAGTCTGGCCACCAGGAGCAGGCTTCTCAGCTCTTCTGTTCTTGCATTTCAGGTGAGCAAGAATGAACGTCAGGTTATGAAACCGCTGTACGACAGGTACCGCCTGGTCAAACAGATCCTGTCCCGAGCCAGCACCGTCCCCATCATTGTGAGTACACCACGGCCCGCTTGTTGATTACCTGGCTGAATGGGCCCCGGCTGTATTATTAGGGCCCTAACTTGCCTTCTCATGAAAGAATAGTCTTTCATAGTTGAACCTGCCATCAATATCCATGGCCCCTAAGCTTGAGGGATGAAGAATTTATCAGAGACTTCTGAGGCTACGTTTGCCAAAAATGAGCAAATCTGAGGCCGAGAGAAATGTTTTGTCCCTCTTGGGGATATGCCTTAGCCGTATCCTTCCATCTGACACGTGCTGGGCCGGCTTTCCCACGCTCTCCTCTGAGACGGAGCACCGAGAGGACGGGGCTGTGCCCTCCCTAGGGCCCCACTACAAAGAGTCTTAGCGGCCTCTGTTAACAGTCTTCTCTCCCCCTCCAAGAGATGGATCAGCCCTGCTGGAATCAGGTCCAGGGAGAGAGCGTCTAAGGAGCTCGGGAGAGGGACCCTCCTCTTTGTGGAGGATGTAGGAGAGTGTGAGGTGGAAGAAGAGGGAGGGCGGCCACCGCCCTTGGACTTCGCTGCTTTCGGCCTCTGAGTCGGGACTTCGTCAGGAGTAGGGAGCAGCGACTGGCCCTCAGCTCTGGGAAGCCCGTTGGGGCGCTGGCCAGCCTGCCCCGGCCCCGATCCCAGCCCCGCCGCGGGGGCGGTGCTTCTGGCCCGCCCAGCTCGTGGGGACGCTCTGCCTCTGTTTTAGCGCTCACCTCGGGGGTCCTGAGGGCTCCTCTGCTGGCCTGTAGGCTTCGCAGTAAGCGGGCACGGCCTCGCTTTTATGTCGTTGCCGAAACGCGTGTTCTTCTCAGCTGCTGCTCTTCTATTCGTCCTTTAAATCTCCTTGTGTATTTCTAGGCCCAAGATACGGTCTTCATATGTCTTTTAACAGTATATTTGTTCATATTTAATGGGGCAGGGTCCAGAGACCTTAGGCAGGTGTGTTTGAAGAAAGCTACCTTTCTAGGAGTTTTCTACAGAATAAATCAGTAAACTAACCAGCAAAAGGATTAAATCTAAGAAGTCCTTTATATGCCCCAGTCAGGGGTCCTTAGTGTCCCTAAGTGGGGTGACTCTGTAGCCTCTGTTGATAACCTTTGCATCACTTGATGAGCTCACGTTATCATTAGTTGTTCCGGAAGTTATGGTGACTAGGAGGAAAGGGGGGAGGCAGTTGCTTCTCAGTTTTTTTCTGTGTGTTTGGTTAACATACTCGTGTGCCGTCCTCGCTTTCACGTGGCCTCTGTGGTTGGGGGTCGGGGAGAGCTCCGAAGTGAAGCAGCAACTTGGACAAGAACTTCAGTTGTGTCTGGTTTTCCTGGGACTTCTTGGCGGGGAGGGGTTCGAGTCTGTAGTTAAAAGGCAGAAGTAAATACTTGTGAGTCAGAAGGGGATGGGGAAAGAAGTTCTCCGTGTAACCTGCCTATTAACGCCTGTCGCAGGGTTCCCCTTCCAGCAAGCGGAGAAGCCCTTTGCTGCAGCCAATTATCGAGGGCGAAACTGCTTCCTTCTTCAAGGAGATAAAGGTGAAGACCCCCAGCTGCTAACCGCTTGCTACATCTGCAGCAGTGCCTCTCCCTCCTTCCCTCTCTCCCTCTCTCCCTCTCTCCCTCCTGTGGATGGAAAGCCGCTGTGATCGGGCCCTCTGGTGATGGCTTCCTGCAGCCTTTCCTAAAAATCAGTAGCTGCCACATAGCACAGGGAGATCAGCTCGGTGCTTTGTGACCCCCTAGAGGGGTGGGATAGGGAGGGTGGGAGGGAGACGCAAGAGGGAGGGGATATGGGGAGATATGTACATGTATAGCTGATTCATTTGTTATACAGCAGAAACTAGCACACCACTGTAAAGCAACTATACTCCAGTAAAGATGTTAAAAATAAATAAATAAATGAAATAGAACTGAATACATATAGAAAAAAAACCAGTAGCTGCTTCTAACCAACTTTAAGCAGTCCTCTTTTATTTATGTTATAGACCAGCTGATCTCCTTAGTTTCATTTCATTCCCTCGCTATTGTGTTTTGTTTTGTTTTGTTTGTTGTTGTTTGGTTGGTTTTTACTTTGCTTGCAGGGATTTTTGTTTTGTTTTCAAAATGTTTTTTGTTTTGTTTCTTTCCCCCCTATTTGAGGAATGGATTTTCTGTACTCCAAAATTTTGTTAAATTAACTCATTGGATAACTTAAAAAAAAAAATCTCATTTACTAAGTTTATAGCGAAACCAAAATTAACGAAGGCAGTGTACGTAGCACACACAAAAAATTATCATTTTATAGACAAATATCTTAGTTGTCTTTGACAGATATGTGGGTACAGTTTCATCCGCTCTTCTTTCCTCTTGCCTTCCCCCTGGCACAGTTAGTCCTTGGTGCTAATTTTATAATCTGTTCTTGATCTGTGAACGTAGTGCTCTGACCAGCAGTCACTAGAACATACGCTCTGATTTTTTCCTCCACTAGTAATCATGGATTTTATACAGATAACCCTTGTCCTCAGTGGCTACTTTTGCTGAAATGGGAGGAACCATCTGTGCCCATAGATCTGTAGGGACCTAATTGGCCTAGACTAGGATCAGCCTCTTTCATATTTTTGTTTCTGGACAACTGAACACACTGACTGCCTTGTACAGGGCTCTAGAAATGAAAAGTCAAAGTCAATCTTTTTAAAAAATCGATGATTGTTATTTAGCAGTTAAGTCAGAAGTGGGAGTAAAACCCCAAGTGGAAGTGAGTGTTAAGAGTTTCTCTTGTCATATTTCTGTGGCAACCCCAAGCCTGGGGTGTCGTTTATTTACTGTAGTTAGGAACGATTATTTCAAAATATGGGGGCCTCGTTCCCACGGAGGGACACCAGTTGAGAACTGCTCCGTTTTCTTGCCTGATTTCTCTCCACTGTAACTCAGGTAAGGAACCGGAAGCTACAAAGCCGTCTCTTCTCTTCACTCTCTTCCTTTCCTTACCTCCCAAGGGTCTTAACTACTTCATAGGCCTCACTTTAAGGTGTTAGGCAGTGACTGTGCTCACTATTCATATTGTTTAAACAGAGCTTGTTTTATAAAAATGCTGTAGATGTGAAATTTAGGCAAATATGCTAATTGTATCTTCAAAATTAGAGCTATTTTCTTACAGTAAGACTTGATGTTGATGAAAGAAGACAAATTTTATCTAGCTGGTAATTTCACACAAGAATTAAATCACCGTAATTGAAGAAATCTGGGCAAGTGTGTGCATGAAAATTAGCATATTTCTCTTAGAAGCGTGCGCTAAAACTATTCCTAGATAAAAATGTGTTCTTTAACACATCCGAAATATGACACTTGATAATTGCCTCATGAGACGAATGGAAGATACAGGAATGATGCTCTTTTTAAAAGTTGTTCCTCCAAATCTTATCCTTTAGCTTAGTTTATTTTTTTCACAATTATGTTTTGGCCATTGCTCTTCTTCTGGCCCTCACGGTGATCGAAATTTCAGATAATTTTGCAATTATTACATTGCTCTCGTAAATGGTGTTGTCTTTTAGTTCATTTTGTCCCAGTTGGCCAGCTTTATCAGCATGTATTTGGACTGTACTAATTCTCAGAAATTCGGTTATAATTTAGAATTTGGTGTGTGTGCAGATAAGAAGATTGTATCTAAATGGTTTCTTTGAAAACCATCCCTGATTTTTAATGCTTGTGGGAAGACACCAGCTGTGTATGAAAGAGAGCCAGCTCAAGTTCTGAAGCCCTAGAACTTCCAGCCCCCAGAATCCTACAGATCAGCTAGTCAGTTCTCTGATCCAACATAAGAGTTTCCTCTAAAACTTCTCTGACAAAATAGAGACACCGTCCCTAAGAAGTTATTCCATCCTCAAACTTGAGACGTCTACAGCAATGAAGAGAGTAAGGTCGCTCGTTAACATGGGCTAAGCATCGACAAGAGCTAAAAATTTATATTATTAGTTTTATAACTTATTTTTAAAATTATCAAAAACAATATGGTAATTATATAATTTTAGAATGTATAAGTTTAATAACTATAAAATATAAGTAATGAAATAATTAAATTATAGCATTCATAGTTATGATTGTGTGACTTCCTACTTACAGGCCTAGTTTTGCCTCTGGCGCACCATGGACTAAGCATACTGCTTTCTCCTTGAGAGCACTTGGCATAGTTACAGTCACCTGCCCTGCCCCCTCCCACCCACACCCTGTGAACATTTTTTCTCCAGGTTCTTCTTACTCTTTCTCATGCGATATGGGCTCCGGACTGTCCGGCAGTGCAGTGGCTCTGCTCTCCACACCCGTCTCTCTGTATCCCTCTTAAAAACTGATACCCAGAACTGAACGTTATTCTAGATGTGGTTTAACCAGCCCGACAGTGGACCAAGGACTAGTCCTGACCTTGATCGAGATGACTAAGGCCCTTCAGTTCTCGAAGTCTGTGCCTACGTGACTGTCAACGTGCTGTGAGTTCCTCTTGGTCTTTCTAGGGCAGGAGGTCTCAACCTCAGCACTACAGACATTTGGGCCAGATAACTCTTTGTTGTGGAGGACTGGCCTCCACCCACTGGGTGCAAGTAGTGCACTACGACCATCCCTCCCCAGTGTGACGACCAAAAACGCCTGCAGATGTTGCCAGAGGTCCCCTAGGGGGCAGACCTGCCCCCAGTTGAGAACCATGGCTTGTGGCCCCGCCTAACTGTTGATTTATGCAACCCCCAGCTTCCTTTTCCAAGGATTGCTTAGTGTCTACGTGTCCACTTTTTTTTTTCTAATCTAATTACAGGACCTTGAATTTTTCCAGTTTGTTACTTTTCATACTTCTATCCTAGCCTTATGAAATAGATTACATCTAGACTTTATATTCCAGCACACCCAGATATCCCTACCCACTGTGTTATCTACACATGTTGTGAATATCTTTGGCGCCTCATCCAAGTGACTCTGCTAAATGTTGAGTAAGGATGGGCCAGAGGCTTCCCTGCAGGTTCACATCAGCACTGCAGCAGCACTCTGCATAAATGTTCACAGCCAGCTTTCCTTTCACAAACCAGCCTACCTCTTGCTTTATTGAAATCCAGGTATTATGCCAATCCTATCAAAAAAGAAGAAAATGATTAGCTTTTCTGATTTGTGTGCAAGGAGCCAGTGCTACTCACTGTTGATCACTGATTCTTGTTCAGTTGCTCATATGTTATCTAGATATTGATTCCTTCTAGAATCTACTCAGTATCCACAGCAACCTGATGGTCTTTGAAGATCTGTTTTGCTGTTTCTTTTTCCCTATGTTTTTCACAGCTTACTGAGAATAGCTTTGTTTAGCTTCATCTTCAAAAACACTGCGTTCTCAGAATGTGCAAGACACACTCTCCCATTTTGAAGTTCTCTCAGGACCTTGGGATATAATTGATAAGGCTTAGACCCCTAACTTCATTTCTTATCTATCTCGGGCTTTAATACGCTCTTAATAGTAATGTGTATTTCTCTTTTAAAGCTGAATTACTGGACTAAGAGACATTTATTGAACACCTAATATAGGCAGGCATCGGCTGAGCTCTGGGAGCAGCAGTGAACAGAGAGGCCCAAATCCCTCCCTCCATGGAGTTTATAGTCAGGTGGTCCCACCTGCTCTCCTCATCCGGGAAGGGGAGGTGGGCAGAGGCTAAGCAGCACCGTCCGTGTGCCCGGTGTACCTGCTCAGGTAGTCAACACGCATTATCTCAATTCTTATGTAAATGATGTAGACGGGACTTGCCACTTCATCTTATAAAAAAGAGAAACTTTTAAGCTATTGATTTAAAAGCCACTTTTACTCTGTGAATTTAAAAATGGTTTTAATTTTTTAAAAAATTAATAATGAAGCTTTTACTTCCATGGATCAAGAAAAGAGATTGAAGATCTGAAGTCACAGCAAAAAGAATCTGGAAAGGCCACCTAGTTTTTTGCCAACTTTACCTTCATGCCTTCATAACAGTAGTTTCATTGTAGTTATGTAATAGTCCTTTTGTTTTGCCTATTTGTTTCTTTATTCACATTATTTCTCCTCAGAGGTACCGTTATAAACATACCAAACTTTATGGTAAGAAAATCCACCACAGACAGTTTGAATCCTGTACTTTACCTGTGAGCGGTGGTTCCTCCTGCCTCCTGAGAGCCATTGGCTGCACTGGCCCTGAAACCACTTGGTTGAACTAACGACTGATGTTATAATCCTGTTGTTCATGTAGCTGAACGCCTAACCAATTTTTTAATTTCTCAAGATATTAGGATATTCTTTTCTGGTCTGACTGTACACTTTGGCAGTAAATTACTTCTTTTAAAATCTTTGTTTCAGACTCTGATATCATTTCTTAGAATCACCTAGCTTTAAATCGGCACTAAGACATTCTCTTAGAAAAATAAGTTGACCTCATTTTTCTAATTGCATTTTTATCAAGACAGAGAATATCACACTTTTCTTAGAATCTTGAATGCTGAAGAATACAGCTGTGGTCCTTGGAAACTCTTTGAAAAAACATAAGTTTTATGATTCTGATCATGGAAAGATAAATGTTTTGATCTTCTCAAAAGTTTCCTAAAATTTTGTGCATGAAGCAACCACAAATATTTCATAATCTCAACTTTTAAGTAGAAAGGCCGTATTGTTGAATTTCTGAAAATCTTCATAGCTTAAAAAAATTCTGAGATACATAACTAATAGATTCTTTAAAGCACTGGTTTTCTGGTGGTGGATTCTTTTAGGTATTGTCACAGAGCTGAGAATGTTTAGATTCATTTGCTTCTTTTGATTTAGGGTATAAATTATGATGATTGTTCCTTCCTACCCTCGGCCTTGATAACTGTTAATTGTGCTGTATACTAATTTTTTTTTACAGCTTTTTTCCCTATTGAGTAGCTGTGTTTAGCGTTTGTCTTATTTACTGTGTACATATAGATATTCAATAATATATCCGTCATGTACACGTGTGTTGCTAAATGTAGCTATATAGAAGAAACTATATGGGGTCTGGATAATTAAGTGATCGTGAAGTGATACCTGTAATGAAAGAGGGCCCGAAAAAGTGACCCAATTTTTATTGGGGTTGCTGTGTATCTCCAGGAAGAAGAGGAGGGTTCAGAAGACGATAGCAGCACAAAACCAGACTTCACCGTCACCCTGAAAACCGATTTCAGTGCACGTTGCTTTCTGGACCAATTTGAAGATGACACTGATGGCTTTATTTCCCCAATGGATGATAAAATACCATCAAAATGCAGCCAGGATACCGGGCTTTCAAATCTCCATGCTGCTTCAATGTATGTTGTTTTGGTGGTGGTATTGGAATGTTGTGATGAAAACAATTTTCTGAAATACTGTTTTAGCCTTTGTACTTAAATTGGCTGACTAAACGTAAGTGACTTGCCTAGGGTGCATCTTTGTGGATAAAACAGGCTTTGCTTGTTTGTTTAACTTCTGGCTCAGTGTTTTTGTATGCTTCATCCCGTGTTATCTGAGGGAGCATCTGAGATCTTGCTTCAACAATCGCAAGGTCTCGGTAATGGCATTGTGTGGTTCTGTGCGCCACAGCTCGCCATTTAACACATACCGAGATCTCTTTCTTTCAAAGCCAGTATGACAAAGCGCCATGGGATTTTGCAAGCCTGAGGAATTCATAAGTAGCAGGTGCCTCGCAGGGGCCCCAGAAGCCATATCCATCGTCAGTGTGCTTTGGCTTCCCGGGGATGGAAAACATCCATTTCTGGTGACCCTCAGCTCCTTCCACAGTTCCTGCATTTATATGCATTTCCCTTTCTCCACAACTCCTATCGAGTTGCACATTCCTTACGTTTATAACTATTCAGATTTAACTCAATGTTCTTGAAATACTTCTGCCCCTCTTAGACCAGAACTCTTGGAACACCTTCAGGAAATGAGGGACGAAAAGAAAAGGATCCGAAAGAAACTTCGTGATTTTGAAGACAACTTTTTCAGACAGAATGGAAGGTAAGCGCATGTGTCGTCCTCCCCCTGCCGCTCCTCACACGCAGCCCTCTCTCTTCTGTGTCTCATCCGTGCACAGCCTCCCATGTGGGAGCCGCCCTACAGCTGCCCTGGAACCCGGCCCTTGGTTTTGTGCCCAGGGCCCCTTCGAGGTTTACTGTGAGATGGTGAGGCTTGTGTGGCCCTTCAGGGAGAAGTGCTCCTTGGATGACATCCAGGACCGATGCGGATTCAGCGAACGTTCACAAAACTCACCTGCCACATCAAATTCTAGTCTAAAATGAGCAGCTTAAAGCTGAGTTTCTAGTGGACAGCACCGGGTTTGATTTCTGTTTTTGTTTTTTTGATCTTAATAAACTTGAAGGAGAAATAAGGAAAGGGGTGCTCTAGGTCTTGCTGGTTTGTAGGCTCATTTTAAAAGCAGAGTCGTCAAGTCAAATGAGAAATACACAAGAAACAGAAAGCCCTCCTGACTGATGAGTGCCTTTCACCAGTGAGGTTTTTTGTTTGTTTTTTTTTTAAATACATTTTATCACCTAACATTCTTTTTATTTTTTTTTTTATAAATTTTATTTATTTATTTTTAGCTGCGTTGGTTCTTCGTTGCTGCGTGAGGGCTTCTCATCGCGGTGGCTTCTCTTGTTGAAGAGCACGGGCTCTAGGCGTGCGGGCTTCAGTAGTTGTGGCTCGCGGGCTTCAGTAGTTGTGGCTCGCAGGCTCTAGAGTGCAGGCTCAGTAGTTGTGGCACAGGGGCTTAGCTGCTCCGTGGCATGTGGGATCTTCCCAGACCAGGGCTCAAACCCATGTCCCCTGCATTGGCAGGCAGGTTCTTAACCACTACGCCACCAGGGAAGCCCCCACCAGTGAGTTTTAAGACATACTGTAATCATCATCATAGAGCGCTATGCTGAGAGATAGTCTTCCCTGTTTGCAAGTGACCACGCACAGAATGTCCGACTCAAGTCACAGCATGAGACCAGGTTAGAGCAGGGAATAGAGCTCCATCTCTCACGCTGGAGTTAAGTTTTATCATTTTAAAATGTTTTATTTTAATCCAAATTATTTGAACAGTGTAAATACAGTTTCTCTTTAAGTCTCCTTTTATACTTCTCAAAAGTATTGGGAAATAAAAGTACCATAAAAATTAACTTAGGCGTTAAAAATGTACTATATTTCAGTTTATTTCAATTAGTGTATAAATTTATTTTGTGGATCTCTGATTTGGATCTGTCCTATAATGACTTTCTCAAGATTTATGAATTTTTATACCTAAATATTTGTTTTTCTTTCTCCATGAATTGTAGGATATTTAGAAAATATAGATAAAAGAAATAATACCCAAAATGATAATAATACCCAAAGACAAACCAAAGGATTAATGTTTTGATGTGTTTCATTCCAGTCTTCTTTCCAAACATATTTTTGGCTTGTCTTGCTCATTTTCTTTCCCATTTGTTTATAGTCACATTATGCACAGATATCCTATAATTATGTAACCTTCACAAGTTTTAAGAAAATACAATTGATGGGAGTCAATCATCATCATGCAAGTTTAGAACTGTCAGGGACTTCAGATTTCACAAAATCTGGCTCCATCACTTCGTATGTGAGGCAAGTGAAGACCCTCAAAGGCACGTCTGGGGCCAGGGTCAGATGCCCCCTGCCCTGCCCTGCCCTCTCCTGGGAGCCTCCAGGGTCCTTTCCTTGAGCAGGCAGAGCAGGAATAAAATCAGTTCATTGAGCAGAATTAGATGAGCCCCAAGCTGTCCCATTTCCCATTTTCCCTCTTTAATAAGAAGTAAAGGAAGCCTGGTATTTGAATGTCTGACGTGTGCGTTTCCAAGTGAGGTGAGAAGCGGGGCAGTACCGGCTGAGGGTGCGGGCAACAGCAGCGTTTCGTCAGGTTCTCCTGCGGGTTGTGTTAGATCACGGGTTCAGGGTACTTAGTACAGTGTTCACCCTATCATCAGATCCCAAGTGTAATACTTGCGTACATAAAAAGTATACATATAAAATTACTCAGTAAACTATAAGGTTTATTAGTATTCTGTGATCCAATCGCTGAATTCCAAGACTAATTTTTATAGTAAGTAGGAGTATTAACTATTCTTTTTTAAACCTTGTAAATTATGGGTATACCAATTACTAATCAGAAATTTAGTGGTTCATTAGGTGAAGGATATAAAAGTGAGAAAGCATTGTAAAGGACTTCAGTGTATGGAGACTTGTAGTATGAATTCACACGTAGCAACAGCAGAGAGAGAAAGTTTCTACATTTCTTAGTCTTTGCTATCATTCTTCAAGATGCCCGATTAGCTCTGAAACTCAGTTGCATGGTGCCTTCTGGGGACGCTGTCTTTCACTGCTTGTCTAAACCCAGCTCCACGCTTGATACCAAGCGATGCTTGGCCACACTGGTTCTGTGGGGTGATAAACTGCAGATTTCCACGTGATGATCATTCACCTGGCGAACAGCATCCTCTAGAAGGGACAGCAGATGATCATTAGCCCCTTTTCCCTTTGTTTCCATCAGAAACGTCCAGAAGGAAGACCGCACTCCTATGGCTGAAGAATACAACGAATATAAGCACATTAAGGCAAAACTGAGGCTCTTGGAGGTGCTTATCAGCAAGAGAGACACCGATTCCAAGTCCGTGTGAGGAGGCAGCCCTACCTGAGCCACGGGGGCTGGGGAGGCGGGGGGAATGTGCCCCCCGCCTCCCCTGGCAGATAGCAGCTCTGCAGGAACTGGAAGGCAGCCTCGGAGCTGGACCCACAAAGGGAGTAGCTCTTCTGCCTCCGGGCCACTGGGATCATCCCCAGTTTCCACTGCCTGCCTTGGAAACCGCCTAGATGGAAGGAGCCCAGCTGCCCCCGTGTAGGAATTGTGTAAGGGAAGGTCGAGATCTCCGTGCACCCGAGCGCTCACAGACACACGCTGTAGCGGAAGCTTCGCTGACACTGGCAGCGACGAATCACTACACTGACACACACTCATCTACAGAGGCTACACGCTGTTCTTCTCTGGATAACTGAGACACAGCCTGTTCTCTGTCGGACTGTGACAAAACAAGCTCAGGACTTCGCTCTGTAGAGCGAACTTGCTGTGCACGTCCAATGCAGGTGCCCGAGAGAGCACGGGCCCAGCCCAGGAGAGCACGGGCTCTCTTTGGACCCAGTCAGGGGGGGCCCTGCATTGGAGCCCTGTTTGCTGCCTCGACCATCCTCGTGACCTTTCCACAGAGCTGCGCCTTTCCCCACTCGTGTGAGTCGCTTCCCCTTTAGCTCTCGGGTGGACGGAAGCTGCGTCTGCCCAGAATGGCCGTGCAGTCCTGTTTGACCGTGTGCTTCTTCGCGACGTCCTCAGCTGATAGAGAACTGTGATCCCTGACTAGGGCTGGACCATCTGCAGAGGACAGAGGGGATAGAGAAGTAGCTAATATTTGTGCTGATTTTTAAATTAGGCAGCGGTGAAGAGCCTGGAGAATCCTTTCCTGAACGTTGACTGCACTTACCAGCCTCAGATTTTAACATCAAACACTAAGCGAGGCCAGCAGCCTCTTCGGGGTTTGGTTTGGTTTTGGCTCTAGCCAAACTAAAGGGTCTTGCTTAATTCTTAGCTTAAGTGTAGAGGATCGTGAGAGAGAAAGAGCCTGTATTCTAAGCCTCCTGAGTACTTACCAGAGTTTAATTTTTTTTCTTTTTTTTAAGTAAACCTGCACTAAAAATCTCCTGAGGGGTAAGTATAGCCCTCAGAGCTCAGCCTAAGGCAGAATCTAAATCACACTATTTTCAAGATCATGTATAAAGAGAAAAAAAATAATGGTGTATAGCCAATTATGATTATAATTTTTTCAAAGACGGTATCACAAAACTGTCTATATTAGACATTTTGGAGGGACCAGGGAATTTAAGACACCAAATCGTTCATCTCTTCAGTGTGCTGATGTTATCTTGTGATTTGTCGTTACTTTTTGACTTTCTGTGTTTGCGCTGAGGAAAGTGGGTCCTGGTCCTGGTTCTGCCTGCCCATCCTGGCCCACGTTTCTGCTCCGTGAGCTCGAGCACAGGTGTCTGCCCACCAGCCGCTGGTTGCCAAGAGAAGGTGTTTCAGCAGGCTCTGCCCTTTGAAGATAATGTTGCGGGATGAACAGGACAGCAAAGGGTACCATTTTGTTTTCTTTAATAATAATAACAAGGAGAGAACTCTTCCTGATCAGTTGTCAGTTTCCAAAATGGGTTCTTGAGAAACTGTCTGGTCAGATTGGATTTGTAGCAGCATTTTCCATTGTTGAAGTGAAGTAGCAGCTCTCTGTCGGTTGAAAATCGTTTAAGTCAGGAGTAGGGGAAAAAGAATACCTTTAAGTTTGCTCTTAAAAATAATCATCCAAAAGCATGAGCTATGTGTTGAAAGTGCCCTGGTTGAATCCACATACTTAAAGACGGTACATAATCCTGCAATATAGATATAGCTTGGTATTCTTTGCTCTACTGTTTACATTGCAGATTGCTATAATTTCAAGGAGCTATATTATAAATAAAATGATGCACTTTAGGACGTTTTCTATTTTTGAAATCTGAACATGAATCATTCACATGACCAAAAATTGTATTTTTTAAAAGAAATACATGTCTAGTTTGTCCTTTTTAAGTAATTATTCTCTTACATAAGCTATAATATAAATCACATCATTACCAGTTAACTTTCAAAGCACATCTGTCTAAGAGTATTGTTTTGAAAATACTAATATGCTATAGAACTTTAAAAGAGAAAAAGCTATATAAATGAGAAGCTACTAAATGTTTTGAAATCTATTGTTTCTGCCAAAGGTAAATTAAGTAAAAGATTTATTCAGGAATCCCCATTCAAATTTGTATGATTGAATAAAAGAAGACACCAAGTTATAGTAAAATGTGTATGGAATGTCATGTTTTCCTTTGTAATTTATAATAATATTCTTCCTAGAATGGTGCCCAAATTAAGGGAGGGAAGCCCCGTTTACACGAGATTCTATCTGAAGACAGGTTAGTCCATAGGTTCTGGCTCTGCCAGAAATGCCGAGGTAAATTTGTTTCCATAGCAACCATTTTTGCAGCCCAGAGTCTCAAGGCCCTAGAGGCAGTGTCTTAATTGGCTTAACACAGAATACTCTGGACTGCGGTTTTTCCTTTGCTCTGTCGGGAACGTGTGCGTGTTTATGAGCACCTGCCAACAAAATAAATGTCAAGGGTTATTTAATAACAATGATAAGTAAAAGTAAAGCATGAGTAAACTTGGCTGTGTGATTGTAAGAATCAGAGATAGCAGAGGCTTGTAATTTTCCCAAGCATTTGCTTTTTATTGTGTTTTAGTCTGGAGCAAACCTTGAAATAGATATTTATATTAAGTATGTTATCATTACTGCATTTCATCTTTGAAGCATTGAGTTTGGATTTTACTTTTTAGACAGGTATGTGCAAGGTTTAGGATAAGGGCCTGCTGAGAAGTTTTTCAGGACAGCCGAAGTTTGTCTTGGTGCTGGTAGAAGAAAGCCTGCACAATCTCAGTGATCTCCGATTCAGGGAAAAAGTCCCATGAAAGACCACATCATATTTCAAACTGGAGAACTATTTTTTTTTAATTGCTAGCTATAATTTATTGTGAGCTAATAAGTAGATTGCTTTGGTTGCTAGTTTGAAGTCAAAAGATGATTATTCATTGGCAAGGCAGGGATCAGCAATGCCTCTATATGTAACATCAGTGTGATTTTTGCTTTCTCTCATCCTGATGCAACACTTGCATGGTGACAGAAGAGCCTGTTACAGGGTGTACCTGCTCCCAGGTGTATCATTTCTAGCCCAGGACAAGTGCCTCAGGGTTGTGCTTGTGTCATAAGCATGGCACTGAGATTCACTCAGGCCAGCGATCTTGGCGCCTCCTAAGGGCTGAGCTTAGAGCTAATGTGGTTGAGCTTAGAATTCCTCATAAGGTGACTGTTAAGTTTATTATCAGAATCAAAGGGCAGCCACGGTGCCAGTTAAGTTGGTTCTTTCTGGGACTGCCTAGTTCTCAGTAGACAGAATTGAGCCCTGTATCCGGAACTGATCACAGATTTATAAGGAAAATCAAAATTTAAAGTTTGTTGATGAATTTTTTAAGAGATTCTTAATCTGATCATGAAGATGCCATCTTTCTAAGGGTCTATTTCTTAAGGCTATATACCTCACTACCTTTGATGGTATATCTACAGCTGAACACCATAATCTCTTTTAACTGCTTTGTGAAAATCTGGTTGTAGTCTAAATTGGTTTTGCTTTCAAGACAGGTCTTCCTGACACACTGCATCCTGGGGGGTTTTCTCCCGAGGTGGGGAGTGGTAGCTTCTGCACCAAGGTCAGCACCTCCGTGGTATTCTTTCGTAGTATCCATTTGGTTAAACCAACAGGGAGGGACAAAACTGGGCTAAAACGTTAAAGCAGTGTTTCCTCGGAAGGCCATGGGTTTAGCAGAAGCCAGAGTGTGCTTTCTTTTTCTTTGATTAATTCCCTTCCGTTATATTTTTTTTCCCCACGTGACCCTCAAAATCTACTGCAGAGTACGTTTCGTCAAAAGATAGGCTAAACCTGTTTTCCAATCTGTAGGTACTGAACTTGTGCATACTGGCACTTCTTCACAGGGCAGCTGACAGAGCAAGCTCCAAAAGATGGTGATCTACGTGTCACAGCCACTTTCCAGAGTAGAGGTCATGCCCTTGGGGCATCCACACTCTTCCACCGTGATCCTTCATGACAGATGTATGTGGATAAGCTGAGGTCAGTGACAGGTACACACAGATGTGTATTAAAATGAAATCTATACATCTACAACTTCATACTGCTATGAAAGTGCAGCTATGTCTCTAGAGGATCTCATTTGGTCTGGAATCCAGCCAGTCGTGGCCATGTGCGCAGCTTGAGAAATCGATTCGGCAGATCTAACTCTCAATCTGAAAGCACCTATACAATCCTGAAAATCATCTCCGAGAGTGGATGCAATGTTAGTAAATAACGTGGGCCCAGAACAATGTTTACATGACATGTAAGCAGAAAGTATTTGAAATTAACAGGTGTTCCTTTTTTAAAATGTAAACCGAATGAAAATATGTTATGTACCTTTTTGTACATGACTGTATTTTGTATGAACATAAATAAAATATTTTTCATTGTGAATGTTCTGAATTTTTTGGCAGCGTCAGGAACGTGTGGCCGAACCCTCTGTGGGGTCTGACCTTTCCCTATGTAAGGGATCAAGCTGCTCCCCTGAGCTCCTCAGCAGCTCCCGAGGATTAAGATTGTTATTCTGTCTCCAGGGAGGGCATTGGAAGGTGGAGCAAACTGGGTACAAGCTAGACATGCCCGTGATGGTCGGTAGGAAGACAGGCTTGGGCTCTGTGCTCAGCTGCCTTTGAAGCAGTTCATGGAAGGGGCTGGAGGGGTGCAGAAAGAAAGGCATTAAGAAAAACAACTGTTTAAGTACATTTCCGAAGTCTCGGACGCCATCACAGGCAAATATGTGAACCACTCACTACTCTGAAGCTAATGAGGCCACCAGAAAACTGTGACACGGAGGAAAAGGCACACTGCAGTCGTGTGAGGTGAGCAGCTCGTGGTCGGTGGAGGTTAGGCCTACGGGTGTTCTTTAAGCTGCATGTGTCATAGACGCCTGACTTAAGTGACTCAAGTACACATTCAAAATATACTAAACCTGAAATTAAAAAAAAAAATTAAGGCTTGGAGCAAGGACCTTGTCCCAGTACTGACACCAGGATTTGAACTGAGATCTGTCTGACTTCGGAGCATGAAGACGCAGCACTGCTGATGGCACAATGGCCTGGCGTTCTGTCAGAACTGAAGCTCGGGCTTCCCTGGTGGCACAATGGCTGCGAATCCGCCTGCCAAGGCAGGGGACACGGGTTCGAGCCCTGGTCCAGGGAGATCCCACATGCCGCGGAGCAACTGGGCCCGTGCGCCACAACTGCTGAGCCTGCGATCTGGAGCCGCGAGCCACAACTACTGAGCCCGCGTGCTGCAACTCCTGAGGCCCACGCGTCTAGAGCCCGTGCTCCACATCGGGAGGCGCCACTGCAGTGAGAAGCCCACGTGCCACAGGGAAGAGTAGCCCCCGCTTGCAGTAACTGGAGAAAAGCCCGCGTGCAGCAACGAGGACCCAACACAGCCAAAAATAAAATAAATGGAATAAATAAATTTAAAAAAAACACTGAAGCTCGCCTGAGTAAATTACTTTTTGAAACACTGGGTCCAAAGTAATAAAACTGAGGCAGAAGTGGCAAGCAGTATATAGCGACCCTTCATTTTCTTAAGTCCTATTTTGCTGTGGCCCCTCTGCGGGACCAGAAAGTGATGCTGACCCAAGTACACCAGCTTCTACAGCCTGTTTAAAAGCCTGATGGTCCTCCAGACGGCCTCCCCCGACTCCCCTGGAAGTGTTTTTGCTCCTCCTCTCTCAGTTTGCAGCACTATGGACGAACTGAATGGGAATTTCAGAACAGGGACCGACTGGGGGAGGTTGGGAGAGAAGGACAGTCCTCGTCAACTCCTTTCAATGGCCTCATTATTACCCCCTCTAGAAATGGATGCTGAACCTTGTGTATCAGGGTTATCCCTAAGCTGGGTCAGCTTATCAAGGCTATAAATACACAGTTGAATTTCGTATTCAGTAAAAGCTGAAAGTCGAAATTCCCAAATGCGTTTTCAGAACGCTGGCTGGCAGGCCGACAAGTGGGGTTTGGCAGGAACTGGGCTTGTTGACAGCTCGCTTCTCACTGTTGCTCTCCATCAACAAGGCTTGTACCACAGGGTGGATCCGAGTTGTGCAGCGTCTTCCGGGGAACACGGCCCAGTGCAAAACGCAGCAAGAACCAAATCCGAGACCTCTGGACTTCCATGTCTCAGCTGAGCCTTTGTGTGTATAAATTACATGTTACTGTGAATTCTGAAACTCATAATCTTCCACACGTTTGCATCTTCCTTTAATTTCTCAAAAGCAATTCAAAGATGCTGAGAAATCTTTGTCATGCTTCTGGTTCTACAGCTTTGAGTACTTCTTGGTAAGATATTTTGAGTTATTGTTATTTTTCTGTAACTGTTGCTTTTTTAAACTGAAGTATAGTTGATTTATAATGTTTTAGGTGTATAGCAAAGTGATTCAGTTATATATATATATATATATATATATATATATATATATATATATATATTCTTTTTTCAGATTCTTTTCCATTATAGGTTATTACAAGATATTGAATATAGTTCCCTGTGTAGATAGTAGGTCCTTGTTTATCTATTTTACTTTTTTTTAATATTTTTTTATAAATTTATTTATTTATTTTTGGCTGCGTTGGGTCTAAGTTGCTGCGCGTGGGCTTTCTCTAGTTGCAGCGAGCAGGGGCTACTCTTCGTTGCCGTGTGCGGGCTTCTCATTAAAGTGGCTTCTCTTGTTGCGGAGCACGGGCTCTAGGCGTGTGGGCTTCAGTAGTTGTGGCACGTGTGCTCGGTAGCTGTGGCTCACTGGCTCTAGAGCGCAGGCTCAGTCGTTGTGGCGCACGGGCTTAGTTGCTCCGCGACAGGTGGGATCTTCCCAGACCAGGGCTCGAACCTGTGTCCCCTGCATTGGTAGGCAGATTTTTAACCGCTGCAGCACCAGGGAAGTCCTATCTATTTTACTTTTGAAGAACTTAAAATTACTGGACAAGATTAGACAAAGGGGAGGGAACGCAGGGAGAGAGTGAAGGATCTATTTCTCTCTGGTAGCAGAGGGCAGGGCTTCTCAAACTGGAATACTGGCCAGGGGTCTTGTAGAACAGTCGCCCTGGGGGGGCCTGACAATCTGCATTTTTCTGCCAAGCTTCCAGGTGCTGCAATGCTGCTGGTCCAAAGACCTCACCTGAAGTAGAGGGTGCAGACAGCAGCATCCTGGGTATCTGCAGCAATGAGCACCTACGATCAGTTCCAAATCCTGGGTTGACAGAGACGGTACCCGACAGTCCCAGTGGAGGCCAAATGCTGCTCGACGCTCAAGGTCCAGGCTGCAGACAGTTGGCTCCAGTCTGCAGCCTCTGCACGTTCCTTACCCTCCCCGTCTCCGTTTCTTTATCTAAAAAATGGAAACAATCAGAGTACCTCCCTTATCGGGGTTATTGTGGGAATTTACTTGGATGAACATAACGTGAGCACACGATAAATCTGCAGTAAAGGATGGTGGCGGGGTGTTACCATCAAGCATTGAGACAAAGATTCTTTCTCTGCTGAAGCCCAAACAAGACATTCTGAATCACTACAAAAAAGGAATTGTGTTCCCCACCACCACCCTTCTCCTCGCCCTCTGGTGCCTTGTTTGTATTAGTCAGAAACAGAGGGCGCCTCCAGCACTTTGGGCACAAATCAGCACTAACCGGTGAGAAGGATTTTATGGGAACACTGACCCATTCTCTTGGCAGGGAAAGTAAAATTCTGACTCTTCTCAAGCAATCTGCATCACAATGTGTGCCGCTTTCTCCGACAGACCTTTGCTTGCTGAATCCCCTCCCTCACGGAGCAGGGCAAACTCCTCTAAGTCTGCTTCTCCCTGTCTGCTCAGACATGTCAAGGGAATTAACTGAGCGGAGACAGATGTGGGATTGCCTGCATTCTGTGCAGGGAAGGAACAGAATAACCTTTGAACTGATTTCTAGGCACCTGGTGTCCTGAAATTTCTGTCTCAGGCTGTATTTTTAAACAACTGAAAATGAAGCGTACTCCAGGGAGAAGAGCTGCTCTGATCTCGGCAAGCTCCTAATTAGCAAGCTCCTAATTAGCATCCTATGGTTCACCAAGCCTGTGGACACGGCTGAGACTGGGAGAGGGCCTGGGGTCACCCTCCACTCCCTCATCAGTGCCAGGGGGGCAAAGCCGGGGTGCCACTGCTCAGGCCAGCAACAGAGCAAGCTTTGGGCTCAAATGACCTTCCACTCTCATTGAATGAGGTCCTGCCCCCCATTACCTCATAAATTCAGCAGCTCCAGGTCTCCTCTCCGGACAGTCTGCCAGACTTGAACTTGAGAGCCCTTGAGTCTGCTACACCAGCATCTGAGCTCCTGGGAGAGCCCAGGCACGAAAGGTCAGGAGACACGTTTTTAACAACAAGAAGCCTTTGGCAGTGGCAGGCCGGTCCCTCTGGGACCACGAGCCAGTACCTAGTTGGCACTTGCTGTTGACCTTTGATCTCAAGAGCCCCGGGCCTCTTATGACACTGTAGGCACTGGGGTTATTTCCAAATCTGCTCTTTGGCTTTCTTTTTCTCCTAATCCTAAAAAAAAAGGTGACCGTGAAAGACTAATCTGGTTTAGAGTTTCCCTTCACCTGAGGAGTGTATGTGTGTGAGTTTTAGATCTTATTTAATTTCTCAGGAAGTTCAACACCAATGGGAACTGAATCAATAATAACCAGAGATTGTATCCAATTCCCCCGGGGTTAGGCCCAGGAAAATCAGCTTTGAAAAGATCTGAAGACCGTGTGACTGTGCATCCTGCCAAACATGCAGCCACTCTTGGAAGAAAAAAAAAATGCTGACATCTGAACTAATTTTCTCCATGCCACACATAACTCAGGAGTACACACTCCGTTACTTTCAGAAGGAAATAAAACACTAAAGCCTGGATCAGCTAATCCGTGGGAGAGGCTGTTATTAATATAGATGCAAAGAATCTGCCCACAATGGGGTGGACACTTCCTCCAGCACCTGTTCTGTTGCATAGCCCTGTTTCTCACTCCACAAGTGAGGTTCGCCAACCCCTCCTTACCTGGGTAGGAAAGGCATGGTGGTAGCTTGTGTGTCACATCCAACTGGAGAATTTCCTTGATCTGATCTGCAGGAGAGTTTTCACCTATTCTGAAGACCTGAGGACCTACTGTCTTCCTTATCACAAGCGCCCCCTCAGCTGTGTGAGATGCAGTTCCCCAAGATAAGTCTGCAGGTGGAGGCGCCAGTGCACCTATGAACTCTCCATAAAGGCATCTCTTAAAAATGAAGATATTCACAAAGCAGAAGACTCATAACTCAAGCAGCCCCAGTTGAGTAGTACGAAGACAACATGGGCTTCATGTTCTTAGATATTCTAGAGACTTCACAAATGTTTTAAAATATGCTTGGCTGCATTTTTAAGAGCCAAAGAGAACTGGAGACAACCAACACTTACATTTCTTTTTGAGAGGAAATGATAAAATTCTGCATATTAGCCTTGATTTTATATACTTTCTCTTCTATGCTTGACCCTGACACAAAACATTCTATTCATTGGGCTGCACCTCAAAACTGTTTTGACGTTCTGTTGTATATGCCCTCCTTCATTCCACCTTTCTCTCCATCATCCAGTTAACAGTGATTTGGCTGTTTTTTCCTTTATTTTTTCCGGTTTTATTGAGATATGATTGACATGTAACATTGTGTAAGTCTAAGGTGTACAACAGGTTGATTTGAACCACTAATATATTGTAAAGCAATTACCATCATAGCATTAGCTAACACCTCCATCATATTACATAATTATTCTTTTTTGTAGTTAGAACATTTAAGATCTACTCTCTTAGCAACTTTCAAGTATATAGTACAGTATTATTAACTATAATCACCATGCTGTTAATTAGATGCCCAGAATATATTCATCTTATAACTGGAAGTTTGTATCCTTTGACCAACATCTGCCCATTTTCTCCACTCCCCAGCCCCTGGTAACTACCATTCTACTGTTTCTATGAGTTAGGCTTTTTAGATTTCACATATAAGTGAGATCATACAGTATTGGTCTTTCTCTGACTTAATTAGCATAATACTTTCAAGGTCCATCCATGTTGTCACAAATAGCAAGATTTCCTTCTTTCTTATGAATAATATTCCATGGTATATATACACCACAATTTCTTTATCCATTCATCCTTGGACAGACCCGTTGTTTCCATATCTTGGCTATTGTAAATAATGCTTCAATGAACATGGGGGTGCAGACATCTCTTCAAGATCCTGTTTATATTTCCTTTGGATATATACCCAGAAGTGGGATTGCTGGATCGTACGATAGTTCTATTTTTATTTTTTTAAGGAACCTTCATAATGTTTTCCATAGTGGCTATACCAATTTACATTCCTACCAACAATGCACAAGGGTTCCCTTTTCTCCACATCTTCACCAACATTTATCTTTTGTCTTTTTGATAATAGCCATTCTAACAGGTGTGAGATGAATATCTCCTTGTGGTTTTGATTTGCATTTCCCTGATGTTTAGTGATGCTGAGTACCTCTTCATGTACCTGTTGGCCATTTGTGTGTCTTATTTGAAAATGTATTTATTGAGTTCTCCTGCCCATTTTATTAAAATCAAATTGTTTGGTTATTTTTGCTATTGAGTTGTATGAGTTATTTACATATTTTGGATATTAACTCCTTATCAGATATATGATTTGCAAATATTTTCTTCCATTCCATAGTTTGCATTTTTATTTGCTGGTTGTTTCTTTTGCTGTGCAGAAGCTATTTTAGTTCGATATAATCCCACTTATCAAGTTTTGTCGTTGTTGCTAGAGCTTTTGGTGTTAAATCCAAAAATCATCGCGAAGACCAATGTCAGGAAGCCTTTTCCCTGTGTTTTCTTCTAGGAGTTTTAGTTTCAGGTCCTGTGTTTAAGTCTTTATCTTGAGTTAATTTTTGTGAATAGTGTAAGATAGGGGACCAATTTCATTCTGCATTTGACTATCCAGTTTTACCAACAGCATACATTCATTCATTCATGTATTTATTTTTTTTTTTACATCATTTATTAAAGAGGCTATTCTTTCCCCATTGAGTATTCTTGGCTTCCTGTCAAATATCAGTTAACCATATATGCAAAGGTTTATTTCTAGGCTCTTGATTCTGTTCCATTGGTCTATTCTTTTTTATGCCAGTACCATACTATGTTAATTGCTATAGCTTTGTAGTATAGCTTGAAATAGTTATTACTATAGCTATAGTAGTATAGTTTGAAACAGGAAGTGTGATGCCTCCAATTTATACTTTTTTCTCATGATTGCCTTGGCTATTTGGGATCTTTTGTGGTTCCATACAAATTTTAAAATTATTTGTTCTATTTCTGTGAAAAATGCCATTGGGATTTTGATAGGGATCACATTGAATCTATAGATGGCTTTGGGTAGTATGGACATCTTAACAATATTAACTCTTCTGATTCATGAACATAGGATCTCTTTCCATTTCTTTGTGTCTTCTTCAATTTTTTTTTTTTTTGCCAAAGTCTTGTAGTTTACAGTGTACAGATCTTTCACCTCCTTGGTTAAATTTATTCCTAAACATTTTATTGTTTTTGATGTTATTATTAAAGGGATTGTTTTCTTTTTTTCTTTTTCAGATATTTCATTGTTAGTATATAGAAACACAGCTGATTCCTGTATGTTGATTTTGTGTCCTATAATATTACTGAATTCCTCGATTAGCTCTAGCATTTCTTAGTGCAGTCATTAGGATTTTTTATATATAAGATCATATCATCTGCAAACAATGACTGTTTTACTTCTTCCTTTCTGATTTGAATGTCTTTTTTTCCTTGCCTGATTTCTCTGGTTAGGATTTCCAGTACTGTGTTGAATAGGAGGGGTGAGAATGGTCACCCTTAACTGGTTCCTGATCTTAAAGGAAAGGCTTTCAACTTTTGAACATTGAGTATAATGTTAGCTGTGAACTTATCATATATTATGTTGAGGTATGTTCCTTCTGTTCCCAATTTGTTGAGAGTTTTTTATCACGAAAGGATGTTGTCGTTTGTCAAATGCATTTTTTGCATCTATTGAAAGGATCATGAGATTATCTTTCCTTCTGTTAATGAGATGTATCACATTTATTGATTTGCATACATTGAATCATTCTTGCATTCCAGGAATAAATCCTGCTTGACCATGGTGTATGATTGTTTTAATGTGCTATTGAATTCAGTTTGCAAATATTGTGTTGAGAATTTTTGCATTTATATTCATCAGGGATATTGGTCTGTAGTTATCTTTCCTTATAGTGTCCTTATCTGGCTTTGGTACCAAGGTTATGCTACCCTCATAAAATGAGTTTTGGAGTGTTCCCTGTTTGAGAAGGATTGACATTAATTCTTTTTTAAATGTTTGGTAGAATTCACTGGTGAAACCATCTGGTCTATGGGTTTCTTATTGGGAGGTTTTTGATTATTGATTCAATCTCCTTCCTCATTACTAGTTTGTTTGGATTTTCTTTTTTTTTCATGATTCAGCCTTGGTAGGTTGTATGTTTCTAAGTTTTGTTTTTTTATAATTGATGGACATTTGAAGTATTTTTTTAAGATTATTTTTGATGTGGACCATTTTTTAAAGTCTTTATTGAATTTGTTACAATGTTGCTTCTGTTTTATGGTTTGTTGGCTTTTTTTGGCCACGAGGCATGTGTGATCTTAGCTCCCCAACCAGGGATCAGACCCACAGCCCCTGCATTCGAAGGCAGAGTCTTAACCATTGGACCACCAGGGAAGTCCCATGAAGTTTTTTTTTTTTTTTTTTCCCACACACATCCTGAGCTTTATTGGGTATTAGTGAGCATGACTTCAAAAACATACTTTTTAAGTATGGTTAGAACAATAAGTTTGAAAGAACTTAAGCTATTCTTATAAATTATATCATCTGCTCATCTTATGGCCAAATTTTCTCTAAATGATTCAGTTGATTTTTTTTTTTATACCTCTGACTTCTACATCTCATTTTAAAAAAATTTTTATTGGAGTATAGTTGATTTACAATATTGTGTTAGTTTCAGGTGTACAGCAAAGTGAATCAGTTATACATATACATATATCCACTCTTTTTTTAGATCTTTTTCCCATATAGGTCATTACAGAGTATGGAGTAGAGTTCCCTGTGCTATACAGTAGGTTCTTATTAGTTATCTATTTTATATGTAGTAGTGTGTATATGTCAATCTCAATCTCCCAATTTATCCCTCCCCCCTCTTATCCCCTGATAACCATAAGTTTGTTTTCTACATCTGTGACTCTACTTCTGTTTTGTAAATAAGTTCATTTGTACCCTTTTTTTAGATTCCACATATAAGCAATATCATATGATATTTGTCTTTCTATGTCTGACTTACTTCACTCACTATGACAATCTCTAGGTCCATCCATGTTGCTGCAAATGGCATTATTTCCTTCTTTTTTATGGCTGAGTAATATTCCATTGTATATATGTACCACATCTTCTTTATCCATTCCTCTGTCAGTGGACATTTAGGTTGCTTCCATGTCCTGGCTATTGTAAATAGTGCTGCAGTGAACATTGGGGTGCATTTACCTTTTCGAATTATGGTTTTCTCTGGGTATATGCCTAGGAGTGGGATTGCTGGGTCATATGGTAGTTGTATTTTTAGTTTTTTAAGGAATCTCCATACTGTTCTCCATAGTGGCTGTACCAATTTACATTCCCACCAGCAGTGTAGGAGGGTTCCCTTTTCTCCACACCCTCTCCAGCATTTATTGATTGTAGACTTTTTGATGATGGCCATTCTGACTGGTGTGAGGTGACACCTCATTGTAGTTTTGATTTGCATTTCTCTGATAATTAGTGATGAGCATCTTTTCATGTACATCTGTATGTCTTCTTTGGAGAAATGTCTGTTTAGATCTTCTGCCCATTTTTTGACTGAGTTATTTGTTTTTTTGATATTAAGCTTCATGAGCTGCTTGTATATTTTGGAGATCAATCCCTTGTCAGTTGCTTTGTTTCCAAATATTTTCTCCCATTCTGAGGTGTTGTTTTTTTTTTATGGTTTCCTTTGCTGTGCAAAAGCTTTTAAGTTTAATTAGATCCTATTTGTTTTTATTTTTATTGCTCTAGGAGGTGGATCAAAAAAGATCTTGTGTGATTTATGTCAAAGAGTGTTCTGTTTTCCTCTAAGAGTTTTACAGTGTCCTGTTTCTATGTATTTATGTTTCTTCTAGGTTATCTAATTTGTAGGTGTGTGATTGTTCTTCATAGTCTCTTATGATCCTTTGTATTTCTGTGGTATCCATTGCAGTGTCTCCTCTGTCATTTATAATGTTATCTATTTGAGTCTTCTCTCTTTTTTTTTTTAATAAATTTATTTTATTTATTTATTTTTGGCTGAGTTGGGTCTTCGTTGCTGCATGCGGGCTTTCTCTAGTTGCGGTGCGTGGGCTTTGCACTGCGGTGGCTTCTCTCGTTGCAGAGCACAGGCTCTAGGCAAACGGGCTTCAGTGGTTGTAGCATGCAGGCTCAGTAGTTGTGGCTCACGGGCTTAGTTGCTCCACGGCATGTGGGATCTTCCCAGACCAGGGATTGAACCTGTGTCCCCTGCATTGGCAGGTGGATTCTCAACCACTGCACCACCAGGGAAGCCCTTCTCTCTCTTTTTTTTCTTAATCTAGCTAAAAGTTTGTCAATTTTATCTTTCAAAAACCAGCTCTTAATTTCATTGATCTTTTCTATAATTTTTCTGGTCTCTATTTCATTTATTTATATTATCCCCTTCCTTCTGCTAACTTTGGGCTTAGTTTCTTCTTTTTCTAGTTCCTTAAGGGGTAAAATTAGGTTGTTTGAGGTCTTTCTTTTTTCTTAATATAGACATTTATTTCTATAAACTTCTCTTAAAACTGCTCTTGATGCATCCCACAGGTTTTGGTATGAAGTGTTTTAATTTTTGTTTGATTCAAGGTGTTTTTTTATTTTCCTTTTGATTTCCTCTGTGACCCATTGTTTGTTCAGGAGTGTGTTGATTTCCACATGTATGTGAAATTTTCAGCCTTCCTCTTGTTATTGATTTCTAGTTTCATACCACTGTGGTTGGAAAAGATACTTGGTATGATTTCAATCTTAAATTTGCTAAGACTTGTTTTGTGACCTATGATATGACCTATTGTGGAGAATGTTCCATGTGCATTTGAGAAGAATGTGTGTTTTGTTTCTGTTGGATGGAATGTTCTGTATATATCTGTTTAACTAATTTGGTCTAAAGTATGGTTCAAGTCCAATGTTTCTTCATTGATTTTCTGTCTGGATGATCTATCCTTTGTTAAAAGCGGAATGCTGAAGTCCTTAACTATTATTGTATTGTCATCTATTTCTCCTTTCAGATCTGTTAGTATTTTGTTAATATATTTAGCTCCAATGTTAGGTGACTATATATTTACAACTGTTATATCTTCTTGATAAATTGACCTCTTTGTCATTATATGATCTTCTTTGTCTCTTGTTACCATTTTTGGCTTAAAGTCTAGTTTGTCTGATACAAGTATAGCTATCCCTGCTCTCTTGCGGTTTTCACTTGCATGAATATCTTTTCCCACACCTTCATTTTGAGCTTGTGTGTGTCCTTAAAGCTGAAGTGAGTCTCTTGTAGGCAGCATATAGTTGTTTTGTTTTTTTATCCATCCAGCCACTCTTTGTCTTTTGAGAATTCAATACATTTATATTTAAAGAAATTATTGATAGGTAAAGACCTACTAATGCCATCTTTTTGTTTTCTGGCTGTTTTGTAGTCCCTTTGTTACTTTCTTCCTCTCTTCCTGCCTACCTTTGTGAGATGATTTTCCATAGTGATTATGCTTTAGTTTCCTCTTTATCTTTTGTGAATCTACTTTTGCTTTTGCTTTGCCTACAATCTACTTGTAGGCTTTTGCTTTGTTATTACCATAAGGCTTACATAAAACAACTTATAATAGTCTATTTTAGGCTGATAATTTAATGTTGATTGCATACAAAACCTCTACCCTTTTACTTTCTCTCTTTTATGTTTTTGATGTCACAATTTATATTTTATATTATGTATTAACAAATTATTGTAGCTATAGCTTTTTTTTTTAATACTTTTGTGCTTTAACCTTTATACTGGAGTTAAGTAATTAACACACTACCATATTACAGTATTAGAGTATTCTGAATCTGACTACATACTTATCTTAATCAGTATGTTGTATATTTTTATGTTTTCATGTTACTAACTGGTATCCTTTCATTTCAGCTTGAAGAATTCCTATCAGCATTTTTTTTTATAAGTAAGGTCTAGTGGTGGTGAACCCCCTCAATTTTTGTTTGTTAGGGAGAGTCTTTATCTCACCTTCATTTCTGAAAGACAACTTTGCTGGGTAAAGTATTCTCGGTTGGCAGGTATTTTTTCTTTCAGTACTTGAATATATTATCCCATTCTCTCCTGGCCTGCAAGGTCTTTACTGGGAAATCTGCTGATTTCCTTATGGGGGTTCCCTTGTACGAGATTTTGTTTTCTCTTGCTGCTCTAAAATTCTCTGGTTTTGATTTTAGACTGTTTTTTATGTATCTTGGAGGAGATCATTTTAGATTGAAAATAAACCTATTAGTTTCATGAACTTGGAAGTCCAAATTTCTCCCAGGTTTGAGAGAGAAATTCTCAGCCATTATTTCTTTAAATAAGCTTTCTACCTCTTTCTCCACCTCTTCTCCTTCTGTAATTCCAATGATGTGTACAGTGTTTCTCTTAATGGTGTCCCCTAAGTCTTATAGGTGTTCTTCAGTCCTTTTCATTCTTTTTTTCTTTTTGCTCCTGATTGGCTTTCAATTGATCTGTCTCATTGATTCTTCTTCTCGTTCAGGTCTGATGTTGAAGGTCTCTCTTGAATTCTTCAATTCAATTATTGTATTCTTCAGCTCCAAAATTTTTTTTTCAGATTTTCTGTCTCTTTGATGTACATCTTATTTGTTCTTGTACTATTTTCCAGATACCATTAAAGTGTTTTTCTGTTCTCTTGTAGCTCTCTGAGCATCTTTAGACAATTATTTTAAATTCTTTATCAGGCAATCTCCTGGATCTCCATTTCTTTAGGGCCAGTTCCTGGAAGTTTACCTGTATTCCTTTGGTGGAGACGTTATTTCCCTGATTCTTCATGATCCCTATAGCCTTTCACAGGTGTCTGTGCATTTGAAGTAGCAGTCACCTCTTCCAGACATTGTGGACTGACTTTGGTAAGTGAAGACTTTCACTCCTGCAAGGGTTGGTGGAGCACACTACAACATGCCGTGACCCCAGGTCTAGTGGTGCAGGGTACCAAGCGTGGGGCTGTGCGGCAGCAGTGGGTGGGGGGGAGGGGGGTGATCTCTCTTTGGCTCAGGCTGCTGGGGTCCACAGCGTCAGCAACTGAATGGTGCTTGGGGTCCTCAGCAGCGCCCCCTGGTCCAAGGAGCAGGACAGGCAGTGTGGTGGCCGGGGCCAGTGGTGTGTACACACTCCGCTGCAGGGATCAGCTGCAGATGCCTATGTAGTGGCAGGGGCCAGTTGCAGACACACACCTAGTGGTGGGTGCCAGGGCAGGCAGCAAGGGCCAGGGCCAACTGTGGGCACGCTGGCGGCCGCAAGGGTCCCTGGCTGTCTGCATGTTCTCCTGTGGCTGCACAGTCTCCCCCTGGGTGTGCACACCACAGTGGAGGCCGGTGTCAGGTGGGTGTCAGGCTGGCAGTGTGCGAGTGCACAGCTGGAGGGGCTAGCCCCAAGTGCACACATGGCGATGGGGCATGTAGGCTGGTGTCTCGTACTCACACAGGGGCCTGGGCTGGCTGCTTGTGTGGTACCTGGGCTCTAGCAGGGGCCACAGTGGGGCAGGCTGGGAAGAAAATAAATAGGTAGGGACTGAGGTGGCTGATGGCAGTGAATGCAAGCACCTGTGGGGTCCATGGCGGTTGTGCTGTCTCTTGGTTTCTTCAGTGGTGAAAGCTGCTGGATTTGTCTGTGGAGCAGGTGTCTCGAAACCACAGCTGCTCCTGCTATGTGCCTGCTTCTGGGAGCCCCTGCTTTTTCTTCCTTGTCCCTAGCCACATTTCTATGTGTCTCAGCTTTGCCAATCTCTGAGTGAGTGGGGTGAAACTGAAGGGGGACCTTCATGAGGTGCCCCGAAAGGCTGGGGAAGCTGGTCACTCACCCCACTCGCCCTTTCCTAGTGAAGGGTCCTCTTTCTAGCTGGGCACTCCCTCTTGGTGCTGAGCACTGCTGGCTTCGGGGATGGGGTGATGCAAGCAGAATGAAGCTGTCTTCCCCTTTTTGTATGGTTATTCTCAGGTTTTATGTAAGTGGACTCCAGAGCTCTCCCAGAGCTGGTTTTGTTCATGGATAGATGTCTAAATGTTGGTCTTTGTGGAAGAATGGAGGCTGGGTATCCTGCACTGCCACTTTGGTGGCATCACCTCCAGTCCTGCAACTCAGGAACAGCCAGATGGAAGAGATACATAGAGCAAGGTAGGTGGGAATGGGCACGGAGCTTCAGTGCCCTCTCCGGGCACACCACTCACCTAGCACACCTCCACATGTTCACCAACGTGGAATCTACTATTTGACCATCAGTTCCAAACTACGGTCTGGGAGAAGTTAACAGGTACTAGGTACTAGGCTGACGACTAAATGCCCACAGACTCTAGCGCCAATGAGATCCACAGCAGATGACATAGAAACCACACATCTGATCAGTGTTTTAGTCTCACGATCGTAGAATTGCCTTACTGAACTGCACAGTGGCAGGAAAACAAAGCTCACTGCTCTAATGACCACTCGCAGACGGGTGGTCAGGGAAGTCACCTGCCACACAGCACAGTGTTTCTTTCTATTTGGGCTCTGGGCAACCTCATCTCTAGCTATCCATCCCTGGTCAAATTTGCTGCCCACCCTAGCAGCTGAGCATAATAATATAGAGGAATGGTCAAGTTCACGTCCTACCACTGTGACAGTGAACAAGTTATTTTCTCTAAACAAACATTCATTTCTTAATGTGAAAAATTGGCATAAGAATGAAAATTATAGTTACTGAGAGCTTGTTATGTGCTAGGCACTGTTCTATATGTGCTTTCCATTAATTAGTTCATTTAATTCTCATTACAACTCCATGAGGAAGGCATTATGTTTATTCCCATTTTAAACAGGAAGAAAATGAGCTACACAGAGGTTAAGAAACCTTCCCAAGGCCACACAGCTAGTAACTGGTCGAGCCAGGAGGGCAGTGGTAGCAATTAAACTGAATAGCACATAGATAATGCTTGGTGCAGGGTCTGGCCTACAATCAATACCTGGTAGTTAGTTAGTTATTATCACAAAACCTTGATGCCTATTTCTGTGGGTTAATCTTAGACAAAGCTTGATTTTCGTATTACCCCCGTGGCAGAAAGGCCCAGAAATTTGTTCTCTCTAGTTCAACATCAGCTATGACCGAGTTCCTCCTGAGACTTCAGTTAAGTAAGTTATCGACTCTGTTACTGTGATTCCTGCAAGTCTGGTCTCCAAGGGTTGGGGCAAGTCTTTTTCCGTAAAGGGCCAGATGTTAACATGTTTGTTTGTTAGGCTTTGTAGGCCAGATAATTGCTGTCACATATCCTTTTTTTCCCAACCCTTTTAAAAATGTAAAACCCATTTTAGCTCACAGGCTGTAGTTGCCAACCCTGGCTCTCCAGGATTATTAATAGAGAAACTTTTTAGTCATCAAAAAGCTTTCACACGGAGCGGGAGTTAATCACAATTGGCTAAATTGCCTGGTTACACTTTCATTAAATCCCACCCACCAAAAGTTGCCTTATTTTAATGAGATTATTTTTTCATTAAATAGGTACATTTCTGAAAACAGTGAAGAAACTTCCAAATGTTTGTTTGCAGGTGAGGGAAGGTAGGTAGGTAGGTAGGTGGGTAGGTAAATCTAGAAATGCCTACCTAAAGAGTCTTCTAAAGCAATAGTGATAAAGGAAAAAAGAGAATATGCCAGAAAAATAGTTTTTAGAAAAGCAGCACAGAATTTCATTCATGCAACAAACATTTAGAAGAATTTATTGAGCATCTCTATGTACAGTAATTTTAGAGCTCAGTGACCTTAGAAATTATCTGGTCCAGTCTCCTTATTTCATGGATGAGGATTCTGAAGCCCCCCCCCCCCAAATTTAAAATAACTTGGCTATTTTCATTCAAAATTAAAGGTAATAGGCTTTTTTGTCCCCCAAACTGAGCACTTATGTATGCTCTTAAGTGTTTGTTTGTTGAATGGAACTTACTTATTAATGGAAAGCTACTGTTCTCTTTACCACTTTTTAAACCATCTATTATTAAGTCTGGTAAAAACAGTACATGGTAATTCTTTTTAAAACTTATTGAAAATTTTTTTTGCTGTGTATAAGTGGGCTAATTAGCATCAGCCATTAGATTAATAAGTCTTAGATTCACCTTTAATTTCTCCTTTTCCCCTAAGGCTCCCATCGCCTCCACCCCTCCCATCTCTCCTGCGCATAGCTCTTCTCACCCCACTGCTGCCACCCCACTGCTCTCAGCTGCTGTCCTTCCCACTCCATTCCTCCACAGGTACCCTCATCCGCATTTTCTTAAAACCAGGCTCAACTCCTATCACTGCCTCCTTCCCCCACCCCAAGGCTCTGAACATTTTGAAGGCCCAAGGCTTAGTCTGGTTCCTCAGCCCCAAACTTGCTGTCTTTCTCCCCAGTCTTATTTACCATTATTCTGTTTCCTCTGATGCTCCCTTCGAATTGTTCCTGGCCCTTCCTTAAATATGCCCCCATGTTCAAGCCCTTGCTCAGGCCTTCCCCTCCGTGAGAAATGCCTTTTCACCCATCATAAGCTTCAGAAATCCCATCCATCCTTAATGCCATATGCTCCCCCCGCTACCCTGTTTTCCTCTTCATTTTCCCAGCAGTTGGTTCTACTCTCTTGTGGCAGGAAGCAAATTTGACCTTCTATTAGATTACTCGGGTAGATGACTTAATTCTTCTACTGAAAAGCAAGCTACCCATTCTGCAAGTACAAGAAGAAACAGTTCTGGTTACGTTAAAACAGCAAATTTATTGCATAATATTGAACTATATGCACACACATAGAAAATAAACGTTTCATATAACTGTATATCTTTTTTTAATCTTGTATTATAAAGACTGAAAAACTACCAATTCAGCAATTGGAATAAGTTTTAAAAACAAAAAGCAAAAAATCTACAATCCTTCATTGAGATTTGATGCTGTCTCACGGTTCATAAATACTTCATTTTATATAAATAAGTCTTTTCTCTAGTGACTAGGAATTTAAAATTAGGCTGACATGGATTCTTTGCTCACGTAGAATTTTCTTATCCCAGGATGAAGAAGGTTGAGTGTGTCATGATTTTTGAAATACATGTATTTGCTTCAAACACAATCCCTCCTGAAATCCCACTGTAAACACACATTTCAAATGCAATAAACAAAAGTTCCATAATAAAGAATGTCCTTAAGTCTTAGCAGTTAGTTAGGGAAGAGGAAAAAAAAAAAAAATCTGAGTAGAAATTTTGCAATTTAAATAGAAAACTAAAATAGACTGCATGCATCCACTAGGAGGAGAGGAGAGGAAGGGACGTTCAGTCAGGTAACAAAGAATGGCATGAAGTGAAGAGAAAAGTAGGAGGGTGGGGAGGAGAGATGAAGTGGTAGAGGCAGAAAGTGATAGGGAAAAGGATAAGAAATTTATTAGTTCTACTTTTCTGGGAGAAAATACTCCCTAGAAAATTAATGCAACCTGCTCCAAAAGCAAAATGATGCAAGAGGGGGAGGGCCTGTTACCTCATCTTGTTGTCAAAAGGGCTTGGCGGGTCCACCCGACAGAATTCGGCTCAGCTGCGAAGCCAAGCGGCTCTGCACCCCTTTGAGGAGGGCCGGGAATAGGCAGAGCCACAGGGAGATGGCCAGTCCCTCAAGAACTGTTTTCTTAGGCAAGGCAGGTTTATGAAAGGCTCCCATAAATTCGCAAGAGTTCCGCCAAAGTCACGGACCCAGATTCAGCTTGTTGGGCTTGGGAATTTCTGAAGTAATCCTTTCCTTCTCAGCCCTTAGGGTTGGACGGCAACAAGCCAGGAGCATTTCCAAGGCTGCAGAGAAAGGAGATGTTCTGCATGTGCAGGTGAGAAAGGACAGGTCAGTCAAATCATTCTTGCAGAGGAATGAGAAGTTAGGAAGACAAGGAAGCGTCATGAGGAAAGATCAGGGCTGAGAGAGACACCTGGGGGATGCAAGTTTAAAAATCCACTGCCCTTTTATCCAGCAGAGTACAACATAGTCACAAGTGCACAGAACAACGGGGAACTGGGTTTAGAGACAAAATCGCTTCCCAGACAAGGGCCAGTTTTTCACCCCATTCCTAACCCCTGATTTTTCAAAAAGGTCACTGCTTACCACCCCAGAAATGCATCAACCGGGTTCAGGATTCAAAAGTTCCAACCCACTTATACAATTAAAAAAACCAGAACTCACTCCCCATGATTTTCTGTATGGGCCTCAACGTGGACGTGGAGGAAGGAAGGGGAATCTGGGGCAAGCTGGGGAGCCTCAGGCCAAACTGAACCCCTCGTAGTTGTCAAGGGCCTGGGTCAGCCGTGCACACAGGACCTCTTTGCTGCTGTACTTGGGGAGGTCCAGAAGGTTGTAGCAGGTGTGGGCCACGGGCAAGTACTCCTCCCCACTGGCTGTGGGCTGGATGACGATCTGCAGGCTGGCCATGCCGTAGATGGGGATGCGGTCGCTGCCTGTCAGGAACACTGCGGACGAAGAGAACGGGAAACACCAGCTAGGTAAATGGGGAGCGGCTCTCTGCGGCCCAGGGGGGAACAGAAGGGACGGGGTGACACCCTGTGGCTCATGCGAGAAGTACAACCACTTTTTTGTGCCAATATGTGTTGTATTAATAAATGCTCACTTATAAAGCAAGAGATTGCCTTTCAAACCGTGTTTTGGTTTTATACGGATAAAAAGTCTATACTTTTCATTGGCTAATTTCAGACCCTAATTCTACACTGACACAAAGCATCCATCCAATGGAAAGATGCTCAAAAATGCCCCCAAATAAAAAAAATGGCCTCAGTGAAATGTATGGCCTCATAAATGTTACGAGCTTTCACAAAATCAAAGAGGAAGGGAACTGCTGACCTAGGAAAAGAGCTGACCTCAGAAACCAGGAAGAAGACTACAGTCCACGGGGCCTCAGGGTCTTCTCTCCCCTCAAGTGTCTGTGCTTATTGTGCCCCCTTGGCTGGTGAACTTCCATTTGGAATCTGTTTGCTTGCCTTTCCCTGTCTCTCCATTTTTCTTAAACCAGAAGATCTGACACTAACATCATATGAGACATTTCCCTCTTGCGACACACTTGTGACTTGGAGGGGAAAAAAAGACCAACCCAGCTGTCTTTTCCTGCTCTCCAGCACTAGATAACCTTCTTTGTTGAACTGCTGGAAAATTAACTATCGACACAATGAAATCATTAGTTAAGGAGCACTTTCAAATAACCCGTCACTACCTGAGGCTACGATACATAAACATTCTTGCCAAATCTGTAAAGTTAATAAAAATTTATGTAAGTCTAATGGTCTCTGAACAGAAAAGCATCTTCTTTTAAGGAAATCCCCGGACCAAGGGCAAGCGCCTCTTGATCGTCACAGCTCCACGACACCCACTGGCAAATCTTATCCTGTCATTTTGACTCATATGCCGCTATTCCTCAAGGGCCCATGTAACTGGGCAGAGGGGAAGTGGGGATCTTTTTAGGAATTCTTTTGTAAGAGCTCCGCTTCCTCTCATCCTTACTCCATGGGAGCAGTAGAATCTGGGGGTAAATCTTGCATTAATACTAATATATGCGCATTCTTAAAAAGCAAAAGAGACTGCCTTTCAAACTCTTTTTTTTTTCATTTTATATTGATAAAAATGTTACGCTATTCAATGGCTAATTTATGACTGATTACACAATGACGCAAAGATTTCTACTATTTTTAAAAGGGTAATTTGTTCATGTAAACTAGACTCCATTCTCCTTTCCAAATGTACTACCATTCTCAAATGTCATCCAGCCAGTCACAAAGGACCATTTATTGTATGATTCCATTTATATGAAATGTCCAGAACAGGCGAATCCATAGAGACAGAGCAGATTGGTAAGGGGTGGGAGGCTGGGAGGAAATGGGGAAAGATTGCTAATGGGTACAGTGTTTCTTCTCGGGGTGGTGAACGTGTTCTAAAATTAATTGATAGTTTCACAACTCTGAATATACTAAAAACCACAGAACGGTACACTTTGAATGGCTGAATTGTAACAGTATGTGTGTGTGTGAATTGAATCTCAATAAAGCTATTATAAATCACATCTCCCCAGTTACATCTGCAGTAGACACTAATATTTTCAAAAGGCTAGAAAGGGAGGTTAATCCAAACAATTCGATTTCATCAATGTAATACTTAAAGGAATCACCTTCATATAAAATAAACAGTATTTTTAGAGCAATTAAAAATCAGTGACATGCTTTTCTTCCTTTCATGCCACCCACCCCGTTACACAACAAATAAGGATTAACGACCTCTGCTGCGCCTCAGATATCACTAAGACAAAAAATGTAAACATACTTCCTTACTTACCCTTTACGATTTAAAAGAGTTGAACTTCACCACGGAGTATACCATTCTGTACCATATGCAAAACTGAAATGGGGACAAACACCATACTGATATTACTTACAGAGAAACTTCTTCTTCTTTTCCAATGGGAACTCATGAAATGTTTCCCAGAATAGTTTCACAGTGGGATGTGTAGCTGAGTAATCGCCCTTGTAGATGGCAGTCTGCCCAAAAAAAGACAAAAAGAACAAAATGATCTTCCAGAAGGGTATGACAAGTGGACGTCTGGACACCATTTGCACTGGAGAGTAAGAAATAGCCACTGAGACGCAGGAGGCCTCCAAGTCCTACTTGACCGGGGGAAATACTTAAGAAAGCGACCAGGTTCCGGGCACTGTGCCCGGCCGGGGCCGCTCCCTCGGGGGTGACGGACGGCACCTTGCCGGCTTACCTCCTCCAGCTCTTCCCAGCTGTAGCTGCTGCTCCCCACCATCATGGCCCTCAGCTCTGGAGGCTGGAAGAGCTCAAGCACTTTGCCACCGCACACCTTTAGGAAGCCGCTGGAGAAGGCTGTGTACCACTCATGCACTGAGATTTGGAAGACGTAATTCACATAAGCATCCACAAATTCCTGCCTGCCGGGAGACCAAAGAAGTAGAATACGTTTAGCCCAAAGTCTGGTAGAATTTATCACGTTCCCCTTCTAACTGAGGCTGAGAGAGAGGAACAATCTCATCAAATGCCCTCACCAGGAGGCACCCTACAGCATCTTGCAGGTTCCCACCCAGCCCTAGGATTCCACCAAGGGGGTCTCGGGTCATCTGGGGGCAGGGGGGGCAAGAAGGAAGGGGAGGGGGCCAGGTGGGTGGAACCATACTACGGACTTTATTTTACCTGAGGTGTTCCAGTTTTCATCTTGCTTATGGTCCTACATAATTTAGTTAAGAAAAAAAAATAAGACTTTTTCTGCTTAAAAGTCTAAGATAATGGTTCTAGACTACGTCCTTTCTCTTCAAAAATGAATAAAGCTAAAACCCATCTGACATTTGTATCCTCCCCTCCTTTAAAAGGTAATTTCCTAACACCTTACTATAAATCCCTTAATCACCTCTGGAAAGAACTGTCTTAATACAATGGCTCCATCTCACTAAGGATCAGTCAAATGCTAATTACGACAATAGCTTCTGCAAGCCTGACTCAAAGCAAGCTGGCTTCCTGGGCTGCTTACTGTAGATAAGGAGTTGGTTTTCTGGGCAGGTTTCTGCAGGTTACAGGTCAGAGTTCTTGTTTTTTGTTTTTGTTTTGGCGGTTTGTGATTTTTTTTTTTTCCCATTTTTAAAAAAAGTTAAGTGTAGTTAATTTTGAATGTTGTGTTAGTTTCAGGTGTACAGCAAAGTGATTCAGTTATATATGTACGATATATATATGATATATATATATTCTTTTTCAGATTCTTTTCCATTATAGGTTATTACAAGATATATCAATAGAATATAGTTCCCTGTGCTATACAGTAGGTCCTTGTTGTTAATCTGTTTTATATATAGTAGTGTGTATATGTTAATCCCAAACTCCTAATGTATCCCTCCCACCCTCCCCTTTGGTAACCGTAAGTTTGTTTTCTATGCCTGTGAGTCTATTTCTGTTTTATAAATAAGTTCATTTACATCATTTTTTTGGTTAGATTCCAAATACAAGTGATATCCTATGATATTTGTCTTTCTCTGTCAGAGTTCCCTTTTGATATATGGTCTGGCCATTGTCTGTATGTATATTCTGTCTCTGACTAGTGGGAATGTAATCTGTGCACTGAGGCATAAACATCTGGGAGAAGGAGTTGCCATTATCTGGAAAAGTTGAAAATGTAAATACCCTTGAACCCAGCTACTCTACTACCAGCTGGTGCCCCAGAGGGACTCCTCACGTGCGTGCACAAGAAGACAAGTACAGGGGCGTTCACTGCAGCGTTCTCTTGCAATACAGAAGATTGCGAGAAACAAAACTACATATCCATTAATATGAGAATGGACAGAGAAGAGACAGTAAAGTCATATGATGGAAACCGTAAGGCATAGCACTTTATGGAATTTCTGTCCAAAGGAATAGAATCTCAAGGACAATGCTGAGTAAAAACCAAGTTTTTGAATGTTAAGTACAATATAACAGCACTTACATAAGTTGTTTTTTTAACACTTAAAACATTAACTATAAGAGACAGTGGCTCTGCCACTTACGGCTTGTGACCCGTGGGCAAGTTATTTAATCTCTCTGTGCCTCACCCTTTTCATCCATAAAACGGGGAGAATGAGAGTACATAACTTATGGGACTCTTATTAAAATTAAATGAGTTAATACATGTAAAGTTCTTAGAACTGAGGCCGCCTTGTAAACGTTAGTGATTATTACATTGTTTATGGCTATGAGATTTTGTGTATGAGTATGAAATTATGTATAGGACATATATATAAAATGTGTGTATTTAATAAAAGCATTATGTAAAAACATCTTTGTCTTAATACACATTATAAAAATATGAAAACAGGAAGGAATATGCATAAAATTCATAAGAGTTTTGTCTATGTAGGAAAGGAGGGTGAGAGGAGAGGAACAGGATTAAGGGGGTGCACAGAAAGAATTTCAATGGCTTCAGTAATTCTTGTTTTAAAAAAACCTAAAGCAAATACTATCTGTTTAAACTTTGATCATAGATACACAGAAGTCTGTCATATTAGTTTAGTGCTCTTGTGTATTTACATTTTTTTTTCTAAAAATTAAAAAAATCAGACACTTTGAAGACAGACACTTTCCACGTGTCCTCTGTAATATACTACACTTCACAAAACTACAATCTGAACATTTTGGGTTTCCTCCAGGCAGATCTGGTCACCAATAATTAACCAATCTACACAGACAACTAACTGTAGTATGAGCCCTGACAGTTTGGGGGTTTTTTTCCTTCTTTTGTAATGCAAGTGCTCTGATTGTGCAAGCATCCACTTGGAAGACGGCTAATGGAGAATAAACACGTTCCAGCCACACAACCAGACTACATGAAGAGGCAAGCTGCCTCTCCCCACTGAAGTTCCTTTGAGAGATCTCGGTTGATTTTGATAACTGACCATTCGGGCCACTCGTTTTTTTTCTCTTCCCACGCATTAAATTCCTGCTCTTATGTTTTAAATTTACGAAGATTGAGCCCGTGAAACCCTAGGGCTCCACCGTCAACCCCCCAAAAGAGAAGAACCCCAGACTCTCACTCCCACTCTTTTGCTTTCTCTCCACCACCCTTGACCCAACCTTACTGTGTGGCCCCGGTGTGCCATGTAATTTCCAGGTCTAGTAAGTAATATACCTTTATTTTTTTTTTTCAAAGCGTCCTGATGGATATTTCTGAAGGGCATCTTGCAATCATATCAGAACCACAAGGACTGGTCCAATCACAACACTGGTTGTCAACAGGCTGAGACCAGCATAAAACAATAACCAACAGGCAATGTAATATGCTGGATAGTGGGGTAGACAGGGGTTCAAGTCCAGGGTCTGCCATGTCCTGTATCTAAGCTTCTCTTTTCTCATCTTTAAAATGGGGTAAATGTTCAGTTTTAAAAATAAAAGCCACCAATGTAAAAAGATTATTGTACATCTTAACTATAGATGCTGAAAGTTCTCACAATGCAGACAATATACTGCTTTCCTGAAACCCATTAGACAAAGCCTGCAAAACAAAGCATGTTGCCCGCCATCCAGTTCTACAAGGATCAAGTCATAAGGCGCTGCCGTCACTGACCTACGGTACACACTGAAAGGGATTCAGGATGAAAAACAGGATGACACATTCTGTGTGTTTTGGTACCTAGACAGTTAAGAGGCATATTAGGAAGCATTTCAATGACACCAGATTCTTGCATCCTCCCATACATAAATAAGCACTAAAATCATTAACTTGAGATATCTGAGGGCTTTTTTGTGATTAGCAGTAATCTTTTACAAAGACGTATGTTTGACTATACGTATTTCCCAGCCAAAACAATTCACGTATATTGGCTCTTTCCCTACCTCTTCGGAGCAGTTCCTCAGAGCTATCTGAGAGGCTACAGTCCTCAGTAAGGCCCCTGAAGAAACCCCAAAATCCCAGCTCTCATGTTGTGCATCTTTATTTCAGTCAAGAGTTTTGGCAACCATGAACGGACCCAGAGCAGACTTTTCTCCTTCACCTGAACTCTCCAAGGATCTGGACCTTGGTACCAGCAAGGGCCCTTGTGCCTCCCTGGAGAGTCCAGATGAATTTGGCTGAGTCTCTCCTGGTCTCGGATCTCCTGTCTTGGTTGACAATCCTGAGTTTTATTCAGTAGTGGGTAAGACTTTTCCTTTGTAAGATACTGAGAAAGTGTTCAGTTGTAAGATTCTGAGAAAGTGCCCAGCTGAGAGAGAATGGGAAGATTCTGTTCATTTGAAAGACACTGGGAAGGTTCAGACTGGGTGATTAGGTAGGAGGCTGACCTGATGTGTTTCCTCAAATCATCTACCTTAACAGGATTTGTTAGAATAAAAGTGAAGATACCGGAGGAGAGCTTTCAGCTCCACAGATAAGAGACAGAGCTCCTCCCGGCCGGTTACAGCTTTCTCGGGCAACTGAGGCATTTATGGGAGACCCGCTGGTTACAGCTTTCTCGGGCAACTGAGGCATTTATGGGAGACCCGCTGGTTACAGCTTTCTCGGGCAACTGAGGCATTTATGGGAGAGGCGGAGGAAGGCCTCACACGTGCAGCAGGTCCCTAGGGAAAGCCACTCCTTAGACACTCAATTCAGCCAGGGGCGCACACACAAGAATGGGCCATTCAGTGCTCAGGGCCCCCAGAGCATTTTCAGGCTGCCAGTAAGAGAAACCCAGACACGTAAAAGAGCTAAAACGACTCTAGGGTGACACCTAGAAGAATTAAGCTCACAAGCCGCACATCGGTCCACCACAGTTTTCAGAAGGGATTTTATTCTCACAAACCAATTTTAAAATGAGAAATAGAGTCTCTCAAACAGAAGAAAAGGGGATGTCAGATAACCCCTGACCAATACCCCAGACAGGTTCACCTATCATACAGAACTTATACTTGCAAGTACTTACTTACTTCAGAATTAAGGAAATCCTCCCTGAAATAGCCAAGATGGGGCTCTTTTTTTGGCATTCCCAAACTGGTTTTTGCATAAGCAGTTAGAGAAAGGCAGCTTGATAAAACATCTTTCAAAATTCTGACCCTAGGGGCACGAAGTCCTAGGAGGAGCTTGCATTTCTCTCCCTGCATCTTTGAGATATAAATGTTCTACCAGAGCTCTCAAGAACTCTTATCTTACTCTTATTTAGACCATCTCTAATTCCTGGGACTGATGGAAAAAAGGGAAAAAGAGGCCTTTTAAACCCAAGCGAGTAAACTTAACTTATTCCAACTGTTATTTACAAACTAGTAAGTTTTATATTGTAATACCCGATTCATGACTAAGTTTTAAAATGAAGCTATGAGATCTCTGATTACATCTGTCTATATGTCTGTGTGTATGTTATAGATATATGTCTTTACTTCTGAATAGTATTGCCAAAATTAATTTGTCAATGAGTTCTACTTAATTGGCTTAAAGGAAATTAAGCACTTACATACAGTCTCAGAAATATAAAAGAAACTAACCCAAATGAATTTCAGGTTCACATGATCTGGGAAATATTCAGTATTAAGTTAATATTCGGTACTAAACTTAGTTTAAGTTTGCTGGTTTAATTAATACAGACTCTTTAGAGTCACCAACATTCAGTATAATACTTTTATTGTACCTAGGTTTATTAAAAGTCAACTAAGATCTTATTTCTATTAGAAAATTTGTCAGTAAGAAAAATAACTTGGTATGATGAAATTTTTATAATTAAATGTAAATGAGATAAGAGTTTTTAGGTGAACCCTTTAGGGATAATTATGTTTTATGGTATGTCTACTTAAAAATAGTTTCTCCAAATATTTGGTTACTTGAAACTTTAGAGTTTTGCTAAATTAGGTTAAATGATGGAAGTTTACTGAATATCTAGATCATTCCAAAATAAAATAATATACTGAAACATTGATTACTAAACATAGACTTCCTTTTACAGAGAAAAGAAGATATTCAGGACTATTAATAAATATGTTTGGTGCCACACAGAGACATTCTCTATAAGAGAGCACATGTTTTTTAGAAATTATAAACAGTATTCATAAGTTTGTCAATCTACAGGATGCTAACAAAGGAAAGTTTAAAATTGTTTACTTCTTAGTTTTCACTAGAAATTAAGGTTTTTAAAAGTTGAGGGCTTCCCTGGTGGCGCAGTGGTTGAGAATCTGCCTGCCAATGCAGGGGACACGGGTTCGAGCCCTGGTCTGGGAAGATCCCACATGCCACGGAGCAGCTGGGTCCGTGAGCCACAACTACTGAGCCTGCGCGTCTGGAGCCTGTGCTCCGCAACAAGAGAGGCCGCGACAGTGAGAGGCCCGCGCACCACGATGAAGAGTGGCCCCCGCTCGCCGCAACTAGAGAAAGCCCTCGCGCAGAAACGAAGACCCAAACCCAGCCAAAAATAAATTAATTAATTAATTTTTTTAAAAAAGTTGAGAATTCTAGTTAGTATGTGTGATTAAAATTACTAAAATTAGTAAGGGAAACATCTTTGTATGCAAGAAAAAAACAAGGTATAAGGAATGAAAATGCATTTTGTTAAGGAAAAAGAAAGTAATTTTGTCCTCAAGAGAGGTTAAAAAGAGGGAAAGAGAAAAAGGAGTATGGAGGTTCCTTAAAAAATCTAAAAATAGAGTTACCATATGATCCAGCAACCCCACTCCTGGGCACATATCCGGAGAAAACCATAATTCAAAAAGATACATGCACCCCAATGTTCACTGCAGCACTATTTACAATAGCCAGGACATGGAAGCAACCTAAATGTCCATTGACAGAGGAATGGATAAAGAAGGTGGGGTACATATATGCAATGGAATATTACTCAGCCATAAAAAAGAAGAAAAAATGCCATTTGCTGCCACATGGATGGACCTAGAGATTGTCATACTGAGTGAAGTAAGTCAGACACAGAAAGAAAACTATCATATGATATCGCTTATAAGTGGAATCTAAAAAATGGTACAAATGAACTTATTTACAAACCAGAAATTGAGTCACAGATGTAGAAAACAAACTTATGGTAACCAGGGGTGGAAGGGGGAAAGGATAAATTGGGAGATTGGGATTGACATAAACATACTACTGTATATATCGATAAAATAGATAACTAATAAGGACCTACTGTATAGCACAGGGAACTCTACTCAATACTCTGTAATGACCTATATGGGAAAAGAATCTAAAAAAGAGTGGATATATGTATAACTGATTCACTTTGCTGTACAGCAGAAACTAACACAACACTGTAAATCAACTACACTCTAATAAAAATTTTTAAAAGAGAGAGAAAAAGGAAAAGCATAAGGAAAAAAATCTAAAGGTAAAAAAGGAAGTGATATCAATGAATGATGTGGAAAAGAAATGCTGAGAAAAGAGTTTTGTGCATGGTCTGGACTGGCTAAGATTAGAATAAACTTAATTGAGTAAATGAATTATAATGTTAATGGTAAGATGGTGAAAAACTAGCAGTTGGTTCTCTGTTAAGGAGACAAAGTTTTCTTGGAATATTTATATGATTTTGATAACCAATTGTGAAGTTTTGTTATTTTTTTTTTTTTTTTACTTTTTAAGTACTCAGTGGTAACTTTCTATATTTGCCTTTGAAATCTTTTATTGTCACTCTGGTTAAGTGAATAAGTATTGTTTCACAGTGACCTATAATCCTATTTGACCAAGTGTTTTAAAAACTCTTGATAACTTTGACAAACTTCCTCAAATCAAATTCTAAATGAAGTTCTTTTGACCTCTAGCTATCTTTGGGATGCTTCAGAAGGCCCCTGAAACATCTCAAAGAGAAATTTTTTTTTTTTAACATCTTTATTGGAGTATAATTGCTTTACAATGGTGTGTTAGTTTCTGCTTTATAACAAAGTGAATCAGTTATACATATACGTATGTTCCCATATCTCTCAAAGAGAAATATTAAACTAATTAGGCTTATTTGATATGTTAAATTACATGGCTAGCATTATCAAATAAGTAGTGATAAACCTTCTTAGGTTATACTGTATGGGTAAATGTTATTAATATAAATGTTCTAAAAATTATATGAAATTTCTAAAATTTACATATGTCCTGGTATAATGTTGTCATAATTCTAGTTATTTTAATATTGTATTAAATATATTTAATATGGTGGACTTTATAATTTCATTATTTTAATATTTTAATCTTGTATTTAATATCTAAATTTTAATATTTAATATTGTAATAGTGTACAAAAATAACCAAATTTCTTTGACAAATGCATTGTAATCAGGTCTTTAACTGTGCCTTTTTAAGTCTTTTGTCATTTACATACAGTTATTGTTTTACTCTGATGCTTTTACAAAAATGCTTCATCTCCAAGAAGATTCATAGAAAGGACTTTTCGACAAGCACAGGTTTATGGTAACTTTCAGATCATACTGCTTAACTGGGTAAGAAATTAAAGAATTCTAATGGAAAACCTGATGGCTTCATAAAACTGTTAACAGAAGATCAAGAATTAATAACATGGGACTGAACGAACTGTTGAGGATGATTATAATTTTTATGTCTCTTTGAAAAATTTGATTCTTTTTAATGTTTTATTTTTGCAGATTTGAGAAAACTTTTGCTCTTTCCTCTTAAGCTAACTATAATTCATAGCAACTTGGTAAATTATACCTTTGTAAGCGGAACTGAAACATTTATCTTTTCTCTCTGATTCCTCCAGAATTTGGAAACTCTTAGTATTCTTATTCTCTGGCAATATTATTATTTGCATAAATTCAATAAGAATCTGTTCTCCTTATAACAGGGATATAACAGGAGATAACTGGAAACATTGGCTGCATTAATGACTTTGGATGGAATGTCATATTTGAGACTATGCAAAAATCAGATATGAGCAGAGAGCTTTAAAGAACTGAGGTGGACTTCATGGAGCCATAAAGCCTCTTGGAAAAACAACCTAGTACTTTGCTTACAGGATACCCGGAAGCCTTATCAGGTGAATAAGGGAGGCCACTTCCTGGCAGGTGCGTGGATCTCAAGGTATTCTGTGGACCTTAAGAAGAGAGGAACCCACCCAAATCTGTGGATATTGCAGGCAGAATCTGATGCCAAGTCCTTGGCATGGCTTTTCTGGCCTTGAGAGACCTTTTAAAAGTTCAGCCTGAGATTCCTTATGAAAAGTTCCAGCAAAACCAATTTCAGAGAGCCTATGTGATCTTAATTTGGCTGTTTGGCAGAAATGAGGGTGATTTTAGAGAGGAAAAAAATTGTTTCAGTAGATATTAATTTCTAGTGTTATTAACTGTCTTTGTGATTTGTACTTACTGCCTGAGACTCAACTTCCTACATGGCTCCTTGTTACTATGCTGCATTGTTGTAAGATTTCATTGAACTATATTACAAAGGACATTCTAAATTTGTTTCTGAAGCTTATCACAGTAATCTATCTTTGAATAAAGACAGATGCCCCATGACCTGCAACCAAGAGATAACATACTGGAAAGACATCATTTAAAGGAGTCTCTCCAACCTAGATGAAAGGACCCTTATCAGGTACCCATAACTAGCTCATGCACAGTGAAACTAAAGGGAACTGATTCTTGGATTCATATTTCCCTCTGAAGAAGGGGCCCTGCACCAGACTGGTCTATAGAGAGGACTGCAGGCCTCAAAATCACCTTAAAACAATGCTCAGAGGAGAAACTACACCCACAGGACAAGAAGACAATATCAGAAGTAGACAGCTATCCTAACATGCTATACTAATATGCCAGACCAGACCCATATGATCATTTATAGTGTTTTCTTGATTTCTTGGACTTTTGCACATGAATCAAATGTTTTCCATCATGGCACAATCCTATACAAATTTCAAAAATCAATCTGATATTTGGGTCTGTGGTCACTTATCTACATCCAGTACTTCAGGTTTACCTTGGTGGACTTCTTATCTCCAAGGCTGTAATAACTGGATGGCCGTCAGAAAATTTATTTTAGAAGAAAGAAGTCGTAGGGCCACTATTGATATGACTACATGGGAGCCCCTCACTTGGCCAATCAATCATACTTCTTACGGCCCTGGCCATAAACATGAACTCTCTTTTAAAGTTACTCCAGCTCAGTCAGAGCAATGAGCTAAGTTTCAGTCAAAGAACAGAACTTCCCAATTATTAGAAGGGACCCTCCCTCAGTTACGGGATGGATTTATACGGCTAACACTGGGCTATGGTCATTTAAGTTTAAGGGCCCCCCTATGTTGGGAACACTTAAATCACATTAAAGATAATCAGCCAAATAACACTAGAAAATTAGGCGGAATGAATGCCTTATGAAAAATGCCAACAAATCATTTCCCTTAAAGATAGCAATTGGTATGCAAGAGACTGGGTCAGGTGACCAGCGATACTGGGTTGCACCTAATGGAATTCAATAGCTTTGTGGCACCAATTTCTGGCCCTGGCTTCTGCCAGAATGGATAGGAAGAGATGCATCCTAGGATTCCCTTGGGCTCAAGGCCGTAAGTGTTCCAATTCAGATATGACTCCAGCAAATTTACAATGTATACAAGGCTGACAGATCTAGAGATCTGTATTTCACTGGTATGACCATTTAACAGCTATTTTTGTGCCTTCAGTAGGACCGGAAGATGTAATCACACACATCAAAGCCTTGACAAAATTCACCCAAAAGGCCTTAAACGATAGTAATCAGGCTATGAGCCTACTGAATTCTGAGATCTCTATGATGAGAAAAAGCAGTATTACAAAACACATGGCCCTTGATATCTTTACAACATCTCAAAGAGGCAGGCACCTATGCCATAATTCAAACTGAATGCTGCATTTTCATACCAGATGAATTCTCTAAAGTTACACATTTAATGACTCACATGAAGAATCTGATTTCTGCCTTAAGTGATCCACTTCCTTGTCTTGGTGATCTTTTAAGGAGCTGGTTTGGTTCTGGAAGCTCATGCTCAAATCTCTACTTATGATCTTATTAATGTTACTAGCTATATTACTTACATCCTGTATAAGATTGTTGTTTCTTGCATTACCCAATGTGTAACAAGGTCCTGGGCAAAACTAATGACGGCTCAACATCTTGAGGCAATTCATCACATATATAGCCCTATACAAATTTAACTGTAATGGTGCAAATCTAGATATGGGAAAAGGAACAAGGGAAAATATTTCCTATATCTTAATAGACTGGTAAGACAAATGATCCAGAGAATTTTTAAGTTATTAACAGGGCCTAATCCAGAGATAGCACATTGAGTGGCCTATCAATGACATCCTCGCCTGACCTAGGAATGAGCCTTCTTAGCGCTGTGGGACAAATTGGTCACGAAATGCCTCCCAAAACTTGGTTAAACTTATGATCAAAAGGGAGGGAGTTGTAAAACAAAGAATGTTGCCCGCCATCCAGTTCTACAGGGATCAAGTCATCTGCTATTGCAGTCACTGACCTATAGTAAACACTGAAAGGAATTCAGGACAAAAAACAAAATGAGGCATTCTGTGTTTTGAATATATGGGCCCCTAGATAGTTAAGATACATATCTAAGGAAGAATTTCAATGACCCCAGATTCTTGCACCTTCCCATATACAGATGAGCACTTTTTTGTGTAATTAGCAGTAATCTTTTACCAAGATGTATGCTTGACTACATGTATCTCCCAGCCAAAAAATTCATATATCCTGGCTCCTCCCCTACTTCTTTAGAGCAGTTTCTCAGAGTTATCTGAGAAACTGTCTCCAGGGCTATCGTCCTCAGTAAGGTCCCTGAATAAAACTGAAACTCACAGCTCTCATGTAGTGCATTTTTAAATTCTGTCAACAGTCAGTAACATTTCCTGGTACAACTGCCTAAGAAGAGCACCATCAGCATGAATTTTTTTATTATAGCCTGTGAGGGTTAATTTTATGTGTCAATCTGGCTAGGCTATGCTGCCCAGTTGTTTGGTCAAACCTCACTCAAGATGTTGCTGGGAAGGAATTTTTTAGATGTGAGACTTTGAGTAAAGCAGATTAGTCTTCCTAATGTGGGTGGCCTCATCCAGTCTGTTGAAAGCTTTCAAAGACTAAGGTCCTCCAAAGAAGGAATTCGGCCTCCAGACTGCATTCTCACTCAAGACGGCAACATCAATTCCTGCCAGAATTTTCAGCCTGCCATCCTGCTCTGAAGCCTTCTGACTGGCCAGCCCCACAGCTGCACACACAGATTCCTTAAAATCAATCTTCCTCGTGTGTGTGTGTGTGTGTGTGTGTGTGTGTGTGTGTGTGTTATTGGTTCTGTTTGTCTGGAGAACCCTAAGACACATTTAGGTACTAGGAAGGGGGGTCCTACAGTAGCAAATACCTAAAAATGTAAAAGTGACTTTGGAATTGGGTAATAGGCAGAGGCTGGAAGGGTCCTAAGGCAGTGATAGAAAAAGCCTAAATTGCCTTGAAGAGACTGCTGATAGAAATATGGACATTAAAGGACATTCCAGTGAGGGCTCAGAAAGAAAAGAGGAGAGCTGTAGAGAAAGCTTCTACTATCTTAGAAAATACATATATTAAATCATAAACAGAACAGTGCTAGGAATATGGATATTAAGGCACTCTGGTGAAGTCCCAGATGGAGATGAAGAACACATTATTTTTTGGAAATTTGAAAACGGTGATCTTGCTATAAAGTGGCAGAGAACTTAGCCAAGTTTTGTTCTAGTGTTTTATAGAAAGTAGGACTTCTAAGTGATAAACTTGGTTATTTAGTAGAGATTTCTGAGCCAAGTACTGAAAGTGTGCTCTGGCTTCTTACAGTACGATGCAAGGGGAAAGAGATAAATAAAGAGGGAACTGTTAAACAAAAAAGACCTAGAGAGGAGACCTTCAAGATGGCGGAGGAGTAAGACGCGGAGATCACCTTCCTACCCACACATACATAAGAAATACACCTACATGTGGAACAACTCCTACAGAACACCTACTGAACGCTGGCAGAGGACCTCAGACCTCCCAAAAGGCAAAAAACTCCCCACGTACCTGGGGAGGGCAAAAGAAAAAAGAAATAACAGAGACAAAAGAATAGGGACGGGACCTGCACCAGTGGGAGGGAGCCGTGAAGGAGGAGAGGTGTCCACATACTAGGAGCCCCTTCGCGGGCGGAGACTGCGGGTGGCGGAGGGGGGAGCTTCGGAGCCACGGAGGAGAGCGCAGCCACAGGGGTGCGGAGGGCAAAGCGGAGAGATTCCCGCACGGAGGCTCGGTGCCGAGCAGCACTCACCAGCCCGAGAGGCTTGTCTGCTCCCCCGCCGGGGCGGGCGGGGCTGGGAGCTGAGGCTCAGGCTTCGGTCGGATCGCAGGGAGAGGATTGGGGTTGGCTGGCGGCGTGAACACAGCCTGAAGGGGTTAGTGCACCACGGCTAGCCGGGAGGGAGTCCGGGAAAAAAGTCTGCAGCTGCCGAAGAGGCAAGAGACTTTTTCTTACCTCTTTGTTTCCTGGTGCGCGAGGAGAGGGGATTCAGAGCGCCGCCTAAACGAGCTCCAGAGACAGGCGCGAGCCGCGGCTGTCAGCACGGACCCCAGAGACGGGCCTGAGACGCTAAGGCTGCTGCTGCCGCCACCAGGAAGCCTGTGTGCGAGCACAGGTCACTCTCCACACCGCCCCTCCCGGGAGCCGGTGCAGCCCGCCACGGCCAGGCTCCCGTGATCCAGGGACAACTTCCCCGGGAGAACGCACGGCGCGCCTCGGGCTGCTGCAACGTCACGACGCCTCTGACGCCGCAGGCTCGCCCCGCCTCCTCCGTACCGCTCCCTCCCCCCGCCTGAGTGAGCCAGAGCCCCCGAAGCAGCTGTTCCTTTAACCCCGTCCTGTCTGAGCGGGGAACAGACGCCCTCAGGCGACCTACACGCAGAGGCGGGGCCAAATCCAAAGCTGAACCCCGGGAGCTGTGTGAACAAAGAAGAGGAAGGGAAATCTCTCCCAGCAGCCTCAGAAGCAGCGGATTAAAGCTCCACAATCAACCTGATGTACCCTGCACCTGTGGAATAACTGAATAGACAACGAATCATCCCAAATTGAGGCGGTGGACTTTAAGAGCAACTGTAGACTTGGGGTTTGCTTTCTGCATCTAATTTGTTTCTGGCTTTATGTTTATCTTAGTTTAGAATTTAGAGTTTATCATCATTGGTAGATATATTTATTGATTTGGTTGCTCTCTGCCTTTTTTTTTTTATATATAGATACATATATCTTTTTCTCTTTCTCTTCTTGTGAGTATGTGTATGCTTCTTTGTGTGATTTTGTCTGTATAGCTTTGCTTTTACCATTTGTCCTAGGGTTCTGTCTGTCCGTGTTTTTTGTTTGTTTGTTTTTTTAGTATAGTTTTTAGCACTTATTATCATAGGTGAATTTCTTTTTTGGTTTGGTTGCTCTCTTCTTTTTTTAAAATTTTTATTTTTTTAATTTTTAATAATTTTGTAAAATTTTTGATTTTAATAATTTTATTTATTTATTTTCTTTCTTTCTATCTTTTTTTTCTCCCTTTTCTTCTGAGCCATGTGGCTGACAGGGCCTTAGTGCTCCGGCTGAGTGTCAGGCCTGTGCCTTTGAGGTTGGAGAGCTGAGTTCAGGACACTGGTCCACCAGAGAACTCCCAGCTCCACATAATATCAAACGGCAAAAGCTCTCCCAGAGACCTCCATCTCAACACTAAGACCCAGCTCCACTCAACGACCAGCAAGCTACAATGCTGGACACCCCATGCCAAACAACTAGCAAGACAGGAACACAACCCCACCCATGAGCAGAGAGGCTGCCTAAAATCATAATAAGGTCACAGACAACCCAAAACACACCACCGGATGCAGACCTGCCCACCAGAAAGACAAGATCCAGCCTCATCCACCAGAACACAGGCACTAGTCCCCTCCAACAGGAAACCTACACAACCCAATGAACCAACCTTACCAATGGGCGCAGACACCAAAAACAACGGGAACTAGGAACCTGCAGCCTGCGAAAAGGAGACTCCAAAGACAGTAAGTTAAGGAAAATGAGAAGACAGAGAAACACACAGCTGATGAAGGACCAAGGTAAAAACCCACCAGACCAAACAAATGAAGAGGAAATAGGCAGTCTACCTGAAAAAGAATTCAGAGTAATGATAGTAAAGATGATCCAAAATCTTGGAAACAGAAGGGAGAAAATACAAGACACGTTTAACAAGGACCTAGAAAAACTAAAGAGCAAACAAACGATGAACAACACAATAAATGAAATTTAAAATTCTCTAGAAGGAATCAATAGCAGAATAACTGAGGCAGAGGAACGGATAAGTCACCTGGAAGATAAAATAGTGGAAGTAACTACCACAGAGCAGAATAAAGAAAAAAGAATGAAAAGAATTGAGGCCAGTCTCGGAGACCACTGGTTCAATATTAAACGCACCAACATTTGAATTATAGGGGTCCCAGAAGAAGAAGAGAAAAAGAAAGGGACTGAGAGAATATCTGAAGAAATTATAGTTGAAAACATCCCTAACATGCCAAAGGAAATAGTCAATCAAGTCCAGGAAGTGCAGAGAGTCCTACAAAGGATAAATCCAAGGAGAAACACACCAAGACACATATTAATCAAACTATCAAAAATTAAATACAAAGAGAAAAACAGCAGCAAGGGAAAAACAACAAATAACATACAAGGGAATCCCTACAAGGTTAACAGCTGATCTTTCAGCAGAAACTCTGCAAGCCAGAAGGGAGTGGCAGGACATATTTAAAGTGATGAAAGGGAAAAAACCTACAACCAAGATTACTCTACCCAGCAAGGATCTCATTCAGATTCAGCGGAGAAATTAAAACCTTTATAGACAAGCAAAAGCTAAGAGAATTCAGCACCACCAAACGAGCTTTACAACAAATGCTAAAGGAACTTCTCTAGGCAGGAGACACAAGAGAAGGAAAAGACCTACAGTAACAAACCCAAAACAATTAAGAAAATGGTTACAGGACCATACATATCGATAACTACCTTAAATGTAAATGGATTAAATGCTCCCACCAAAAGACACAGGCTTGCTGAATGGATACAAAAACAAGACCCATATATATGCTGTCTACAAGAGACCCACTTCAGACCTAGAGACACATACAGACTGAAAGTGAAGGGATGGAAAAAGATATTCCATGCAAATGGAAATCAAAAGAAAGCTGGAGTAGCAATTCTCATAACAAACAAAACAGACTTTAAAATAAAGACTATTACAAGAGACAAAGAAGGACACTACATAATGATTAAGGTATCAATCCAGGAAGAAGACATAACAATTATAAATATTTATGCACCCAACATAGGAGCACCTCAATAAGGCAAATGCTAACAGCCATAAGAGAGGAAATTGACAGTAACACAGTCATAGTAGGGGACTTTAACACCCCACTTTCACCAATGAACAGATAATCCAAAATGAAAATAAATAAGGAAACACAAGCTTTAAATGACACATTAAACAAGATGGACTTAATTGATATTTACAGGACATTCCATCCAGAAACAATACAATTTCTTCTCAAGTACTCACGGAACATTCTCCAGGATAGATCATATCTTGGGTCACATATCAAGCCTTGGTAAACTTAAAAAAATTGAAATCGTATCAAGTATCTTTTCCGACCACAATGCTATGAGACTAGATATCAATTACAAGAAAAAATCTGTAAAAAATAAACACATGGGGGCTAAACAATACACTCCTTAAAATCAAGAGATCACCAAAGAAATCAAAGAGGAAATCAAAAAATACCTAGAAACTAGTAACAATGAAAACACGGCGACCCAAAACCTATGGGATGTAGCAAAAGCAGTTCTAAGAGGGAAGTTTATAGCAATACAATCCTTCCTCAAGAAACAAGACACATCTCAAATAAACAACCTAACATTACACCTAAAGCAATCAGAGAAAGAAGAACCAAAAAAACACTAAAGTTAGCAGAAGGAAAGAAATCATAAAGATCAGATCAGAAATAAATGAAAAAGAAATGAAGGAAACAATAGCAAAGATCAATAAAACTAAAAGCTGGTTCTTTGAGAAAATAAAGAAAATTGATAAACCATTAGCCAGACTCATCAAGAAAAAAAGGGAAAAGACTCAAATCAATAGAGTTAGAAATGAAAAAGGAGAAGTAACAACTGACACTGCAGAAATACAAAGGAACATGAGAGATTACTACAAACAACTATCTGCCAATAAAATGGACAACCTGGAAGAAATGGACAAATGCTTAGAAAAGCACAACCTTCCGAGACTGAACCAGGAAGAACTAGAAAATATAAAGAGACCAATCACAAGCACTGAAATTGAGACTGTGATTAAAAATCTTCCAACAAACAAAAGCCCAGGACCAGATGGCTTCACAGACGAATTCTATCAAACATTTACAGAAGAGCTAACACCTATTCTTCGCAAACTCTTCCAAAATATAGCAGAGGGAGGAACACTCCCAAACTCATTCTACGAGGCCACCATCACCCTGATACCAAAACCAGACAAAGATGTCACAGAAAAAGAAAACTACAGGCCAATATCACTGATGAACATAGATGAAAAATCCTCAACAAAATACTAGCAAACAGAATCCAACAGCACATTAAAAGGATCATACACCATGATCAAGTGGGGTTTATCCCAGGAAAGCAAGGATTCTTCAATATAAGCAAATCAATCAATGTGATACACCATATTAACAAATTGAAGAAGAAAAACCATATGATCATCTCAATAGATGCAGGAAAAGCTTTTGACAAAATTCAACACCCATTTATGTTAAAAACCCTCCAGAAAGTAGGCACAGAGGGAACTTACCTCAACATAATAAAGACCATATATGACAAACCCACAGCCAACATAGTTCTCAATGGTGAAAAACTGAAACCATTTCCACTAAGATCAGGAACAAGAGAAGGTTGTCCACTCTCACCACTATTATTCAACATAGTTTTGGAAGTTTTAGCCACGGCAATCAGAGAAGAAAAAGAAAGAAAAGGAATCCAAATAGGAAAAGAAGAAATAAAGCTGTCACTGTTTGCAGATGACATGATACTATACATAGAGAATCCTAAAGACGCTATCAGAAAACTACTAGAGCTAATCAGTGAATTTGGTAAAGTAGCAGGATACAAAATTAATGCACAGAAATCTCTTGCATTCCTATACAGTAATGATGAAAAATCTGAAAGAGAAATTAAGGAAAGATTCCCATTTACCATTGCAACAAAAAGAATAAAACACCTAGGAATAAACCTATCTAAGGAGACAAAAGACCTGTATGCAGAAAACTATGACACTGATGACAGAAATTAATGATACAGATGGAAAGATATACCATGTTCTTGGATTAGAAGTATCAACACTGTGAGAATGACTATATGACCCAAAGCAATCTACAGATTCAATGCAATCCCTATCAAACTACCAACAGCATTTTTCACAGAACTAGAACAAAACATTTCACAGTTTGTATGGAAACACAAAAGACCCCCAAATAGCCAAAGCTATCTTCAAAAAGAAAAACGAAGCTGGAGGAATCAGGCTCCCGGACTTCAGACTACACCAGAAAGCTACAGTAATCACGACAGTATGGTACTGGCACAAAAACAGAAATACAGATCAATGGAACCAGATAGAAAGTCCAGAGATAAACCCACGCACATATAGTCACCTTATCTTTGATAAAGGAAGCAAGAATATACAATGGAGAAAAGCCAGCCTCTTCAATAAGTGGTGCTGGGAAAACTGGACAGCTACATGTAAAAGAAAGGAATTAGAACACTCCCTAACAGTATACACAAAAATAAACTCCAAATGGATTAAAGACGTAAATGTAAGGCAAGACACTATAAAACTCTTAGAGGAAAACATAGGCAGAACACTCTGTTACATCAATCACAGCAAGATCCTTTTTGACCCACCTCCTAGAGAAATGGAAATAAACAAATGGGACCTAAGGAAATTTATAAGGTTTTGCACAGCAAAGGAAACCATAAACAAGATGAAAAGACAACCCTCAGAATGGGAGAAAATATTTGCAAATGAAGCAACTGACAAAGGATTAATCTCCAAAATATACAAGCAGCTCATGCAGCTCAATGTCAAAAAAACAAACAACCCAATCCAAAAATGGGCACAAGACCTAAACAGACATTTCTCCAAAGAAGATATACAGATTGCCAACAAACACATGAAAGGATGCTCAACATCACTAATTATTAGAGAAATGCAATTCAAAACTACAATGAGGTATCACCTCACACCAGTCAGAATGGCCATCATCAAAAAATCTACAAACAATAAATGCTGGAGAGGGTGTGGAGAAAAGGGAACCTTCTTGCACTGTTGGTGGGAATGTAAACTGATACAGCCACTATGGAGAACAGTATGGAGGTTCCTTAAAAAACTAAAAATAGAACTACCATACGACCCAGCAATCCCACTACTGGGCATATACCCTGAGAAAACCATAATTCAAAGAGTCATGTACCACAATGTTCATTGCAGCTCTATTTACAATAGCCAGGACATGGAAGCAACCTAAGTGTCCATCAGCAGATGAATGGATAAAGAAGATGTGGCACATATATACAATGGAATATTACTCAGCCGTAAAAAGAAACCAAAATGAGTATTTGTACTGAGGTGGATGGACCTAGAGTCTGTCCTACAGAGTGAAGTAAGTCAGAAAGAGAAAAACAAATACCATATGCTAACACATATATATGGAATCTAAAAAAAAAAAAAAAAGGTTATGAAGAACCTAGGGGCAGGACAGCAATAAAGATGCAGATGTAGAGAATGGACTTGAGGACACGGGGAGGGGGAAGGGGAAGCTGGGACGAAGTGAGAGAGTGGCACTGACATATATACACTACCAAATATAAAACAGATAGCTAGTGGGAAGCAGCCGCATAGCACAGGGACATCAGCTCGGTGCTTTGTGACCACCTAGAGGGGTGGGATAGGGAGGGTGGGAGGGAGACACAAGAGGGAGGAGATATGGGGATATATGTATATGTATAACTGATTCACTTTGTTATAAAGCAGAAACTAACACACCATTGTAAAGCAATTATACTCCAATAAAGGTGTTTTAAAAAAAAAAATAGACATAGGGATAGTCAGAAAAAAAAAAAAAAGAACTAGAACTTGAAGGTTTGGAAAATTCTCAGAGTATCCATATATCACGCTCTGGACAAAAGCCAAGGGTGTGGCTGCACAATGGTTTGCTGGAGATCAGGCGTGTGACTCATGGATCAATCATCTCAGCAGAAGCCAGGAAAGATCTGTGCAGGACCCTCTGGTCTGATGGCTGGGACCCCCATGAATTGCCTGGGAGGCCAACAAGGTTTATGAGAATTTTATACCAGCAGAAACACTGCCAGCTTGCACTGAAGGGGCAAAGATGGTTAAAAAAATGAAGAAAGGCTGTCAGGATTCCACAGGTGTGAAATAAGCCAGTAGAGCTAACTGGCTGTTGAACAAGTGTTATCTTTCAAGAAAAGGGAAGAATGACCCCAACGGCAGATAAGAGTCCAGCAGGGCTATTACTGCCACCACGGGCATAGGTCCAGGAACGAGGCCGGCACTTCCATGGCTGCAGAAGCCGGGACTACTATCCCAGTGGGCCAGAGGGCAGAGCGTGGGGCCAAAGAGGGCTGTTCTCCAAGTCTTAAAATCTAATGACCAGGGGACTTCCCTGGTGATCCAGGGGTTAAGAATCCGCATTCCAATGCAGGGGACGCGGGTTCAATCCCTGGTCGGGGAACTAAGATCCCACCTGCCACGGGGCAACTAAGCCTGCGTGCTCTAGAGCCCGGGTGCCGCAGCTACTGAGCCCACACACTCTGGAGCCTGTGCGCCACAACTAGAGAGCCCCGCGCACAGCAAGTGATGAGCCTGCACACTCTGGAGCCTGTGTTCCACAACTAGAGAGAAGCCCGCACGCCGCAACAAAAGATCCCACGTGCCGACGCAGCCAAATAAATAATAAATAAATAAATATTTTTTAAAAATCTAATGAACAGGATGGGAGAAAATATTTGCAGACGAAGTGACTGACAAAGGATTAATCTCCAAAATACATAAACAGCTCATGCAGCTCAATATCAAAAAAAACCAACCCAATCAAAAAATGGGTGGAAGATCTAAATAGACATCTCTCCAAAGAAGACATACAGATGCACAGGAAAAGATGCTCATCACTAATTATCACAGAAATGCAAATCAAAACTACAACGAGGTGTCACCTCACCCCGGTCAGAATGGCCATCATCAAAAAATCTACAAACAATAAATGCTGGAGAGGGTGTGGAGAAAAGAGAATCCTCCCACACTGTTTGTGGGAATGTAAATCGGTACAGCCACTATACAGGAGAGTATGGAAGTTCCTTAAAAAACTAAAAATAGAGCTACCATATGATCCAGCAATCCTACTCCTGGGCATATATCCAGAGAAAACCATAATTCAAACAGATACACATACCCCAATGTTCACTGCAGCACTATTTACAACAGCCAGGACATGGAAGCAACCTAAATGTCCATCAACAGAGGAATGGATAAAAAAGACGTGGTACATATATACAATGGAATATTACTCAGCCATTAAAAGGAACAAAACTGGGTACTTTGTAGAGACAGGGATGGACCTAGAGACGGTCATACTGAATGAAGTAAGTCAGTCAGAGAAAGACAAACATCATGTGATATCACTTATACGTGGAATCTAAAAAAATGGTACAAATTAACTTATTTACAAAACAGAAATAGAGTTACAGATGTAGAAAACAAACTTATGGTTACCAGGGGGGAAGCTAGGGGATAAATTGGGAGACGGGGATTGACATAAACACACTACTATATGTAAAATAGATAACTAATAAGAACCTACTGTATAGCACAGGGAACTCTACTCAATACTCAGTGCTCTGTAATGACCTATATGGGAAAAGAATCTGAAAAAGAGTGGATATATGTATATGTATAACTGATTCACTTTGCTGTACAGCAGAAACTACACAACACTGTAAATCAACTGTATACCAATAAAATTATTTTTAAAAATCTGATGACAGAATGGCCATTATCAAAAAAGCTAAAAACAAAAAATGCTGGAAAGGGTGTGGTGAAAAAGGAACCCTCCTACACTCTTGGTGGGAATGTAAATTGATACAACCACTATGGAGAACAGTATGGAGGATCCTTAAAAAACTAAAAATAGAACTACCATATGACCCAGCAATCCCACTACTGGGCATATACCCTGAGAAAACCATAATTCAAAAAGAGACATGTACCACAATGTTCATTGCAGCTCTATTTACAATAGCCAGGACATGGAACCAACCTAAATGTCCATCGACAGATGAATGGATAAAGAAGATGTGGCACATATATACAATGGAATATTACTCAGCCATAAAACGAAATGAAATTGAGTTATTTGTAGTGAGGTGGATGGACGTAGAGACTGTCATACAGAGTGAAGTAAGTCAGAAGAGAAAAATAAATACCTTATGCTAACGCGTATATATAGAATCTAAAAAAAAAAAAATGGTACTGATGAACCTAGTTTCTGGGCAGGAATAAAGAGGTAGACATAGAGAATAGACTTGATGACACGGGGTGGGAGGGCAAAGCTGGGGCGAAGTGAGAGTAGCATCGACGTATATACACTACCGAATGTGAAATAGTTGGCTGGTGGGAAGCAGCCGCATAGCACAGGGAGATGGGCTCGGTGCTTTGCAATGACCTAGAGGGGTGGGATAGGGAGGATGGGAGGGAGGCTCAAGAGGGAGGGGATATGGGAATATATGTATACATGTGGCTGATTCGCTTTGTTGTGGAACAGAAACTAACACGGTACTGTGAAGCAGTTCTGCTCCAATAAAGATGTATTAAAAAAAAACTAATGAAATTTGCCCTGCTACGTTTATAATTTGCTTGGGACCTCTGGCCCCTTTCCTCCTCCTTTTAGAATGAGAATATCTTTCCAATGCCTGTCCCACCATTGTATTTGGAATAATCTGTCTGGTTTCACAAGTTCACAGGCTATAGAAGAATTTTTTCTCAGGATGAATCAAACCTTAAGTCTCACTCATACCTTAGATGATATTTACACGATATATTAGTCCAGACTCTCCAGGGAAACAGAACCAATAGGAAGTGTGTGGGCATATGTGTATATACATATATAAATAGAGAGAGAGATTATAAAGCATTAGCTCACACAATTATAGAGGCTGACAAACCACAAGATCTGCAAGCTGGAGACCCAGGAGAGCAGATGATGTAGTTCTAGTCCAAAAGCAGGCAGGCTCGAGACCCAGGAAGGGCTGATGCTTCCGTCAGAGTCTGAAGGCAGGAAAAAACTGATGTCCCGGGGCTTCCCTGGTGGTGCAGTGGTTAAGAATTCGCCTGCCAATGCAGGGGACACAGGTTCGAGCCCTGGTCCGGGAAGATCCCACATGCCGCGGAGCAACTAAGCCCATGCATCACAACTACTGAGCCTGCACTCTAGAGCCCGCGAGCCACAACTACTGAGCCTGCGTGTTGCAACTCCTGAAGCCTGTGCGGCTAGATCCTGTGCTCTGCAACAGGAGAAGCCACCGCAATGAGAAGCCCACGCACCACAACGAAAGAGTAGCCCCCACTCGCCACAACTAGAGAAAGCCCGTGCACAGCAACGAAGACCCAACACAGCCAAAAATAAATAAATTTATTAACAAAAAAAACAAAACTCATGTCCCGGCTCAAAGGCAGTCAGGCAGGAGGAGTCCCTCTTACTCAGCCTTTTTCTTCTATTCAGGCCTTCAATTGATTGGATGAGACCCATGCACGTCAGGGAAGGCAATCTGCTTTACTCAGTTTCCTGATTCAGACGTTAATCTCGACCAGAGACATCTTCACACACATACCCAGAGTAACGTCTGACCAAACATCTGGGTACTCCATGGCCCAGCCAAGCTGACACAGAAAACTAACCATTACAGAAGAGACTTTGGATTTAGAGTTGATGCTGGAACAGGTTAAGACCTTGGGGGATGCTGGAACTGAGTGAATGTATTTATAGGTGAGAAAGACATGAATTTGGGGGGGGGGGGGAGGCAGAGAACAGTGCATTATAGGTTGGACTGCGTCTCTCTAAAATTCATGTATTAAAGTCCTAACCCCCATTACCTCAGAAGGTGACCTTATTTGGAGACAGGGTCTTTACAAAGGTTATCAAGTTAAAATGAAAGTATTAGGGTGGGTCCTAAGGCAATAGGACTGCTATCCCTATCAAAAGGGGAAATGTGGACACAGACCTGCATAGAGGGAAGACAATGTGAAGAGACACATGGAGAAGACAGCCATCCACAAGCCGAGGAGAGAGGTCTGGAGTAATTCCTTCCCTCACAGCCCCCGGAAGGATGCAACCCTGCCAACACCTTGGTTTCGGAGTTCTAGCTTCCAGAACTGTGAGACAATAAATTCCTGTTGTTTAAACCACTTAGCCTGTAGTATTTTTTTACAGCAGCCCTAGCAAACTAATACACAGACTCTAATCTCTGTCAATTACTATTGCTCTCACCATATTCTCTTCTTTAATAGTGATCATTAACAGTTATGGAGTGTTTACTAGGTGCTAGTCACTGCAATAAGTACTTGGATACACGCCACCTCAGTGAATACTCAAGGCCACTCCTTGAGTAAACTTTACGGTATAAGAATTGTGACTCAATAAAAATAAATATACAAACAGTCAAGAAAAAACAACTTTTTTGAAGTTGATGTGATCATTATTGCAATTTCAGAACTGAATTCAAGAAAACAACTAGTATAAGGGCAGGGGCAGAAATTGAAGCCAGATGTCTGAGTACAGACCTGTGCTCTCAACCACCTGATCAAAGTGCTCTCCCTTACCCCACCGTGCTTTCTTCCAATGTGACAGCTGCGTGAGAGATTACAATATGCCGAGATAGCTCATCGTGCTATTCACAGCTATGTGTTACTTGCAGCCCCACAGTACACCAGCGTCCACAAAGCCCATAAAATGAGACAACTCTTATCGAGTTAATTTTTAAACACACAAATTTTAAAAAGCAGGTACTATATGCATTGCCAAGGGTTTTCAGAAGTCTGAATCCAAACTGTAGTCAGGGTCTTTTTAAAAGCTTGTCAAACCGGTTCTGAAATTAATACAGAAAGTCCAAGGAACTAGAAAAGCAAAACAATTTTGAAAAAGAACAGAGTTAGCCAACTGGAATTACCTAACTTCATGACTTATTATTATAAAGCTACAGTTATCAAGTGTGGTATTGGTGAAAGGACACACAAATCAGTGCAACAGAACAGAAAGTCCAGAAATGGATTCACATGTACATGGACAGTTAATTTTTGCCAAATTTGAATGAGCAATTCTGTGGAGAAAGGATAGTATTTTCAATAGAAGTCGTACTGCATCAACAGAATATTCATATGCTAAAGGTATATATCCCTATACCTGACACCTATTTAAAAGTCAACTCAATATGGATAGGAGTCTAAAAGTGAAACTTGAAGTTGTAAAACTTCCGGAAGAAAACATAAGACCAAATCTTTACGGCCCTGAAGTTGGCAAAGATTTCTTAAATATGCCACCCAAAGCATAATCTGTAAAGAAAAAGTTAATAAAATGGATTTATCAAAATTTTAAATATCTGCATTTTGAAGACACTATTACAAAAATGAAAGACAAGCCCCAGACTGAAAGAACATATTTAGAAAACACGTATCTCACGTAGGATTTGTACCCAGAATATATAAAAACATTAAAAAATTAATGAGAGCAAAAACTTCAATTTAGAAAATGGGCGAAAGCTCTAAACAGACATTTTATTAAAGGAGACATATTAGTGACACATAAGCATGCTGGAAGATAATATCGTTAATCACCATGGACACATACACAGCTCTGAGATGAGGGGACGAAAAACCAACAATATCAAATGCTGGCGAGGGTGTGGAGCAACTGCATCTCTCACGCACTGCTGGTGTGAAGGCAAGGGGTACAGCCGCTGTGGAAAACACCGTGAAGTTTCTTATAAAGTTAAACCCACATTTACCGTATGACCCAGCAATTCCACTTCTAGATACTTAGCCAAGAGAAATCAAGACGCTCTGTTCACACAGAAATCTGCTGATGAATGTTCACAGCAGCATTATCCGTAATCACAAAAAAAAACTGGAAATAACTCAAATGGGAATATTACTCAGTAATAAAAAGGAAGGGAATATTACTCAGTAATAAAAAGGAACAAAGTACCAATACAGTATACGGAACACCGCTGATGAATCTCAAATTCATTACGCTGAGTGAAAAAGGCTCCACACGTATGATTCCATTTACGTGACGTTCTGGGGAAAAGACAGAATTACAGAGACAGGTAACAGATCAACGGTTGCCAGGTCGGGCAGGAAGGGAAAGACCGGGAGCGTATCTGGGGGAGACGAGGTTACTGCTCCGCAGTTCGATTACTGTAGTGTTTACAGGACTCTGTATGTCTGTCAAAGTATCCTAAAAGGGTAAACTTGATTGTACACAAATTAGATCTCAATACAGACTTAAAAAAAAAAAGATTAGCCTTGAGACCAGCTGGGACCCTTTGCTGCAGCGCTGGCACCTGGACAAACATCTCCTCCAGCAGGAAAATACAAAGAAAGCAGAAGGGACTAAAAATAACCGCATGCGTGCCCAGTTGGGGCAAATTACGAACAAGGTACAAAAAGACCAAAAACCCAACGTCACTTCTGAGGAACCGGGAGCAAAAGCAGGGTACCAGGAACAAAACGCAGGGTACTGCGCATGCCCCATGCACACAGACCCACCAAGGGGCTGGGCAGACCAGCAAAGCTACCCCTCTGGCCTGACCCCTGGACCCATTCCTACCCTCGCCCCAGATGAGGAACCCGCTCACCTCCCCGCTTAGGGAGTGAAAAGGGAAACTGTTACGTGCTTTAGCTCCCTTGTGCTGTAGCACTAGTCCCAATAAAGCCTTGCTTGAATTTCTTACCTGGCCTCTTATCAGCTTCTATTGATTAAGGAGTCCAAGAACCCCATAGCTTAAGGCGAAGTTTAAAATTTTTTTTTAAGATGGGAACATAAAAATCCTCAAAGACGGGCACACCCTGGTGGTCTCAAGCAAGTTAAGTTAGTTAAATAGATTTGAATAAAGTTTGGGTCTTGTTTTGTTTTGTCTTTTTAAAGTATGTCACAGCTTCTATACTACAGGAGTTTGAAGGCCTGGTTTCTGCCCAATTCTGCCAATCAGGTGATACACAGTTGGAAGAGCATATTTATTTCACTTTCTTTCTCTGCTGCTAAGTTCCTTATTTTTAAAAATGAGAAAAGGCATTCCTAACCTCAAGGTAGCTTTAGTTGGCTGCTCCTATACATATTCCATTCCATATGATATATGGAGTATGTATACGGTCAGCCAACTAAATATAGATACATTATCACAGCAAATTCAGTCAGAGTTAAGATTGAAATTTAACAAAAAAAAAACTCAAGTCATTACAAACGCTAACAGGGAAGCAGATAATAAATTATCTGGAACGGAATTAAGAAAGTAAGTAATAGGAATCACAAGTACCAAAAAAAACTAGCATGTTTGCTAATGGGAATACACTGGGCCTTTTGTAAATAGTAACTTTCTTTGGGGATGGGCACAAAGATGTCCTTTTGTAAGAGAATTATTATTGCAGGTTATCTTTGTGGATTAATAAATGCAATTTAATTATTTTGCAAACAAAACACTTACGAAGTACCCACCAAGTGTCAGCACTAAGTGCTTTACATATTATTAACTAATATCCGCAAGAATCAAAAGACGGCACCAAATGTACTTAGGGAAGTAATTTCCTTACAGTCACAGGTTTTATGGAAAAGCTTCAGCAAGTCCCAGTATAACTGATGAAGGAAAAGCATTTATATCAGTCATGGCGAATTTGAAACCACTCCTGAAGAACCCCTGTAAAGATCGTTTGCGTTCTATACCTAAACTATGTGCCCTTATCCTTACTCAAGAAGCTATCTTTCTGATTTAATAAATGAGGAACTAAAGTGTCTACTCACATGGCTATTAGAGAACAAGAGCTCGGTATTTAATAGCTTTCCTCAATGTTCTCATACACGAATCACCGGTAAGAGCCATAGCACAGGTGCTGAACGTGCCTCGGGGACAATGCCTGTACGTGCGTGTGTGTGTGCCAGCGCGTCCCCAAGGAACGGCAGTCCTAAACACATGCTTCAGGCCCGGGAAGGCAGGGGGCCCTCGGCCCGGGCCTCAGGGCTTACACGGTCTTGCTTTCTTTGGCCCTCCTGCAGCTTTATTCCTCCCCAGAGGCCAAGGGCTCCGAGGACCCTTCGAGAACATTCCAGGATACCGGCGTTCCGAGATTCCCTATCCAAACGGCTCCAAAGCTGCTTCCAGGGTCCGTCTAGCTGGGAGAAGACCCTGCCACCAGTATATATGCTGCTAGGCTGGGAGAGGGGCTGCTGCGGGGGCGGGGGGGGGCAGGGGTGATGGGGGGCATGTAAACTGCACGATTCCCGCCCCCATCAGCACACGCACCCAGGTCCTCAACGGGGTGGGACGGAGCCCGCTCTCCCCGCGCCTCCACTCTCCGGAGAAGAATTCAGTGAAATCTCAGGTGCTTAAAGACGGCTCCCCAGCAGTAAGCCAGAGACGCCCTGCCAACGGCATGCCAACGGCAGCCCAGCGCCAGCTAAGGGGAGATGCAGACAAGCGCCAAGCCAGGCGCACCGGCGGATGGAGATGAAGCCCTTCCCCGCGGCGCATCCCCGCCGCCAGCCCCAGCCCCGCTCTGCCGCGGGGGAGGCGTGCGCGGGCGGCCGGGCAGGGTCGCTAAAAAACGGGTCCGGACGCCGCCCGCAGTGCGGGGAGACGGCAGCGCAGCATCGGCGGGCGGCGGGCTGGCGCGGCTCGAGGGCCCGACCATCAGCTGATTGTGGGGAGCCAGTCAAGCGCCCGCGGGGGCAAAGGGCGGGGCCGCGCCTACGTCCCCGCCGCGGCCGACGTCAGCGCCGCTTGCCGCTTGCCGCTTGCCGCTTGCCGCTTGCCGCAGGATCGCTGGGGCGCAGCTCGCGGGCAGCTCTGCGCGGGGGCCACCGAGACCTCTGCGCTGCTCCGCGAACATGGCCGACTCGGAGAACCGGGGCCCCGCGGAGCCGAGCCAGGCGACGGCGGCAGCGGAGGCGGCGGCGGCGGCGGAGGAGGTAATGGCGGAAGGCGGCGCGCAGGGGGGAGATTCTGACAGCGCGTCCGGCGACTCCGACGGCGCGGTCGGTCGGACGGCTGAGGAGCCCCAGACGCCTGCGGAGAACGCAGCGAAGCCTAGAAATGACTTTATCGAGAGCCTGCCTAACTCGGTGAAATGCCGAGTCCTGGCGCTCAAAAAGCTGCAGAAGCGGTGCGATAAGATAGAAGCCAAATTTGATAAGGAATTCCAGGCTCTGGAGAAAAAGTATAACGACATCTATAAGCCCTTGCTCGCTAAGATCCAGGAGCTCACCGGTGAGATGGAGGGGTGTGCGTGGACCTTAGAGGGTGACGACGAGGAGGACGAGGAGGACGAGGACGAGGAGGAGGAGGAGGGGGAGGAGGAGGAGGAGGAGGAGGGAGAGCCTCCGGCAGAGGCTGCAGCGGAGGCGGCGGGCGCCGCCGCCGAGGACGAGGGTCCCCGCGCTGCGGTGTCTGACGACGCCCAGAAATAAGCGGGGGCAGAGACTGCAGAGCAGAATGACGACGCAGATGAAAAACCCCCATTTTTTTTTTTTTTTTTTTTTTTTTTTTACACATCGGTGGACTTGAAAAGGCTCAGGTTTTGGACCAAAATACAACGTGAATCAATTCTGACATTCCTAACATCATATTAAATCGACGCAATCAGATTCTGGCCAGCCCGTTTCCAGTCTGAACACCAACACACCAAAAGGTGTTGCAAACGAGTTAAATTTGAAATGGTTTTTTCATGATCTCTTCTGCGAGGACTGGAGTTGAGACTTCCGAAGGGTGCCAAGTAGATGTGAAGTAAAGAACGTCACTTGGAAACCCTTGGGTCACACACTATCATCACACTGCGCGCAGACACCCAAGCCGAGACTGAACGTGTTCTCAATGCCTAATTCTGCAATTTCTTTAGTCTTGCATTTTTCCAGCGCGGAAGCGGCAGAACCCAAGAAAAAAAATCTCATCTTTAAGACTTTGCTTTCGTAACCCAGACATCAGCTTTACACTTCAGAGAAGCGTGATGGGAGGGAGGAAGCCGGTGCCGGAGAACATGACAGTACTGTTAACGAGGCCCCGAAAACTGCCACTTCACATTCTAAAGACTGCTCTGAATATTTGGTTCTGAGAAGGAGGGTGTATTAACCTGTACACTATCGTCAACATATGTGTTCATTATTTACAGTCTCGTGCTTACGTGTTTTCTTGGTAGTGTCTGTTTACAAAGGTGTTAAAAAAAAAAAAAAACCCAATGTTTGAGTATTGATCCCTTTAGCATTTTACAAACGTTAATTTACTTGAAAAGATGCAGAATCTAGTAAATTCTGTAAAGCATGTGTATCCAATGTTATGTTTGATCCTTGTGATGTCTTTTTGTCTTGTAGCTTTTAGAATGTAGCTGTGAAAATTATCAGAACTCTTCACGGAAGCTAATGTGTGGAAAAAATATATACTTGAAGAACCAATCCAACTGTGTGTCCCCACCCCCAGCTCAGAAGTAGAAGGGGTTAAAGTTTGCTTGTGTTAGCTGTGCCTTCATTATTTTGCTATGTAAATGTGATATATTAAATATAAAATGGTGCATAATCAAATTTTTCTGCTTGAGAACAGACTGTCATACAGTAAAGGATTTTTAGGAAGACACATTTAATGTAAAGACTCTTAGCTTCTTTGTGGGTTTTGAATCGTGTGATCTATAAAGAAATTTAAGCATAACGTTGTTTACCACTGTGGTGTTAATAAAACAGTATTTTCAAAAAACAAAAGGACTCATACCCTGACTTCCTGGAATCAAATCCCAGCTCTGCCTCCCATTAGCAATGAATCTTGGGCAATTGCATTAATCTGTGTTCAGTTTCTCCTCATCTATAAAAGGAGATAGTAACAGTCCCTTCCTCACAGATTATTACGAAGAACAAACTAGTTAATTTACATAAATCCCACAGACCAGTGTCTGACCCTAAGTGCTCAAGATATTTTAGCTATTATTATTATGGTTATTATTATTAGATGAAAGATAAAGATGATGATTTGAATTCAATCCTCCTAAATTACTAAAGAGGAAAAAATACATATTATATTCCTAAGTTCATGATATTACTGTTAAAGAAGTGGCCTTTAATTCATAAACACAGGTAGTTCAATAAACTGTCTTGTTTTGTTTTCCTCAATATAAAAATCAGGTTTTGATTTCTTCCCAGAAAGGATAAAAGACTTTAATGTGACATCATGCATATATTAAAAAGTCTATTTCAACTTTATATTTGGGCATTCTAAATGAAGTATAAAATTGAAGACCCCCCCAAAATTTTAAACACAGACGTGTTTTCTTCCATTTCCCTTAAGGGTTAAAATTAGTCAGAAGCAAAATTAGACCTCTTTACCTTAGGGAACGGAAGGAAGCTCTGACCTGTTGCTAATGGCAATAGTTGAGTGAAACCTTAATGTATTATTAATCTTCCTTAGGGCTGGGACAACAAAAAGAGAAAATCAAAATAATGTATTACATAAGTCAGTGATTATCTTAATCATGATTATCTGAAATAGAAGGAAAAAAAATCTAATAAAATTCAATATTCATTTCTTATCCCTAGGAGTAAGAGACTGTCATTTAATATTTTTCTAGATCCCACAAAAAAGCAAAAATGAATGAAACAAATAAGGTGTGTAGTTAGTGGGGGGGGAAAAATTTTTTTTCAGGCATGTAATTACACATAGAAAACCCAAAAGAATCAACTGAAAGCTATCACATTCATAAATTTGAGGAATAGACCAACCATGTAAATATATAAAAACCAATAACTATTTCTAGCCACTACTAATGATAAAAATATATGCAAAGGGCTCTCTTTCACAGTAGAAATAAGAAATCAAAATATTTATAAAAACCTCTAATAAAAATGTATATAACCTATGAAAAGAAAAAAAAACAGTATCACAAAGAAATGTAAAAGAGGCCTTTGGAAGATGAGACTGAATATCACAGAAGTGTCAATTCTTCCCAAATTAACTTTTAATTTATTACACTTCAAATCAAAACCCAAACTGGATCTGGAACCATGTAATTACCCTAATCTTCACCTGTAAGAATAGGAAAACAATTAAGATTTTTACCTTAGAACAGACAAAAAAAATTTTTTTAATTGAAGAAAATATATTATTAAGTATCAATTTCTATACAGGGAAAGGTTAAATTTAGAATGATTTAAGACCAAAAGAAATAATCGACAGGCGCGACAACACAAAAATTAAGAAGTTTTAGAGATTTAAACAGACTCCACATTTTTAAAAGTAAACAGCAAACTGGGAATAAAATCTGCAATAAATACAGATGGCAAAGGGTTAATAATCTTCATATAATAAAGAGTTGATACAAATGATACGAAAATCATTTCATCTTAACAGAGAAATACGTAAAGGACATCAGTGGACGACTTTAAAAGAGGGAAATACTGCAATCCTGTTTGGGGCAGCAAGACACGTCCTGAAAGGGCGATACTAAGTGGACCGGCTTCCAGCAAGGTCTGGAGGACACGCACGCCGAGCTGTGTGCTCGGGCCAGCAGTCTTCCCTCCACTTGTGGTAAGACTTCAGCTGCGGGGTTTCCCAGCTACCAGTCATACCACTGTTGGTTACTTTTCTCAGGATAAGGCACAGATCTGATGCCCGTCATAACGTCAAACAATTTCCACCATTTTCCTAACTGGGTTGATCTTTCCCCTCTGTTTCCTGCATTGCTTATTTGATCGTTCCTCAGGCAAGACATCAATCTTGTGTGTTAACATGTAGCAGGATACCCTCCCTGGAAGGCAGGTCAAACACTCTTACTCATAAACCTTTTTTCATCCATTATAGGCCCAAATTAGTAAGCAATGCACAACGTAACTGGCAGAAGGAAAGGCAACCGTGCATTACACATTCAACTCAGTCTCTAAGAGCATTATGCAGAAGCCTGCAGTGTGCCCACGCTCCCTGCCCAAGCACATCACAGCAGCTCTCCCTGAGAGTTTACAATTAAGCGTACACACACACATTTGCACGTGCACACACACAGACACAAACACGTTTTTTTAATTGGGGTGAAATTCACAAAACATAGCCATTTTAAATGAACAATTCAGTGGCATTTAACACATTAATAATGTTGGGCAATGACCACTTCTATCTCATTCGCTTTCTTTAAACAAAAATATTTTAGAGGTAAACATCAGTAAAAAGGATCAATGCTGGGCAGAATGTGTGAAGCAGCCTATGCATGGAAGAAATACAAATTTTACAAGTGAGGTCAAGTTTCTTATTAAATTAGATTAGATTTAAAAAAAAAAAAGAACACTCAGTATTTGTAAGGATTCGATGAAATGGGTACTTCTCATACATTGATGATAATGTATAAGCTGGTATAATTCATTAGCAAAATCAATTTAGTAAAAATATCAACAAATTCAAAATGATATACACTAATTCAATTTCACCCTTGGGACCTTACCATTAAAAAGAAATTTTAAAAAACAAACAAAGCTTTCTACATAAGATGACTGATACAGTCTTATTAAAAATGGAGGGGGAAAAGAAAGAAAAAAAAAGAGAAAGAAAAAGAACACAGAAACAAGCCAGATACCCAAAAGAGAAAGAATAGAAGATACACATTTACACAGCAGGCTGTGCAGCCATTATTAAGGGTGTCCATGAGGGCTTTATAATAACATTATAGATATAAGCATTGTCTCAACCTAAGTTTAAAAATTCAGACATACACTTTTATACGTACATTGTATGTCTTTAACTATGCCAACTTTGTTTTTAAAAAATTGCATCGTCTGCCTGAAACGAAAACAGCAAATTCTTCGAAGTCATTTATCTTCTAGGGATGAGGGGACATGGGGACTCTGGAGCCCTGGTCTTGGCCCTCTAAGTGGCAGTGTACTGAGAGCACAAGCTCTCCGTCAAACAGAATGGCTCTGAATTCTGGCTCTGGTGTTTGAACACTGGACTTCTGGCTGTGTAACCTTGAACAAGTGACTTACGTCCCTCTCTGCCTCAGTTTCTTCAACTGTAAAGTGGGGAGGACTGCATGTGAAGGACTCAGAATAATGCCTGACACAAGGGAAGCACCCAAGAAATGTTACTGGCATTTTAATTATCTGCTATTCCTGTAACAGTCCAGTGCGAGTAACATGCAGATCTTAAAGATTACACCTCTCATAGACTATCTCAAGAGATCAAGGTGGGAGGGAGACGCAAGAGGGAGGAGATATGGGGATATATGTATATGTATAGCTGATTCACTTTGCTATAAAGCAGAAACTAACACACCATTGTAAAGCAATTATACTCCAACAAAGATGTTAAAAAAAAAAAAAAAGAGAGAGATCAAGTGAAGTCTTTCATTGGTCCTAACTTCAGTAGATCTTAAGGAGCTAGAAGTATTTGTCACGTGTGGGTTTTATTCTCAGGTTCTCTCTATGGAATCTAGGTGCCCTTTGGAGCACTTACCTTAAGCCTGGCATTTCCTTTTCACTATTCCCTCTCCCCACCCCTTTTTTAATATGGAAGAAATGGAGGAAGATATTGATTGCATTGGATTTGATTAAATTGTGTTAAACTGGGGGAAATCTAGAATGATATGTGGGGTTTTTTTATTAATGGTAGTAACACCATGCCACAGAGTGAGAAATACTTAACCACAAATAGTCATGTAATGCAGTATTATCCAGATGTGACTGCCAGTTGTTCCAAGATTTAGCTAAGATGTGGTCACCAGCAATCACCCACGGATGTTCTTTTACCTGGATGCTTATAATTCAATTGTCTGTCTGCAGCTCTTGTCCAAGGAAAGAAAGCAATTTTAAGTCCAAATGGAATGTAATAAATTATGGATACAGAATTGGTACCCTTCTGACATTTCCCTACAGGGCAGTGGTGACAGCAAGTATCTTACTGTTAACAGAAACAGCTTCAATGCCAGCAGTATCTGTATACACAACGCTCAAGTTAAAAATCCAGCAGGTGTTATTCTTTTGGTTCTTTCATTTAATTTTCTTAGCCTAATCTATGAAATACCCAAAAAGGACCCCCCAGTAATGAGGTTATGGCATATAACAGTCAAAAGGAAATAACAGCTGCAATGATTAATCTTTTGCCGTCGTATACAAGCTTTCTTACCAGGATCTCAACGTGCTTTAATGTTAAGATTTCTGCTTTTTGCAACATTAAAGATAAAGGAAAAAACATTTGCTTGGCTTCTTCTGGCTGTCCCTAACTCTGACAGCAATACCATGTCATGTGGCAGTAACCACACTAGGTTCTCAGAAGCCTTCCCAACAGGTAACTGTGTCAGCAAGGGGGTCTGCTCCTGTCACCGGGTACAGAGTCACGGACAACAGTGCCTGAAGCAGCGGGTGAGCTCACCACCGTGTGCTCGGTGAGTGCCAGCAACCCAGAAAAGCCGAAACCCAAACTTGCACCTAACACAGAAGCCATTCCACGTTTAAATTTCAAGCGCCGCGTACTGGCAATAAAAATAAGAATCCCCCTCTGCCTGGCAATATTTAAAACGACAGCACATTTTATTGCACAAAGATTTGAAAACTTTTTTAGAAAGAGAGAAGCTACTTTTTAGAAAGTCATGGTAACAGAACAATGGAGTTTTGTAATACAAGTAAAAGAATAATGTAAGTTCCCTTATTACTCCCTTGAAATTATGTACTGTCTTTCTTTTAAGGAACCTGTATGTCATCAGAACACCCGTATGGAAAATGTTTTCTAGAAGCAGCCCTGAGGTCAATTAGGGGCAAATAACTGCACAGGCAGAGAAAAGGAACCCACGTGGCTGTAAACAAAAGCATGCTCTCCACACTGATTCTGAGGACCCCCCATGGGATCAGCAATGTCCAGGAGTGCATATGTGTCAGTGCATGGTCAGGACACTCAAGATGGCTGTCCTCCTGCTCTCCGTACATCCCCTGCTCTACCTGTGCCTGCTTCACCTACACCTACTCACACGACTGACCTTCCTACAGACTTGCCCCAGGCCCTAGCTAATGACCGTTCCAATTTGAGATCAGAACACCTCTGCGAAGATAGCTTATCAAAGGGGTGCTGAGGGGCGTGCCCCTCTACTGGTTTCCCTGATAACTGAGAGCCAACCTGACGTCAATTCCCCCTATAACTGGTCACCTCCCCCATCCCCCCGGTAGCAAAGACTGCCAGCACATCCTGCCTGACCTCGGACGCACACAGTGGGGTGTCACTCCAAAACCTTGCTTCAGACATGTAAGATCTCCCATGCAGTAAACCACTGATGTCTCTGTTGCTGACCCCGGGCTCTTTCTTCGGTCTCAAGGCTGGGCAAGTACAGAGCTTGTAGGACTGCGGGCTGCAGCCCAAGAGTCAGCAACAGATATAAATAATGGAGAAGGAAAAAAAGAAGACGAAGAAAGGAAGTGTGCCACGGACCCACATCTATCATGCAACTCCTTTGCTCACAAACTTTACAGAGCACCTTCCCCTTTTTATTATGTCCTCGTCTCTACTTTCTAGTATCCAAATCTTAGGAGTTCTCCCAACAGCTCTAATCCCATATCCATCCTCCCAGATGCATATGTCTACGTGGATTTCTCTGAACACCTTCTGGTCCAATTAATCAATTTTGTCTTCATATTTCATTTATGGTTACATATGAGAACGGCTTACCACCCTAAACAAACTGTGGTCTACTTCAGTGTTCCTGCACAAACTGTCTCTCAACTATTAAGTGAATTCAATTGCTGATTCAAAGAAACACCTACTGAATAAGGAGAGACAGTAAGAGTGAGAGAGAGAGAGAAGCACAGACACAGAAAGAGAAAAACTCAGACCCGGAAAGAGACAGAGAGCAAAAAAGGCAGAGACAAAAAGTACTCCAAGAGAAATAATTTTATGAAGATATGAAAAAGAAAAGTCCCAACAACTGCCTCTTCTGCAGACTACATCACAAATCACCTGTGCCCACACGACATCGCTCTTTTCCCCACCCGGTGTATCCAACACACAGCGCATTAGGGTGGCTCACCAGAATGTGAAGAACTTCTGAATATGCCCTTCCTCAGGCTGCCTGCCCAGCCCACTGTTAGCTCCTAATGCACACACCGTCGTGTCTGAAATCTGACGCAAAAGCTCAGGCATCCTTTGAAAGACTAAAGACTATAGATGTATCTACGTAGGTACATACATGCACATGTAATAAAGCGATCGTCAAAACCAGGAGGGAAGAGAAATCACCTGGACCCACAAAGCCACTTTATGATCTACCATAAATTCCCCAATTCTAAAAACAGTATCAAGGACTTCCCTGGTGGCGCAGTGGCTAAGACTCCGCACTCCCAAGGCAGGGGGCCCGGGTTCGATCCCTGGTCAGGGAACTAGATCCCACATGCGGCAACTAAGAGTTCACGTGCCGCAACTAAAGATCCCGCATGCCTCAACTAAAGATCCCACATGCTGCAACGAAGATCCCACGTGCCGCAACTAAGACCCCGTTGCAGCCAAATAAATAAATATTAAAAAATTAAGAATAAATAAAATAAAAAATAAAAACATTATCAGACTCTACAGAATAATGAGACTGTTCTTATTAAACAAATCATTTGCTGTCAACAAAAATACCAACATTATGTAGATAAAGAAAGGACAGTGCTTTCAGCTCCAAAAGATTCTTATCAAGTTAGAGTTTCGACTGAAACACCTACTTGAGACAAGACTAGCCTCTATATTAGAGTCCCAGAGTCAAGATAATTTCATCATCTGAAGCCATTTTGTTGGGTACTTAGCAACTTCTGGATTAGTTTACTTAATTCTGGTATTACAGCTCACACTTTTCCCAAAGCTGAGGCTTCCTGCATAGTCTGGAAAGTTTACATGACAAAAAAGATGACTGAATGTTACATTAGACCACTTTGGCTTCTAGCTATCTTTAAAAATGTAAAAGGATGGAAGAAGAGGCCTGTCAGTTTTTCTATCATTCCTGTTTTCCAAAGGGAAAACTTATGGGAGGAAGCCAATATACATCCCTTGGATAGAGTGAATTTCATAGGATCTCTGTTTGCATCTTTGCAACTATTTACAGTAAGAAGCCAGCTAAAACCCAGAGTGAATTAGCTTTAATTTCCCAACATGCTTAAAACAGCAAACAACTTCTCTTCATCTGTAACTTTTTCCGTGGCTTCAATGAACCCTTGCTTCCAGAAGGCTTCCCTCGCTCACAGCCCTCCCAAGTGGACACTGACACTCCCTTGTCTTTCCTGACCCCTACCACTTCTTTAAGCCGAGAAGTTTTGTCTCTAGCTAATGTGCTAACGGTCCCTAAATCCTCATCTCAAGAGTCTACTTTCTATTCTAATACATACAACTCCTCTAAGAGCATACATTTTCCCTGTCCTCGTTTTTTATTTATTTCACCACTTCTTTCCTTGTGTAGGCAACCTCAGATTCACTGGTGATTAAGACTGGAATAAGTAAACAAATAAACTACTGATATAAGACTTCTCTTCTAATACAACAAACTAGTGAATATAACAAAAAAGAAGCAGACTCACAGACATAGAGAACAAACTATGGTTACCTGTCAGGGGGAGGGGCAACATAGGGGTTGGGGAGTGGGAGGTACAAACTACCTGGTGTAAGATAGGTTCAAGGATGTACTGTACAATATGGGAATACAGCCAATATTTTGTAATAATTGTAAATGGAAAGTAACCTTTAAAGACTGTATTAAAATTTTAAATGCAAAAAAGAAAAAGAAAACATCCTACTTAAAAAAAAAAAATTATGAATTGATTTTAAAAAAAGACCTCTCTTGATGATAGACATAAATTTTCAGCTGTAAACAAAATCACCCAGGTATCACACAGACATGTCAAAATCAACACATACAAAACAGAACTCTTTCCCCTCCACCCTGCGCTACAGATTCTGTTTCCTGTTGGTCAGCTCTCCAAATTAGAAGTCAGAGTTGTTATCAATACGTGCCTCTCGGGACTTCCCCTGGTGGCGCAGTGGTTAAGAATCCGCCTGCCAATGCAGGGGACACGGGTTCGATCCCTGGTCCGGGAAGATCCCACATGCCGCAGATCAACTAAGCACGTGCGCCACAACTACTGAGCCTGCGCTCTAGAGCCCGCGAGCCACAACTACTGAGCCTGCGCTCCAGAGCCCGCGAGCCACAACTACTGAAGCCCGTGCACCTAGAGCCCGTGCTCCACAACAAGAGAAGCCACCGCAATGAGAAGCCCGCGCACCGCAACAAAGAGTAGCCCCCGCTCGCCACAACTAGAGAAAGCCCGCGCACAGCAACGAAGACCCAACGCAGCCATAAATAAATAAATAAATAAATTGATTAAAAAAAAAAACTTACATGCCTCTCTAGTACCATCTGTATATAATGAGACACTAAGCCAGCTCTGTATCCCTGCTACCTTCACTTTGGCCCTTACCACCCTGCCCTTGAGCTACCTCAACAGCCTCCTAATGGGCCTCTCCACACGTGGCTGACTTCCATATGGCCACCAGTCATCACTCAAACAGAGATCAACCACGTCCCACTGCAAACCCATTTAAGGTCTTGACAAGCTCCACCCCAATACTACTGCACCCACCCTCCATCCACACCCTAACCCCCACCCCACAAATACTCATCATTCTCTGGTATGTGTTAAATTTGAGAGTCTGACTCATAGTACTCCCTGTGTCTAAAATGTTTTCCCTCTTCAGTGTTTGGTCAAAGCGTTATGGCCTCTCCTCCTGGTTCCTTGGCACTTGGCCTATCACTTTCCTGTCACATGCACCATAATCTACTGCAATCATTCATTACACTGCCCCTTCCCAGCTAGTCTTGAGGATAAAAGTTACTTACTCCTATACCCAGAAACATGCCTGGCGTACAGCAGACACTCAGTGCTTGTAAACTGAATTAATTAATATGCAGATGGCCAACAACCTCACTCATAATTTAATTCAAAGGCAAACAAAATTGAATTTTTTTCTCCTCCAAAGGGATAACACAGAGAAAATCATCCTGAAAAATCAGATATACTTGAATTAATTTTCATGAGGCAGAAAGAATTTAATTTAAAACCTGTATTACAAATTCTTCAGCAATAAAACCACAATAATAATAAGCATCTTGACAACATTCGTTTATTCAACACATTTTTTGGAGCATTTTTATGCCAGTCACTCTGCTGGATACTGGAAACCTTGTGCTAAATGCTGGGAGTTCATTCATTCCAAAATGTTCTCCTATAAATTATCTCACTTTAGTCTCACAACCATTCCATGAGGGAGGCAGGACAGTTATTATAACCCCCACTTGACAGATGAGAAACTGAGATCAGAGAGTTTACGTGATTTGCTCAGGGTCAAAGCCAGTAAGACAGAGATGCAGAACTACAACAGTTATCTCCTGAACCCAGGTCCGCTGCTTCCTCTACTATTAAACCCCTAAAGTTGCCTTAGCACCCTTACTCCCTCTGAAGAAGGGATGAAAATTTAACTTCAGTCTTGGTCTTAAAAGGAAAAGTGCAGAGAAATGAAGTAACGTGTGCACGGTCCAGGGTCAGGACTAACCTGTTCTCCTTGCACACAGCCACTTTGTCTCCCCCAGGTATCAGCTTCTTCTGTTCAATCACGCCATAGCTTTCTCGACAAATCTATATTTAAGGGGGAAGAAAGAAACATTTCAATTTTGTTGACCACTTATCTTTCTAGACCCCAAATGACTGAGAGAAGCTTTAGGAACAAATGTAGCTTAATGACTACTTATTACCACAGAACATTCTCAGGAGGAGAAAGGGAACCTGAGTCAGAGAACACTGACACCTTAAAAGATATCTTTTTTTATTTTTTTCTTCATTACTGTTTTTTTTTTAACATCTTTATTGGAGTGTAACTGCTTTACAATGGTGTGTCAGTTTCTGCTTTATAACAAAGTGAATCAGCTATACATACATATATATATCCCCATATCTCCTCCCTCTTGCCTCTCCCTCCCACCCTCCCTATCCCACCCCTCTAGGTGGTCACAAAGCACCGAGCTGATCTCCCTGTGCTATGCGGCTGCTTCCCACTAGCTATCTATTTTACATTTGCTAGTCTATATATGCCAAGACGTGGAGTTGCCAATAAATGCAATCAAAGAGAAAATGATATGAACTCTAGAAAAGAAATTATATGTATACGAGTAAAGAGGAATAATGCTTCAGTAATTTTCTTAATTGTATAGATTAATCATTCATTCATTTATTCAACACATTTACTGAACCCCTGTAACATTCAAAACACTCTGACTACCATATGACCCACCAATTCTACTCCTGAGTATGTATCTGAAAAAAACAAAAACAGTAATTCGAAAAGATACATGCACCCCAATGTTTACAGCAACATTATTTACAACAGCCAAGATATGGAAGCAACCTAAGTGTCCATCAGCAGATGAACGGGTAAATAAGATGTGACACATGTACACAATGGAATACTACTCAGCCATAAAATAAAGAAGGAAATTGTGCCATTTGCAGCAACATGGATGAACTTGGAGGGTTTTATGCTAAGTGAAATAAGTCAGACTGAGAAAGACAAATACTGTACAATGTCACTTGTACATAGAATCTAAAAAACACAACAAACTAGTAAATGTAACAAAAGAGAAGCAGACTCACAGATTTAGAGAACAAACCAGTGGTTACCAGCGGGGAGAGGGAAGAGGGTAGGGACAGTATAGCGGTAGGGGACTAAGGTGTACAAACTATTAGGTATAAAATAAGCTACAAAGACATACTGTACAACATGAGGAATATAGCAAATATTTTATAATAACTATAAACGGAGTATAACCTTTAAAAATTGTGAATCACTATATTGTACACCTGTAACTGATATAATATTGTATAGCAACTATACTTTGATTTTAAAAAAGACACTAAAGGGACTTCGCTGGTGGCGCAGTGGCTTAGAATCCGCCTGCCAATGCAGGGAACACAGGTTCGAGGCCTGGTCCGGGAAGATCCCACATGCTGCAGAGCAGCTAAGCCCATGTGCCACAACTACTGAGCCCATGTGCCTAGAGCCCATGTTCTGCAACAAGAGAAGCCACCGCAATAAGAAGCCTGCACACCGCAACGAAGAGTAGCCCCCACTCGCCACAACTAGAGAAAGCCTGTGCACAGCAATGAAGACCCAACGCAGCCAATAAATAAATAAATAAATAAATAAATAAATAAAATTTTAAAAATACAAAAAGACACTATGACTAAAATAATTTGATTCAGAGAAGTCTCTGAATTTGTTCTTTGATTTGGAGAAAAATTAATGTTAATTGTGACTTGTAAGCATGAATGATGAAAGAGACGGCTACAATCATGAGTAAACTGTGGAAATCCTTACCGTGAAGTTGAGGCAGAAAGTCTCCTCAATATCTTCCCCAGGGTAATCTAAAAGTTCTTGAAGACTCCTAATCACAGATTGACAGAGAAAGGAAATGAGGCAAATCAGACATAGCAATAGTGTTTCTATCTCAGTCACATGCCCACCAGACTGTCTGCAAGGAAACGCTATAAAAGAAGATTCTAGAATGAACATGAATCCAGACTGACAGCAAATCATGTCAACTGTATCTTGAAAAGAAATACGGCAGTTGACTTGTAAGACACTCATTAATCATTCTCTGTTCCTACTGACAAATCTTACTGAATTTATGAAGAAATTCAGATGGAGTCATATCTGACACATGTGTTAACTCTGGTATTCCTCAGAAGTAGATACACGAGGAGATGGTCTTGCAGCGGTCCTACAGACTTGCTTTATCCATACGCATTAGTAGAAAAATCCTCTTATCATAAAACAAAAGCTACAAAGTCACCGTATCCACTTAGGAATCTTAATGGCTTACTTGTTAATGCAAGGGGCTCTGTACGGTAAAGAACTGCCATATTAAAGAACACCGAAACATGTTTCTGCCAACAATGATCATATCGTATACTCTCACGAGAACACGTTCTTATTACTAGACCTCATTCACACTTTCTTCTTTAGTGATCTCGGAGTCTGGCAGTTCCATAAAGAAAGAAAATTGCCCAGAAAGAAAATTCTTAGTGTGGAATTTAAATCTGTTTCCAGTTAACCAGCCAAGAAGATTACTTGAAATGCATCATTCGCAGCCAGGTTGGCAAAGAAAATAGCGCACATTTCTGTCACTCTCAGTTACCAAAGAAAGCAACCCCGCCTGGGTCTCCTCTGCCATTTTTTTATATTCCTTCTAAATTTTCTTTTCCTCTCTCTGTGCACCCTCTCCCCACATCCTTTATGATTTCTCTGTATTGGTGTCCTAGACTGGTGGTGTGACAGTCTCATTTCCAGAGGGCACCTTAGAGACCACCCTTCCTCTATCTCCATCTTAAAATCAGTATTCTTTCTCCATAAAAAAGGGATGTTCCTTCCTGTTGAAGTCAAAAGAATTGTACTGTTTAGAGAAAGTCACAGATATGGTGTCTTTTTATATACTTCGCCTATGCTACCTAAAATCAATACAGAGAAACTCAGAATAAAAGGAGTTTTTTTAAGAGCCAGAAAGAATAATAACATAAAAACATGGCTCCACTACGCTGGAAAACCGTCTGGAGGTTCCTCAAAAGGCGAAACAGAGTTACCATTTGACCTAGCAATTCCACTCCTAGGTACATACCCCAGAAAAATGAAAACTTACATCAACACAAAAAGTCTGTAAGAATATCCACAGCAGCACTATTAGTAATAGCCAGAAGGTAGGAGAAAGCCAAACGTCCATCAACTGATGAATGGATAAACAAAATGTGGTATATATCCATATAACGAAATATTAGTTGGCAATAAGAAGAAATAAAATACTGATACAAGTTACAACTTAGATGAACCTTGAAAACGTGCTGTGTGAAAGAAGCCAGTCACAAAAAAACACACGTGGTATGATTCTGTTTATGTGAAATATCCAGAATAGGCAATCAATAGAGACAGAAAGTAGCTTAGTGGTTGCCTAGGGCTTGGGGAATGAGGAAGTTGGGGATGTCGACTAAGGAGTACCAGGTTTCTTTTTCAGGTGATGAAAATATTCTAAAATTGATTGTAATAAAGGCTGTACAACTCTGAATATACTAAAAGTCACTGAACTATATACTTCAGCTGGGTGAATTGTGTGGTATGTGAATTATATCTCAAACTACTTTCTGAAAAAGGCTCTGTGACATAACAGAAAATGCATATACTGGTCTCTGCCCCCAGTTCCTGGCACAGGGCTCCCAAAACCCTACGTGATGAGAATATTAGGAGCATCTTTTGTTCTAATGGGGTGATTCTGGGTGGGCTCCTGGGTGGGGGCTGGTCACCAGAAGGACCCAGCCATGATTTTCAGCTCCACGCCCCCCATTCTCCAGAGAGGGGAGAGGGGCTGGGAATGAAGGTCATAATTGATCACACCGTAAGCAAGCCTCCTTAAAATCCCAACAGTAGGGCGTTCAGGGAGCTTCCAGGTTGGTGAACACATCCACACACCGGGAGGGTAGTGCACCCCAACTCCATGGGGTCAGAAGCTCCTACTACACTCAGGACCCCTCCAGGCCTCACCCTAATGTATCTCTTCAACTGGCTGTTCATCTGTATCCTTTATCATAATCCTTGAATAAACTGGTAAACCTAAGTGTTTCCCTGAATTCTTCGGGCCGCTCTAGGAAATTAATCGGACCCGAGGAGGGGTCACGGGAACCTCTGATTTGTAACCAGATCAGACAGAAGTTGCGGGTAACCTGGGGACCTACTGCCTGCGACTGGCCCCCAAAGTGGGTGAGAGAAGTCTGGAGGGACCGAGCACTGAGCGTGTGGGATCCAGTGCCATCTCTAGGTAGCCGGTGTCAGAACTGAGATGAACTGTAGGACACCAGCTGGCGTCGTGGAGAATTACTTGGTGGTAGGGGGAAACCGCCACACGTTTGGTGACCAGAAGTGCTGTGAGTGCGGCTGCGGTGTGACAGTCAAGGTGACACAGAAAAGAGAAACACGGAAGGACAGGGAGACCTGTAGGCTTTCTCAAAATACAGACTCCCTTTTCAATACTTCCTCCCCTGTACTTATGGACCATGGCAAAGCTCGAAGTCCTAATTTTTTGTTCAGGATAAGAAAAGCAGACAGCTGGATTCCTGGGCAGCTACGACTTCCCTTTTCCCTTTTCTCCTTCTGCCCCTAGAGTGACACAGGCACTGCTTCAAGCCACTAGCTGTGGAGCTACGTCTTAAGACAAAGCATACACAGCACAGTCTAATGATAAACTCTTAACTTGTACACGTGGTGTTGTCAACCTTTGATCCCGGCGCCAGAGCAGCTCTCCACACCAGGCTCCCGTCTTCCAGTTCCATACCTTCCTTCCGTGGGTGACAGCTCCTTCAAGTCCTCCAGGCCAGGCTTCACGTTCAGTAGCTTCTTATAGAGAGCCAACGGGAAGTGCAGGTCCACCACGGTGGAGTTGTAGGTGGCGAGTCCGCAGGTTATGCCAATCAAGTGAAACCAGTTGTGCTCTACAAAACACTTTCACCACATGTGCAAATGTGTTAAAAGCAGGGACTTCCCTGGGGGGCCAGTGGTTAAGAACCCGCCTTCCGATGCAGGGGACGTGGGTTTGATCCGTGGTAGGGGAACTAAGATCCCACGTGCCACGGGGCAACTAAGCCCGCGTGCTGCAACTACAGAGCCCACGCACTCTGGAGCCCGAACGCCACAACGAAGACCCTGCGCCGCAACTAAGACCCGACACAGCCAAAAATAAATAAATAAACATTAAAAAAAAAAAAAGAAAAACAGTGTTTGCAGCCCTCAAAACAATCTGCCATTCACCTTAAAATATTTTCAGTATGAAAGAATGAAGATCTCGTTAATATTTAGTTACCTTCTGAAGCAGAGAAGTACCCCTAACAAAAGTTCAGCTGTCCCCCAAAGATGCAATGCTGTAAGTTAAGCATTTACAGCTCATTTGTGATACAGAGAACAGCTTACCCTTATTTAGAGCAATGCCGTCCAATAGAACTTTCTGCAATGATGGAAACAGTCTATTCTGTGCTGTCCCAGATGGCAGCCACTAACTACATGTGCCTACTGAGCACTTGAACGGTGGTTAGTACAACTGAGGGAATGACTTTAGTATTACTTAATTTTAATTAAATAAAATTTAAACTTAAATAGCCACAGGAAGCTAATGGCTACCCTTCAGGACAGTGCAGATCTAGGGAGAAAACTCTGGTAGAAAAAGAGCGAAACTATAGTCTGCTTGAAATGAGAATGCCTTTTAAAACTTAGCTCTCCAACTGAATTTTCAAAAAGTGTGCGTGTGTGTGTATATTTGTATGAGTATTCATACACATACTATCCTTGTTATTAAAATAAGATATACTTGACAACTACTTTTTATATGTCATAAAACCAACTTCCTTATCATACCATACTCTTTCTACCCTCCGAGGATTACAAAACTTGGAGCTTACCTACTAGAAATGGAAATGGGGCTAATGGGTGACAAAACACACCAAGAGGTCTTAGCAACAGGTGAAACATGAAGACGGGAAACATGAAGATAATCATGTCAAATGATTACCTTTGTTATGCTCCCCTTGGTAAACATCAGAAGGCTAGGGATTGGTCTGACAACAAAAAAGGCAGTTTAATTCAATCCATCTGCTGAATGGTGACATCACTAACTTACCTTATCTGAAAACCACAAGAGATTTGAATCCTGATAGTAGGTAAACATTCCATAGATGGGATTCAACAATTCTTTTAATAGTAAAAGAAAGAACTCCTTTGTGACACCACCAGCATCCACTGCTTCTTCACCATCAAAAATGACCTTGAAATAATGAAAGTAGAATTAGTACTTCAGGGGAATCATTGGCATTTTATGTTTTTTCTTTCTTTTTTTTTTCTTTAGCAAATTCTTTCCAAAGTCAGGACAAAGAAAGGAAGATGTAACAGAGAATACACTGACGCAATGAAAACTGCAAAGTGTATCTGCTGATTATTAACAAGGCACTTATAAACACACAAAATTTTACCAGGTACTTCATGGGATACAGAGAAAGTCAGAAGTTTACCATATGTCCACAGAAAGTTTACCATCTATTTGGGGCAGGGAGGCAAACATAAAAGAACCAATTCGAGAATACATTTTATTTTCCAAGAGTCAGATACACTGAGACGTAAATGTTCTGGCACGTAGAGAAAAGCAGTGACTAACTTGAATAAAGGAAGAAATCTCTCTCAGTGGGGTTCTTGAACTAACTGATGCATATGAAAGGGAGGAGAGCATTCTGAGCAGACACAGACCTGGGCTCTGTGAGGGGCTATAAAGAGACCCATCACAACAACAGCTACAGCGAACCAAAGGACGAGATTTACTGAGAGTTGTCTACATGCCAGCCAGCACTTAAACTCTATTAACCTAATGCTCAGAACAGTCTTACACACTGGAATTACTACTATCATCCCCACTTTACTGGTAAGGGCTCAGGTACAGGACTAAAGACAGCATTTAAGAAAGCTTATCCTGGGAACTTCCCTGGTGGCCCAGTGGTTAAGACTCCGCGCTCCCAGTGCTGGGGCCACGGCTTTGATCAGGGGACAGGGAACTAAGATCCCGCGTGCTGCATGGCGCAACCAAAAAAAAAAGCAAGCAAGCTTATCCCGGTGCCCGTGGTCAAGGTTGCCCAGAGCACGAGGAGAGTCAAGGCCTCCGATTATACGGATGCCAGCAGAAGACTTAACTCAAACACGCTAGCAAGCAAGAACTGTCCCATCTGAATTACTGATTGAAAACAAGGGGCAAAGAAAGCGCCCTCTCTTTGCAATATCAAAAACCGAACCCAGACGTTCTAGGGAGAACTCCCAGGCATACTGATGGGACCGATACTACTTACTGGAAATTTTTAAAAGGGTGACAGGATCGTGGAGACCATCAGTTTCTTGCCTATTACATTTCAGAAACTGGAGTTTACAACAGGATTGGAAATAGAGTTAGGAAAGTCTTCTGAAGGGAAAGGTAAATGACTTAAAACTTCAATAATTCACTAAATATTTACTGACCAGCTACTGCGTACCAAGCATTGTGCTAAGCCCTGGGAATACACTAAGTGGTGACACAAACATGCCTAATCTATGAGGAAAGACAATTTCTTAATTTAATCATTTCCAAGTACTGAGAGGGCCTATCATAACAGGCCACCAGCTGCCCAGACAATCTCACTACCTTTCCGTTCTCTTTTTTTTTTTTTACCTTCTTTCTCTTAAATCTTTGACATCCAAAGACTTCCTAGATGCTGGCTTGGTAGTTTTACCTAGTTGAAGCTTTAGTAGTGCTGTTGTTCGCTTGGTTTTGGCAGAGCTGGAGCAGGTAAACTGAAGAGAGCAGACAAAAAAGGCCCTATATTCCCCTCAAGTGATCCACTGGCATTTTTATCTGATGTCACGTTGAGATGTTCTGTTTGGTGACTGGACAGAAGCAAGTGAGTAAATTCTTGTAAAATGAATGAAAGGAAGAATGAATGGCTGTACGCCACGATTTTAATAAAATCTTTGCTGCCTCATCAACACTGTTTAAGGAAAACCCAGGAAGGTATTTAGAGGAACATAGGGAAGGGCTCACTTTGAGAGGCTTTTTCAAATCAATATCAGAATGAATGCTCAGCTCTCTCAGGGCGTCGCCGACAAGGTTGCTCCGGCGAATGTGAAGGACCAGGAAGGGGCTTCTGGCCAGCAGAGGCTCCAGGGTGAGAAGCATGAAGACGTTCTGCAGGTTGGCCCCGTTGACCGCCACCTGGAACGGCACGTGCAAGAGCGCAGTTACCACTCAGAGCGCACCTGTGAGTGGGGACAGCAGCCGGCCCCGCCTCTGGACCGGGGTAGGTCGGGGCCAGGCTGACCGCAGCTCCATTTTGGTCTTTATTTTCCTCCTAACTTTTCCAGTAGATTTTCTCAGTTACTCCTGTTTACAGAACACACAAATCTTTCTAATCTGAACCCAAAGAGATTAACTGAAACACTTCATAAACCATATGATCCGTAACTCTTTCCAGGAAAATGATTTAGACTAAGCTGATTAAGACTGAAATAATATCTTAGTAGAAGAAAGTGATGACGGACAGTGGGTAGAAACTATGACTTTCAAAGTGGCAGGAAAAGAAACCTAATAACTCCTTGCTAAATGGTGTTTATTCTTTGAAAAATGTCCATTTTCTCTGGAAAACCTTTAAATTGTCAATATCATGGATATATCACTGTGAAAACATATATATATATAGAGAGAGAGATATAGATAAGAGCTAGAGAGAGACAGACAGATGGGGAAAGGGAGAGGGAGATGAATGAAGTTATATATCCACCAACAATGGGAATTGGTAGATTTGGATTGCTAATTCACAGGTGTCTTTGTAGGCTTGTCAAAACCAATTATATTTTACAATAAAAATGGGTGTTTAAAATAAATTAAACAAATCTCTATAACTTGAGTTTCTGCTCAATGAAGAACTGCCAACTCCATTTAATTATCTATCAGGGGTCAGCAAACAATGGCCCAAGGACCGAATCCAGCCTGCTGCCTGCTTTTGTACAGCTGTTGAGCTAACAATAGGTTTTACATTTTTAAATAGTCTTTAAAAAATCGAAAGAAAAATATTTCACTACATGTGAAAATTATATAAAATTCAAATTTCATGCTACGACAGAGCTGAATACTTGAGACAACTGTATGGTCCACAAAGACACACATTTACTATACGGCCCTTTATGAAGACACTTGCCACCCCCCTGTTTATGCAGATGTGCATTCACGTATACGTGTTATATTCAATATAAAATTGCTGAAAATTTTTCTAACAGTTCTAAAACTTACAATGGAACTTCATCCAAATCAACTTTCTCCTATTTGGAAAAATTACAACTGAATGTATAAGATGAAAGAAACCTGTAAGAAGAGAAAGTAAGGTTTAAAATACGTTACCTGCATCTGCAGCTCAGCGTCGGTCTGCAACATTTTGGTCTTAGCTTGGGCATCAAAGATGAAAGGGTAGGAACAAAGTGTTACAGCATCCTAGAATAAAACATATTATTGGCAATATTATAGTATCCCACAGAGAATACTGCTGGAAAAATACATAAATAAATTTTACAGAGTCATTTACCTGCATTATAGATGGTCTAGCCTTCTGTGTAAAGAAAAATAAAAAGTCTCTTAGTTGGATTACAAAACTTGAACTTTCTACCTCGCACAAATAACAAAACAAATAACAGAACAGATAACCTATCTGACCATTTGACCATGGAACTAACACCATTTGAACAGCTTAGTGGAGTTCTGATGGAACAGGCTAGTTGTTTTGATGACTACAGACTGAGAAGAACACTAAAAAAAATTTAAAAAAAAATTTTAAAGGACCTTTACAAACCATTTCACTAACCCCATAATTCACAGTATTAATAGAACTCTCATTTATAAGAAATCTAATTCCAAAACAGGAGCTTTACAACCATGACTTCAGAGGTTAATTTTGTTGGGTAAAGTGGATAATGCAAATTTCATTTATTTGTCAACATGTTAAGCCTCCCTTTTACACACACACACACACACACACACAGAGTTCCTCTTGGGAGAAACCAAATATTTAGAAAGCTGTCCCTGGGGGGCTTCCCTGGTGGCACAGTGGTTAAGAATCCACCTGCCAATGCAGGGGACACGGGTTCAAGCCCTGGTCCGGGAAGACCCCACATGCCGTGGAGCAACTAAGTCCGTGCGCCGCATCTACTGAGCCTGCGAGCCACAACTACTGGAGCCCATGTGCCACAGCTACTAAGCCTGTGTGCCTAGAGCCCGTGCTCCGCAACAAGAGAAGCCACCGCAATGAGAAGCCCGCGCACCGCAATGAAGAGTAGCCCCCGTTCACTGCAACTACAGAAAGCCCGCGCACAGCAATGAAGACCCAACGCAGCCAAAAATAAATAAATTTAAAAAATTTTTTAAAAATATATTGAGAAAGCTGCCCCTGACTAGGCACTGGGACCAATGCCTGGCCTACAGAAGACACTCCATCAATATGTGACTAAATCTGAATAAACTTTTGAGGAGGGGAATAACAATACAGACGTACCTCGTTTTATTGCGCTTCACTTTATTGCGTTTCACAGATACGGCTTTTTTTTTAATTTTATTTGTTTTTTGTACATTATTTATTCATTTATTTTTTATTGGAGTGTAATTGCTTTACAATGCTGTGTTAGTTTCTGCTGTACAGTGAAGTGAATCAGCTCTATGTATACATATCCCCCCTCCCTCTTGGACCTCCCTCCCACCCCATCCCACCCATCTAGGTCATCAGAGCACCGAGCTGAGCTCCCTGTGCTATACAGCAGGTTCCCACTAGCTATCTGTTTTACACGTGGTAGTTAGGATATTTACGTCAAACCTAATCTCCCAATTCATCCCACCCTCCCCTTCCCCGCAAATTGAACTTTGTGGCAACCCTGAGTCTCGCAAGACTATGGGCGCTGTATTTCCAACAGCACTTGCTTACTTCATGTCTCTGTGTCACATTTTGGTAATTCTCACAATATTTCAAAGTTCTCATTCTTATTGTTATGGTGACCTGTGATCAGTGATCTCTGATGTTACCATTGCAAAAAGACTGAGACCGGCTGAAGGCTAAATGACAGCTAACATTTTTAGCAATAAAGTATTTTTTAATTAAGGTTTGTACATTCATTGTTTTTGTAAACATAATACTATTGCACACTTAATAGACTACAATATAATATAAACCTAACTTTCATATGCACTGGGAAACCACAAATTTGTGTGACTTGCTTTATTGTGACATTCACTTTATTGCAGTGGTCTGGAACCAAACCCACAATTTCTCCAAGGTATGCCTATAAATAAATACAACCACAACATATCTATAGAGGTATGTTAGTTTCATTTATCAGGAGAAAAAAGGAACTCTCTCCTGAAAGGTTTTGTTAAGTTAATGAATAATGTTTGCTACATAACCTAACAGAAAGAAACAAAAAAAATCAACAGTATAGATCATGTTGACCTGTAGCAGTATTTCTCAAACAGAACACCATGGATTTATTCCCAGAGATCTGAAAGTGCGCTATGCATTTTTTAAATTTTGTGTTGTTTTTTTTAACGATATCCTAAACAAAATAAAAACACATTCTGAATGACCTCTTTATAAAGATGTGTTACCATATAATTTGCATTTATTTTAATGATTGCACTGGTGCCATGTTATACTGAATCGTCCAAGGGTAATAAGAAAGGAGAAAAGCAGTCTTCCTTTGTAAGTGATGCATTTGTGCCCAGGAAAAGGCCACTGCAGTCCTGGCTCCCTGCATGAATGAAGGTTTAATAGCAGCTGAAAGGACAAAAGGGAGCTGAGTCATCCCTGGGTGTATAGAACAAGCTGCAGAACTCAAGTCCCCAGGCCTGGCAGCCCGCAGTAAGGCATTCTTGCTCATCACGTTAAATCCATGAGGCTCATTTGTGTTTTACTGACTTTAGAGTTTTGTTAATATCTAATCTGTAAATTTGCTTTGGTTTTATAACATTTAAATGCTATATGAATAAGAAGTGTATATCTACCTCCTTTTGTATTTGCGTATATTTCAATGAAATCATTGAAAAGCAGTTTTAATTAAAATTCCCCTTGTTTATTCTTTAGAAACACGTTCCTTCAGGGATCTTGGAACATTTCCCTAGCCTGAGAAACACTAATCAGAGAAAGGATTCCAGTGCAGGGAGACAAGGTATGGAGTCCTGCACACAGAACCCAGAGTGACTTGATTCATTCTCACGCCTACTTCTCGAATTACTTTGAATTCTGGAATTGAAATCACTAAAATAAACACACACACACCATAAAACAGCACTAGGTACCTACAACGGGTACAAGTATCTCTTGGGATAAGAGTGTTGGGAAAGTGTGTTTAAAACTGGTGCCAATATTCAGAATTTTCTAACCTCCCTCTCAGAAGAGATTTTATTCTAAGCATTATTTGCCTATTTTCAAGGCAAAAGAAAGATCTTTACCATGTGTGTTGGTCTATAAAGCAAGATAAAGTTTTGAACACTTCAAATTAAAAGTGACTATGGGAGAAGTGAAAACAGTTACTATAAAAACAGTTGTTGGGGGGCTTCCCTGGTGGTGCAGTGGCTGAGAATCCGCCTGCCAATGCAGGGGACACGGGTTCGAGCCCTGGTCTGGGAAGATCCCACATGCCACGGAGCAACTGGGCCCGTGAGCCACAACTACTGAGCTGCGCGTCTGGAGCCTGTGCTCCGCAACAAGAGAGGCTGCGATAATGAGAGGCCCGCACACCGCGATGAAGAGTGGCCCCCACTTGCCACAACTAGAGAAAGCCCTCGCACAGAAACGAAGACCCAACACAGCCATAAATCAATCAATTAATTAATTTTTTTAAAAAACACAAAAAAACAGTTGTTGGCTTTACAGCATTGGCAGTATACAGTCAGCCCTCCTTATCCACAGTTCCACATCTGCAGATTCAACCAACCACAGATGGAAAATATGTAAAAAAAAAAAAAAAAAAAAAAAAGACAATTCCAGAAGGTTCCAGAAAGCAAAACTTGAATTTGTCACACACCGGCAACTATTTACATAGCATTTACACTGTATTATGTAGTATAAGTAATCAAGAGATGATTTAAAGTCTATGGCAGGATGTACTTAGGTTATATGCAAATAATACAACATTTTATGTGAGGGACTTGAGCATGGTATGGGGATGGGGGCTCCTGGAACCAATCCCCTGTTGATACTGAGGGACAACTATATCTAGTATTTTTACTTTTTTATAAATTTATTTATTATTTATTTGTTATTTTTGGCTGCATTGGGTATTCGTTGCTGTGCGCAGGCTTTCTCTACTTGCGGCGAGCGGGGGGCTACTCTTTGTTGTGGTGCGCGGGCTTCTCATTGCAGTGGCTTCTCTTGTTGTGGAGCACAGGCTCTAGGCATGCAGGCTTCAGTAGTTGTGGCTCGCAGTCTCAGTAGTTGTGGCACACAGACCCTAGAGCATGCAGGCGTCAGTAGTTGTGGCGCATGGGCTCAGTTGTGGCTCGCGGGCTCTGGAGTGCAGGCTCAGGAGTTGTAGTGCACGGGCTTAGCTGCTCCGCAGCATGTGGGATCTTCCCAGACCAGGGCTCGAACCTGTGTCCCCTACATTGGCAGGCAGATTCTTAACCACGGCGCCACCAGGGAAGCCCATATCTAGTATTTTTAAATACTAGTATTTTTATTGGTGCGATAGAGTTATTTCAGACATCAATCAGCAGCTTTTCCTGTATGTCTTGACTCTCTCCAGTCCCACTCCAGTTCTCCAGCTCTCTCCTACCACCCTCTCCCTGCAATCCCCACCACAAGCCCTCCCAGACCCCTTTAATGCCCACCTTCTGCAGCTCCTAGTCCCTCCCATGGCCCCCTGCCTGCCCCCTGAAAGAGCCCAGTTTTGGAGGTAGGCTGATCTCTCTTCTGGAGGGCAGGGTCACTGTGCTTTCAGTTGGGTAAGTTGGCTGGAAAGAAACTATTGTTGGGAACCAGAGCCAAGGTCAGAGAGTTGGTGGTCCAGAAGACCCTCACCCCGGGGGGAGGACTGAGGTGCCAGCTCTATGGAAGGTGAAGAAGGGAAGGGTATTCGGTCAAAAGAAGCAGCAGACCTATATGAAAGTCTACTTACATGTCTACAAATTTTTTACAACTCTATGAGTTTTCGTACTTGAAATATAATGATTTCACTGATTTTTGTTTTGTAGATGCTGAATATTTTAGAAATCGTATTAGTGCTGGCATTTCCATACTACGTGAACGAAATACTGGAACAGCAGTATTATGATTCTGCTTCCTGACTGCTCTCCCTCACCTAGAAGGATGTATATGAACGGGTAAGATATGTGATCCCCTCCTGAGAAGCTGTTTGTCCTGGGCCATCCATTCCCCAAAAGTGAGTCTCACAACCTATAACTAGCAAAGTACTACTGATGGATCACATTTCAAGTGGTCCTGCTTGAAATGGGGCTGCCCTGTAACCTCTGTTCATTTTTTTAAAGTATAGGACACAGAAGCAATGAATAAGTACATGGTACAGAACTAGAGAACTGGGGAATTGAGAATATCTTTTTCTTTTCTTTTCTTTCTTTTAATTCCAAGTCAACATTTCCTAAATGTGGCTGTGACTGGAGACAAGCGGCATCACACAAACACCAAGGAGGAAACCCAGGAGCCCCTGCCTTCGGGCCTGCCTGCCACCACGTGTTCCTGTACCTTCCATGGGCAAATCTGGCTCCCAGCATCACCGAATGCTGACGCACACACAGCTGCCTCATCTCACCACGCACAATACTGCTACCCGGAACCAGACACTGCCCCAGACGACACAGACAGCCGACGTCAGGTTGACTCCAGTCTTTATTTGTGAAGCATTTTCTTTTTTTTTTTTCTTTGTTTTTTTTAAAATTAATTTTTATTGGAGTATGGTTGCTTTACAATGAAGCATTTTCTTTGTATCACTCACTTTCTCACTTGTGAGGCCCTCTATGGGGCCCACAAAGGCACTCATTCTGTGTGCTATTTGGTTTTCAAGTGTAGATGGTGGCAGTTAATGAAGAGAAATAAATAAGCCACTACCACCTCTTCTTTAAAATAAGCTGACGGAGACCTTCAAGATGGCAGAGGAGTAAGACGTGGAGATTACCTTCCTCCCCACAAATACATCAGAAATACATCTACATGTGGAACAACTCCTACAGAACACCTACTGAACGCTGGCAGAAGACCGCAGACTTCCCAAAAGGCAAGAAACTCCCCACGTACCTGGCCGTGTGGCTGACCGGGTCTTGGTGCTCCGGCTGGGTGTCAGGCCTGAGCCTCTGAGGTGGGAGAGCCGAGTTCAGGACACTGGCCCACCAGAGACCTCCTGGCCCCACGTAATATCAAACGGTGAGAGCTCTCCCAGAGATCTTCACCTCAACGCTAAGACCCAGCTCAATTCAAAGACCAGCAAGCTACAGTGCTGGACACCCTATGCCAAACAACTAGCAAGACAGGAACACAACCCCACCCATTAGCAGAGAGGCAGCCTAAAATCATACTAAATTCACAGACACCCCAAAACACACCACTGGACACAGTCCTGCCCACCAGAAAGACAAGATCCAGCCTCATCCACCAGAACACAGGCACTAGTTCCCTCCACCAGGAAGCCTACACAACCCACTGAACCAACCTTAGCCACTGGGGGCAGACACCAAAAACAACGGGAACTACGAACCTGCAGCCTGTGAAAAGGAGATCCCAAACACAGTAAGTTAAGCAAAATGAGAAGACAGAGAAACACACAGCAGATGAAAGAGCAAGGTAAAAACCTACCAGACCAAACAAATGAAGAGGAAATAGGCAGGCTACCTGAAAAAGAATTCAGAATAATGATAGTAAAGATGATCCAAAATCTTGGAAAGAGAATGTAGAAAATACAAGAAACGTTTAACAAGGATCTACAAGAACTAAAAAGCAAACAAACAATGATGAACAACACAATAAATGAAATTAAAAATTCTCTAGAAGGAATCAAGAGCAGAATAACCGAGGCAGAAGAATGGATAAGTGACCTGGAAGATAAAATAGTGGAAGTAACTACCACAGAGCAGAATAAAGAAAAAGAATGAAAAGAATTGAGGACAGTCTCAGAGACAACTGGTTCAACATTAAACGCACCAACATTCGAATTATAGGGGTCCCAGAAGAAAAAGAGAAAAAGAAAGGGACTGAGAAAATATTTCAAGAGATTATAGTTGAAAACTTCCCTAATATGGCAAAGGAAATAGTCAATCAAGTTCAGGAAGCGCAGAGAGTCCCATACAGGAAAAATCCAAGGAGAAACACACCAAGACACATTAATCAAACTGTCAAAAATTAATACAAAGAAAACATATTAAAAGCAGCAAGGGAAAAACAACAAATAACATACAAGGGAATCCCCATAAGGTTAACAGCTGATCTTTCAGCAGAAACTCTGCAAGCCAGGAGGGAGTGGCAGGACATATTTAAAGTGATGAAAGGGAAAAACTACAACCAAGATTATTCTACCCAGCAAGGATCTCATATCAGATTCAATGGAGAAATTAAAAGCTTCACAGACAAGCAAAGCTAAGAGAATTCAGCACCACCAAACCAGCTTTACAACAAACGCTAAAGGAATTCTCTAGGCAGGAAACACAAGAGAAGGAAAAGACCTACAATAACAAACCCAAACAATTAAGAAAATGGTAATAGGAACATACACATCAATAACTACCTTAAATGTAAATGGATTAAATGGTCCAACCAAAGACATAGACTGGCTGAATGGATACAAAACAAGATTCGCATACATGCTGTCTACAAGAGACCCACTTCAGACCTAGGACATATACAGACTGAAAGTCAGGGGAGGAAAAGATATTCCATGTAAATGGAAAATAAAAGAAAGCTGGAGTAGCAATTGTCATATCAGACAAAATAGACTTTAAAATAAAGACTATTACAAGAGACAAAGAAGGACACTACATAATGATCAAGGGATCAGTCCAAGAAGATATAACAATTGTAAATATTTATGAACCCAACATAGGACCACCTCAAAACATAAGGCAAATGCTTACAGTCATAAAAGGGGATATTGACAATAATACAATCATAGTAGAGGACTTTAACACCCTACTTCCCTATGGACAGATCATCCAAAATGAAAAGAAATAAGGAAACACAAGCTTTACATGATACATTAAACAAGATGGACTTAATTAATATTTATAGGACATTCCACCCAAAAACAACAGAATACACTTTCCTCTCAAGTGTTCATGGAACATTCTCCAGGACAGATCATATCTTGGGTCACAAATCAAGCCTTAGTAAATTTAAGAAAATTGAAATCTTATCAAGTATCTTTTCCGACCACAACGCTATGAGACTAGATATCAATTAGAGGAAAAAAATCTGTAAAAAATACAAACACATGGAGGTTAAACAATATACTACTAAATACCCAAGAGATCAATGAAGAAATCAAAGAGCAAATCAAAAAATACCTAGAAAAAAATAACAATGAAAACACAACGACCCAAAACCTATGGGATGTAGCAAAAGCAGTTCTAAGAGGGAAGTTATAGCAATACAATCCACCTCAAGAAACAAGAAACATCTCAAATGAACAATCTAACCTTACATCTAAAGCAATTACAGAAAGAAGCACAAAAAAAACCCCAAGTTAGCAGAAGGAAAGAATCATAAAGATCAGATCAGAAATAAATGTAAAAAGAAATGAAGGAAACAATAGCAAAGATCAATAAAACTAAAGCTGGTCTTTAAGAAGATAAACAAAATTGATAAACCATTAGCCAGACTCATCAAGAAAAAAAGGGAGAAGACTCAAATCAGTAGAATTAGAAATGAAAAAGGAGAAGTAACCACTGACACTGCAGAAATACAAACGATCATGAGAGATTACTACAAGCAACTCTATGCCAATAAAACGGACAACCTGGAAGAAATGGACAAATTCTTAGAAAGACACAACCTTCTGAGACTGAACCAGGAAGAAATAGAAAATATGAACAGACCAATCACAAGCACTGAAATTGAAACTGTGACTAAAAATCTTCCAACAAACAAAAGTCCAGGACCAGATGGCTTCACAGGTGAATTCTATCAAACATTTAAAGAAGAGCTAACACCTATCCTTCTAAAACTCTTCCAAAATATTGCAGAGGGAGGAACACTCCCAAACTCATTCTACGAGGCCACCATCACCCTGATACCAAAACCAGACAAAGATGTCACAAAGAAAGAAAATTACAGGCCAATATCACTGATGAACATAGATGCAAAAATCCTCAACAAAATACTAGCACACAGAATTCAACAGCACATTAAAAGGATCATACACCATGATCAAGTGGGGTTTATCCCAGGAATGCAAGGATTCTTCAATACATGCAAATCAATCAACATGATACACCATATTAACAAATTGAAGGAGAAAAACCATATGATCATCTCAATAAGTGCAGAGAAAAAGCTTTCAACCAAAGTCAACACCCATTTATGAAAAAAGCCCTGCAGAAAGTAGGCACAGAGGAACTTTCCTCAACATAATAAAGGCCATATATGACAAACCCACAGCCAACATTGTCCTCAATGGTTGAAAAACTGAAACCATTTCCACTAAGATCAGGAACAAGACAAGGTTGCCCACTCTCCACCACTCTTATTCAACATAGTTTTGGAAGTTTTAGCCACAGCAATCAGAGAAGAAAAAGAAATAAAAGGAATCCAAATCGGAAAAGAAGAAGTAAAGCTGTCACTGTTTGCAGATGACATGATACTATAACATAGAGAATCCTAAAGATGCTACCAGAAAAACTACTAGAGCTAATCAATGAATTTGGTAAAGTAGCAGGAGTACAAAATTAATGCACAGAAATCTCTAGCATTCCTATAACACTAATGAATGAAAAATCTGAAAGTGAAATTAGAAAACACTACCCATTTGTACCCAATTCTGCAACAAAAAGAATAAAATATCTAGGAATAAAACCTACCTAAGGAGACAAAAGACCTAGTATGCAGAAAATTATAAGACCTGATGAAGAGAATTAAAGATGATACAAATAGATGGAGAGATATACCATGTTCTTTGGATTGTAAGAATCAACATTGTGAACATGACTCTACTATCCAAGCAATCTACAGATCCAATGCAATCCGTATCAACTACCAATGGCATTTTTCACAGAACTAGAACAAAAAGTTTCACAATTTGTATGGAAAGCACAAAAGACCCCAAATAGCCAAAGCAATCTTGAGAACGAAAAATGGAGCTGGAGGAATCAGGCTCCCGGACTTCAGGACTGTACTACAAAGCTACAGTAATCAGACAGTATGGTACTGGCACAAAACACAGAAATACAGATCAATGGAACAGGATAGAAAGCCCAGAGATAAACCCATGCACATATGGTCACCTTACCTTTGATAAAGGAGGCAAGCATATACAGTGGAGGAAAGACAGCCTCTTCATAAGTGGTGCTGGGAAAACTGGACAGGTACATGTAAAAGTAGGAAATTAGAACCCTTCCTAACACCATACACAAAAATAAACTCAAAATGGATTAAAGACCTAAATGTAAGGCCAGACACTATAAAACTCTAAGAGGAAAACATAGGCAGAACACTCTATGACATAAACCACAGCAAGATCCTTTTTGACCCACCTCCTAGAGAAATGGAAATAAAAACAAAAACAAACAAATGGGACCTAATGAAACTTCAAAGCTTTTGCACAGCAAAGGAAACCATAAACAAGACCAAAAGACAACCCTCAGAATGGGAGAAAATATTTGCAAACGAAGCAACTGACAAAGGATTAATCTCCAAAATTTACAAGCAGCTCATGCAGCTCAATAACAAAAAAACAAACAACGCAATCCTAAAACGGGAAGAAGACCTAAATAGACATTTCTGCAAAGAAGATATACAGATTGCCAACAAACACATGAAAGGATGCTCAACATCAGTAATCATTAGAGAAATGCAATTCAAAACTACAATGAGGTATCATCTCACACCAGTCAGAATGGCCATCATGACAAAAATCTACAAACAATTAAATGCTGGAGGAGGGTGTGGAGAAAAGGGAACCCTCTTGCACTGTCAGTGGGAATGTAAATTGATACAGCCACTATGGAGAACAGTTTGGAGGTTCCTCAAAAAACTAAAAATAGAACTACCATACGACCCAGCAATCCCGCTACTGGGCATATACCCTGAGAAAACCATAATTCAAAAAGAGTCATGTACCACAATGTTCATTGCAGCTCTATTTACAATAGCCAGGACATGGAAGCAACCTAAGTGTCCATTGACAGATGAATGGATAAAGAAGATGTGGCACATATATACAATGGAAGATTACTCAGCCATAAAAAGAAACGAAACTGAGTTATTTGTAGTGAGGTGGATGGACCTAGAGTCTGTCATACAGAGTGAAGTAAGTCAGAAAGATAAAAACAAATACCGTATGCTAACACATATATATGGAATCTAAAAAAAAATGGTTCTGAGGAGCCTAGGGGCAGGACAGGAATGAAGACGCAGATGTGGAGAGTGGACTTGAGGACACGGGGAGGGGGAAGGGGAAGCTGGGACGAAGTGAGAGAGTAACACTGACATATATACACTACCAAATGTAAAGTAGATAGCTAGTGGGAAGCAGCTGCATAGCACAGGGAGATCAGCTTGGTGCTCTGTGACCACCTAGAGGGGTGGGATAGGGAGGATGGGAGGGAGACGCAAGAGGGAGGAGATATGGGGATATATGTATATGTATAACTGATTCACTTTGTTAAACAGCAGAAACTAACACACCATTGTAAAGCAATTATACTCCAGTAAAGATGTTAAAAAATAATAATAATAAAATAAGCAAAAAGCAGCCACTTTAGAATGTTGCTTTTATACACCATAGCCCTTTGCCCACACATATTATGTCCCTTTGTAATTCCTTTTGCACTACACTGAACACCCCACAGAGGCAGCCCCCATGTGCTGTACGTGTGTCCATCCCCAGTGGTAGCAGGCACATGACATACATTAGGTGCCCAAGACTGCTTACTGAAAAATAGTTATTAGGGCTTATGATATGCCAGGCGCTAGGTACGCTGACAAGTAAGGCCTTTCCATGGTTTCTCCCATTTAATTCTCACAGTACTGTTATAATTCACATTTATAAATGAGGACGCTAGGCTTACAGAAATTAAGTAATTTGCCTAAGGTCACATAGGTAGTAGGCCTGAGTTGAGACTTGAACCCAGTTCTTTTTGACTAAAGCACGTGCTCTGAACTGTATGCTATACTGCCTCGGCTACTGCCAAGGCAAGAAAATTTAACACATAAAAACTCATATAGTGTGAGACAGACAGACACACAGACACACACACAGGAATATTATTCATCCATAAAAAAGAAGGCAATCCTGCCATCTGCAACAACATGGGTGAAACTAAAGGGCATTTTACACGAAGTGAAATAAGCCAGACAGAGAGAGGCAAATACTGGTGTCAAAATATGGCAAATATGGTGTCATTTATATGTGGGATCTAAAAACAAGAAAGCCGGTCTCACAGAAACAGAATAACAGTGGTTGCCAGGGGCTAGGGCGGGAACAGGGGAGGCGATGGGGAGATGTAGGTCAAAGGGTACAATCTTTTCAGTTATAAGTAAGTTCTAAGGAGCTAAAGCACAGCATGGTGACTACAGTTAATAACCCAGTATTAAATACTGGGAACTTGATGAGAGTACATCTTAAGCAAAAAAAGAAGTTAACTATGTGAGGTAATGGATGTGTTAATTAACTTGATCTTTGTAATCATTTCACAATGTATATCAAATCATCATATTGTACACTTTAAATATATACAATATGGGGCTTCCCTGGTGGCGCAGTGGTTGAGAATCTGCCTGCCAATGCAGGGGACACGGGTTCGAGCCCTGGTCTGGGAAGATCCCACATGCCGCGGAGCAGCTAGGCCCGTGAGCCACAACTACTGAGCCTGCGCGTCTGGAGCCTGTGCTCCGCAACAAGAGAGGCCGCGACAGTGAGAGGCCCGCGCACCGCGATGAAGAGTGGCCCTCGCTCGCCGCAACTAGAGAAAGCCCTCGCACAGAAATGAAGACCCAACACAGCCATAAATAAATAAATAAATAAATAAACAAATACTTTAAAAAAAAAAAAGTAAAAGTCTATAAAAAAATTAAAAAAAAAAAAATATACAATAATGTTGATTATCCCTCAGTAAAGCTGGGGGAAAGAAAATCCACTTATTGTTCATTACTATCATTTAAAAGTGGTTAAGCTCAGAAATAAACCCATGCATATATGGCCAATTAATGTATGTAAAGGAGGCAAGATCACACAATGGGAAAAGGACAGTCTCTTCAATAAATGGTGTTGAGAAAACTGGATGGGCACATACAAAAGGATAAAACTGGACCACTATCTTACTTATCATACATAAAAATTAACTCAAAATGGATTAAAGACCTGAACGTAAGACCTAAAACCATAAAACTCTTAGAAGAAAACGTAGGTAGTAAGCAACTTGACATCAGTCTTGGCAATGATTTTTTGGATCCAACTTCAAAATCAAAGGCAACAAAAGCAAAAATAAACAAATGGAACTACATCAAACTAAAAAGCTTCTGCAGAGCAAAGGAAACTATCAACAAAATGAAAAGGCAGCCTACAGAATGGGAGAGGTATTTGCAAACAATATATCTGATAAGGGGTTAATGTCCAAAATATACAAAGAACTCATACAACTCAATATCAAAAAAAAAAAAACACCACCAACCCAATTAATTAAAATTATTGGGGTTAACCCAATTAACCCAATAGACATTTTTTCCGAAGATGACATACAGATGGCCAACAGGTACATGAAAAGATGCTCAACATCATTAATCATCAGGGAAATGCAAATCAAAACCACAGTGAGGTTTCACCTCACACCTGTCAGAATGTCTATTATCAAAAAGACAAAAAATAACAAGGGTGGGCAAGGATGTGGAGAAATGGGAACCCTTGTGCACTGTTGGTGGGAATTTAAACTGGTGCAGCCAGTATGGAAAATTGTATGGAGGTCCTCAAAAAATTGAAAATAGAACTACCATAGATCCAGCAGTTCCACTTCTGGGTATTTATCTAAGAATAAGAAAAACACTAATTTGAAAAGATTTACGTACCCCCCATATCCATAGCAGCCTTATTTATATTAGCCAAGATGTGGAAACAACCGAAGCATCCACAGATGGATGAATGGATAAAGAAGATGGGGTATATACACACACAGTGGAATAGTACTCCTGTAACCGAGCAGGACCCTATGGGGCCTTCCCAGGACGGACCCCTCCCCGATACCCTCTGTTTTAGCCCCTCTCTGAAGGACCTAGATAACAGTATCGGATGCGCACTTCCTGAGCTGTCTTGCAGATACTAAAACCACCACCAATGGAAGAAGAAACTAACTACCTGATGACCAGGAGCACACAGCCCCCAGACCCACTGGAGCCTGAGGACTGATCATGTGACACTGCCCTGTTACGTCACCATCAACCAATCAGAGACTTGTGCACAGGCAGATTACATACTCTGCGACTCCCCTCCCTCACCTGGCCTTTAAAAACGCTTTCCTGAAACCCACCGGGGAGTTCAGGTGTTTTGAACACTAGCTTCCCTGGACTCCTTGCTTGGTAAGGAGTTCACCCTGCAGTGAACGCTGCACTTTCCTTCCCACAACCCGGTGTCAGAAACTGGCTTTACTGAGTGCAGGCAAACGGACCCAAGTTCGGTTCGGTAACACTCACACGTTAAAAAAAAATGGAATCTTGCCATTTTCAACAACCTGGAAGGACCTTGAAGGCACTATGCTAAGTGAAATAAGTCAGACAAAGAAAGACAAATGCTGTATTATTTCACTTATACTTGGAATCTAAACAAACAAAGCAAAGCAAAGCAAAACAAACAACAGCTCACAGATAAAGAGACGGTTAGTGGCTGCCAGAGGGGAGGAGGGGAGAGCGGGTGGGTAAAATGCGTGAAGAGGGTCAAAGGTACAAACTTTCAGTTATAAATAAATAAGTCACAGTGATATAATGCACAGCATAGTGACTATAGACAGTAAAAACTGCATTGCATATTTTAGTTGCTAAAGCTGCTAAGAGAGTAATCTTAAAAGTTCTCATCACAAGAAAACAAAATTTGTAACTTGTGGTGACAGACAGTGACTAGACTTATTGTGATGATCATTCACAGTGTATGTAAGTATCGAGTCATTATGTTACACACCTGAACTAATATAAATGTTACATTACATGTCAATTATACCTCGAAAAAAAAGTAGTCAAAAAACATGAATCAGGGGCTTCCCTGGTGGCGCAGTGGTTGAGGAATCTGCCTTGCCAATGCAGGGGACACAGGGTTCGAGCCCTGGTCGGGAAGATCCCACATGCCGTGGAGCAACTAGGCCCGTGAGCCACAATTGCTGAGCCTGCGCGTCTGGAGCCTGTGCTCCACAACAAGAGAGGCCGCGATAGTGAGAGGCCCCGCGCACCGCGATGAAGAGTGGCCCCCACTTGCCGCAACTCGAGAAAGCCCTTGCACAGAAACGAAGACCCAACACAGCCCAAAATAAATAAATAAATAAATAAATAAAATAAAATAAGGTACCACTTACTTTAAAAACAAAACAAAACAAAACATGAATCAATATATGAAATAGCTTTAGCATTTTAGGTTAAATCCAAGATATGAAGAATATAAACTTTAATTTCTAATAGCATTGTATAACAGAAAAAAATGCCACAGAAATCACAAAAGGTCACACAGTAATTTCACCTAATTTTCTATCTTTCTATAATAACTAATTTCTGAAGAGGAGATGAGCAGCTGGTATTTAAGACTTATATTTGCTTATCAAATGTTAAGAGAAAGGAACTATAGAAGTTGCTCACTTAAGTATCTCCATTCAGAGACCACAGTCATGGTAACCTATATTTTAACACCAGCAACTTCTTTTTTAGGGTCAAAAAGAATTAGGGGCTCATTAGAATTATTTTATTCAGCAGCAAAGAAAGGGTAGAGTAGAAGTTCGAAAATTGGCTTTTAAGCTAATTGATTGGTGGGAAAAACTGTTTAGCTTCTCTGTGCCTCCAATTTCTCACCTAGAAACAAAAGCAGTTGGCTAAATATAATTCATAAGGCTTACTTCAGCTCTTAACATTTTATGATTCAAAGAGTATTCACAAACTGACAAAACAGAGAGGCTTATCTTTTTTTTACAATTTCTAAATCAGCAGATGAAAACAGAGTTTACTGCTAGCCTCCATATTAAATTTCCATGTAAACCCGTTTTGAAGACGCATCCACTTTTTTGAAAAGGATTTTGGTTTTTTAAAGTAATCAGAAGTCTTACTAAAAACACAATATTGTGTCTAGCATTGATCATCTGTTATTTAACGAAGGAAAAAAATCTTCCTTAGTTAAATAAACCGATTTAAATGCCTTGCTTTTGGAAACCACTACTGACCTCCAAAAGCCCTACAGGGTACAGGGAAATACTGCCTAAAGGTCAGTGATGAATCTGCTAAATTGGCAAGGACTTACCTCAAATGTGTCTGCTATGCATGGCTTCACTAAATATAATAACCAAATAATCACTCTGTTTTCTGACATCACTCAAATTTTTACATAATCCACAGATGGGGGATCCTAAAAAGCCTTGCATATATCCCAAGCCAGTCTACAATCAAACTGAGGAGCCAGGCCAAGGGTGGCAGGCAGGAACCCGCAGTTCTAACGTACAGTGAGAACTAAGTCAGGGATACGTGACATTTTCACACACGTAATCCCAAGTCACAGGTAGCCTGTAGGGTTCAGGCAGCTGACATATGATGACTAAAGTAGGCTAGCTGTTAGATGAAGACAATTAGTAAATGATCCTTTCCTCAGTGTCAAAATCAAGCTGCAGTGGGGACTCTGGCACGTCTCAGCCTCATCCAAAGAGTCCCCATTGAACTCCAGCCAACTGGCGCCATCTGGAAAGACAGGTCATGTTGCCAGATCTTCCAAGTTTCAAGAAAAGTCAGAAATACACTTTATGTGTCTTGACTCTTTAAAATTGTTGTAAAAGACATATAAAGTTTACCATCTTTATAACATCTTTAAGTGTACAGTTCATTAGTGTTAACTACATTCACATTATTGTGCAATGAATCTCCAGAACTTTTCCATCATGCAAAACTCAAAGTCCTAGAGATGATCATACTAAGTAAAGTAAGCCAGACAGAGAAAGACAAATATCATACGATATCACTTATATGTGAAATCTAAAAAAATGATAAAAAATGAACTTGTTTATAAAACAGAAATAGACTCACAGACATAGAAAACAAACTCATGGTTACCAAAGGGGAAAGATGGGGGGGAGGGATAAATTAGGAGTTTGGGATTAACATATACACACTACCATATACAAAACAGATGAAGAACAAGGACCTATTGTATCGCACAGGGAACTATACTCAATATTTTGTAAATACCCTATAAGGGAAAACAATCTGAAAAGGAACATATATAGATATAGATATATGAATCACTGCACTGTACACCTGAAACTAACACAGTATCGTAAATCAACTCTACTTCAATTAAAAAAATAAATAAAATAAAAGTCTATACCCAATCAACAACAACTCTCCATTTTCTCCTTCCCCAGACCCTGGCAACCACCATTCTACTTTCTATGAGTTTGACTACTTTAGATACCTTGATTTTTTTTAATGTTGACAACTAATTAAAATTTATACCGTTCTGGGTGACTACCCATTTGTGACTGCTTGTGATTACTCAAAGCACTTCAGTGTTTCAAAAATGCAAAAGCCAGCTGATAAAACACAGGTATAGCACTAACATCAAAGTCAAGGACAAATTTTAGAGTTCAGATGTGCTTTTCTTGCCCTTACTTGTACTCTGAGAAAAAGATTAAAGCTTTGAGATATGCTTTACATGAATTCTTACCATGCCTGCTTGATGTAAGAACCACATGAGGTAGTCTTCCTGAATGTCCACAAGACTGGAAATTTCAGGAATATAAAATGTATCATATTCCACATGCGTCACTTTAAGATTTACCTGATGAAGAACAAAACAAGGACAACTAAGGCCCAGGCAACTGGTAAACGGCTTCCCATAGAACATCTCGGTATATCATTTTACCCTACTATCTCTTCATCCCTCCCCCCTCTGGCTCTTCTCTATGCTCACCTTGTATAACTTCTCCAAGAGCTTGAGCGCTGCTGTAACATAATTGTTAAACAGTACAGGAATTAAGAATGTCTTTCTTCCTCTCAGTAGATAAACCGACTGCACCTTATAGAGGTTTACCAGCTTCGTGAAGTATCTCGGGCATACCTGAGACCACCAGTTATCTTTAGAAAGAAAGGAAAGACATATTTCAACATGTGACCTTCATCAAGTATTGATGTCTTCTGCCTACTAGCTAAAAACTGCTCCAGCTAGAAGATAAGCATTAGTCTAAAATACAGTTTCCCAAAACTAACTTTAAAAAGAATCCATTAAAGCATTTCTGGAGAGAGTGGCAGCTGTACGAGAATCCTGGAGCTTTGTTATAAAGCTTTATCTGATTTTCTCCTCAAGGACTCATCCAGAAGGCTAATCTAGAAGTCCAGTTCCAAGGGCACATGTGGACAAGATGCTCGGGCACGTATTTCGGGCAGGAGCATTCACATATCCTCGTCCTTTCAGCCCTCTTCTCACCCACCACCTAAGTCCTGTAAAAAAAAACCCCAAACTTTTAAAAGTCAGGTAATATTCCTTCAAAGATTGCTATCTCTACCTCACAGTCTATTAGAACACCTGAGAAAATATGCCCCAAAGGGCTTTGGAGCTTAAAAAAAATTAAGGACTAACATCTTACTAGTGCTTTCATGATTATCTGTAGAATGGTTCCACCTTCTACAAAAGGTGGAAGCAACATAGAAAAGCCAGTGATTCCCTCCTGAGCCACACAGGTCTCTTTACTCACGGGGAGACCACACTCAAGTAACGTCCTAGTCCTTATGGAACACAGAAGTTACTGAGCTGCAGTGAATACCTAAAAAGAAGTTACCAGGAAAAAATAAAATAAAAGGAAAAAGCCAGGTGACAGACGTTCTGCATTTGATTAATAAAAACATCTCAGGCTCTACTCCCATGAGAGACACTCTCCAATTCACTGAGGAACGGAAGGTTCTTATCTCAGCAAAGTGTCCGTAGCCTGCAAAAATCAGTGTGGACTCAACTGTCCTAAAAAAGAAAAAACAAAACAAACATTTGGTAAGTCTCCATTAAGGTCATTTTCTTCCTCTCCTTTTCTGGAGACCTGTGTATCACACCCCAACTGTTCATTTCACCTCCCACCCCCTAAATTAGGTATAAGAGAAAAACAACAGATGGACACTAATCTGAGGCACTATTACCACTAGCAAGTGTAGGAGGAGAAAAAAATAAAGTCAATAATCTAACTTTGTGAATATTTAAAATCAAGATTAGTTTGGCGTAAATCATTTTCAAATAACCTAAATAACGGTTCGATTTGTTTAAACTGCAAATTAGAAATTAACAGCAAAGAAGAAAAGTTTAAGTGTTAAGGATATTAAATGGCAACCAAATAGATTCTTGCATGTCAATCCACCAGGAGCCAACGGTCACACGAATAAAATAAAAAGCACAAAACCTCTGGTATTCAGTGTAGCAAATCACCTAAGACTTTGCTGGGGTTTGTATCCAGCCGCAGAATGGCCATAGCCAGGGGAATAGTCAACGTTATGTAATACTTAGAATCCTGGAGCAGGGGAAACTCGGGGTAGTATTAAGTAGATTCTCATTGCTTCAACATCTGGTGGTGAACTTGACAACTGAGGAATCAGGCAACTTTCAAAGCTATTTAAGATCTGCATGAGAGAAAAGAGTATTGAGAAATTCAAACACCTGAGATCTAGTTACCTGATCTCTAAATTCATAAACTATTTGAGAGACTCTCAACTCTCATTCATTCAGTATGTACTCAAGACCCTCTATGAGCCAGGCACTGGTCTGGGCACTCAGGATACATCAGTGAAAAAGAAAAAGCCAAAGATCTGTTGCTCATGCAGACCTTACACTCTGGGGAGCATTTCCTTAGAAAAACTTAAGCCAGAGAGAAAGTTAAAGTAGGTCAAATTCCCAAAGTGAATATTTACAGAGTTATGATTTATACAAGACTTCTGCCTTTTCATCCTACTCTTTCTTTTCCTCTTGAAAGTCAACTATTTCAATGCAAAGTGCATTTTTAAGCACGCACTTTGTAAAAGTAAAAAAACATACCTGTTCTAGAATCAGGGAGTGCTGAGAGTTCATTAACTTTCTCAAATAACACTCTAGTTGAGTTCAGGTCAATCCCAGGGATTTTGGGACTTGTTTTAAAATGCTCATCAATCCTAAACAAACAAAAACAAAAATATGTATAGCACAGGGAACTCTACTTAATGCACTGTGGTGACCTAAATGGAAGGAAATCCCAAAAGAGGGGATATATGTATATGTAAAGCTGAATCATCTGTTGTACAGTAGAAACTAACACAACATTGTAAAGCAATTATACTCCAATAAAAATTAATTTTAAAAAAATATGTATAAAAGAAAAACAAGCAAACACTCTGATAGGTAGGAATTATAAAGCTGTCAACAAAATACATACTCTACATACTGATCAGATGATCAGATTTAAATCTGACCTGGCGGACCAGATGCACAAAAACATTAACTTTGGGGAAAAACGACAGAATAAATCTCTCTAGAATCCCTTTTCAAGATGATCTTAAAATTTTCAACTCTTGGGCTTCCCTGGTGGCGCAGTGGTTAAGAATCCACCTGCCAATGCAGGGGACACGGGTTCAACCCCTGGTCCGGGAGGATCCCACATGCCGCGGAGCAACTAAGCCCGTGCGCCACAGCTACTGAGCCCGCGCTCTAGAGCCCGCAAGCCACAACTACTGAGGTCTGTGTGCCTAGAGCCCGTGCTCCGCAACAAGAGAAGCCACCGCAGTGAGAAGCCAGTGCACCGCAACGAAGAGTAGCCCCCGCTCGCCGCAACTAGAGAAAGCCCGCGTGCAGCACACGAAACCCAACACAGCCAAAAATAAGTTAATTAATTAAAAAAATATTTTTCAAGTCTTTTTTCCTTCAAGTCAAAGTACAAGGATCATCATTTCAATTTGAGGCTGTCTTGAAATTTATATGCACAGTGTTATTTTCCTGATTGACTTTTGTATTTTTGACTCTTTCTGTCATTGTGGTACATTGAACTAGACGTAGATGCTATGCCTAGGTGCAAAAAACATCCCTTGTGCAAACTGGCCCACTCATCAACAAATGCCAAGTTTAAAGCAAGTAGTTTTTAAAAAAATCAGATCTACAATAAATGCACAGTTAATGCCTCGCTCAGTTAACACAAGGGATACGATTACATTCACTCAAGACTAATTTCACTGCTACTGTTTTTAACTTCCGAGCAACTAATCATTTTCTAACCCTTAAATAAAGTCTTTAGTTTTTTAGAGACTTGGAGAATGTCTCTTTTAAAATTCCCACTCTTGAACATACCACATCTGCTAATTACAAAAGAACTATCTATTTGCAAAACAGCCTTCTGTTTATGCGTAACAGACACATTCAGATAGTTTTAATACCATCTGACATCACTGTTTTAATCTATAAAAAATAAGTAGAGTTTCTAACATTTGAAAAAAACCGTAATTATATGTATTGGAACCTAAGTGGTCAAACAAGAGGAGTAACTTAGACTTTGTTTGTTGGATCTTTTGTTACTGCTGTTCTAAAAATAAATTTGCCCAAAACATAGAAATTAACTCCAATGTCCCATAGGTAACGTTCCATATGCTTAGAAGTACCTTCTGCTATGCTGTTAAGAAAAAACAAAATATTTTATCTACATGTATTTATGCTTTGTTAAACTGGATCTTCATTTTCACTGGTTTACTACGATGTATTTTACATAAAGCAGGAGGAGCAGAACTCCAGAAATAGCACCAAAGTCCATTTAAAAAAAAAAAAAGGTTTTACCCACAAATCTACAGAATCCATGATACTAAGGATGGATAGCCTAAGAATCCGGCCAAGAGCCATTCCCAACTTTCATAAAAGCTGTGCTTCTAGAATAAGATTTCTCAACCTTGGGACTACTGATTTTTGGGGTCGGATAATTCTCTTCTGGGTGGGTGGAATTGTGAGATGTTTGGTAGCATCTCTGGCCTTTGCCCACTAGATGCCAGTCGTATATTCTCCACCACTGTAACAACCAAAAAATGTCACTAGAGATTGCTGAATGTCCCCTGGGAAGCAAATCAGCCTGGTTGAGAACCACTATTCTAAAAGATCAACGTTAGCACAATACAGAATATTTTTCCCTGGAGGAAAAGCCTAAGGATTGACTCTGAAATGAACTGGATGAGCTCATTTCAGTTGCCCTAATGATACAAGTAAATGACTTCGCAATCTTTAACTGTAACTGAACAGAGTTTCTGAAGCAATCTCTTGCAACCCAGTTAGGGACAGAATTTGGGGCAGGGATGGAGCGGGAGATGAGATTCACACACAGAACTGAAGTCTAAGTGTTTATGGGATTTCATTAGCCTTGCCACTGGCAGGAAAAGGATAGAAAGATGGTCAGGACTTGGGATCACCAAAGATCAAAACCTATGACAAGACCCTTCTGCTGCAGCAAGTTCCTGAGGGGGATATTTGCAGAAGGGATAAGGCCCAGCCAAGAAACATTATTTACAAGCTGGGAGTTCAGGCCAAATGTAATTTCCTGGTGGGCTGGGCTGGCCCTGAGTCCAAGGAGTCCCTGAAGCCTCCTTGGAACTTTTTCCCTAAATTCACTCTTTTTGAGAAAAGAAAAAACTATGGGAAAGCAAACCAAAGAAACCAAGGAGATTATTTAAAGAATTAAGAATTTAGGAATAAATACGATTAACATTTTGGAATGCCCTGAAAAATCTTACTTCTGACTACACAACCCTTTCTGAGATGCCGTCTCTCTCTCTGGTAACCTGCTTCTCTGCCAACCAGGCACGAATCAGGATCACTCTTCCTGAGGTCCTCTCGCTCATCATCACTGGGCGTTCCAATTTCTCTGCAAACCACTGGCTTATCATCATTGGGCGTTCCAATTTCTGTGCAAACCACTGGCTCATCCACTGGATTAAGGCCAACCACCATCAAAGAGAACAGAAGTCTAGGGGCTTCCCTGGTGGCGCAGTGGTTGAGAGTCCACCTGCCAATGCAGGGGACCCGGGTTCGAGCCCTGGTCTGGGAAGATCCCACATGCCGCGGAGCAACTAGGCCCGTGAGCCACAACTACTGAGCCTGCGCGTCTGGAGCCTGTGCTCCACAACAAGAGAGGCCGCGACAGTGAGAGGTCCGCGCACCGCGATGAAGAGTGGCCCCCGCGCGCCGCAACTAGAGAAAGCCCTCGCACAGAAACGAAGACCCAACACAGACAAAAATAAATAAATAAATAAATAAATAAATAAAAAGAGAACAGAAGTCTTTCACGGCCTTTGCTGAGTAAGTATTTGCATCACATGTGGGTTTTTTTTTTTTTTTTTTAAGACTCTAAATCACTTACTTTTTCTCAAGAAAACTTCCATTCCAACAGGCTGCAGAAGATAATATCTGAATGACACCGCTGCTCAGGAAGAAAAAGGGAGGGAAGCCTTTAATAATTACAAATAAATGGTTGTTTAAGCATCAGCAACAGGTTTAGTCCTCTATTCCAGGGTTTCATTAACAGCTGCTTTTTCTTACCCAGGTGAAGCCTTGGAAAACGTACATTGCTTTAGAGAAGCATTGTGTCATGTCTCAAGATGGACAAGAGCGTAAGTTTTCCGTAAGTCATGTTAAAATAAAAAGACAGCATCAAAGCTACCAAAAGAAAACTCTTGGGCCTAAGAATAATGATCTTGAACGTTCTTTTCCCACCAATCATCTAAGACACTCCCCACCTCACCTCCGAAAGTGAACGCAAAATAAAACCAAAAACAGAGAAGCTGAGCTGCTATTTATCAAGCACAGAAAGTATCTTTGTCAATTAATAACCAAACAAGTACTTCCTTCTATTTTGTTGCCCATCTGAGAAAGAAACTAAAAGTAAGTGAAATAAGTGTTTATTCCTATTACCTAGATTACATAGTTTCTGAGGAAACCGCTAGTTTCTGAGAACCCAGGGTGAAACTGCAGTCCGGAACCCCGGACTCTCTTATTTAATATAAGGAAAAGGGAAGGAATAAAACAAATATTCGGTTGAGGAGGGGATCACAGTAACTTCTATTAATCAGAGAATCCGGGTCAGGAAAGATCTTTAGAGACCATTTCTTGCATCCTGTCCTTTTGTAAATAAGAAAACTAAGAATTGGTAAAGTGTCAAGGTCCCAGCCAAGGAGGTCTCAGTCCCCCCACCCCTCCCACGGTGAGTCTAGTCCCCCAGCCCCTTCCCTGCCACCTTCCAGCCTGAGCGTCCCAGCAGAACCACCCAAAGCTAGAGGGATTCGGAGGACCGCCATGGAGCTGCTCTAGGGCATTCCCAATGACCCTCCACTCAAAAAGCTGCCACCTGGTGTGCCCAAAGTTTAGGGCCCTGGGCATTTGCTCCACTACGATCTCTATCATAAAGCAAGATGCTTTATACACATTTCTGGGAACCGTCACCACCTAATATTCAGCCTGATTCATTCATTCCCAAGAATGAGACTCTGCAGAAAAATGGAAAAGCTGAGGAAAGCCAATAAAATGTGTAAAAATGTAAAAAAAAAAAAAAAATTCTCTTTTAAGAATGAAATAAACTTGCTGAAGGGCCTCAAACCTTTAACTGTACTTTTTTCTCTACTTGACACCGAATTACTATCTCAACTGATCATTTTGAATGTGAAAATGCTAAATTACTCAGATTAGGTAAAATAAGGCTGTCTTAGATTTGGGATGCTTTGGGATATGCATATGAAGAAACTCTTGGAGTTAAACAATAACACTGAGCTTTCTTAGCAGAAAGGCCAACCCAGGCCTTCATCAGTCAGGATTAAGATCCAAACAAGGGAGGTTGAGGAATACATTCTGTGAGAAAATGGGGGAACAACCTATTATGTTATCTGGGTCTAAGGGCACCAAATCCTGAATAAACATGTGCCCAAAAAATGATTCCCTAAAATGTAAAACTCCATTTATCTTCACAACCTCAATATGGAAGTAGGGAAAACCACTAAGCTAGGAAGTTCCAACACACTTTGAAAAAAAATGAAAACAAGCAACCACGTACTTGATTGTATTTGCGTTGTTGTGTTCTGAGAGTTTTTGTCTCCAAACTGCTATGGTTTCATCATTTATTAAACTGGTGTAATGGGCTTGGTTCATCATCCTGAAGTCAACAGCAGGAGAAGAATTCTGAAGGATTAAATGTAACAATAAAAAAGAGAAACTGTGTAATAGCATGGATCTTTTCTCATCTCCCTCTCCCCAGATGTTCCCCGCTTGGTGCTTCACTTACATACAGGAGCTGGGGTGCACTGCCAGATCCTCCCACCCTTCAGGATGGGGGCGCTCCCTCCCCCAGCTGCCGAGAGAGTACACTCCTGAGGGCTACCAGCTGTGCTGCCCTGGGCTAGTGCTTTGCTCCTTTCCCACCCAGCAGCTGGTGGGGGCGTGGTACCAGGACCCAGCCAGTCCCCTTGCCTCCAGCAGGATTTAAACCTGTAAGATTCCTCGGGGAAACAGACTCTGAGCCTGAGATTTATGTTTGGGGGCGGCGGTTGCTTTAGAACCACGTTTCCTTAGGGAGGAAGGAGGCGGGATTGGGCCGAAGGAGAAGCTGAACTGCAGAGCCCTCAGCCAATCCCATGGGGAGCTCTGGAGTTGGGACGGCCCTTCAGCACACTCCCCAGAGACACCAAACCAATACGACTTCCTCAGGCTTCTTTCCCGCTCTGCTTTGAATCACCATAACATCAAGGCTTATAAATTACTCATCATTTGCCATAACTGTTGACCAAACTCCAACAAAATGTATTATATAAAGTCAGAGTTCAGTGACAACCTGTATTGCAAATCATCCATGAAAACGTAATGCCTCTTAATGTCTTGCTCAAAGTATAGAGCTATAAATTTATAAGAAAGGTAACAAAAAGGACATGTCAATAATGGCCTTGAAAATCCCAAATGCTGCCCAGCACTGTACTGTACGTCCTTTCTTCAGTGAGATTAAAAAATAATAATAATATAAGCACTTCTATTTCCTAAAATTGTTCTTTTTCAACTTATTTTCCCCAAATCCTGTTCTTGATCTAGAACTAAGAAAAAGTTGAAAGTGCTTTATGCCTCCTGTACTTGTCACTAAAAAGGAGGAAAAAAGTAATATTAAAGCATTAACCAGATGATCATTTTTTTCTCCTTTGTACCTGCACATGAAAACACAACTTTCTGGGGACTTCCCTGGTGTCGCAGTGGTTAAGAATCCGCCTGCCAATGCAGGGCATACGGGTTCGAGCCCTGGTCCAGGAAGACCCCACATGCCGCGGAGCAACTAAGCCCGTGCGCCACAGCTACTGAGCCTGCGCCCTAGAGCCCGTGAGCCACAACTACTGAGCCCACGTGCCACAACTTCTGAAGCCCACGCGCCTAGAGCCCATGCTCCACAACGAAGAGTAGCCACCACAATGAGAAGCCTGTGTGCTGCAATTAAGAGTAGCCCCCGCTCACCGCAACTAGAGAAAGCCCGTGCGCAGCAACGAAGACCCAACACAGCCAAAAATAAATAAATTAATTAATTAATTAAAAACAAACAAACAAAGAAAACACAACTTTCTGAGTAAATTTTCTCGGTTATTTTCTCAGAGTTATGAGTTTAGATATCATTATAAGGGGAAAGGAGAAGGGCATGTAACAAATCAGAGATGCTTGTCAAAGTTTATGATCATCTGTTCTTGATAATTATTTTACGAAAATGACCACAGACATGTATTGAGAGAACAAAAGCCGTCTTGGGGGCTTCCCTGGTGGCGCAGTGGTTGAGAATCTGCCTGCCAATGCAGGGGACACGGGTTGGAGCCCTGGGAAGATCCCACGTGCCACGGAGCAATTAGGCCCGTGAGCCACACTACTGAGCCTGCGCATCTGGAGCCTATGCTCCGCAACTAGAGAGGCCGCGATAGTGAGAGGCCCGCGCACCGCGATGAAGAGTGGCCCCCGCTCGCCGCAACTAGAGAAAGCCCTCGCACAGAAACGAAGACTCAACACAGACAAAAATAAATAAATAAATAAATAAATAAAAAAATAATTTAAAAAAAAAAAAAAGCCGTCTTGGATTACATAGAGAAAACCTATAAGACAAAGCAGACACTTGAGAACACACAAACGAGACTGCCTTGCCACCATGGTCTTGCAACCCACTGTCATTATGTAAATTTTAATTACTTCCCCCATTCAAGGGGTAGCTGAACATAGACACTAACACATACTTACAATAAAATATAAACAAAGAACTATTCTGTCAGTCTTCATTGCAAGTCCAACAAACCACAGATGCCTTGGATGCAGTACAACCTCAGAATCACATAAAGACTCAAGAAAAAGCATCGATTTTCCATACCTTAGAATTACATACAGCCCCAAAAGAAAAAATTGGTCTAGGTCAGTGTTTCCCAACTGTGGCTGCACTTTGGATCACCAGAGCTTTCAAAACTCCCGACAGCCAAGCCACACTCTAGACCAGTTAAATCAGAATCTCTAGAGACATCAGCGTCTTTTTAAGACTCCTAAGTCTTAGTCAATAATTACGTAATATCTTTGTACGGTGACAGATGGTAACTAGACTTCTTGTGGTGACCATTTTGAAATTACAGAAATATCATATCACTATGTTGTGTACCAGGAACTAAAATAGTGTTGTAGGTTAATTATACTTCAAAATCAAACAAACAATACTTTTCTAAGTCATATTCTATTTTTAGTTTCTTTTTTCTTTGTTATCTTACATTTTTAACGCATACAACCTTACAGTTGTTTAAAATTTAACCTGGAGAATTTAATTTCTCCAACAATATGCTACTTTCACTTCCTTCTCATCAACGTTTTGTTCTCCAGTCCCAACAGGGTTAATCACAGTAAATTTAAAAGCCAACTACAAATATCAGATACCATATTTACAAAAGAAATGAAACAAAATTTTATGTTGAATTTCACAGGAAAATTGAAGTTGGTTAATCAAGCCAGTTTCATAGGGAAATGAATACTTCAAACTCTACTACTGGTGGACACAAAGTTATTATCCTGCAGAGATTCAGGGCTTTTCATATTTCGCTTTATTAGCATCTTAAAGGAACAAAGAATAGCCTCAGCTTTTCTCCAGGTTTCTCTGTGAAGCACTGAAGCTGGTCCTAAAATAGGTCTAAAGCAACAGTTCCAAATCACCCCAGATGGCTGCACTCAACAGAACTTTCTCCAGGATCCTGACCTGGAAAATATCCAATTGTCAGTTTCAGCTGTCCAACCTGCAGCCTCAGACCCCACCGCAACCTTTAATACCAAAGTCCTAGAACGATACTGACCAGAAGGCAAGAACATTGCACACTGAAAGATGGCGAAGTATCAGAGTAAGGCGGAGAGTTCCCAGCAGCGACAAGGCCCCTTGTGTCCACAGACCCTCATTTTCTTTCCAACCCATTCTGATTCCTTTGTCATCACCGAGGGCCCTTCCCTGCTCCTCCAGGGGAAGATAAGGACCAATGCACTACCTACGGTTGGTCCTCCCTAAGTGCTTGTGTGGACAGGGGAGGAGAGGGGCAGGGAGGGAGGGAGGAGAGGGGCAGGGAGGGAGGGAGGAGAGGGGCAGGGGAGGGGGTGGAAGGCAGGAAACGAATCTGTGCTGCTGATTTCAGACTGGTATCTCTCGTCCAGAAGAGGGGGATGAACTAAAGCCCTGTCACAGATACCTGGCCCACGTTCTCTTCGACCTCCACCCCTGAAAGAATGTCATTCTTCCTGACTCACCCACCACAGTGATGCAGGAGGCAACCAGAGGGAAATTTTAGTGTGGTGCTACGAGCGGATGATCAATAACAGAGGAGAGCTGAATACTGTGGCATCTCCTAGACCTCGTGTAGGCTCAGTCACATCAAACAAACCCAGAGAGTCCTCAGACACCCAGCATTTGTGGCTACGTAACAGGGGAGGAAAGGATGGAAAGTCAAATAATCCCAAAGTGAGTGTGAACTCTCTAAGGCCTCCTTAAATCTCCTGTGGGACAAATCCAGATGTAAATAAATAATTTTCAATTATAAATGAGAACTCTGTGATTAAAATACCAAGAAAATTACTGGCACTTCAAGGAAGCAAAATGGAGATTACCTCAAGGTTTAGTTGGCTTATTTTAATATAATAAAATTGGTAGAAACAAAAAGTAACGTTGCTCTCATGTAATTATTTATCAAAATAAATATTGGTTCACCCTTATTCCACCCCCAAAATAACAGTCAAAAGAAAATGTTACCTCATATTTGGAGCAAAGTACAAAAGTCTGGTCTCCTCCAGAGAAGATCTGCTTAACAATATGATATTTAAAGCGATCTGTCAAAAAAATTTTCAAGAGCATATTTTTCAACAATTAACGTTTTTCCTTGATCCCCTTTTCTAATATTCCACAATATGCTTCAGAACGGTTTCCTATCCATTTAATAATTATGTCCGAAAAGTAAGAGACCTCCTCCCCGGGCTCTCTTCCCAGGACTGTTTCTACTTCAGTTAAAACTAAACATATAAAACTGTACCTTCCACTCTGACCCTCCCTCCCTCCCTCCCTCCTACTGCCAGCTAGTCCTGACCTCGTTTCTGTTTTTCATTCTAACTCTGTCATGCCACTGCCCTGACGTTTGAAACGGTCACTACCATAAACCGTAACATCTGCTAAGAAATCATTCGGCACCTGAGTGTGGCGGTCTGCAGCCCCTTCAGGATGCAGCTTGCCTCCGAAGGACCTCGACATCCTACCACCCGCTCTGCCTCCCATCATACTGCGTCCGTGCTGACACACCCCTGCCACCACCTTGCTTTTACTTCTCACACACCACACTACCTCCTACCTCCACGCCTCCTCCTCTGCCTCCCCCAGCGCACACCGCATTCGCCATAAACGGCGCCTCCTAGAGCGTAACTGGAAAGGTGCTCCTGGAATGTGCGATTCCACGGTACTCACCACCGCCCACCCACTCACAGCCCTCTACCTGGCTAACTGCAAATCATCCTTTAAGACACAGCTCAGACTTCCTCTAACCGGAATACGCCTTGATGCTTTCCTCTGTGCTCCCACATTACCAGGAAGGTTCCTAAAACCACAGCATTTACATAACAAATTGAAATTTACCTACTTTGGCAAACATCCAAGCACAGATTTATGGTCACGTAAGTTATGCGGTAATTAAACTTCAAAAACCTTGTGGTTTCAAATTAACCCATAAAATGTTTGAGCTTTTTTACATTGGTGGTATTTCTTAAATATATGCATTCCTAACAGGCGTACAATGCCTTAGAGAAAAAGAAATTTACAAATGACAGAGAAGAGGACACCAAGCCATTCTTTCACTTTGGGGAACATCACCTAAACAAAATCTTGTTTATTTTACAGTTTAAGTTCCACTACATTTTTAGATGCTTATATGTTCCTTCCATAAATATTTATTCAGTTAGAAGTTTGTGCCAGGCCCTGTGCTATATGCCAGGTTTATAAAGGGGAAAAGACTCCATCCCTGTAGTTAAGTTTCTTATAATCCAGTAGGAAACCTATGATTGTTATTGTTAAAATAAAATTCTGATCAAGCCAGAAGTGTGTCATTTTATAGTCTTCAAAATCAAAATTAATTAATTAATAAATCACACTTCTTTCTAATGACTCTCCAGCTGCATTGAAGCTTCTGGATTTATTATTTCAAGTCACTCTTACTGAGTGACTGCCTTATTTTGATTTCTAATGAAATGGAACTATTTTGAAACTAAATGGAACAAAATTCAACTATTTTTGAAGAGAAGGAAAAAATGGCATGAAAAGAAATCATGTCATGTTTTCACCAAAATAGCAATCATAAAGGAAAGGTAACACAGTACAGGCATGAAGAGCACAGGCTTTAAGATTCACAGATACAGAGAACGAACTAGTGGTTCGTTCGAACTAGGGTGGGCAATATAGGGTTGGGGCGTGGGAGGTACAAACTACTTGGTATAATATAGGCTATCATGATGTGTTGTACAACACGGGGAATATAGCCAATATTTTGTAATACCTGTAAATGGAGTGTAATCTTTAAAAACTGTATAACATTTTTAAAAATTAAAAAAAAAAGAACACAGGCTTCAGAATGAGGCAGACCTGGCTTTAAATCCTGTTCCCCGAATCTGTATCATCTCGGGCAAGTTACTTAACCTCCGTAAGACTCAGTTTCCTCATCTCCAACATGGAGATAATAACCACTAGTTCTTAAGGTTGTTTGCAGTGCTTAGCATGGTTATGGAACTTGGTTAAGCATTCAGTAAACGTGAACTTTCATTATCAGCAACAATAATAAATAAAACGTACACACCACCACCACGGTCCTTAGGGCCAAAATTACACGTTTTGCTTTATTCTCTAGGATCTCAACTATAGAGCCTCATGCATAGTGAGTACTCAAATACTTGTTGATTGATGTTAAAATATCTCACATTCATTCCTTCCAAAAGACCTCAAGGTAAAAAATAAATACGTGTTCTATAAACAACTGTTTTGAGCATTTGAAATACCATTAAATTCTAATAAAAATCACTCTTACCAGCTCTGGCTGAAAGCTGGCCACTATGGGCGGCCCAGTAACCTTTCACAGGTGATGGGCACTTGACATTACAAGTGTGTCCAGTTCCTAATTGACCTCTTGCTCCACAACCAAACGCATAGATGAGTCCAGAAGAAGGCACAAAGGCTAGGGTGTGTTGTCTGGGGGAAAATAATGTAAATTAACCCATCAGCATCCCTTCTGATACGGATGAATACACACTCTGACTTTTCACTTCCACATGGGAGCACTGCAATTCCCACGGGTGCCCCTTGTGTTCACAGGTGCCTGTTTCTGCAGTGCTGGCTCTTCGTAACACCATCCTTCTCTGATCATCTAGGTCATCGGGATGATGGCAAGACTCGGAAAGAGCTGAAGGCCTGCTGCATCTGGGATGAGTGGGAAGAGGCGGGGTGGACCAGCAAAATTTCCAAGACATTCTTTGAGGCTCTCTCACTTTCCTCTCTTCATGTCTCCCACACATCGCGCTATTCTTTACCCCGAAGAAGCATCCTGGCCCCAGGCGGCTCTGCTTCTCTAAAACCCTTCCTCGCCACACCCTGCTCAGATCGGACTCTCTCCAAGCTTTCACCATAGGTGTGCATGCAGTTAAGATTTCTTAAAATGATGGTGGCTGGGTCTAACCACATTCTCCATCACTACAAAGACAAGATCCATTTCTGGGTCTTAACAGTTATGGGGACGCTCTTAGGAGCACTCACCTGCCACAGGCAATCTGAGTGACTTCACTGCCCATCAGCTCCAGGACTCTTCTGGGATTAACCTCATCATTCATGGAATCATGTCCAAGTTGCCCACAGGAACCAGCACCAAAGGTAAACACACCTCCACTCTAACAAGGAGCAAACACCACATGACTGCACTGTGTCTCTGAGTTTGCGTACACTCCTTTAGCCTCTGTATACAAAATTCATTATCACAACCGTCTGTATAAGAACGCTACACTCGCTTGGTACTTAGCCAAATCACTTCTTTGGAACGTTGATTAAATGGAAAAGTAATTTAAAAAGAACTTAAGGCTACACCTTTATGGAATAAAGACAGTACTGCTCAAGGGAATGTGTGCCATCTATAAATTCTGAAAGTTGTTTAAAAGTACAACGATGTGTTAATAAGAAGGAAAACAAAAGAAGAAGAAAAAGATAGGTGAAATGAGATGATTTTGCATGATCATTTGTATGTAAGAAATTAAATGTTCCACAGATTCCTTGGAAAGTAAGATCTTTTTAGCAGCTGTACTTGAACAAACGCTAAGGCATTTTATCAAAGTGAATCTATAATAGTATTTGTTCGACATGAAAATACCTTCTCGTTCTCTCTAGATGTAACTTTTAGAAGCAAAAGAAATAGGTAGATAATTTTAAGACATTAATTACATTGTTCTTTGTTTTTTACAAATATTTAAATGGCTTGTTTTAAAGGAACACAGAATATTGCTATATATATTTGAAAGTTATATATACATTGAACTATCTTTTTAACACCAAAATATATATATATATATATATATTTTTTTTTTTTTTTTTAATTGGAGTATAGTTGCTTTACAATATTGTGTTAGTTTATACTATACAGCAAAGTCAATCAGCTATACGTATACATATATCCCCTCTTTTTTGGATTTCCTTCTCATTTAGGTCACCACAGAGCATTCAGTAGAGTTCCCTGTGCTACACAGTAGGTTCTCATTAGGTATCTATTTTATACATAGTATCAATAGGGTGTATTTGTCAATCCCAATCTCCCAATTCATCCCACCCCCCTCTTCCCCCTTGGTATCCATGCGTTTGTTCTCTATGTCTGTGTCTCTATTTCTGCTTTGAAAACACCAAAATATTAACAGTGATTCTTTTTGAGTTAGAATCCTTCTTTATTTTACAGTTAGTCCATAATGAACAGGAACTACTTCCATAATAGAAAAAAATCACTTTAAGAACAAATTTATGCCAAAGAAATGCCAAAAGGGTCAGGCCAGCTTAGCATTTTCTCTCTCACAGTGGCATTCTAGAATCTTTTCTGAAAGGGCGTATTTTTCCCTGATATCAGTTTCAGGAGGTTGATGGACACACCCTAAACACCACTAGCTTCCCTTAATAATAACTGATTTGAATGTATTGTCCTCATATTTTTATTTTTTATATTTAAAATTTATTTATTTATTTATTATTTCTTTTTGGCTGTGTTGAATCTTCGTTGCGGTGCGTGGGCTTCTCATTGCAGTGGCTTCTCTTGTTGCAGAGCACGGGCTCTAGGTGCGCAGGGCTTCAGTAGTTGTGGCGCACGGGCTTAGCGGCATGTGGGATCTTCCCGGACCAGGGCTTGAACCCGTGTCCCCTGCATTGGCAGACGGAGTTTTAACCACTGCGCCATCAAGGAAGTCCCTCATATTTTTAGAAATTCTTAAATCTCACTGTGGCTCAACTTGAAGAAAAAAATACTTTTGTGTTGGACTTGCCTGGTGGCCCAGTGGTTAAGAATCCGCCAGCTAGGGCAGGGGACATGGGTTTGAGCCCCGGTCCGGGAAGATCTCACATGCCGCGGAGCGACTAAGCCCGTGCGCCACAACTACTGAGCCTGCGCGCCTAGAGCCCGTGCTCTGCAACAAGAGAAGCCACCGCAATGAGAAGCCCGTGCACCGCAATGAAGAGTAGCCCCCACTCACCGCAACTAGAGAAAGCCCGTGCATAGCAACGAAGACTCAACACAGCCAAACATAAAATAAATAAATAAATTTATTTAAAAAAAATATATACTTTTGTGCTACTTTTAATAAAGGTCTTCAGGGAAGTATGGCTGAATTAACGCCTAACTCCGTGTTACTGGGGAGCTTTCGTAGGGATAGTGGTCATACGCATTTAGCCTGGGAGCTAGTGTCAACTGGAACGGGGCGAGGGTCCGTCTTCTTGAGCGCCTGGAGGCTGACCGCCAGTGGAGCGAGGGAAGAGGGAGAATGCAGACAGCTGCTGAGAAGGGAGACAACACTGGACTACTTTTAGACACTGTCAACTGCTCTCTCTAAAAGGCCCTATCCAACCAACCAAACCATGATCAATGAGCATTCGCGTCATACCCAGCACCAAAGCGCCGCGGAACAAACTGGAATACTCCGAGTCCCTTACTTTTGTGAGAACTGCCGTATGCTCTTCTCCGCAACTGATATAGACGACCTTCTGTGTTCGTAGCAGCTTCACATGGCAAGGAGACTCTCGATCTAGAATAAGAGAAATACCACAGTGTCACTACCATTTGCCTTTGAGATGTACACAGCTGTCTTAGCCTGAATTTTGGGTCCCCCGGACGCCTGACTCTCACCTTCCGCTTCCTGCCTGAACCTCCCCTTGGATGTCTGACAGATGCCTCATTTTTAATGTATTTAAAACTTAACTCTTGGGTTCCCTACACTCCCCACACATAGCTTTCCTCATTTCATGAATGCGACTTCACCCTTCCAGCTTTTCCTCTTTATTTCAAACTACACACCCAACAATGAGCAAAATCAACTGGCCCCGCCTTCAAAATACATTCAGATCCATCTTTATTCCCACTACTTCCAAACTGGCCTTCCAGCCTCCCCCGTGGACCCACTCTAGGCAACGCGAAATTGGATTGCTCTTCTCCTCAGCACCTACAGCTCAGTGTCCTCCCTGATTTCACGGAGAGAAGCCCAAATCCCTACCCTGCCCTTCAGGCCACGCGTGACGGGGCCTCCCTAGCTCTCTGAGCTGCTACTCCTCCCGCCTCCCGCTCACCCCAGCCCTGAGCACACCACGGATGCCCCGGCATCCGCGCTTCCGCACGCCCTGCTCCCTCTTATCCGAGAGGCCCTCCCTGGCCACCTGATACGAAATAGGAACCTCTCCTCTCAGACCCTGTGACATCCTGTATACTTACGGGTTTGTGGTTTGCGTCTGCCCACGGGCAGGCAATCTCCGCTAAGCCAAGGGTATTATCTGTTTTGGTCCCTGCCGCACCCTTAGGGCCTGACACGGGGCCAGCACACACAAGCGCCTCAGGAAGCACATACTAAACAAATGAGGTTAAGAGGTCCACGTGAAGACTTCACCTACCTTTCTCATCACTGAGCCCGAGCTGCCCCGCGTTATTCATCCCCCAGCCAAACACGGCTCCCGAGAGAGACAGGGCAAAGCTGTGGGCCCCTCCTGCAGTCACCTGTGCCAGCGGGATCCCCTCCAGGGACCTCACCCTCTGCGGGCTGGCTTGGGAGGGGAACTCCTTCCCCAGGCCCAGCTGCCCATGGCTGTTCTTCCCCCACGTGAAGAACTGCCCATCTGAAATAAGAAGAGGGTAACTGGTATTACCAGAAATGATACAAGTGCCGTCCACAAAAATAACCTTGTTAGAACAACAGGGTTGCCCAGGAGGCTCATTCGTTAGTGCCCTCCGGCCGCAACACACACCCCCCCAAGAGCAAGGGAGCAGACACACTTCACGCTGCAACCGAAACTCCCACGTGTCGTGACAACAGAGATGGGCTGAGCCTTAACACCCTTCCAAGGCTATTAACATTTATGCAAAGAAAAAAGTAAATGTTTAAGTCAAGTCAGTTTTGAATAGGCAATTACCAGGCTTAGATCCACTAAGCAAGGTGAACGAGTTCTGACCACACCAGGGCCATGAGAGACCCAGGACTTCACGGGGTCCAGCTATGACCCGGACGGCAGCACAGAGAATCAAGCAGGACCTGTTGGTGCTGACTTCCCCTCACATTTATCCTAACAAAATACAGCATTATCTGCTGGCTTAGGTTTTTCTAACTCCGTCTTCTTCATTTATTTGGGAGCTTCATGGTGGAATATAACGCCATAGTGAGCTGTAGCTCAGAAAAACCAATCTTCTGCTCAAGCACACGACTGACGTACTGTCTCCTCCTCACCTTCCCCCGAGAGAGAGTGGGAGCAGCAGTGATGACCAGCTCCTTCGTCATCCAAACCCTGAGAAAAGCATGAGCTACACAGAGGCTGTCTGAGAACCGCTGCTGTCCAACAGGAATGCACAGACCCTAACCAGTTAGTTAAACGTATCCAGTTAGATAACATCACACAAAAATGCAAAGGGAAATGGTTCTCAAATTAGCATAACATTAGCACAGATATACGTTACCAGCTGCAAGAGCCAAGCAATGCCAGTTGCCGCAGGAAACTTGTAATATTGTCTGCTGGTTCAGCTTTTGTATTAACCTAAAACAGAAAAGACTTTCCTCTTAAGAAGGGCATTCACAAACAATGATTGGAAATATTCCCAACTAAATAAAACAGTTGTAATAAGTTAACATCTTTCACAAAAGACTTTTTAAAATCAAACATATAATCTTACATGATATAATTCTATTAAGTCTTTCACTAACCTCCTGCCTCTTAGGTAGCTACTGTTTAAAAAAAAAAACAAAAACCATTCTGCACCTAAACCCATTACCATAGCCCTCTGTTAATTCCCACCTTGTCATCTCCAATTCAGGGACAAAAGGAGTAAACTACAGGAGAAAGATCCCTAAGGACATGGCTAGTATCTAAATGGCTTTCAAATGAGGGCAATGCCATGATCCAGCAATCCCACTTCTGGGTATATGTCCAAAAGAACTGAAAGCTGGGTACCAAAGAGATATGTGTACACCCACATCGATAGCAGCATTATTCAAAATGGCCAAAAGGTGGCAGCAACACAAGTATCCATCAACAGATGACTAGAAAAACAAATGTGGTAAACACATCTGGAACATGTATACAACAGAATATTCACCAGCCTTTAAGAACAAGAACTCCGACACGTGCTACAACATGAATGAAACCTGGACATTACGCTAAGTGAAATAAGCCAGTAACAAAAAGTCAAATACTCTGTAATTCCGCTTACGTGAGATATCTAGACTAGTCAAGTTCACACAAATCAAAGTCTAACGGTGCCTGCCAGTGGCTGGGAGAGGAGAAATGGGGAGTTGTCATTTAATGAGTACAGAGTTAAACTTCTGCCAGATAAAAAAGTTCTGGAGATTGGTCACACAGCAACGTGAATATACTTAACACTACTGAACTGTACACTCTAAAATGGTTACGATGGTAAATTTTATGTTATGTGTATTTTACCATAACTTAAAAAAATTAAGAAGGGCAATGCCTCCAAAACTCTGATTCCCTAGGATGATAAAGAGGAAGATCATATGATAACTTTTTAAATCCCGCTCCTCTGCTTGCTCGTGTCAAAGACAGAGATAAGAACGGTACCCATTCACAGGGTTGTGGTGAGAATTAAAAGAAAAAATTCATGCTTGGCACTGCCCAACAGAGGTGGACAGCCTGAGAATATCTGCTGCTTCCTATTTTAGTAATTCACAAGTTGCCGTTTTCCTCTTCATTAAGTGTATGCCATGGGAACAAAGGAGTCAGACGGGCACACTCTCGGGAAAGGGCATTTTAGAAGACAGACATCCAATAGGCGAGGAGGGGGTTATTTAAAGTGAGAGGTAGATGTTGCTTTTGTTAACGGTTTATTTTCTCGGATCTAAAAAAATGTATAAAATAGAGTTCACATATGCATTTAGTACCAAATAGAAGCCAACTATTTTTTTATTGTAGATTCACATGCACTTGTAAGAAATAATACAGAGATCCCTTGTACACTTTGTCCAGTTTCCCCCAGTGATGACATTTTGCAAAACTACAGTATAGTATCATAACAAAGATACTGACAATAATATAACCTACCAATCTCATTTATGTTTGGGTTGGCCAAAAAGTTCATTCAGGTTTTCCCATAGGATGTTACAAGAAAACCCAAATGAACTTTCTGGCCAGGCCAATATTTCCCCAGATTTATTTGTGCTCGTTTCTGAGTTTGTAGTATTTTTGTCACCTGTGCAGGCTCATGCATCCAGCACCATGCTCAATGGTTCCAACGCCACAAGGATTCCTTTCGTTGTACTTTTATAACCACTCCTCCCCTCCCCCATTCGTAACCCCTGGCAACCACTAATCTACCTTCCATTTCCACGATTTTGTCATTTTGAGAATGTTATAGAAATGGAACCATACAGTAGGTAGCCTTTTGGGATTGGCTTCTTTTTCACTCAGAATAATTCCCTGGACATTTGTCCAAATTGCTGCACGTATCAATAGCTTGTAGAACCCCACTATGTTTTAAAATTGGAGAACGTAATACTGCCTTGGGGCCCAGTGTTTCAGAACCTTATGTGGCAACAGCCCCTTTTCCTGGCCAGCTTCCACTCCAATTCCCCCTCCCCTCCCTTTATGGGTCACCATTACCCTCAATACAACCTCCACAATCACAGTTACAGAGAGGAAGCAGGCCAATAGGACAAGACAAACAATAAGAAACTATACCCTTGAGATGGAGAAAACGGGACACGCCTGCACAAGCATATACTGTGCTTTACCTACTCATCTTACTCCATCCTCCCAGTCACTTTGTAAAGGTACACAACACTATGTAACTCCATTCTGAAGTTAGGAAATCGAGGCCTAGATAAGTTCAACAATTTGCCCAAGGTCCCTCACCTAATAAGTAATAGAGCCAGTACTGGAATCTGAGTCCGTATGACCTCAAAACTATGTTACTTTCCACAATACTAAGGTATGAATTAATGAATCTACTTTAATTAAGTTATGAAATTATATACAAACTAAAGGCTCAGAAGTCATCCATAATTTAGACATGACTAATAAAAATAATAACAAACTGCTACTCTAACACAGATTACTCCATTTTTAGAAATGAAATGCCATTAAACAGATTTTCTTGAGTCTTTGGTCATCAACGAATGAAATACTTTTGTCATTAATGTTATAAATCTTTTCCGTAATATTACAATTTCGTTAAAATATAGCATCCCCCTTTTTAAAATTTCTACTCTCCCTCTGCCCCCCAAATTAAATTAATTTTTGGAAGTAATGAATCCAAGACATTACCTGTTCTAAATCAGGAAATGGAATCAAATCATTCTTACCTCCCTGTTCCTCTTTTCCCTAAAACAGCTTTTGATTAAAGAGACAAAAATCTAAGAAGGGCAAAAAAGGAAGAGGAAGAAGAATGTACCGTCCTTTAAAAGGGACAGTAATTGGGCGGGGGGGGCGAGAGGCCATTTAATAAACACACCTGTACTGAGCAATGCACGTGCTGGAGCACCCTTAGCAATGGCAATGCTAAAATGAATGATCCAGGTCTCCTGGCATCAAGCGCTCCCAGCTCTGTACTAAACATAGTTATTAAATTAAAAATTGCAAAGAATGTGACAAGTACTGCAACACAAGGAATGTTGTACATCTGCAGCATGAAGGAGCAGGAATTAAATGAAGGAAATAAACCAGTGGCCTCTTTGATCATTAAGAACCCTCAACAAACAGAGATGCCCCCGTTTCAAAACATCCACCTGAAAGTAACTTCAATATTTTAGACATTTACTTAGTGGTGAAGCATCGGTTACGTATTTAGCCAAATCATCTAAGATTCAGAATTAAGTAAATACTTAAGGGACTAAAAACCATCGCATTAGTACTTTTGTGTTAAACAACTTATGTATATTTGGTATTTTAGCTGTTGGTAATGCTTAAGGTAATTCGGCCTGTTATTAGAGTATCAGGTCAGCCTTGTGATTCTATTTTAAAGTGACTCATTGAATAATTGTTTTAGGTTTGCAATTTTAAGTTAAAGGTTAGTAAGTCCAGCAATGTGAAAAGGTGTTTTTTTATTCAAACATTAATGAGTTCCAAACACTCTGCCAGCAACTAGGCTACTGGAATAAATAAAGTACAGTTCCTGAACAACTCACATTTTTTAACTGGAGACAGACGCTTCTATAAATAATTACAATTTTTGTGACAAGCGTTATAACAGTATGAGGCATGACAGTGACACAATGGAAACAGCAATCAAAAGAAGAAAGCAGAACCCAAACCAAGGAATCTAACAAAGAAACTAGCAGGAAATGATATTTACAGCAACTGACATTCTTACCTGGGTACTACCACAGAGTCCTCGGTAGTCACGAGTCCTAGTTGACCATCGCTCCCTGCACCCCAAGAAAACAGCTGGCCCCGGTCACTGAGGGCCAGACTGTGGGACTCGCCACACGCCACGTGGACAATATGCTGATCTGCCAAAGCTCCAATTTGCTCTGAAGAAAGAAAAAAACAAAAACCAAAGGAGGAAAATGTAAAGCCCAGAAACAGGACTTACACAGAATTAGCTTCCTAGGCAGTAGTGTTTTTCAAAGAGAACCACTACATCTGTAAATTTATAAAGGTGTTATACGTTTCTAAAAGGTATCCATTGAAACCCCAGCTATACTGGGTAGCACACACGCCTAGAGCAACACACACGCCAGATGTTCCCTCCTGTGCCTGGTGCTTCTCCCCAGAAAGATGCCTGAAGGCTTACTATTCGGAGATGTGGAACCAGAGAGGCCCCAGTGTGAGTGGGAGTGAGGCATGTTACTAAAAGCAGTGGGATTGAGTGAAATTTTGCCTGGGAACAATGAGACCTCCCCCATCCAGAAAAACACCTTTCTCCCCTTAGTTCCAGAACACAATCTCTCTATATATACCTATCCAGCCAGAAGATAGAAGGATTTCTCTGAGAAAATTGGCCCAAAAGAAAAGACCCATAGCTACTGACATTTGTGGGTCCCCCAATGAAATGTCCAGCTTCCCGCTAGTTAACAAGACTTGCCCACACACAGCTCCACTCACGTTTCAGTACCTCACTCTTACATATAAAAGACTGGCCAAGGATCAACATATACATGAGGAAATTTTAACATAAAAGTTAAAGAGCAAAGGAAACAGAAGAAAATGAACTCTGAAGAAAAAAAGATCATGAAGAGAACAGAAAAAAAAATAAGGCATTAGAAAAATAAAAGAAGAAACATTCCAACATTCAAAAAATAAAGTTATCTTGGAAAATGGACACATGGCAGCATAAATTTAAAGGAAAAACCTTCAAAAGCAGGATGGGAAGTAAGAACTGAAATTTTCTAAGAAACAGAACAAAAAGGCAAAGAACACAACAGAGGAGGAAAAAAAAGAAAGAAATGAGGGGATTATTCCAAGAGGCCCAACAACGGAAAAATAAGAACTTTAAAAAGAGAATGGAGGGCTTCCCTGGTGGCGCAGTGGTTAAGAATCCACCTGCCAATGCAGGGGACATGGGTTCGAGTGCTGGTCCGGGAAGATCCCACATGCCGCGGAGCAACTAAGCCCGTGCGCCACAACTACTGAGCCTGCGCTCTAGAGTCCGCGAGCCACAACTACTGAGCCCGCGCTCTAGAGTCCGCGAGCCACAACTACTGAGCCCATGTGCCACAACTACTGAGCCCGTGCTCCTGGAGCCCATGCTCTGCAACAAGGGAAGCCAACACAATGAGAAGCCCGCGCACCGCAAGAGTAGCCCCCGCTTGCCGCAACTAGAGAAAGCCTGTGCGCAGCAACGAAGACCCAACGCAGCCAAAAATAAATTAATTAAATAAATAAATTTTTAAAAAAGAGAGAATGGAAAAATCACAAAGTAGAAAATTTCCAAGAAGAAAGACATGAAGATTGCGCATAACTAAAGGACATGAGTTTCACATTGAAAGGACCTATTAAAACTTCAGAATAAAGACTGATAAAACCCTACTTTAGAGCACTTCAGCTTGAAATTTCAGAACACCAAAAAAAGATTCCAAAAGTTTCTAGAAAGGAAAACAGTTTATATACAACAGAACAGGGATCAGAATGGCATCATATTTCTCAGAAGCAATACTGAAAACTAGAAAGACAATGAAGCAATGCCTTCAATTCTGAAGGAAAATGACTTCCGACCAAGAATTCCATATCTAGCCAACCATGAATCAAATGAGAGGAAAGGGGAAAAGAACAATTTTCAGGGATGTAAGGCTCTCAAAATATTTTATCTCCCATGCTGCCTTTCTCAGTTAGCTACCTAACATCATGCCTCCAAAACAAAGGGAGATTCAGGTTCCAGGAAATAGGAATCTTACCTAGGAAAAGGTGAAGAATATTCCCAAGACAGCTATGTAGCAGCCTATGAAGCAAAGTTGGAGGGATGTCTCCAAAGTGAAAAATGGCATACAATCTGATGAGTTTATATTATTATGAGTTTTACACTTCTGTCAGAGAATAGAGATTACTACACAAATGAAAAAAATGAAATAACTCCAGGAAACACAGTGTTTTATGGGAAATAAGAGCAATCATGGTACATAAAGTCATAATAACCAAATAAATGTAATTTACGTAGTTAAAAATTTAATTGACTTAAAAAATCAACTATTTAGGAAAAGATAAGCGTCTAGGGGTGAGAAAGAGGAAAGGGTGGCTGGAGAATATAAAAGCATGCTACTCTTCCCCAGTGTGAAGCCTCTAGATTATGTCCAATATTGAAAAAAAAATCAAGAAATAGCATTATAAGCATGTCATTTAGAAATAAAAAGGTAAGTACAAAAAAAAAAAAGAGCTTCAAGAATTGAAAGTGATGGCCTCCGCAAGTGAGACTCAAGGATGGGAACCGGAGAGGTAGGGAGTTGCTATTGGACCTGAACAGAGTTGGTATAAACGTTACCTTAAAAAAAAAATTTTTTTAATCAGCTGAAAACATGTTCACGTCAGAGAAGTCTCCTTTACCCTCTACTCACCATTAGGCGCTAACTCCCAGCTTAGCCTTGCCCCACACACTAAGAACAGTCCCGTCTTCACTTTGGAAAAACTGAGAAACTCTTACCCAAATAGCTCAGGTGAATCAGATTCTTACTCCTCTGACCAAATTTCCAAGTGTACCATAGTTCTAGGACTTGGGCAGCTTTCATGTTCTCCTGGGCCTGAGCGCCTGGCCTGATACCTCAGCTAGGACTGAGACCTGCCCCCCAGTTCCTGACCTCCTAGGTCCACCATGAGCCTTTCCTGCCTGAATGTGAGTGCACCGCCTCACATGACACTAATAAGTTTCTCCCCGGTCTGACAGGACACTCTCTGGTCTGCCACCGATTTCCTTACCTCGGTATCTGTCAATAGCATCCCTCTTGATCTTTTCTTACCATGGCTGAGTAGTGTCAAAAGGCCACGTCTAGATTCCAATTACCATTTACTCCCAGTCTGGTCAAGCCCTAGGCAAACCAATTCCTGTCCCATCACATATCGGCCCCCAAAACAGACATGGAACTCCCACTACGATCACAACACAACTTGCAGCCCCAAAGGCAGAGGTACCGTTCGGTAATGCAAAGATTTGTGGAGGATTAAACCAACAGTTTTATCAAGTCCAATTTATTTTATTTCTCCTAGCCAGAACACCGAGCTCATCTGATTCATACTAGTGGTCTGCTACAGTGCAACTTTAATCCCTCTTCTAGAATCTACTCCCTAGGTCAACTGGGAATGCTTCATTCACACCTCTCACTGAATACACCCCTGCCCCGGTTGGGAACATTCAGGCTGCAGTGCACATTTTCACATGTCGTCTCTTCTGATTCATTCTGTCAAGACTGTACACTATATTTTGCAGATCATGACAGAACCTCAACCCACGCATTAAAATAATTAAACACACTAAGGAAATATTTGGCACTTTTTGACGACAAAAGTATATTTTATCTCTGATCCTCTCGTAGAAACACTTTAAGGTCTTTAGAAGTCTTTAAGGTTATCAACTCTGAACAAGCCAGGGTAATAGGGCAGAACAGCAGCAAATGTGGAATGCTGCTTACAGCCAGCCAGCAGTTCAACTGCACGTATGTTATTAGGATTACTGCTACTTGGCTTTTGAGCCCCATGATAATTTTTTAATGTATTTTCAAGTTAACAGTAAGTTGGGCAGTAAACCATCACAGGGTGGTAATAGAGAAGGATGATATGAGCCTGGAGGGTAGATGGATGTTGCCGGTATGAACTTAATCCTTGCACCGATCCTGAGAGGTGCCGGCTCTCCAATAAGCCCCAGCTGAGACAAAGGGTGTAGCTTGGCCAAGGTTCACAACGAATGAGTGGTGGAGCTGGGACTGGAGCCCGGGTCTTTCTGACTTCCAAGCCCATTACACCCACAAGTCTGTATCATCTTCCCTCATGGAAAAGGACCAGGCGGATTTTAAATCAGTTAACAGTAACTACGAAGTGACGCGTCTAGTTATGGATAATGGGAAATAGACTCTTTCCTCTTACTGTCTGTTCTGATGAGAAATATATCCAACAGTTTGCAGTTAACAGCATGAGCAGTTGGGTGGCAAGTACACAGCATATACAAAATCAGTGATCAATATTTGGTACTGAATTTTTCATAAAGCTAAAATCAAATTAAGTGTCAGCAGTTAATATGACAAAAGGGATTAGACTTTCATCACTTAGATGTCTCCTTTTTTTTTTTAACTAAACATACATTTTTATTCTTATACTTTTTAATCTACATTTTTAAAATTAATTATAAAAATATACACACACAAGGATACATGTGCACACATTTAAAAGAAAAAGTCAAGGGGCACATAAATATCACAGAAACATGAAAATTCAGAAGTGAGTCAGGGACTTCCCTGGTGGTGCAGTGGTTAAGAATCCACCTGCCAATGCAGGGGACACGGGTTCAAGCCCTGGTCCGGGAAGATCCCACATGCCGCGGAGCAACTAAGCCCATGTGCCACAACTACTGGGCCTGCGTTCTGGAGCCCCCGAGCCACAACTACTGAAGTCCTCGCGCCTACAGCCCGTGCTCCGCAACAAGAGAAGCCACCGCAATGAGAAGCCCGCGCACCACCACGAAGAATAGCCCCTGCTCACCTCAACTAGAGAAAGCCCACGCACAGCAACAAAGACCCAATGCAGCCAAATAAATAAATAAATACATTTTTTAAAATTAAAAAAATAAAATATAAAAAAATTAAAAAAGGCCTCTTCCCTATCTTTAAAAAAAAAAAAAAAAAAAAAAAAGAAGTGAGTCAGGACAAACCTTAGGTAATCCAGCTCAGCTTCCCTCATTTCTTTAACATCTTTGATACAATATAACCCAAGTTCCCTGCAGATCCCCAAAAAGAGAATTTCCTAGTGCCCAACTTTCCTCTGGGGCCCCTGGCTTCCCACTACTTGGCAAGACTCTCCCTCGTTTTCTTTGCTTCTGTGTCTGAAAGGTCCTATTCCCAAGCCATATTCCAACTACTTTCTTATTTTCATCTAACCATTTTGGGGGATCTGGACTATGCCTAGCGGGACCACCCCCCCCATAAGAGAGTTACTTCCGGGACTTCCTGGTGGTCTAGTGGTTAAGACTCCGCATTCCCAATGCAAGGGACTCAGGTTCAATCCCTGGTCAGGGAACTACTAGATCCTGCATGCCGCAACTAAGACGTGGCACAGCCACATAAATAAATAAATACATATCTTTAAATCTAATTAAAAAAAAGAGAGAGTTACTTCCATGAAAGGAATTCTACCTCGTTCCTGAGCCAAAGCACTCAAATCAGAGTCAGCTTTTTAAAAAAATTTTTAAATTATCATACAGTAAAATTGACCTTTTTTAGTGTACAATTTTATGAATTTAAGCACATATAACCAGTGACACAATCAAGATACAGAACAGTTCCATCAACCCAAAAAGTCCCTTGTGTCATCCCTTAGTCACACTCTCTCCTCATCCCTAACTCCTGGTGACTACTGATACGCTTTCTATCACTACAGTTTTATATTTTCAATACTGTCACATCATGGAATCGTATAGTATCTAACCTTTTAAAACTGGATTCTTTCACTCAATATAATGCCTCTGAGATTCATCCAGGTTGTCGTATTATCAATAGTTTGTTCCTTTTTATTAGTGAGTAGTGTTCTATTGTATTATGGATGTACCACAAAGCACTGTTTCCAGTTTTAAGCAATTATAAATAGAGACGCAATAAACATTCGTGTACAGGTTATTGTGTGAGAATAAGTTTTCATTTCTCTGGAGTAAATACCCAGGACTGGGTAGTCAACCTTGCTATATACAGTTGGGTTATTTTAAAAATCTAGTATGATAATCTCTGCATTGATTGTTTTGTTTGGACTATTTATATTTAATATAATTATTGATATGTTTGGATTCATGATCTACCTTTTTACTATTTGCTTTGTTTATTCCCTGTTTTTCATCACTCTTTTTCCTCATTCCTGCCTTCTTCTGCATTAAACATGTTCTACTTTTCCATTTTAATGTACTGTGGTTTTTATTATATCTCCTTGTATAGTTACTTGAGTGCTCTAGAGATTACAATGTAAATATTTAGCTTTTCAAAGTCTAATTAGAATCAATAATTTACTATTTCAAGTGGAATTTAGAAACTTTCCCATGATATAGGTCTCTTTACCCCTCTCCCCTTTAAGTTATAGTAATCTTAAATATTACATCTGCATACCTTGAAAACTCTATCACAATGTTATAATTTTTCATTTCAATCATCAAAATATTTTTAAAGAATTCAAGAAGAGAATAGTCTATTATATTTACCCAGATATCCACTATTTCTGTTGCTCTTCCTTCATTACTGATGTTCCAATATTCCTGCTGGTATCATTTCCCTTCTATCCAAAGAACTTCCTTTAACTATTGTTTAGTACAGGTCTGTTGGCTGTAAATTTTCTGCCTTTTCCTTCATCAGAAAATGACTTTGTTTTACCTTCATTTATGAAGGCTTTTTTTTTTTTTGTCTGTTTGCTTGTTTTTGCTGAACATAGAATTCTGGGTTGACTTCTTTTCTTTCAGCACTTTAAAAACACTGTGCCACTTATGGCGCCCATAGTTTCTGGGGTGAAATCCACATTCCCCTATAGGTAATATGTTGTTTCTCTTTGCCTGCTTTCAAGTATTTTCTTTGTCTTTAGTTTTTAGAAGTTTGATTATGATCTGTCTTGGTGTGGATTTCTTTGGATGTATCTTGCTTGGTCTACTGACTTCTTGAATCTGTATATTTATGTCCTTCACCAACTTTGGAAATTTTTCAGCCATTATCACTTTCAGCACCACATTTTTTCTCTTCTCCTGCTAGGATTGACATGAATGTTAGACCTTCTGTTCTTGTCCCACAAGCCCCCGAAATCCTGTTAATATTTTTCCCAATATTTTTAACCTTTATTACTCAGTTTGCATAATTTCTATTGATTTATCTTCAACTTCACTGATTCTTTCCTCTGTCATCTCCATTCTACTACTGAAACCATCCAGTGAGTTTTTCATTTTGATTATTGTATTGGTTCTTCTTTATGTCATCCATTTCTTGGCAAAGAATTTCACTTGTCCATTTGTTTCACAACAGTTTGAGCCAGTTTGTTGGAACATTTGTACAATAGCTGCTTTAAATAAAGTCTTCATCAGATAATCCCAACATCTATGTCATTCCAGCATTAGCATCTGTTGTCTCCCCCCATGGTAGTGGAGATTTCCCTGGGTTTTCATATGCTGAGTATGATTGTATCATGAACATTTTGAATATTATAAGACTGTGGGTCTTATTTAAATCTTCTGGAGAATGGTAACACTTCTGTTTTATTTTTCAAAGCCTTTGCATGCTATTTGGATTTGTGTCCTGCATGTGCCACATAGTGGCCAGTCTGGAACCTGAGTGGTGGTCTATTAGGTAAGTTCTCAAAGTCACTTACATGCTAAGTAGGATCAGATCCACACGTACAGCTCAGGGATGAGCCCAAGAGTTCATAGATAACTATATGGAGTTGCTTTCCCAAGCTCCTCCTTCTCTGAGATCTCTCAGATACTTTCAGGTTCCCTGGGGCTCCCTTTTTAGCCTACATACTGTACTTCCACAGCTGTGCTTGCCTCTGGGCCAAATGGCAGGAAGACCAGAGGGGGAAAACGGTAAACTCATTGCCAGTTCAGTGGTACTTTGCATTCTGGTCTTCTGTCCCAATCCACCTGCTATTATTTGCTTTTCAGAGTACTCAAATAGCTGCTCCATGCATTGTATCAAGGTTTTATAGCTGCATTCAGTAGGAGCGACAGGAAGGAATGTGCTTACTCTGTCCTGCCCGGAACTAGAAACCCGGAGTCTGACTTTTAAAGTAACATTTTTTTTTCCTGCTATTTGTGTGTGTTCACAAACTGTCTTTGTTCCACTTGGCTAAATTAAAAAAAAAAATTCAAAGGCATAGCTTTCCCACAAATGTTCAAAGTACAATTGTGCTTAACCTAAGAGCTGGATTCCTGGCTGTGGGCAGTATCTCTGAGCAGCTGATGCTTCATTTAAGTTATCTGAGCATATCAAACACTTATTTACTTGATCCTTTGTTTGACTGCCCAAGTTTAAACAATCATTAAACCAAATCTTTTTAACTAAAGAATCAGAGAGAAAGATTAAATTACGACAAAATTCAGAGTAGTAGTTCTCAGTTCAGGGCCAGGTGACTTTAATATTGGGCTTTAATGTTCACATACAAAGGCTGAAAACACTTATACACTATGAAACATGTTTGAGAATACTTTTTTAAAGCCGTAAATCTAAATTTACCATGTATGCATTTAGATGCAATAAGCCAAAACTGGGGGCTTCCCTGGTGGCGCAGTGGTTGAGAATCTGCCTGCCAATGCAGGGCACACGGGTTCGAGCCCTGGTCTGGGAAGATCCCACATGCCGCGGAGCAACTAGGCCCGTGAGCCACAACTACTGAGCCTGCGCGTCTGGAGCCTGTGCTCCGCAACAAGAGAGGCCGCGATAGTGAGAGGCCCGCGCACCGCGATGAAGAGTGGCCCCCGCTTGCCACAACTAGAGAAAGCCTTCACACAGAAACGAAGACCCAACACAGCCAAAAATAAATTAATTAATTAATTAATTAATTTAAAAAAAAATAAGCCAAAATCACTAAGTCCATTAAAACATATGGAGGCCTGTCACAGGCAATGGGAAGGGAGGAGCCTTTGTGTCTCTGAGTCATTAGCACTTCACTAGTCAGAATAAGATCAGCTGCAGTGACTCAGTTATTTTTAGGAACTCAGAATTGCCAACTATGGCATAATCTAATGCTGTAAAAGGATTTTAATAGAGAAAGATTGTAAATTAGAAAGCTACCTCACAGCTCTGATAGAGGGAACCCTAAAAGCGGAAGGGACCACTGCAGTGGTGATACAGTGGCATATATAACTTCGTAGAGTCAAATGCCCAAGTCCACCAGTTGATAATTCAAGACCCCTCCAAGAAGACTGGAATCTTAATCCTCAGCACAAACTATTAACAGTCCCCCAAAGTTCAGCTCACAGGTTACCATGGATGCTTTCTCCTTCACAAAACTTTTGCTTCTTGTACAATGACAGCTCTGGAGTACCTGCTTGGGTACCTACAAGAATTGGAGTGTAAGCTCCAGGAAGACTGTCTCTCATTAAAGAAATGCTGGGGAATACCTGTTGAATATATAAAGTCTCTAGTATCAAAATGTAAAGTCAGGCTTTAAGATGTCTCAAGTGACTGCAAAAAAAAAGTTACATATTACAGTGCTATAATTCCTAATAAGGAGGGGAAAACAAACTGGTTATTTCAAAACACTGGAGGAGTTCAGGGGTATTTCAAAGCATCATCACCCTTTATGGGGGAATGGAGAAACTAAAACATTTTCAAAAGATACATGAATCAGAGAAGTGACAGAACCAAGACCAATCCATTTAGAAAATAAATTAATCTGCACTGGATTTACTAATATAAATAGAACACTGTTAAGAAAGCCCAGGGCTTCCCTGGTGGTGCAGTGGTTCAGAGTCTGCCCACCAATGCAGGGGACACGGGTTCGAGCCCTGGTCTGGGAAGATCCCACGTGCCGCAGAGCAACTAGGCCCATGAGCCACAATTACTGAGCCTGCGCGTCTGGAGCCTGTGCTCCGCAACAGGAGAGGCCGCGATAATGAGAGGCCCGCGCACCGCGATGAAGAGTGGCCCCCACTTGCCGCAAGTGGAGAAAACCCTCGCACAGAAACGAAGACCCAACACAGCCATAAATAAATAAATTAATTAATTAATTAAAAAAAAAAAAAGCCCATTCCACCCTGCCACACCGCCCCTGCCCCCTGCCCCCTCCCCCCGCAAGCCAGACCTGTCTGTCTCCTTTACTACATGAGGCTTCCTCACATAGGCGTGATCAGTTATGACCTCCATTTCCAGCCCCTCTCCCCTCTCTGGAGAACGGGGGGCTAGGGCTGAAAATTCCAAGCCTCTAATCATGGCTGGATCTTTCTGGTGACCAGGACCCACCCAGGAGCCCAACAAGAGTCACCTCATTAGAACAAAAGATGGGGCATTCCCTGGTGGCCTAGTGGTTAGGATTTCGAGGGCCCGGGTTCAATCCCTGGTCAGGGAACTGAGATTCTGCAAGCTGCACAGCGTGAAAAAAAAAAAAAAAAAAATGCTCCTAGTACTCCCATCACTTAGAAATGCACACGGGTTTCAAGAGCCCTGCACCAAGGAACGGGGGGCGCAATATACACATTAACTTAACACTAGCGCTACTTTACCTCCTCAGAGCTCAAATTTTTTAACTTTGGCCTCCTTGCAAGGCAGCCAAAACCCATGGATGACCCGAAAGAGAATTAAAAACCCTCTATATGAAATCACAAAATACACTGAGATGCTGACACGTTTTAACTATGCAATCACAACAAAATACCTTCCACCCCACTTCTTTTCCAAGAGGCTGTGTTAAAAGTATTTTTTACTCACCATTTAAACTGTAGTAAATGTAAAAATTATCTTTGATTAAATCAAAATTATAGCAATCACTAGTTGATTAGCTTTTAGAAAAAAATGAAAGCCCAGAAAATTGAAGTTATGATACAAATCCAAACTATATCTCCCAAAAAAGTAAACAGTAGACACCTGATGTTAGTATACGACCAGTCAGTACAAACTTTAAGGCAAGCATTTTGACAATATTCCAGAAGCTTTAGAATTCTTCAAGTTCCTTGATCCAACAGTCGAATTTCTACAAATGTATCCTAAAGGATTACTATACACTGCATTGCTACTAACAGAGAAAAATTAGAAATTGAGATTATACATTATAAATTGAAATATGCAGCCATTAGAAAGACTGATATAGATCAGTATGAACATCAGCATGGAAAAATATTCATGACATATTAAGTGGAAAAGAAAGTTACAGAGAAGTATTACAACGTGACTCCATTTGAAAATTACATTGATGTTTAAAAAATATTGGAAGGATATATTTCAAGGCAATAATGTTTTTTGTTCAGGGTGGTAGAATTAAAGAGTAAAACACTCTTATTTGCTTCTTGCTTATGGGTATTTCAACTGTGAGCAATACACATGTATTACTTTTGTAACAGGGAAAATTTTTAAGCTTTTTTAAAAGGACTTTTTACCACTTCCCGCTCTTATTCACATCTTTTTTCAACAACTCGAATTTTTTTCATGTGATGTAGCAACAGGAGACCATTTCCAAGACTGCAGATTGCTTTCTGACTATTTTAGACTATATGCTACCTTATAAACAGTATCTCTGTGCAATCACAATGCAAGATGAGATGTTTCTGGAGGGGCTTCCTAAAGATAGTTAATCCCACTTGATGTTTATAGATTGGGTAAATTTTTATCACAGCAGGCAGAACATGCCCACACTGAGATCTATCTACTTTATCTATGGAATTGTAGTCCTCTGTCCATTTTCTTTTAAAAATGTGTGTATATAAACTCTCCAATCAGAATACAGAGACAGTCAGATTGGATTGATGCTCAAGACCCAACTCTATGCAGTCTTTTTTAAAAACCTCTTTAAATATAAACACACAGAAAAATAAAACACAAATGGATGGAAAATGATATACCATGCTAACACTAATCAAAAGAAAGCTGAAATAGCTATATTCATACGAGGCAAGGTAGATTTCAAAACAATGAATACTATCAGGGATAAAGAATGATATTTCATGATGTTAAAAGGAACAATTCATCACGAAGATCTGACAATCTTAAATGTGTACATACCTAACAGCAGAGCTTTAAAATACATATAGCAAAACTGATAGAGCCAGAAGAAATAGTAACTGATATAACAAGTAAACACAAAATCAATAAATATAAAGAAGATCTGAATAACACTATCACCCAACTTGTCTAATTGACATTCATGAAACACTCTTTCCATCAACAACAAAACACACATCCTTTTCCACTGCACACAGAGTACTTACCAAGATAGACCACATTCTGGGCCGTAAAACAAATCTGAATAAATTTAAAAGGCCTGAAATCATATAAAATATGTACCCTGACCACAGAGTATTAAACTAGAAATCATTAACTGACAAATATCAGTAAAATCCCTATATATTTGGATGTTAAAGTACACACTTCTAAATAACCTATGGGTCAAAGAAGAAATCATAAGGGAAATTATTACAAAATATTTTGAACTGAATAAAAATAAAAACAACCCATTAAAATTTGTGGAATACAGGTAAAGTGATGCTTAAATGAAATTTTTAACATGAAATACTTATTAAAATAGAAGTGGTAAATCAGTGATTTAAATTTTGCATGAATAGAAAAAATACAGTAAATTAAGCACAAAGTAAACAAAAGGAAATAATATAAAAGTACAAATCAATGAAACAAAGAAAACCAAAAAAGATTAAAAATAATCACTAAAACCAGAACTTTTTCTTTGAAAATATTAATGAAACAGATTAACCCCTAGCCAGTCTAACCAGGAAACAGAGAAGACACAAATTACCTATATCAGGAAAAGAAATGTTACAGACATGAAAAGGATAATAAGGGAATATTGTGAACTATTTTTTGCTAATAAATTTGACAACCTAGGTGAAGTAGACAAATTTCTTGAAAGATATAAACTATGAAAACTCACCTAAGATGAAACAGATAATCTAATTAGTCCTATATCTTCTTTAAAAATTGAAATTGTAACTTAAAAATGTCCCCACAGAATGTAAATTGATACAGCCACTATGGAGAACAGTATGGAGGTTCCTTAATAAACTAAAAATAGATTTACCATATGACCCAGCAATCCCACTACTGGGCATATACCCAGAGAAAACGATAATTCAAAAAGACACATGCACCCCAATGTTCACTGCAGCACTATTTACAGTAGCCAGAACATGGAAGCAACCTAAATGCCCATCTACAGACGAATGGATAAAGAAGATGTGGTACATACATACAATGGAATATTACTCAGCCATAAAAAGGAACGAAATTGAGTCATTTGTTGAGATGTGGATGGATCTAGAGACTGTCATACAGAGTGAAGTAAGTCAGAAAGAGAAAAACAAATATCGTATATTAACGCATGTATGTGGAACCTAGAAAAATGGTACAGATGAGCCGGTTTGCAGGGCAGAAGTTGAGACACAGATGTAGAGAACAGACCTATGGACACCAAGGGGGGAAAACTGCGGTGGGGTGGGGATGGTGGTGTGCTGAATTGGGCGATTGGGATTGACATGTATACACTGATGTGTATAAAACTGATGACTAATAAGAACCTGCAGTATAAAAAAACAAACAAACAAAACAACTAATACTAAACTTTCATTGGGTTATTTGTATGGAAATATGTTAATATAAATGTTTCAGACATTACATGAAATTTCTTTAAAAAAAAAAAAAAATGTCCCCACAAAGAAAACTGTAGCCTCAGATGGTTTTACTGGTGATCCTACCAACCGTTTAAGTAAAAAATAATAACCTCTAATAAACCTGTATATAATATAGACAAACTCTTCTAGAAAACAGAAGAGCGAACACTTCCCAACTCATTTTATGAGGCTAGCATTACCCACGTAACAAAACCAAAGGCACTGCAAGAAAAGAAAACAATTATCCTTATGAACATAAATGCACAAATCCTAATAGAATTTTTAGAAATCAAAAGCAGCAATATATAAAAATTAACAAGTGAGATTTATTCCATGAGTGCAAGGTTGGTTTAATACTCAAAAATAATCAATGTATTTCACCATCTTAACAGACAAAAAAGAAAAGCAATACAATCACTACAATAGATTCAGAATAACATTTAACAAAATTCAACACTCATGATTTTTTACAAAATGAATAAATATCAGAGAACTTCCTCAACTTGATAAAAGGCAACCAAGAAAAACCCACTGCTAATATCACACTTAATGGTGAAAACTAATGCTTTTATAGACATTGTCATTTATGTAGAAATTCCTAAGGAGTCGACAAAAAAACATAACTGGGACTATTAAGAGAATTTGGCAAAGTTATTCAAGATCAATACACAAAAAATTAACCATATTTCTATAAACTACAAAAAATTAGAAATACCATGTGTAATAACATCAAAAACATTATAAACTTAAGAACAAACTATGTGCAAGACCTGTACACTTAGAAAGTAGAAAATATTGCTAAGAAAAATTAAAGAAGACCCCAAAATGGAGAATATACCATGTTCATAAATCACAAGATTCAATATCATTAAGATGTCAATCCTCCCCAAATTGATCTATAGATTCAGTGCAATCCTAATAAAAATCCCAGCAGGTTTTTTGATAGAAACTGAAAAGCTGATTCTCAGATATATATGCAAAAGCCAAGGACCTAGCATAGCCAAAACAGTTCTGAAAAAGAAAAGTTGGAGGATTTATACTATTGCACTACATACTCTGAAGATTTAGTATAAAGCTACAGTAACCTACATAGTGTAGAACTAAGGATAGACATGTACATTAAAAGCATAGAATGTCTAGAGATAGACCACCACACATATGACCAATTGGTTTTCAAAGGTGCCAGGGTAAGTCAGTGTGGGATAAAGTCTTTTCAGCAACTGTATTGAAAACTGGATATCCATATGCAAAAAACGAACCCTGTCTAGAGATCGACCACCACACATATGGTCAACTGGTTTTCAAAGGTGCCAAGGTAATTCAGTGGCGGATAAAGTCTTTCCAACAATGGTACTGAAAACTGGATATTCATATGCAAAAAATGGACCACAGGCCTACATGTAAGAGCTAAACTATAAAATTTGAAGAAGAAAACTTAGGAGAAAAATCACTGTAATCTTGAGTTAGGTAAAATTCTTAGGACATAGAAAGCATAAGTCATAAAAGCTAAAACTGATAATTGGATTTCATCAAAATAAAAAGTTTTGCTCTTCAAAAGACACTGTTAAGAAAATGAAAACCACTGATTGAAAGAAAATATTTTCAAAATGTATCTCTGATAAAAGACTTGTAATTGTTCTTTATATATTCAGGATACATCTCAAAAATAGGACAAGCAATTTGAGTTTTTAACAGGCAAAATATCTGAATATATACTTTGCCAAAAATAAGAACATATGAATGGCTAAAAATAAGCATGTGAGAAGTTGCTGAAGATCATTAGTCACTAGCAAAATGCAGATTAAAACCACCAGGAGACTCCATTATGTATCAATTTGAATGGCTAAAATTGAAAAGACTTGGAACTTCCCTGGTGGCACAGTGGTTAAGAATCCGCCTGCCAATGCAGGGGACACGGGTTCGAGCCCTGGTCCGGGAAGATCCCATATGCCGTGGAGCAACTAAGCCCATGCGCCACAACTACTGAGCCTGTGTTCTAGAGGTCGCAAGCCACAACTACTGAAGCCCGCGCACCTAGAGCCTGTGCTCCGCAACAAGAGAAGCCACCGCAATGAGAAGCCTGCACACCGCAACAAAGAGTAGCCCCCGCTCGCTGCAACTAGAGAAAGCCCGCACGCAGCAACGAAGACCCAACGCAGCCAAAAATAAACAAACAAACAAATAAATAAGACTGACAATACCAAGTGATGGTGAGAATGGGGAGCAGCTAGAACTTTTATAAACTGCTGGTGTAGGCACGGTCACTGGAAATCTGGCAGTTTCTTATGAAGTCAAACATACACTTACCATATGAACCAGCAATCCCAATTCTAGGAATCTGCTGAAGAAAAATGAAAACATACGTCTACACAAGGACTTGTACTCAAATGTTCATAGCAAATTTACTCAAAAAAGCCCAAATCTGGAAAAAACCCAAATGTCCATCAACTGGTTAACGGATAAACAATGTGGTATATCCATAAAATGGAATAATACTCAGCAAACCAACTACTGATGCAACAATACAGAAAGAACTTCAAAAGCATTATTCTAAGAAACCAGACACAGGAGACTACCTCATGCATGATTCCATTTGTATAAAATTCTAGAAGTGTCAAAACTACGGTGACAGGAATTCCCTGTTAGTCCAGAGGTTAGGATTCCATGCTTCCACTGCAGGGGGGCACGGGTTTGATCCCTGGTCGGGGAACTAAGATCCCACATGCTGCACAGCATGGCCAAAAATAAATTTAAAAAAGAAAACAAAACAAAAAAACTATGGTGACAAAAAGTAGACACAGGGAAAGTAGTTGGTGTGGAGATGGAATAGACTACAAAGGGCATAAGAGAAGTTTTGGTGGATGAAAAAATGTTCTCTTTTATGATTGCAGTGGTGGTTACCTGATTCTCTATGACTCATTAAATTGTACACTTAAAATTGGTGAATCCTACAGTATGTAAATTATATCTCAGTAGAGCTGTTCCAGTGATTTCCAGTGACCGTGCCATTTTACATTTATACCAGTAGTTTATAAAAGTTCTAGTTGCTCCCCATTCTCACCATCACTTGGTATTGTCAGTCTTTTTTAATTTTAGCCATTCAAATGGATATATAATAGAATATTAGGGGTCTCAATAAAGCTGTTAAAAATACAGTACACCAGAAAAAGTATGAGCTTATCATATACAAGGTATTTTATTAGGGGTCAAAAAAGAAATAAGATTAGTTCTGCACTCAAGTTCACTCTGACTGAAGAGGCAAACAAGGCATATGAAATGATGTTACAGCACAGGGTAATGAAAGACACATGTGCAGACTGCTAAAAGCAGCCCACGTGAGAGGCATCTAATCCACCTGGGGTGGGAGGGGAGAGAGCGTCAGGAAAAGCTCCGTGAAGAGGTAACATCCAAGATGTGCCCTGAGTGATAAAGAGCTAGTTCTCGCTCATATCATTCAACTACCCATCCAAGTGACCCAAAGTCTATAACAGCAGATTAAAGATTTCATTATAATGAGTAAATCCAAGACAAAAATGGGTAAAGCACATTATGAGAGGACAAAGGATGAGTAACAAACCAGCCTGAGAGGGCCTAGGGAAAGCGTCCTAGGAGTAAACACCCAGAGTGGAGTCTCTAAGGCAGTGACTCACAACAGAAATGAGCAGCAGAAATCCCTCAGGAAACTTTTCTAAACACATACACCTGAGTCCATCCCAGCTTCCAGAATTAGAAAATTTTAGGGAAGAAGCACAGACATCGGTAGGTTGTTTTTTAAGTTGCCCAGGTGATTCTGATATTAAACACTGCATTGAAAAGCTTCACAACACTGGATTTGGCAACGATTTCTTGGACACCAAAGGCACAGGCAACCAAAGAAAAAAACAAACAGGACTTCATTAAAATTTAAATATTCTGTTCATCAAAAGATACTATCAACAGAGTAAAAAAGGCAACCCACAGAATGGGAGAAAATATTTCCAACTCACATATCTGATATGGGAATAATATATAAAGAATTTCTAAAACACAACAAAAAATAAACAACCCAATTCAAAAATTGGCAAAGGACTTAAATAGACATTTCTCCAAAGAACATATATAAATGGCCAATAAGCACATGAAAAGATTCTCAGCATCACTAATCATTAGGGAAATGTAAATCAAAACTACAATGAAATACCACCTCACATTCATGAGGATAGCTACTATCAAAAAAACAGAAAATAGGGCTTCCCTGGTGGCGCAACGGTTGAGAGTCTGCCTGCCAATGCAGGGGACACGGGTTCGAGCCCTGGTCTGGGAAGATCCCACATGCCGCGGAGCAACTGGGCCCGTGAGCCACAACTACTGAGCCTGCGCGTCTGGAGCCTGTGCTCCGCAACAAGAGAGGCCGCGATGGTGAGAGGCCCGCGCACCGCGATGAAGAGTGGCCCCCACTTGCCGCAACTAGAGAAAGCCCTCGCACAGAAACGAAGACCCAAAAACACAGCCATAAATAAATTAATTAATTTAAAAAACAAAAAAAGAAAATAACAAGTGATGGCAAGGATGTGGAGCAACTGGAATCCTTGTGCACTGCAGGTGAGAATGTAAAAAGGTGCAGCCCCTACAGAAAACAGTATGGCAGTTGCCCCCCCAAACTTAAAAATCTGGCAATTCCACTTCCAGGTATATACCCAAGAGAAATGAAAGCAGGGTCTCCAAGAGATTTGTATACACATGCTCTTGGAGGTATTATTCACAACGGCTAAAAAGAGAAAGCAACCCAAATGTCCACTGATGGATGAATGGATTTTAAAAAAATGCAGTCTATCATAGATTGGCCTATTGTTCAGCCTTAAAAAGGAACTTCTGACACACGCTACAAAATGGATTATACGAAGTATGTAGTTAAAGTAGTCAAATTCATAGAGACAGAAAACAGAGTGGTGGTTGGGGGGATGGGGAGGAAATGGGGAGTCACTGTTTCAATTTTACAAAATGAAGAGTTTTGGAGAGGGATGATGGGGATGGTGGCGACAGCACAACATTATGAATGTATTTAATACCACCGAACTGTATACTGAAAAATGGCTAAGGTGGTAAAGTTCATGTTAGGTATATTTTACCACAATAAAGTAAGGAAACACTGCATTGATTCTGAACTTGTTATCTACATGGAGTACCCACTATATCAGTTACAGTAAAATAGCCAGCACTTATTGACTGCTTCCTATGTGCCAGGAACTGTTTTAAGTGCTTTATGTTTTATCTCATTTATCTCCACAACAACCCTATGAGGTAGGCACTCTTAGAAACAGATCTGCATTTTTAAAAAACTCTCAGGCCCTCAAACACTACTAGCAAAAATGTAGAATGGTGCAACTACTTTGGAAAATAGTTGACAACTCCTCAAAAAGTTAAACAGAGAGTTACCCAATAACCCAACAATTCCACTCCTAGGTAGGTATCTAAGAGAAATGAAAACGTATACCAACACAAAAACCTGTGCACAAATGTCCATAGCATTAATTAACTGAAAGTATAAACAAAATGTGGTATATTTATACAATGGAATATTATTTGGCAAGAAAAAGGAATGAAGTACTGATATATGCTACAACATCGATGAACCTTGTAACATTATGCTAAGTTAAAAGAAGTCAATCACAAACGACCACAGACTGCATGATTCTATCTACATGAAAAGTCCAGAAAATCTATAGAGACAGAAAGTAAATTAGCAGTTGCCTAAGGGCTAGGGGTTGGGGGAAAGAGCTGCGTGACTGCTAGGAGTAGGGGGTTTCTTTCCCGCGCGATGAAACTGTTCTAAACTCGACTGTACAACCCTGTGAATATAATAAAAACCACTGAATTGTACGCCTTAAGTGGGTAAGTTGTTTAACATGTGAATTACATCAATAAAGATGTTAATAAAAATCAAAAGTATCTCAGGGTCGGGGAATGGGTCCACACTTTAGTCAGCAGCCTGTCATAGCAATACACGTGCAATTGTCTACTACAGATGTAATCACATGGCTTCTCATTCTGGAGTGCTTACAGCTTTAGGATTACAAAAGAAACTTCATACCTATTTGGGTAAGGGAACTAACACACTGCAGGATATCTATGCGCGATATATTTAGGTCCCTAGCAGCAACAATACATTTGCAACTGATCCGCAAATACTTCAGCCCCCAAAAGCAAATTCGGCAAACCTGATGCAGCAGAGCAGGCAGGATTTCTAGGGGGGGACCTTTCTGTCTCAGCTCCTTCACACGTGTAGACATGCAGATCATTACAGCCAAGCAAATGCCTGACAGCTGGAGCTGTGTGAGCCTGTCTAGAAGTGAATTCCACATAGGAGCCACAGGAAGGAAAAATGAAAGGTACATAGTTCATTAAAACAAAGTCTGGGCTTGATTTTTATCTGTACAGAAAAAGGGATCCTATAATCCTTAATTAGTAACTTTTTGTTTCTTTTCACAATATAATCATTTATTCAAAAAATAATTACTAACGTTTGCACTGACTACGTGCAATGTACTGTTCTAGGTATTGGGGATACAAAACAAAGCCCTGATCCTCAAGGAGCTTAAACAACTACGAGAGGGAGAGAGAGGATATAAATGAATATGAACGTAGTATATCAGACAGGGATAAACTATGAAGAAAGCAGGGAATAGAAATAAGGAGGTGCTGGGAAAGGGGCAGGGGTAGAAAATACACAGGGCAGTGAAAGGAGGGGAAAGGGAAGGGGCAGGGAGTCAAAGACGACTTTCAAGTTTTTGACCTGAAGAATGGAACCGTCATTTACAAAAATGGAAAAACAGGGTGAGGAATGGGTTTAAGGGAGGAAAATCAGTTTGGCTTTGGATATGTTAAATTTAAGATGCCAATTATACATCTCCAGGTGGAGATTTTAAGTGGACATCAAGCTTGGAATTCAGTGAAGTTAAGGCTGGAAATAATTTGTGAGTCAACAGTATAAAGACGGTACTTAAAGCTTTATCCTGTGACTACCCATTATATTTAATTCAACCTATTCCCTAGAGGATGAGGAAGCTGTTTCTGCTATTTTGCCATTAAAAATACTGCTGCAACAAGCATCCTTAGAAATATTCCCTTATGCTATATACTGACATTTTTATTCGAGTAGGGAAGCCTCCTAAAAATGGAACTGCTGATTCAAACGCTATGACCATTTTAAATTTGACTAAAGACAGCCAGTTGATCTACAAAAAGATTGCAGCAGCTCACGCTTCCTCAATCAGGACATGACAGTGCCCATTTTCCAAGACCAGCGAGCAGTGAATATTACTCTTAGATTCTGTGCCAATCAAATGGCTGAAAAAATGGTATCCTGTTTTTTTTTTTGTTTTTTTTTTGTTTTTTTAATTAATTAATTTATTTATTTATTTCTGGCTGTGTTGGGTCTTCGTTTCTGTGCGAGGGCTTTCTCTAGTTGCGGCAAGTGGGGGCCACTCTTCATCGCGGTGCGCAGGCCTCTCACTATCGCGGCCTCTCTTGTTGCGGAGCACAGGCTCCAGACGCGCAGGCTCAGCAATTGTGGCTCACGGGCCTAGTTGCTCCGCGGCATGTGGGATCTTCCCAGACCAGGGCTCGAACCCGTGTCCCCCGCATTGGCAGGCAGATTCTCAACCACTGCGCCACCAGGGAGGCCCAATATCCTGTTTTAATTTTAATTTCCCTGAACGTATTTGCATATATTCATTGGCTATTTGCAAGCGCTCCTCTGTAAAACGTCCGCTTCATGACAGGGCTGCTTAACTTTTCAATTTGAAGATGCTCTGATATATTAGAAATATGAAACCTTTATCTGGTACTTTGTGGCCATCATTTCCCCCAGTCTATGACGTGTCATTTGGCTTCATTTATGAATGCCTTATGTCACAGGAAAAACCTTTCTGTTCACGCAAATCTGCCAATCGTTTACTTTACGGCTTCTGAAACCACCTGTCTCACTTGAGAAGCCCCAAGGCTCCCAACACATTCCCCTATTATTTTTGCAGTTTTACTTTTTACACTTTTCTCTTTCATACATCTGGAAGTTACTTCTGAATACGGAGTGAGTCAGGGAGTTCAGGTGTGTTTGGAGGCGAATAGCCAGTTATATCAACAGCATTTATTAAGTAAACCATTCTTTCCCGCATAGTAAGTGCCTGTTATCATACGTCTGACTTACCAGCGTAGCCATGCAACACTGACCAGAAAAAAATTCTGCATAGAAGACTAAGGAAAGTCAAAGCGCCCTACTACTTTATATAAATACGCAAATTACACAGAGCAGTGACACATAAAATTCAAAGTCAAGAATGCATTAAGGGAAGGAAACGACCGTAACAGTGAACGATGACAGAAGCATCGCTTCTTCTTGACTCGTGGCTCTGGCCTCGCCGTGATGCTCCGTCCAGAGCAACGGGCAGAGGGCAGGCACTTAAACTACAAACAGAAAAGGATTCACCTGTCTTGAAGTCTTTGGCCCCCTCCAGTCTCTCCCGTCACAAAGCTCGCACTGGTTGGTCCCATCCACGCGCACTGAAGCCGGAAGCTCCCCCTGGCTAGTACACCTGGGGGTCAGTCCTAAGGTCTCAAGGCAGCGCTGTTTGGCTGCAACAGGTGTGTCCTCTCATCACTGCCAAAGTTAACAGTGCCTCTAAACTGTGGACAAACTTGGAATAGCTTCTCTGACACAAAATACCTAAATCAGGGCAGTTAAATGGTATTCATAAAGTGATTTATGGTGGTGTGTGTGTGTGTGTTAGAGAGAGACAGGGACAGAAAAAGAAGGCGGAGGGAAAGGGAAATACTGCTCATTGTTCTCTGGGCACTGGCCCACCCCTTCCCACCCCTAATCGCATTTTGTCAATTTAGATATATAAAAAGCAGCTATCAGGAATTCCCTGGCGGTCGTTAGGACTCGGCACTTTCACTGCCGGGGACCTGGGTTCAATCCCTGGTCGGGAAACTAAGATCCCACAAGCCGCAGGGCACGGCCCAAAAAAAAACACAGAGCAGTTATTTACAAAACCTGTACAAAACCTAAAGATGAGTTCCCCTCCATTTGAGTTGCTTTATGCTGAATCAGAATAGTAAAGAAGAAAGGAGACAGGTACCTAGTCAGTCTGAATTATACCCTCAGTGACCAATGGAAGAGCATGAAATAGTCAGAATGACTAGATACCTTTCATCGTGAATGTCTCCATATCGCATATATTAAAGGCATTCACCAAAGCTTTTCTACCTCCAAAGCTACTTTCAGCGAAGAACGAAAAACAGAAGGATGGGTAAAACATGGGCTAACACAAAGCTTCCAGCTTCTCACCGAGACCAGCTGTTCTGAGGTCTCCCTGTCAGATGCTACCTCACAGTAAATAAAACACAATTACGTCAGCCTTCCCTCCTTCATACGCAGGGAACAGTGTTCAGCTTGTGCCTCCTGGTGAGCTCAGCACGGGTGCTATTCTTCACGGATCCAACTGTCCCTTCCCTCCTCCCGCTTCCCCGCATTCTCGCTTTCAGCGGGGGCTACCTGGCGGCCTCCACCTCCCTGAAGGAAGCCAGGGGATCCGCTGCCCCAGGGCATCATGGTCCCGACCCTCCCGCACTCCTTTCTCTGACTTTGGGCCCAAACAGCCTCGAGCTACAGGCAGAATGCGGAACCTGCTGTCCAATCAGCACAACCTATCTGCCCACGATTAGTCCTATACACACAGCACCAGGCCAATTCCAAGCCAGTACATACAAGATTCCCCTCATGTGACCAAGTACAACCGACCACAAATCTATCTGAAGTGGGAAGCAGGTTTTTTCAATTGGTAAGGACTCTCTACAAGCTAACATGACTTTGCAATGAGAAAAAGAAGCCTTAAAACTCTCTCCCTAACAGTATGAACAACTCCCCCAAAAAGTTAACAGGCTGGGCTTTCCTGGCAGCACAGTGGTTAAGAATCCACCTGCCAATGCAGGGGACACGGGTTCGAGCCCTGGTCTGGGAAGATCCCACATGCCGCAGGAGCAGCTAAGCCCGTGCACCACAACTACTGAGCCTGCGCTCTAGAGCCCGCGAGCCACAACTACTAAGCCCGTGCACCACAACTACCAAGCCCGTGCACCACAACTACTGAGCCCACGCACCTAGAGCCCGTGCTCTGCAACAAGAGAAGCCACCGTGATGAGAAGCCCGCGCACCGCAACGAAGAGTAGCCCCACTCGCCACGCGCAGCAACGAAGACCCAATGCAGCCAAAAATAAATAAATTAAATAAATTTATTTTTAAAAAGTTAAAAGGCTGAGATGCTACTGTGACTAGACCTCACTCTGTCCCTCTCAGACACTCAAATTTTAATGAGGTAAATCATATTCCTTTTGAGAGGTTGAGTCCATTGCAAATGTTTCCATTTCAATAGCTGACAGTACCAAAGGAGAAAAATATCACAAGAGCCAAAATAACACTTTCAGTATAACAGGCCACTTCTGGCATCAAAACAAACAAACAAACAAAAAAACACAGCATAGTGGCAGAGTGACCCTTGTTGGTAAAGCACTCGAAGAATAAACGCAGGCTTTAAATGGGGCCCAGCAATTGTTACAACCTCATTAGCGGGCTAGAGGAAGAAGGAATCTGCATCACTACAAAACTCCACTCCCATCCACCCACCACCGACTTATACGTAAGCTCATACCCTTACATTCTGAAGAAAAAAAGAAGTCTCTGAACACTGGAAGATCTGTGTCAATCATATTAACAAATGGATATTCATACTCACGTGGAAACTTACTTACTGCTGCAGAAAGGTGTGGCAGTAAGGGATGGGACGGATCATAAAGGGTGTACTTTAGAGTCTGTTTCATTTCATGATTTTAATTAGTCTGACAGTTAAATGAGGGACCACTAATCAATGAACGCCTGATTCAGGGACCAGGTGATGCCACTTATCAGACCACTCATAATCTTTGCCGTCTTTGTAAAAATGGTTAGAACTGGTAAGGTTTACTGAGCTGAAGCCTGAGCCTACTACAGTTCTCTCTGGAGTTGTTCTGTGCGGCACCAAATCCACTTTCAGTTCTGTGAAGCCTAATAAGTGGAAATCTTTACCATTCAAGTCACTTTTTTATCCTTCATCCTTAAAATTCGGTGATTTTCTTTAAACACAGATCACTCTAATCCTTGTTGACCTAACCCTAGCAATCTCCCAGAGCCCATATAGAGCATGGCAAAGTAACAAAATAAAAAACCCATGAGACATTTTATATATTTAACACACTACCTACACTATGTGCCTACCACATTATGCTCAGCACTAAGATACAAAGGTGAATAAGATACTAACTCAAGAAATACACAATTCCACATCGGATATCATAGAATAAACACTAAAGAAAGTCATTGCCTCACGATAACAGCCATTAGTTTTGTTTTAAAAGCAGATGTGAAGGTGCTGAGTTCGTAAAAGGAACTATAGATCATAATCCAGAGCAAAATGTAGACTCCATGATTCAAAGGCATTAGTTTGCACACAATATGAAACGAGACGCTAGGCATTGCTTACCTGTCAGCCATCATCCCCTTCTTCCTTGCACCAGAACCCTCCAGGCTGCTGGGCCCCTCCCCAGGCCTAGGAGATAAGCCCTGGCTGTGCCAATCAGATGATTCTTATTTCACTTATCAGGCACGCCAGTGACTGGTCTAGGGTAGGCATGTGACCCAGGCCTGGCCAATGAGACTAAAGATGTAAGAGGGTTCCTGAGAAAGAGTTTCCCCATTGTGAAAGGTGACACAAGACACTACCCTTCCTGTCTGCTTCTGAACACAGCTGTGTGAGGATGTGATGCCTGGAGCTGTGGCAGTCACCTGGTGACCATGAGGGGACAAGCCCAAGTAAGAAAGTGAACAAACTAAAGATGGCAGAATAGAAAGGTGGGAAGCACCTGGGTGCTTGATGGTGTCAGTGTGCCCTTTGGTTTAACCAATCCTAGAAATACCTCTCTATGGACTTTTTATGTGAGATCAGAAATTTTACTCATTGTTCATGCCACATTTAGTTTAGTATTCTGGTACTTGCAGCTGAAAGCATCCTGTTACAGGCCCATTTTATTTTTTTTTAACATCTTAATTGGAGTATAATTGCTTTACAATGGTGTGTTAGTTTCTGCTTTATAACAAAGTGAATCAGCTATACATATACATATATCCCCATATCCCCTCCCTCTTGCGTCTCCCACCCTCCCTATCCCACCCCTTTAGGTGGTCACAAAGCACCGAGCTGATCTCCCTGTGCTATGCGGCTGCTTCCCACTAACTATCTATTTTACGTTTGGTAGTGTATATATGTCCATGCCACTCTCTCACTTCGTCCCAGCTTAACCTTTCCCCTCCCCGTGTCCTCAAGTCCATTCTCTACGTCTGTGTCTTTATTCCTGTCTTGTCCCTAGGTTCTTCAGAACCTTTGTTTTTTTTTTTAGATTCCATATACATGTGTTAGCATATGGTATTTGTTTTTCTCTTTCTGACTTACTTCACTCTGTATGACAGACTCTAGGTCCATCCACCTCACTACAAATAACTCAATTTCATTTCTTTTTATGGCTGAGTAATATTCCATTGTATATATGTGCCACATCGTCTTTATCCATTCATCTGTTGATGGACACTTAGATTGCTTCCATGTCCTGGCTACTGTAAATAGAGCTGCAGTGAACATTGTGGTAAATGACTCTTTTTGAATTATGGTTTTCTCAGGGTATATGCCCAGTAGTGGGATTGCTGGGTCATATGGTAGTTCTACTTTTAGTTTTTTGAGGAACCTCCATACTGTTCTCCATAGTGGCTGTATCAATTTACATTCCCACCAACAGTGCAAGAGGGTTCCCTTCTCTCCACACTCTCTCCAGCATTTATTGTTTGTAGTTTTTTTTGATGATGGTACAGGGCCATTTAAAAAAAAAAAAAAAAAAAAACAGGGATCAGACAGGTTCAGACTCCAGAGTAATCTCTTCTTAGGCCATTGCAGAATGCAGAAAGAAAACCACTTACCTTCTTTCAGGTCATGTATAACCCTGTCCGAAGATTCGCCCCCATCAACGCTAACTGGAAACCTAAAGTAACTGCCTACAAAATTCAGCTGGGGAAAAAAAAAAAAAAAAATCAAAAAAAAAAAAATTCAGCTGGGCTCAGCATCAATGGATTGCCGTCTACTTTCTGAAGCTGTGGTAAGATCAAATCACCTGGCCATGTGTTGCCAAACCACTTCGAGTCCTCTAGGGGCATCACAAAGTAGCCCTTGCTGTGCCAAAATATCCACGGTGGCTTCATTTGCTTCCCCTGTCTGTGCAAATTTGGACCAGAATGCTGGGGGCAATGTTAACCACGGTGTAGAGATAAGATATATGTATACATGTCTGTATGTGCATAAGCAGTTTTTACAGAGTTCCTAATATATGTAAGGTACTTTTCTTGGGACCAGTAAGGTCAAGGACCCAAAAAATGGAAAATAAAGAAAAGACTGTCCTTTAAAACTCAAAATATAAAAATCAGCATAATGTGTGAAGTCTCTCTTAACGCCCCTAGCCTACATCATCTCCCTCCCCTGGATGTATATACCATTCATCAGACCCTACAGTGTTAAGGGAACCTATAAAAATGATTAACACAATTACTTATATATGTATAAATATAATATATACTTAATGAATTTATTATTTGTTTACATTCTGGAATAGGAGGATCAAAAAATTGTAATGGAAAGTGTTAAGACAAATTACTACTATGAGCAGTAATAACAGCTAGCACTAATTGAGTTCTTATTGATACTCTGGGCCAGCATTATTCCAAACACCTGACATACAACTTACTAAATCCTCACAACCCTAATAGATAGATATTATTAACATTATCCACATTTTACAACTAAGAAAACTGAGACACAGAGAGGTTAAGCCACCTTCCCAGAGTCACACAGCCAGTGAGTGGCAGAGCCAGGATTCTAACCCGTAAGTCTGGTTCCAGAGTCCATGCTCTCATTCATTATACTGCTTGCATAATTAGCTAACACTCTAAATTAAAATCATTCACAATAATGATTTCAATTGCTATGAGTTATTTAATAATTATATATAATAGAAATTGCAAAACATGTCTGAATAATGAGAGAAAAAATGGTTTAAAATCTGTAAGGATATGAGACAGTATCTGTTGGAGAGTTACCCAGATTTCAACATTACATGCTATCAAAGGGCATTTACTCACGAAGACAAAGATTCCGGTAGCTCTTGAATCACTGTGAAGTATCAGCTGACTAGATATACTCCATCCAGATTGATAAATTCAGAAACATTTCACCTATCCTTGATCTGTCAAGATCACAGATCACCAAGCTAGACAAGAGTTCATCAAAACTGCCAGACAATGAAATCATTATCACAACACAAAAATTCAAGGGTGGACTTACTAAAATCATGGAACATCCCTAGAGACTGACACCATCACCAAAGCTGCCCCTGAACAAACCAACCTAAGATAAACTTGAACTTTATATGTGTGTGGTGGAAAAGATGACACTTCTTAGAAATCAGAATTCAGCACTCACTGCTGGTGACCTGACTTAGACCTAACTCTCCACCACAACTCTTATTTTGACACACTTAGGACCTTTATCACTTGCTCGGCACAAGGTGAACTGCATTATGTAAACTTCACAGGAACACACCTTATTCCCACCTGGCCTATAAACTCCCAAAGGGCAGCTCTGCGCTAAAGGTGTTTTGTCCTGACAGTATCTAGAACAAATGGGGAACCTAGTAGTCTAATCACTCCGTAAATATCTGCTGACTGAATGACTGAATGAGAAATAAGTAATTCAAGGAAATAAAGGAACAAAGAACATGAGGTAAATTGCGAGGCAAAAGGTATCCGCCTGAGATATGAATTATCATGTGTTCTTTTTCCCCAGATTATGTGGTACTCAAAAGAGAATAAAACAACAAGCTGACAGTCATCTAATGATTTTAAAGATGAAAGGGAATTGTTTCTCTGTGCCTTTAATCAAAGCACCTTGATCATATGTGGTATTCAACCAGTAAATTAAAGAATACAAGCTTCTTGGTGGCCAAGTTTATATCTTTGTTTCTTTTATAAGGACTGAGTGGAAATTGAATATAAACGAGAAAAACAACTTGAAAATAAAATTCTACTGGGCCTTCCCAATCAGTCTGAAGTTAAAAAGATATCCATGGACAAAATTCCAGGATTATTAAAACCAAACTGTCAGTACCCAACCAAAACTCAAACTCAACTCTCTTTCCTCTTCTCCTTTACATATACCTGGGATACTACTACTGACCTACTTTACAGGGCTATCATGAGGATTAATCAGCTTAAAAATGATCAGCACATCGACGTGAAGAGAGCTTGTAACATGTATAGTTAACCGCTTTTACAATTAACAAATGAACTGAGCCTCTTGTATCACGGTGCAAACCACTGTGTTAATTACTTAAAGGTAAACTGCAGGGACTTCCCTGGTGGCGCCGTGGTTAAGAATCCACCTGCCAATGCAGGGGACACGGGTTCCAGCCCTAGTCCGGGTAGATCCCACATGCCGCGGAGCGACTAAGCCCAGGCGCCACAACTCCTGAGCCTGCGCTGTAGAGCCCACGTGCCACAACTACTGAAGCCTGCGCACCTAGAGCCGGTGCTCCACAACAAAGAGAAGCCACCGCAATGAGAAGCTCACTCACCGCAGCAAAGAGTAGCCCCCGCTCGCCGCAACTAGAGAAAACCACGCACAGCAACAAAGACCCGACGCAGCCAAAAATAAATAAATAAAATAAATTAAAAAAAAAAGTAAACTGCAAATTTTTAAAACACAAATAGCATCTCATATTGAAGAATATGCTCATGAATAAGTATATATTTTATAAAACATTCAAATGTCTTTAAGGAAAGTAGGCTGAGTACTACAGACAGAAAAAAGTAACTTTCGATCAACCACAACAGAAAAATAAAATTATTAAATGACATTTGCTCCTGATCCCTAGGGCTCTAGACCAGAAAGCTGTCCACTCAGCTGTCAAAGCCGTCAACACCTCCGTGGCGTTTGATGACTACCATTCTCCTCATCAGAGAGATGATGAATTTATGCAAACCTCTAACCTTTATGAATCTATGTAAGCCCTCCCCCACCTGCAATTCCTGCTGAGGAAGAGCTGGGCCCCAAACAAGCACAGTGCTGAGATCTGAATATCTGCTATGGTACCTTCTGTCTTTTATAACAGAGTTAAGCCCATGGAAACACGCACTGCAATGTTAGGAAGTCATTACCGGATTTCTTCTGTTTCCTTTCAGCTCAGTTAGTTTGCTTTTCGGCAAAAACTGATTAACATAACAGAGTTATGGCGTCCTTCAGATGCCCTAGAGCAACCTGATAAGCTGCTTGAAAGTGTTACTTCTACCTCCGGTTACCAGCAACCCCAGCTCTGGGAATTGAGGCTTCTGAGATGGTCTGCTTTATAAACCTCATTTATCAAACAGCAGGAGAGCTGTTACATATGGTGATGGGCATTACGGAAATACTTAGATTGAACACAAAATGTGAATGTGAACTGGATTAAATTACCTACAAGAGAGAGAGAAACTAACTCAGGAGGAGGTAAAAGGAGCCAATCACAGGTGTGAATCAAATAGTGCTGCACAGGAATGTTAGTCTGTTTATAAATTGTTACTCTTGGGGTTTGCCATGGAAAGGTTTCCTGGGATGTCTATGCAGAATTTTTATCTATTTATTTATTTTGGCTGCGTTGGAATTCTTAACCACTGTGCCACCAAGGAAGTCCCCAGAATTTTTAAAATTTAACATAGGTTAAATTAAAGTAAATAATTGCATCTACCACAGTTCTTGCCTACTCAAGACAGGAAGAAAGGTTAGAGGTTTACATAAATTCAGACATTCCTGATAACACAAGGATTAGCTTAAGCTGAAATCCCAATATGGGAAATCAGAGTATGTATGGGAAAAGGAGAAGGGTCCCTTCACGAGAAGAGTTGTGTTGACAATGTGGATGGGTGGGAATAAGAGAAGCACGATAGGGCTTCCCTGGTGGCGCAGTGGTTGAGAATCTGCCTGCTAATGCAGGGGACACGGGTTCGAGCCCTGGTCTGGGAAGATCCCACATGCCACGGAGCAGCTGGGCCCGTGAGCCACAACTACTGAGCCTGCGCGTCTGGAGCCTGTGCCCCGCAACGGGAGGGGCCGCGATAGTGAAAGGCCCGCGCACCGCGATGAAGAGCAGTCCCCGCACCGCGATGAAGAGTGGCCCCCACTTGCCGTTAACTAGAGAAAGCCCTCGCACGAACCGAAGACCCAAGACAGCCAAAAATAAATAAATAAATAAATAAAGTAGCTAAAAAAAAAAGAGAAGCACGATAAACTGAGGTAAGTTGTTTGAATTTTTTCTATGGGCCACTAGTTTCTATTTTAATTTAATGAAATATTTCAAGACTTGCTTAATGTTCAGTTATAGATTAATCACTTATTTAAAAAAACATCATTTAGATGTTTTGTTTGCTTGCTTTATTTTTAGAAAATACAAAGAGGCACACACGGCTTCCCTTTATCCGAGGGTCAACATAAAAATTAATGATTACAAGTTAATACTGATACATGCTATGGGAGAGAATAACTATGAGAAAAGAGGGAGGCAGGCACAGGGGGGGAAAAAAAAAAAAGCTCACCCTAACGTCAAACTGACTTTCCTAAAAGAACACAAAAGAATAAAATTATCTAGACAAAAACCAGCAAGGCTGTTTTTCCATGAAGCTTTGGCCTCTTGATGTGATTTGGACTGAACAAAAAAAGACAGCAAGTAACAAAGAAAACGGCACATGCCAGTGTGAAAAATACTACACAGTCACAAGTTAAGACCCTACCTCATCATTTCTCACCAGAAGGAGAGCCCCCCTGAAGGGTCAACGCTTGGTGAGGAAACCTTCGACCAGCCCTCCCAGTCTCGGCCGGCCTCGCCCGTCATCGAGGCTGCCTAGGTGCACTCACCTGGCTTGTTTCCTTCCCTCTCGTGGCCCAGCTGCCCCTTGGTGTTCAAACCGCACGTGTAAACTTCCCCATCCTCCAGCAGGAACACGGAGTGGCTGCCTCCGCAGGCCACTTCCTTGACGCGTCTGTCGGACGTAAATCCACACAGCTGTGGCTCGGCCACAATCCCCTGCAGGTTAGGGCTCATCCCAGGCTGGCCCAGAGACCAATACCCCCAACATAACATCGTTCTTGTCCTTCAGGGAGACATGTAGCCTAGAAGAGAGCTTTGTAAGAAAAAAAAAAAAAAAAAAAGGTGCGGGGGAATCAGAAAAAAAAAAATCACTTTAAGGAATAAACGTAATCAAAGAAGCCCTCCCCTTAATATTCTTCAGATACCTTGCATCTCAAAATAAAACATATTACAATTGCTGACGGTAGTTATAATGATAATGCTATTTTTATGTTTTAGTAAGAGTTTTAAAAAACGTCTAAACAAACGTTGTGTAAAGGAACAGTGAGCACAGAATGCGGTTTTCAGATCACTGATGAAGAACTGAGTACAGGAGATGTGCTGCAACAAGGTCTGCACACCATGACGGCAACAACTGTTTTGAAACTACCCTCACGACTTCAACTTGTCCTCTCTTGCTGTACCTTTCCTTTGAGTTTTCTGGGTTTTGGTTTTTTTAAACTAACTAATTTTGAACTAACTCCTTCAGGTAGCCAATTGTTAACTTGCATAGTAGTAATTCACTACTCAAAACAAAAATGAGAAATGGGAAAAAGAAATGCTATCTTCTCTGCCATTCCCTCTTACACATCCTTCAGGATCTGGGTCAAGCTTCAGTTCCTCCCTGAGAGCCTCTCTGACACATCTACTATACCGCCTTGATTGGAAACTTTCTCTGTCTCTTGTAACTTAACTCCTCAGCCAAAGTTTAACTGCCTCAGGCAGAGACCATAGCACGACATACACCTCTCTGATTTAGCAGGTGCTCAGTCAACCTTTGGCTGATTGATTACAGCTGACTACCCCAAAGTTTCACTACCATTTAAAAATTCATGCTTCCTTTTTCATACAAACAACAACTAAAAATAGAATTACCATATGACCCAGCAATCCCACTACTGGGCATATACCCTGAGAAAATGATAATTCGAAAAGATACATGTACCACAATGTTCACTGCAGCACTATTTACAATAGCCAGGACTTGGAAGCAACCTAAGTGTCCATCGACAGATGAATGGATAAAGAAGATGTGGCACATATATACAATGGAATATTACTCAGCCATAAAAAGGAACAAAACTGAGTTATTTGTAATGAGGTGGATGGACCTAGAATCTGTCATACAGAGTGAAGGAAGTCAGAAAGAGAAAAACAAATACCATATGCTAATGCACACATATGGAATTTTAAAAAGCGGTACTGATGAACTTAATGGCAGGGCAGGAATAAAAACGTAGATGTAGAGACCGGACTTGAGGGCACAGGGTGGGAAGGGAAAGCTGCAATGAAGTGAGAGAGTAGCACTGACATATATACACTACCAAATGTAAAATAGATAGCTAGTGGGAAGCAGCCGCATAGCACAGGGAGATCAGCTCTGGTGCTTTGTGACCACCTAGAGGGGTGGGATAGGAAGGGTGGGAGGGAGAGGCAAGAGGGAGGAGATATGGGGATATATGTATACATATGGCTCATTCACTTTGTTGTACAGCAGAAACTGACACAACATTGTAAAGCATTTATAGTCCAATAAAGAACGTGAAAAAAAAATGTTATTCTTTGAGCTAAATGCAATCATAGGAAGGAAGGGAGGAGAGATAAGATGCAAACTAGGGATAGGGTCGGGGTGGGGGGGGTGCGGAGGGAGGACAGACATTTGAAAAGAGCAGCAAGCTCACAGTCTAGTCATAATTTAATTTTCCCAATTTGCTCAGCTGCTGTATTTGTACTAATTACTTTCATTTTTAATGTTTCATGAGTTTGTCTTGTCTCTCCTACCAATAATTACATAAACATCATAGTGCTTACTATACCGCAGTCACTGTACCTAATAAGCATTTTATGTCATTATCTCATTTCATCTTAACAACTCTGTACCCTCAGCACTATTTTTAGCCTCATTTTCAGATAAAGCAAGGCTCAGAGAGATTAAGAAGCACGCTCAAGGTCACAGAGCTGGAAGGAACACAACCAGGCTAGGAATCTAGGCCTGAAGCCAATGTGCACGCGCATGCTCTTACCCACTGGGCCGCACCACCACCCAATGCGCACGCGCACGCTCTTACCCACTGGGCCGCACCGCCACCCAAGTAGATTTACACGTCACCTACAAGAGCAAGAACACACACCAAAAAACGTATGGAACGATGTGGTCAGTATACAACACAAGATGTCTTAGAAACTTGAAAATAAAGTTGCCCTCAGAGAGTGAAAGTAGTCAGAATTAAGAGATAAAGGATGAGATTAGGAAGCTGAAGCATTAAGCCATCCCCTTAACCAGCCAAATACAATGTGTCTAAAAATATGGTATTAAAATCTGGACTTCCCTGGTGGCGCAGTGGTTAAGAATCCACCTGCCAATGCAGGGGACACGGGTTCAAGCCCTGGTCTGGGAGGATCCCACATGCTGCGGAGCAACTAAGCCCGTGCGCCACAACTACTGAGCCTGTGCTCTAGAGCCCGCGAGCCACAACTACTGAGCCCACGAGCCACAACTACTGAGCCCACGTGCCACAACTACTGAAGCCCATGTGCCTAAAGCCCATGCTCCACAACAAGAGAAGCCACGGCAATGAGAAGCCCGCGCACTGCAACGAAGAGTGGCCCCCACTCCTCACAACTAGAGCAAGCCGACGCACAGCAACGAAGACCCAATGTGGCCTAAAATAAATAATTTATATAAAAAAAAAAGGCCTTTGGGACACAATCAAAGCCTCACTTTAGATAGGACAAAGTATTTCTTTTAAAAAAAAAAAGAAGCTATGATTGTATGTCTACATACGCAAAGGTCTATAAACAATGCTGACAGCAGCTTTATTCATACTAAACAAAAATGGCAACAACGCAAATGTCCATCAACATGGACACTGCTCATCAATAAAATACAATGGAACACTATTCATCAATTGAAGAGGGCCACGACTGAAATGCACTTAATGCAAGAGAAGCTGCAACCCAATGTGGCACGACCTTCCTGAAGAATGAAGGTTAGTTTAAAACAAATTCCTCAAAGGTGTAAGGGACTGCCCTTTTGTCTAATCTCTCTCCTCAAGTCCCTCTTTATCTGGTAGCAAACCCTACGCCCTCCTGCACAAAGGTGAGCGTGACCCTGGCCAAGCCACTCAGAGAGGGCCACCCCTAAGCCGCTGTGATTGGTGCAGGGAGAGGTTCACACTCCCAGCTGGGCCAGAGTCCTCCCCCACCAAGCCCCGTGGAGCTCTGATGGAAGACTGCCTCTTGCCTCCGAAGGTAACTGGAGCTGCCGGAAGCTACCTTCCCTGTCGCACAGAGGACACCTGTAAGACACGGGGGAGCTACCAGCCAGAGAGGTTCTAAGACGGGAGACAGAAAGAGTCCCAGCGATGGTGACTGAGCCTTGGAGCCCCTCGTGCCTAGGGCCAGCACCCCCACCTTCACTCTTCCTGAGGACAGCTGTGTTTCATCACTCACGGATTCCATACTTGTGGATCTGCCTACCCACCGATATTTATTTGCAACCTCAAAGTCAGTACTCGGAGCCTGTTTGCAGTCATTCCCAGACATGTGCAGAGAGGTGAAAAATCTGAGCCCCTCTCTGGGCACGTTCCCAGCCGAAGTCGAACAAGACGATGCTCTCTACCTTCTTGTCTCAACTCTCACACTGCAAGCAAGTGATCTTTTTGACTCCACTTGGTGCCACAGTTTTCATACTTTTATATTGTTCTGTCGGTGATTCTGCTGTTTAAAATGCCCCCCACGCACAGGGCTGAAGCCCCGTCTAGTGTTCCTAAGTACACGAAGGCTGTGAGTGCCGCACAAAGAAAACACACGTGATGGATGAGCTTCGTTCATGCGTGAGTTCCAGAGCCGTTGGCTGTGAGTTCAATGCTAATGCGAAAAAGGGGCGATTCACTGATCAAGACATGTGGCCGCTCTGGAAAGTGCTAAAGTAACATCTATAGTGCATAGCGAAGCTACAGAAGAGAGAGAAAAGCAACTGAGTATCTGGGGATTCATGAAATGACGCCTGATTATAGCGTGTACTAGACAGCACTGTTGTGAGGCTGAGAGCCAGAGAAACTTACTGTCACGTTACCCAGGATCAGGAAGAGGTTAAAAAAACTCTTCCTGACTAGTGTTTTATTATAAAGAAATACTGTATAGAGTTAATCATTTGTAAGAAATAGGCATCAAATAAGGTGTCTAAAAAGAAACACACTTTTTTCTAGATTTTTTTTTTTTCCTTTGGCTGCACCGCAAGGCTTGTAGGATCTTAGTTCCCTGACCACGGATTGAACCCGGGCAGTGAAAGCACAGAGTCCTAACCACTGGACCACCAGGAGATTCCCCCCAGAAACACACTTAAACATATATGAAACAAGATTACGTACTGATCTGTTGACCAGAGGCTCTTGGCAGGAAACTAACTAACCCTGTGTTTCCCCAGGAGCAATGGCTCAGTCTTCATTAATTTGGTGTTCTCAGCAACTTCATTGAACTTAACTACCACGAAAAATGAGAATCACCTCTATACAGTCTAATAAGTCCCTTCTTTGTCTGCTTAAGAATGAATGTCTGAATTGGATTTCTGTCACTCGAAATTAAAAAAAAACTCCTAACTGATAATATTAACATTACACTATTAATAACAACAGCAGGTAAGACTTCATTTGAGCTTATGCTGAGTCTGGCACTTTTCTATGTGGTTCACAGATATTAAATCATTTAATCTTCTACGAGGTAGGTACTGCTATTATCATCTCAAATTTGTAGATGAAGAAAGTGAAGACAAAAAAAAAAGAGAATGAAGAAAAAGAAAGTGAGACAGAAAGTGTTGAAGTGACTTGACTAAATCACACAACAAGGCAGTGGCAGAGCTAGGATTTAAGCCCAGAGAATGTGCTCTTGACTAGTATGCTATACAGTAAGGAGTCTAGAAAACGGACAGCCAAACCGTCAGAACTTCCCAGTATCTCCAGCTCTGTCCAGAGAGAAAGGGTACCATAATCAGTCAAGTTGACTATTTGATCTGCTAAGTAATTACTGCCCAATAATGGAGATGGGGAGATCAGACTCCATAACATTAATCATTAAATTTACCCAGCCACCTGCCCTGCTTAGATTCCATGATTAATAAGCAATCTTTTTTTTTTTTAATTTTATTTATTTATTTATTTATTTTGGGCTGTGTTGGGTCTTCGTTTCTGTGCGAGGGCTTTCTCTAGTTGTGGCAAGCGGGGGGCCACTCTTCATCGTGGTGCGCGGGCCTCTCACCATCGCGGCCTCTCTTGTTGTGGAGCACAGGCTCCAGATGTGCAGGCTCAGTAGTTGTGGCTCACGGGCCTAGTCGCTCCGCGGCATGTGGGATCTTCCCAGACCAGGGCTCGAACCCGTGTCGTCCCCTGCATTGGCAGGCAGATTCTCAACCACTGCGCCACCAGGGAAGCCCTAATAATCAATCTTAAATAACTTGGTTTCCAAGGCAGATACTACTATGGGGAAAGAATACTGTGACCAGCTGTCCAAAGCATCCCAGCCTTCTTGGCATTTCTACTTCTCGTTGCTAATTCGGCATCCTGGATCTATCAGTTTCTTATAAGTCTGTTTAACATGATTCAGTCCTTGAGCATCAGCTGAACTCCGATGCTCTGGCCAACTGCAAGCCTGGGAAAGCAGCCTGAGGTGCGGCTTCACCCCTGATTGACTAGTAGAAACCATTTATGAAAAGAGATAAATAGGGCTATTGTTAAAATCCTGCCCACCTGAGTTATAGTAATGCAATCTTCAAGTAGTCAAATGAAAACTACTTATTCAAAAGACACAGACATAGAAAATAGACTTGAGGACACAGGGAGGGGCAAGAGTAAGCTGGGACGAAGTGAGAGAGTGGCATGGACATATATACACTACCAAATGTAAAATAGATAGTTAGTGGGAAGCAGCCGCATAGCACAGGGAGATCAGCTCGGTGCTTTGTGACCACCTAGAGGGGTGGGATAGGGAGGGTGGGAGGGAGATGCAAGAGGGAGGGGATATGGGGATATATGTATATGTATAACTGATTCACTTTGTTATACAGCAGCAACTAACACAACATTGTAAAGCAACTATACTCCAATAAAGGTGTTAAAAAAAAAAAGAAAACTACTTATTCAGAGGTAACTAAATAGCAACCACAGATAAGATGTATTCCTATCAAAGAATGATTAACCCTAATTGGAGATATGGTCTAGCTCATCACGGCGCCCTGCCAAAACTAGAGCAGGAGGCACTAAAAGCATCTAGCTTTCAGGAGGGAAGTTCAGGGCGTCGAAGAGAAGTCAGATATTAACGTAGCTTCCACTTAAAGTACACTCTGGTGGAACCCCCGAATCTAGGAGCTGTGGGTTTCCGTGAATTTAAGGGTCTGTCTTTGGCAATGTTCTCCATCACTGGGCATTCTGATCTCCTGGGTCGTCTCACCCACTTTTCCTCACTCACCGTCTCTCCCTTGCTTCCAGAGGAGTAGAATCTTTCACTTCCCTTCAAAACACACAATTATAAAAGGTGCTACAGGGGCTTCCCTGGTGGCGCGGTGGTTGAGAGTCTGCCTGCCAATGCAGGGGACACAGGTTCGAGCCCTCGTCCGGGGGGAACCCACATGCCATGGAGCAGCTGGGCCCGTGAGCCACAATTGCTGAGCCTGCGCATCTGGAGCCTGTGCTCCGCAACAAGAGAGGCCGCGATAGTGAGAGGCCCGCGCACCGCGATGAAGAGTGGGCCCCGCTTGCCGCAACTAGAGGGGGCCCTCGCACAGGAGCGAAGACCCAACACAGCCATAAATAAAAATAAATAAATAAATAAAAACTTAAAAAAGAGCTTTACAATTTGCTTAATCATTAAAAAAAAAGGTGCTACAGAAGCACACAGGACGACACACTGGCTCAGCACCCGCGCCAGCCACCTTGGCTGTCCCGGGCCACTTCGGTCCGGCCCCTCCGTTTCCTGCCTCTTATCTCCCCGTCGCAAAACAAAAGGAAGAAAGCTGGACCTTCCGTTCCTTCCCTCCGTGTCACACCTCGTACTTTTCCCAGTCCTTCTCCTCCTCTGTTTCTGGTAAAAGACTCAGGATAATGTTAGCAGGGCTTAAGGGTCAAAAGGACCAAAGTTCAAGCCCCAAGTTAACCACGTGCTAGCTGTGAAGCCTTGGGGAAGATATTTAAACGCTCTAAGCCTGTTTCCTGTCCCTGAAGTGGCAAGAAGAGCAACAGGGCTGTTGTGAGGACCAGGGACAGAAAGCGAGTCACGAGTGCTTAGCCCGGGCGCGGCGCTCAGTGCAGGGGGCCAGTGGGTCACTGCCTGCTGCCCCAGCACCTGCTCCAGGTGTTCCGCTCTGAGCCCTCGGCACACAGGGCAGCTCCCCAACGGGCTGGGCTGTGACTCCCTTCTTCCTGTGGCGAGTATCTGCTGTGCCGCCAGATCTGCACTAGGGCAAGGCAGCGCTACCCTGGCAGGCATAACTTACGCGTAGGAAATTCGAGGTTGCAAGGACAAAGTTTTTTGTATGTATTTTCTTTTAAATTCTGGGGAAGCCAAGGCAGGGTGGGGGGGGGGGGGGAGGGTAGATAAATCTCCTTTTATCAGTCCTAGAGAGTTGAATGCTAAAAGACAAGCTGCAATTCCTAAACTCTGTCTTACTAATTAATCAGACTGTGCAAACATCAGCCTAACAACTGATTCTTATTTCTTTGAAAGTCACGAAAACCTAAATAACACTCAGGCAGGACTTCTAATCTCATTTATGATAGGGATAAGCTTTGTTTCAAATAAGCTCAGAAGCCTTTACCTAAATGGTACACGGGGAAGGGAGGGTCTTTTCCAACAGCAGGAAAAGGGAACGCCCCAGGCTTCAGTGCTCTGCAGGCACTCCCCAGATCCAAGCTTTGAATAAATCTGGAGCCAAAACTCAAATGCAGAATTAACTCCAGTAACAAAGAAGATTTATTCTAATGACATACTTTATTGCCAAAAGTTTACTACCACAGGCAGAAACGGCACAGAAGGCAGAGAGAAGTTTTCAACAATGTGAATCCACTCCTTGCTGGTTTCTCTCTCTCTTTCACGTCAGCTGGACTTTGGTCCTCTGACCCTTTTAGCCAACTCAGGAAACATTCCTACCCCTCCTCTGATGATCCCTGCACAGGTGGGGCCTTCTTTACTACCTGGTGTTGGGCTTTGTACAACTAGAAGAATGATCTTTCCGTTGTCTGCATAAGGCGCGGGCTGCCTTCAGAAAAAGACACTTGACCAGACTGGCAAGAATTAAAAAGTCTGACAGTGCCAAGTCAAGGATATAAAGCAACCACGACTCTGACCCACAGCTGGTGGGAGTGTAAGTTGGCAGAACCACTGTGGAAAACAAGTGGGCATTAATTCCAGTGAAGATGAAGATGTAAATACCCCACGGCCCAGTAATTCCATTCCAATTCTAGGTACAAAACCAGCACTGCCCAACTTATCAAGTATCTACAGTGCTCCTTCGCTATGCTGAGAACTGGAGATACAAAGATGAGCAAAACCCGGAAACAGAGAACTCTGTGATGGAAATGTTACCTATCTGTACCGTCCAATATGGTGGTCACCAGCGACATGTGGCTCCTGAGCACTTGAAAGGTGGCTAATGTGACTGAGGAACTGACATTTTAATTTCATTTAGTTTTAATTATTTTAATATAAGTAGTCACATACGGCTAGTGGCTATCCTACTGTACAATGCAGCAAGAAACTCATGAATATATGCCCCAAGGTATATGCACAAGAACGTTCACTTCAGGATTATCTGAAATACATAGAACAAAGACAACCCAAATGTCCATCTGTAAGGAAACGGATAAGCTGCAGCAGAACCATAAAATAGGACGCTGTACAGCAGTGGAAGAGAAATGAATTCCATCTACAAACATCAGTGCAGCTAAACCTTAAAAATGGCGTTGAGGAGGGGAAAAAGTCACGGAAGAATTCAGAATGTGATGCATCTTTACAAAGTCCAAACACAAGTGTACAACAAGTATTTGGAGATAAGAACGTTAGTGGTGCTAAAGCTATGAAGAAAAGCAAAAAAATGATCAATACAAAGACTGAGAGAGATCTGTGTATATGTGACAATGCAGGGTACCTTCTGGAAGGAGCACAAAGGGAGCTTCAGTAGCATGGCTGAAGTCCTGCTTCTGTCCTTTTATTGTTGTTTGTAGAACATATATTACACATACTGTTTTATGCTTTCAGATACTTCACAGTCTTTTAAAAAATGAAAAGTACTGTTGGGGTAAGATCACTGCTTCTTGCATCTCACCCACCAATTCCCCATCCATGAGCAGACTGAGAGCTTCTCCATATAGGGAACCGGGTTTTACTCATCTGTGTGTCTCCTGTCCCCAGCATAGCAAAGGAGCGCAGTAGATGCTTCATGAGTGCCTAGAAAACTGAACCCGAATCTGAGAAAACCACATCTCCCACAATCTAAAGTTGTTAACAGTTTTGTTTGCCAGGTTTCCTTAGATACACATTCCCTAAGCAGTAACAAAAAAACAACAATGTATTTCCTCCATTCTCAACGTGCTCGCCCCTCACCACATTTTAGCAGATCTGAAAGTAGAATGCCTTTTACGATCCAAGCTGTCATTAAATAACGGTGTTTCTCAATGCTAGCACTGAGGAACGGAAGCTCCGTGAAGGACGGACTGCGCCTCTTTGTTCATTTCTCTACCCCTAGAGACTAGACTAGTGTCTGGCACAAGGGAGGGCTCAGTAGATACTTGTTGAATGAAGAAAAAGTAATAGTTACTATTACTGCAAGCCTACTGTGTGTCTGAATCTGTGATAAAAACTTTACATAGATTATTTAATTTGCCCTTTACTATAACCTCAAGACTTCGCCAGGTTAAGTCACTTGACCAAGAGCATGTAAATAAGTACTAGCTGTGGTAAATAAGTACTAGCTGTGGAGGAAACTTACTTAAAGTGGCAAAGGCAGGATTCAAATCTCATCTCCCAGACTCCAAAGTCCATGCTCTTAAACATGATGTTATACCACCATTAAATAAAACAAAGCCAAGCTATACTCCTTCTCCAATTTTAAAAGCAAATGTTAAAAGAAGAATGCTGCACATAGTAAGTGAGCTCGTATTAGCTGGATCACTGGCGATGTTCGTAGGCAACTAGAGCTAGAACCAACCTGTGTAAGCCGGAGACCGGAGGGATGCGTGAGGCCATCTCAACAGTTAGCCACGCTTTCCTCCACACTCCCCGGAACTCAGAGCGAGTCTAGTTCACTTACTGGCTCACACACAGAAACACACGCCCCTGACACCAGCAAGTGCTGTTTCTTAATGTAGTAAATGTCTAAAGGGGGCAGCGTTATGTCATCAAAGGGGTCATCTTATTAAAGAGACCTTAAAAATCCATTTGATCCAACCTCCAGGCAAGAGATTGACATTCCTAACCTCATTTTAATGGCAGCTGAAGTTAACTTTGGTCCTCTGAGAAGTAACTGGTTGAATCCAAGACCAGAAACTAGGTCCCGGGCTTCCCTGGTGGCGCAGTGGTTGAGAGTCTGCCTGCCAATGCAGGGGACACGGGTTCGAGCCCTGGTCTGGGAGGATCCCACGTGCCGCGGAGCAACTGGGCCCGTGAGCCACAACTACTGAGCCTGCGCGTCTGGAGCCTGTGCTCCGCAACAAGAGAAGCCGCGATAGTGAGAGACCCGCGCACCGCGATGAAGAGTGGCCCCCGCTTGCCACAACTGGAGAAAGCCCTCACACAGAAACGAAGACCCAACACAGCCAAAAATAAATAAATAAAGAACTATAAAAAATGGTTAAGATGGAAAAAAAAATTATTTAAAAAAAAAAAAAAAACTAGGTCTCCTACTTCCTGGGCTCATTTTGTTCTCTTCACTCTGTCACAGCCGAAAGAAGTCAGTAAGGATTTGTTAAGGTCCCTCTCTAGGCAGCTATACTAATCCGAGTCCTTTACGTAGATTATCCTGTGTAATCTTCTTATCGATTCTGTGAGTTAGATATCATTCCCAAGTACAAGATGAGGAAACTGAGGCTCAGAGAAATTAAGGAACTCACCACAGGTCACACACACTTGGCATCTGTACTTAAGCCAGAATGGTTCCACCTCACCCTGCAGATCTGCAAGTTAAAAAGAAAACAATTAACATTAATATAGAATGCTACAAAGTGCTTTCATGTTATTGAAAACAAAATGAAAAACAAACTTCTGAAAATAAGAATAGCTTTAAATTATGCGAGCTTGAATATTCCCCCAACATTGTATCTCAGGACTGGAGTTTAGTTAAACACCAATGAGATAACCACTGACCAACTATGAAGATGTCACCTCTAAACGTGAAGTTAGAGTCAACTGGACAGTCAGCTCAGTTGGTTAGAGCATGATGCTAAAAGCGAACTTAGAGACGCACCTTTAAAAATTCCTAGCATTTGTAGTAGATGTAAAACTAAAAATAAAGTTATTTTAAAACCTCCCGTTTAGGTTTAAAAAGATGCATTTTTGAAAAGTAATGTACTTTTTCCCTCCATTTTTCCATGTACCACACACATTATAGCTTATTTTGCTACAGCCGTTTTGAAGTCTTTCTCAGACTTTCCTTCCTTCTCATCACCACATCCTCTTTCATGCAAAACAAGATGGGACTATCTGAGAGGCACCTTAAGTCTCTCAAAAGAAAAAGTACAGTACCGCATGATTCTAAGACACTAGCATCATAATTTTATTTCTATATAATGTAAGAAACTGCCTTTCAATTTGGAGACTATTACTTTTATTTCTGAGACGGCAGCAAAACTATCTTGTATCTCCAGTAATGGTACAACTCTCATTATGTATTTTTTTTAAAGTTTTTAATTATTATGCAAATCTTAAGAAATTTAAATCTGTTACTCGGAATGAAATGCTTTAACCAATGGCTCCAACCACACCATTTGGAACATTTTGGAATCTCTGTTTCTTTTTTCAAAAATAAAATCCCAACTACTAACTGAAAAAGTAAAACTGCCTGCTAACCAACTGTGTTTCTTTTTTTCATGCCAAGGGAGAAGTTCTGCCAAAGAGGTCTCAAGTCTTCCTCCTTGATTCCTGCATCCTTTCTCCAGAAGGTTCCTAGCCTCCACGCGGTCAACGATGTGTAATTCATCGGTTTTGCTTTAAAAGGGCGTTAAGTACGCTACTCTCCTTTTCTGGTTTATAATGCCACCCCCCTACCCCCCAGGGTAAAGGAAAGTAGGAAAAGAGAGAGCTACGCAGTAATCTGCTACTAAATAAAACAAGACAGCATCTCTCTCCAGAGTCGCTGCATTTAAAAAGGGTGTTAATCCTCATTTTATTTCACTTTTCTTTCTCCTCAGTCTGGAGTTTAAAAAGCAGCTCACTCGATGTTATCAAATCATCAGATGAAATGTTCTAGAAATAGCCTCCTATTTGTGGAAAGAGTCAGGAGACACAAAAATGGAAGAGAGCGCTTGAATCGTCTTTCCTAAAGCATTCCGTGCGTAACGAATGCAAAAGCAAAATCCTGGAAGGCTTAGCTCTGAATTTAAGGTACTTCCAAATGGGGCTAATTAAAAAGCTAAAGTAAAACGGAATCAGAAAACAACCAGAAACGCTGATATACCAAAAGCAAAGTTCAAAAACACACATCCCGGAGCCCGGGGCGCACAGCCCGAATCAGTGCACAGCTGCTTTAGGTGCGGTCTCTACAGCCCTCCCCGGCTCGTCTGTTTCAGGTTACACAGGCTAGGCTCGGTCGGCTGTCCCGGTGCGCCCACTCCACACATCCGCAGATGACTCAAAGCGCCACCTGCCCCCGCACGTCCCAGTTCCTGACACCCCCGCGCCCGTCCGCGCACTTACGTGTCCGCACACACACGTGTCCGCACACACCCTCGCCCCGGCTCCGCCCAGGAGGCGGACTCCGAGCAGGCAAACCGAGCCCCGCCTCGGTCAGGTGGGTGGCGCTGTCACCGCGGCCGCCGAGCCCCCCGTGTCCCCAGCGCCAACTCCTCGCGGCCGCCGGGGTTCCCCCCGGCGCAGAGGCCTCGGCGGCTCCCACTGCGCGGGGCGGAGTCTGCGCCCCTCACCGCAGCCGTGTCGCCGAAGCCCCGGAATTTAAATAGGGGCGGGCGGGGAGGAAGGGGAGGATCCTCTTTTTGACTTTCGGCGTCGCAGTTCCTCCCAGTCCGCAGGCGGCCGAGTCGGGGCGGGGGGCGCCCCCGTCTCTGGAGCGGCTTCCGGCCTCCCCGGGCGCTAGGGCTCTGTAGGTCAGAGGGAGCGCCCCGAGGACGCCGGCGAGGCCCCCGCGCGCCCGCGCCCCGCAGGCACTGCAGGCGCCGCGCCCCGACCTCCCCGCGCGCCCTGCCCCGGGCTGTCACGGGAGGCGCCCGCAGCCGCAGCCGCCCCTCCGGGAGCCGCGCGCGGACCGCCGTGCCGCGCCGAACGCGGCTGACGCTCGGCCGCGGCTCCGCGGTGCCCTCCTTCCTGGGACCCGGCCCCCCCCACCCCGCCCCGCGCACCTCGGCGGCCGCTGACCGCCGCGCGGGATTCCGACGGTGACTGCTCCGCCGACCCGGCTCGGGGTTTCTCCGATTTCGGCGTCACAGTAATAAGGAAGTTTCCCCGCAAGCCTGCGGGCGGCGGAATGCGCCGGGTGAAGGATGGCGCGCACGGCCAATGGGCGCCCTTGTGGGGCGGGCCCGCACCCCCGGCGGCCGCGGCGGAGCCCGAGGCGGGGCGGCGAGGTCCGCGGGCGGGAGGCGGGGAGAGGCCCAGGCCCGGGAGGGCGGAGGGGGCGGGCCGAGCTCAGGGCACCGGCGGGCCTGGCGAGGGGACGGCGGGGCAGGTGTGTGTCGGCCGAGCGCCGGCTGCAGGATGCAGAGCGTCCGCGCCGGAGCCGGACTGCTTCTCCCTGGCGGGGAGGGGAACGAGACGGATCCGCGGTTGGCTTTCCCGGTTCTGAGCTCTCAGTCTCATCAAATTTGTGCAGAGGTGCCCAGAAGCCTTGGGCACGGCGGGGAAAACCTAGAGGGGGGCAATTGAGGCGGAGTTCTTAAGCGTCGTATTCCATCCACGGTGCAGGAGTCTTGTTCCACTCGCCTTTGGAGGGCTGGAGGAGGCGCCGAGCCGAACGCCGGGCTGCGCGGGAGGAGAAGCGGGAAGGAGGTCGGCGCTTTCCTGGGACCCGCGTGGAGAGCTGGCGTGGAAGAGGAGAGCGGCGCGCGGCAGCGACGGGGACTTGGGGAAGACTGGAGCGCGGTGGCGGGGGGAGCGGGAATCTTCGCGTCTGAAAGACACCCTGTGGCCTGAAGCCCAGTAACGGATGGAGAAGTTTGTCCTCGCCCACTTTCCCTGGCACTGAATCTCAGCGCTTCCTCCTCGTCCTCCCCGAGGTTACAGGGCTTTCCGAGCTCCCCTGGTCCATGTCTGATGCACAGATAATCCTGGGAAGAAAACATTCTCACGAAGGTGACCTCCTGAGTCTACCCCACCCCACCGCCGCTTCTCCTCTGAAATTTGCAACACAGAAGCAGAATGCTAAGAAAGTACTACTTTAACCCAAAGGAATGACTTTACTCGGGGAAGAATTTCTGTAACCGGCCATTTGAGCCGGGAAGGTCCTTCGAGGCCAGATTCTTCCCAAGGAGGTCCGAATCAGGTCAGGTCTGTAGTTAATCTTCTCTGAGAATGTAACAGGTTGACCAAGCAGAAAAGAAGTTTGGGGGAGTAGTATATCCTGGGGACGGGGCACTGTTGGCTGGCATATGTAGTCTCAGTGACATAAGCAGGTTGTCAGACGCTCCTGAGACAAGAGAAGAAAGCAAAATCTCAGTTACCAGGTAACTGACGGACATCTAAGGAAATGATTCCAACCTTTGAAGTCTGAATCACACTGGACCCTTTAGAAACACTGGGGACAAGATTAGCACAATTTCCTTATGCTCCAGAGATGTGGCAGTTTCACAGAAGTCCAGGTCTCTCACAAAGACATAATCCCAACGCAGGGATGGTATCACCAAAAAGAACTGGAGGAATGGCCAAAGAGAAGTCATGGTGGGAAGGAGGGTTCCTCATGGTTGAGAAGGAGAGAGTGAGATTCTATTTTCATGTGTCATCAATTTGTATTTTCATGTGTAATCAGTCAGCGTTTAGGTCAATTATCTCTGGCCCATGGCTCAAGTGTTTTTCATATGAAATTTTGTCTTGAGGAAAAACTTGCTTATCAAAGACTTAAGTCTGGAGTTGAGCTAGGAGTGATGTCTAAATTACAAACTGAGGTACTCTAAGCGTCCTTACCAAATAAACAGCCAGAAACCTGGGAACTTACTCCTATGCAGAACAATCAGTGAAGATACACAGTACTTCATTTTATTTTCTTCATTGAACCAACATAAAACGGCAGTTTCCTCAGCAAGCATGTCCTGCTCCATTTACCAAAATGGCTTTAAATGGCCCCAGCAACAACAATAGTCATAATAGCAGATATTTAAACTGGCTTGAAGAGGCCATGGTTTACTTTTTCTTTCCATTTCTATAGCTCTGTCTTCCATCCATTTCTTTCTGACTTCCGCATGTTCCCTAACAAATACCCTGTATATTGAGCACCTACTATAATACCAAGCCCTGTGGATACATTGGTGAGCAAAACGGCACAGTCCCTGTTACCTCGGAGGGGTAGGCAAACGTTAACCAAATACCATACCAAGGGTTAGATAGTGGCTAATCATGAGAAATTTTATAAAGGAAAAACATTCATGTTAAAAATAAAATATTTAACCCCAACAAGAACTGTAAACAAAATTGAGCTCCAATTAATGCTATGTATGCTGTATTTAGGAGGAAGTATCTGATGTCAGCAACCTATTTTGAAATGTATATTTTAAAAGATGGATTGAAGGATGGATGAAGGGATGGATAGATATGTGATAAATCCAGTACAGCAAAATGTTAAGTATAGGTTCTATGTGGTGGGTAGATGGTGTTCACTGTACCTTACTTCTTACTTTTCTGTGTGTTTGAAAAGTTTACATTAAAAAATGTTGGAAAACCCAAAATAAACAAACAAATAAACAGTGTGATAAATTCTAACCGTAACCCTTGACAGGCAGAAGGGATCCCGTGGTCGTGGTCCAGCACTGGGCAGACGAGGGATCCCCAGCGACAGGGGCTGATGCCCAGGACTGCTGCACCTCCAGCTGAACAGACGGCGATGTGCTCCATTCTCCACACCTCCCTTCTCGAAATGCATATGCCTGTTTTTGAACTGAAAGAAATTCAGTGCAGCAGGAATACTGTTTAATAATTATTGTTCTCTGTGTTTACTTACTTGCACGGCAGACAAACGTCACTTGGTAAATTTACACAGAGACAGACTTCTGGTATCTCAGATTAAACATGTGGGAAAAGGGGGAATTCCCTGGCGGTCCAGTGGTTAGGACTCGGCAGCTTTCAGTGCAGTGACCCGGGCTCAATCCCTGGTCAGGGAACTAAGATCCCGCAAGCCCCACGATGCAGTCAAAAACAAAAAAAAAAAACCCAAAAAACATGTAGGGAAAAAACCAAGTCAGCCACAACATTCTGCCTTACAGGCATACTTTTGAAGAATAGGTGTCTTCATCTCTAGGAAGGGAAAGCTCTGATTATTTAACAGGTAATGGGTATGCACCCTGTGAAGCTACACAATCACAACAGTGTTTCTTGGTTCCCCCTGGGCCCCCAACAAATTACTCATTTTGTCAGTCAAGTCAATACTCAAGGGGAAAATTGGTTGTAAAACATTTTCCACATTTTTTTGGTTGCTTAATACAGTTTATCTGAGAGGCCTATATATTCCCAGGATAAATTATCTAAACTTATTGAAAACCGTCCTGTAATACACAGCATTAATTTATTAATGTGAAAAATAACTTGGAAGAAAGATATGGTAAATCAATATTGCCATCAATCAGATAATCATTCAGTATTTATTGAATGTCTTCTACATGTAGAGTTGCTGGAAAAGAAGCACCATTCCTGACCATAAAGATCTTACAGCCGTTATGACTATTCCTTTGTTTTTCTTGAAACTATTCATAGTTTAAATTTGCATTGGTTTTTCTTTTCTTATCTTACCATCTCATTTGGATGAGACACAAGCACCTTACCTTAAATATAAGAAACTCACTAGCGTCATATAGGTTGAAATTAATTAACATTAACAAGATTGGATGGTTGAGCATGTCCTAAGAAAGTTTTTAGGGCGAGCTTTGGTTTGTCCCGGAAGATTGCATGAAGTAGAGCCTTGTAGCAATGCGTAGTTGATGTTGCAGTGAGTGTGGTGTGTTAATACAACATTTTCTTTAATCCTAGCAGAGGCATCTGCAGTATGTTGCATGATTTCTCCCTCTCATTTTTACTAAGTAAATCTATACTTTTAGCACACTCCAGAAGAAATAAGTAATCAAGGGGGTTCTGTCTGTAAAGTTGATATATACTATAACATAATGTAATTTACTTAATATGAGTCTGTAAAAAAATAAAACAGTATTGTTTGTGTTTCCAAACTTTACGGCTCCCCTTTATATAAAGGGGAACTTATAACTGTTATTTAACTTTCTATTGGCCTTTGGCATTTTGTTTTCATCCTACATGTAGGTAAAAGTTCAGTGAAATCAGCCATTATATTTACTTTCAAGTTGTGGACCAACAAACTGTTCTTGCCTTATACTTATAAGAGACTATAGTATCTTATCTTGTAGATACTGTAGCTGATTGTGTTTCCCTTTTTCCAATGGCTTTTGAAAGCTTACAGCAAAATGTATGTCCCATCTGTACAGAATCTTATTGCATGCGTTTTGAGAAGTAACCTCATTTCAAGGTTCATTTTAACTTTGCTGTCATTTTCCCATTGCACTCATTTTCTTACCTAATTAAAAAAAAAACTTGTTTTTCTCTTTACAAATGCAATAAATATACACTATATAAGATGTTTAAAATACATATAAGAAAAAAGAAAATAACGATCTGGTCTTTCACCACCCATTTTTAGTTCTTAATATTCCGTCATTTCTCCATGCATGTATGTGCATTTCTAAAAGTGGTTCATTTTATACATAATATTTAACACCATGTTTTCTGAAGTTAACAATATATTGAACATCTTCAATAGATTTAAATACTATTTTACAACAGCATTTTAAACAATTGCAAATATCCACAAAATAGATATACTATAACTTAACCAATTTCCTGCTTATCGCATGCTTAAATTATTTTCAGTCCTTTGCCATTATAAACAATAGTGAAACACAGCCATACATGGTGAACATAGCTAAATGATTGCCTTCGCTCTTGATTATTTCCTTTAGATAAATTCCTAAAAGTGGAATTGCTAGGTTAGGTAGAAGGCAGACTCTTTGAGGCTTTGTAGTGTATTGCCAATTCTCCCTAACAAACAATAACACTAGCTAAATACACACACAATGTCTAAGTGGCCTCTGCTCAATCCCCTCACCAGTAATGAGGTTGTTTTGTTTTGGTTTACATTTTATCTTTTTTTTACTGTACTAATTTTGTAAGCCGCTTTAGGTATCAACTAGAACATGTGGGATATAAATAAATAAAACAAAAAAATCTTCTAGTAAAATCTTAAAATTAGCTTAGCTAAGAAAGTTAAAATTACCTTAAAATTAGTTTAGCTGTTTCTAAATATTCATATCAAAAATTACCTACATGCATAAAATTGTAGTATTGGAGTTCTCGGTCCTTTGCTGAAATTCTGTTTGATGTCATGTGATTCCCACAGTCCTTCCACATAGTTGCCAAAAATAAAAGATTCCAAAAAGGAAGTCTTGTACAAACTCACACTATTGTTAATCTTTTTCACCTTCAGTACACATGCACAAGCCGATGGCAACGAGTTGATGGTTCACCAAGTTTCACAGAAAACTGAAAAGCAGACGGAAGTGTCAGAATTTGTGTTATCCAGCAGTGGTAGCCAGAGAAGGCATTTCATTGTGCATTTCTGAAAAAGAAAACTTAGTGTACTGATTTATAACGTCCATTGTGGTCCGATCACCTGTGCCATTAATCACCTTGTTATGGGTAGCAGTACGTCCCAGGCATAATCAAAGAAATTGTCCGTACTCACCAACCATCAGGTAGGCACGTACTTTGAGTTCTTTTGTCGCCTTTAGGGGTAGATTTGTACTATTCCATCCAAGTTCTTGTCTGGTTCCCTTTTCAATTAACTGGATAAAATTTCAAGGTAAATGTATACCTGTCAGGCTAGAACCAACCAAAATGACCTGCCCTGTACCTGGAGTGAAACATATACCCTGGGTCTTATTAACATTATGTTCTGAGGAAATGTACTGATGTTTCTGAGGGTAAATGTACTGATGTTTCTTAGGGTAAATGTTAGGGGGTGTAGTGGGTTAAATAGTTTCCCTCCAAAATTCATGTCTACCTAAAACTTCAGAATGTGAACGTATTTGGAATAGGGTCTTTACAGATGTAAATAGTTTCATTAAGATGAGGTCATACTGGATTAGGAAGGCCCTAAATCCAACAACTGGTGTCCTTATAAGAAGGCGGTGTGAACACACAGAGACACACAGGTAAAACCTTGTGAAGATGGAGATAGAGACTGGAGTGATGTATCTACAAGCCAAGGAATGCCAAGTAACCACCAGAAGTGAGAAAAGAGGCATAGAGAAAAGATGCCCCCTCAGAGCTTCCAGGAGGAACCAACTGCTAACACCTTGATTTCAAACTTCAGCCTCCAAAAGTGAGATAATATCAATACATTGCTGTTGTTTTAAGCCATCCAGTTTGTGGTACAAAGGTAAGTGTGTTGCTACAAAAAGCATCTATAACAGGCTTTTAATGTAGTCTAGCTATGGCATCTTGTCACCAGGATGACTGCCAGGACTGACTGACTGACCTGGCATCTTAGACCAGAGTTCCCTTCCTCTGAGAGTCCCATGTGTGTTCTTCCCAAAGTGCCAACTCAACCAAAAAGAATGACATTCCAAACTCACAAAGTCTATTCTTAGTCAGGATATACGGGGAGCTGTACTCCCCAGCTAGATCTTTCCAACAAGCATTGACATCTCTTTGTGAGCAAATGTAGGTTAGCCAAATCTGTTTTTACAAAGTGCCTCTTTCCACATGATATTTTGTTACAATATCAATCAAATCATAGTTCCATATCAGTTTCACTCAGAAAGCATATAAATTATAGAAGATTGAACTTATACAAGCCTTGACTTTGATGAAATTCTAGTCATTTCAAAACAAATGCTTGTATTTTCCTTGATATTGCAGCAAAGCAGGTACCCTTTATGATTCGACTATAATAGTAGAAACTGAAAATTGTTTAAATTTATTTTATTCTCTTATTGAATTAATATTTATCCCATGAAGCAAGACTCTGAATGTTAAACTTCATGACTATGGAGAGGACCCGGGGAAATCAATCATAACTATAGGAAACTTCATCAACTACAAACCTAGTACACTCCTTTATATTATTAAAAGGAAATCTTGACAATAATAATTTTTAGTTTTTTAAAGTCAACATTATATTGCAAAACAAAATGGAAACTCTTCATTTTTATCTGTACAGAGACGGAAAACCAGTTACCTAAATAAATTGCTTCGGAAAGAGACTCTGACCCCAGGTCAGCCTCTGAAGCATTCAATGGACTTGGCTATGCTAAATCTAAGCTACGTGGAGATTTAACTACAGAAACACTTTACTTAGAGATCAACTAGGCAACTGTTGATGATTTATTTCACCAGAAAAAAAAAAAATCGTTGCTGCTAATTAGAAGCTACCTAACCTGCTGTATAAAAAAATAAAATAAAATTCAAAAATTAAAAAAAAACATATTAAACTTTCTTTGGGTTATTTGTATGGAAATATGTTAATATAAATGTTTTAGACATTACATGAAATTCCTAAAGATCTTATACGTTCTGGTATAATGTTATAAGTCATAATTCTAGTTATTATTTTAAAATGTATATCTCAGAAATAACTAAATTTCCTTGTCAATTGCATTGTTATGAACTTTCACCAAATCTTTAACCGTGGTCATTTTTAAGTCTTTTGTCATATACAGACAGTTCTGGGTGTACTCTGATGCTTTTGCAAAAATGTTCCTATAAAAGGGTTTCATCTTCAAGGAATTCATGGAAAAGACTCTGACAAGTACAGGTTTCCGGTAACTGACTATACAGCTGAACTGAGTGAATAAGCATTTTCAGAACTCTAATGGAAAACTGATGAATTCATAAATGTGCTAACAAAAGATCAAGATAAAAAAAAAATTAATTACATGGGACTGAGTGAACTGAGGAGGATGATTATAATTTTCATGACTTTCTGTTTGAATAAAAAAAAAAAGTAATGCCACAATGGAAAAAGAAAATGAGATATTTTAAACAATTATTATTCTGTTTGTGTGGACCTTGTGGGTTTGGGATTCATAGGGGTTATAGGGAATAAAAGAAGTGCCTACTTCTCAAAAAAAAAAGCTACCTAAGCTTTCTATGTCTCACCTTTGAAAAGAGATTACCAATGATAATTATTTATTGAGTTATAGTACTTTAATATTTACTTTGTGGAAATACTAGTATTTGTAATATTAGAAAACCCCTTTAAAAAACATAGATGAGGGATTTCCCTGGTGGTCCATTGGTTAAGACTCTGTGCTCCCAATGCAGGGGGCCCGGGTTCGATCCCTGGTCAGGGAACTAGATCCCGCATGCCACAACTAAGAGAGCCTACATGCTGCAGCTAAAGATCCCGCGTGCCGCAAGTAAGACCCGGCATAGCCAAATAAGTAAATAAATAAATATTTTTTTTTTTTTTTTTTTTTAATATTTTATTTATTTATTTATTTATGGCTGTGTTGGGTCTTCGTTTCTGTGCGAGGGCTTTCTCCAGTTGCGGCAAGCGGGGTCCATTCTTCATCGCGGTGCGCGGGCCTCTCACTATCACGGCCTCTCTTGTTGCTGAGCACAGGCTCCGGACGCGCAGGCTCAGTAATTGTGGCTCACGGGCCCAGTTGCTCCGCGGCATGTGGGATCCTCCCAGACCAGGGCGCGAACCCGTGTCCCCTGCATTGGCAGGCAGACTCTCAACCACTGCACCACCAGGGAAGCCCAATAAATATTTTTAAAAAAAGAAAACCCAGGGACTTCCCTGGTGGTCCAGTGGGTAAGACTCTGAGTTCCCAATGCAGGGGCTCCGGGTTCAATCCCTGGTTGGGGAACTAGATCCCACGTGCATTCCGCAACTAAGAAGCCCGCGTGCAGCAACGGAGATCCCACATGCCGCGACGAAGACCCGGCGCAGCCAAAATAAATAAATTAATTAAATATTTTTTTAAAAATAAAATAAAGTTTCTTCATCCATTTCTTAAAAATAGATGAAGTATTCTGTAAAACACCAAAAAAAGAATCTTTCAAAGAACACATTGTCAGCAAATAAAATAACTCTAAACAGAACAAAAAAACTCTGCAGCTGCTTTGCAAGCTGCTTCTAGAAGCACAAGAAGCCCTGAAATGGGTCTAGTAAGGGAAAAGAGCGGCATGAGTTAGCAGTGCTGTGCTGCAGCAAAAGAACGACTGTGGAGTTTTCATGTGTCGCCCTTTCTTTTTTTAATTGAAGTATACTTAATTTACAATTTAGTGTTAATTTCAAGTGTACAGCAAAGTGATTCAGTTATATATATATACATGTACATTGTACATGTATATTCTTTTTCAGATTCTTTTCCCTTATAAGGTATTACAAGATATTGAGGATAGTTCCCCGTGCCACTCAGTAGGTCCTCGTTATTTTCCTATTTTATACATAGTAGTGTGTATATGTTAATCCCAAACTCCTAATTTATGTCCCCCCGCCCCTGCTATCCCCCTTGGTACCCATAAGTTTGTTCTCTGTGTCTGTGAGTCTACTTCTGATGTGTTGCCTTTTCTGCTTCCTCTTGCCCTTTGCCTGCCCTCTTCCACCCTCTGATATCCCATAGCAGCAGAGCATGATTCTTAACTTTCTTTTTTGATCTTCTATCCTTTTGAGAAGCTGATGAAACTTATACACTGTCACCACAAAAACGGTGCATATACTCACATAATTAATAACTCACATAAGAGTTAATCATGACTCACATAAGACTTCTAAGAGTAGCTCGGCAGGCATTCTAAGAGTGTTCATGGACTCTTGGCCTCAACCACTTACCAAATCTAAGAACATGATAAGCACATTCATACTAAAATGCAGTAAGGCTTAATACTTGGTCATTCTCTCCCAGAAGAGAATTTTAAGTGAGGTGACTTCACCTCTGATATAACGGATCTAAGTGATATAAACATCATTGGACAATGTGGGAGCTGCATTTTGCCTCCTAAGGGCCCCTTCCTGAAGCCCCAGAATCAAACCCTCATATAAGGTAAACTTAATTTTGGATGCCCTCCCTGGAACCCAAGCAAAATGTATAAAATTGACTCATTTTTCCCCCAGAAATTAATTCCCCTTCCAATGATGCCTTCCTAATCTAGATTCAGAATCTTGGAATTTCTTTGATTCTCAGTTCTTCTCCCCTCATCTAGTCATTCATCAGGAACCACCATTTTTCCTTTGTAATGTCTTTCATACCCATCTCTTCCTCTACATGTTAGTTTCCTACGGCTGCCGTAACAAATTACCACCTACTTAGTGGCTTAAACAACGCACATTTTTTCTCTTACAGTTTTAGAAGCCAGAAATCCTAAATGAGTCTTACAGGGATAAAATCAAGATGTTGGCAAGACTGATTCCTTCTGGAAGCTCCAGAGGAGAATCTGTTTCTAACCTCTTCCAGCTTCTAGAAGTTGCTCACTTTCCTGAGCTTGTGTCCACATTACTCCAATCTCTATTTCCACAGTAACATCACCTTCTCCTAACGTTGCCCACCCCGCCTCCCTCTTATAAAGACCCTTGTCATTACATTGGACACACCCAGGTGGTCCAGGGTAATTTCCCATCTCAGGATCATTAATCACATCTGCAAAGTCCCTTTTACCATATAAGAGAACATATGCACAGGTTCTGGGCATTAGGACATGGACATCTGTGGCGGGCCATTATTCAGCCTTCCATACTCTACATCACTTCTTTCTCAGCCCCAGTTTAGGTCCTTATCTGTACCCCTGGACTATTTCAACATTTCCCTAACTGCCTTTTCTGACCCGCACCTCCCTCCCAGTTCCTTTGGTCATTCTAGATCTGACAAATATTCATCAGAACTTAGTTCTTCAACCTGCTCCCCACACCCATCCCAATACCCTGACCCTAGCTTACTTTGGCCCAGCATTGAGCACTTCTGTCACACCGATCGCTATACTGTCCCCCCCCCACACACACATACACACACACACACACACACACACACTTTAATGGAGAGACCTACCCAGCCTTTTCCGGGAATTCCTCCCTGAAGAGAAAGCCTGTAAGGTTAAATTTTCAGGATGTAAAGAGAGGCAGAGCAGGGTAAGCGCATCCCTGGCAGAGGGAACGGCAGATGTGACAGCTGTGAGGCCGAGGAGAGCTGGTCGTTGTTACACACTGAAAGGACTGCCAGGTTGCCAGGGTGGCTGGAGCAGATTGCACAGAGAGGGAGGGGCGGCAGAGAACTTCCGAGAAAAAGGCAGGGACGGAGCACGCAGAGCTTTGCAGGGGTTCTGATTTTTCTATACGTGCAATGAGGAGGTTTTGAATAGATCGCTGGTTCCTTGATGGACGGCGAGGGACGGAAGGGGAACAAGAGTAGGGTTAGATAGACCAGCTAGGAGGTTATTGAGGCTATCACAGTAATCCAGACTGGAAACAGCAGTGGCTTGGGTTCAGACGATGGCAGTGGAGATGAAGAGAAGCAGATGTAGCCACGATCTATTCTGGAGGTAGCAGAGAAGGGAGCTGGAGGGTTGGGAGAGGAAAAACCAAAGAAAAGTCCTAGATCTCTGGCTTGAGCAGCTGGTTAGATGGCAGTGATGCCCTTTCCTAAGGTGAGGAAGGCTGAGAGACAACAGGTTTCAGAACGTAAATAGTGTCCTCTAAAAGTATAAGATCCTTGAGGGAGTGTCTAGGTTTAAACTTTGCTTACCAGGGCTTCCCTGGTGGCGCAGCGTTTGGGAATCTGCCTGCCAATGCAGGGGACACGGGTTCGAGCCCTGGTCTGGGAAGATCCCACATGCCGCGGAGCAACTGGGCCCGTGAGCCACAACTACTGAGCCTGCGCGTCTGGAGCCTGTGCTCCGCAACAAGAGAGGCCGCGATAGTGAGAGGCCCGCACACCGCGATGAAGAGTGGTCCCCACTTGCCGCAACTGGAGAAAACCCTCGCACAGAAACGAAGACCCAACACAGCCATAAATAAATAAATAAATAAATTTAAACTTTGCTTACCAGTATACACAAGCACCTAGCACACTGCCTGGCCCGGCGAATACTAACTGAACCGGTTTTGATGATAATTCTGTAACATCCTGATGATTCACTGCTTATGAAAGGAGACTCAGCACATCTAAGTGAAATATTAAACAGACATGGGATATAGTTCAAAGATTCACGTTTCAAATTTATGAAGTGAGAGTGATAAGTTAATGTCTTCTACACATATGAGCCTTATGTAAAGCAAGGGACTTTTTTTCACAGAATGTCTGATGTAAAGAAAGTCCGATGCTCTAAGCTGATACTTCGGAAAGGAAAAAGTCATAAAACGTCACTGTAGATGAGGGCTCTTATTATTACTTGAAGTACTTGAATTCTATTGTTTTAGAGAACTGACTCTCAATGGTATGGCAGCCTTGCACTACTAGCTTTTAGTGGACACGGGAGCAAACGAGAGAGCAAGTGACAGCTGCTGACGCTTGTCAGATTTGACAGGCTACGGAGGAGCCCTCGAATGACACTGCGACCAAATCAGTACTCAGCTTTTAAACTCCGAGGGCAACATGGTGTTTAGCATAGTCACCTTGACATGCGATTTGCATGGCCCAACTCTACTAGAAAATGGACGATTCATTACGTGAAAAGGAGGAATCCTATGCAAAAGGATACAAATGTGTATCTTCATTGGTGTTTTGCCAAAAGGTATCTAGTATCTTTAATACTTTTCGATAGGTTATTGGCATCTAGCGTCCTTACTATTCCAAGAAAGGCTTTTCAAAAACTGGCACTAGCTATCACTGAATATCAGATTTGATAAGGGAGATTTCAAACTCAGTTAAATTTATCCAGACCTGAAATTTTATATCTTGTCTAAGTGAGATCTAAAACAAAAACAAATAAGCAAACAAACAAAAATGTTCTAGGATAGACAAGCAGTACATTTTAAAAAATATGCTGAAAGGATTAAAAATAGTTATTAATTCCTTACAATCCAGCAATTCCACTTCCGGGTATATACCCAAAAGAACTGAAAGCAAAAGTCTCAAAAAGATATTTGTACACCCATGTTCACAGCAGCACTATTTTCAATAGCGAGAAGCTAGAAGTAACCCAAGTGTCTATCAACAGATGGATGGATAAACAAAATGTGGTATATATGTACAATGGAGTATTACACAGCCTTAAAAACGAAGGGAATTCTGACACAGGCTACAACATAGATGAATTTTGGACACATTAAGGTAGGTGAAATAAGCCAGTCGCACAATAAAATCAACTACTATACAATTCCACTTATATGAGGTACTTAGAGCAGTCAAATTCATGGAGACAGAAAGTAGAATGGTCACTGCGAGAGGCTGCGGGGAGGGGGATATGGGGAGTTAGTTTCATGGGCACAGAGTTTCAATTTGGGAAGATGAAAAAGTTCTGGAAATGGATGTGGTGACGGTTGTACAATAAAGTGAATGTATTTAATGCTACTGAACTCTATGTTTAAAAATGGTTAAAATGGTAAACTTTATGTGTATTTTACCCCAATTAAAAATAATAATTATTAATTAACTTTAAGTCGTAAGGGGTCTGTCACACAAGCAGTAGTATAATAGTCTGACAGGATAAGACATTTAAGAGTGGGATCCTAATCTCAACCCTACCTTTCCAACATCCGGCACTGTGGGTATTATTAGTTCACAGTAAAGTCAGTTTGAAACAATAATGGATGTGTGTGGTCACCAAATAGTTTTCGTGCCCTATAGAATTATTTTATCCAGGATGAGAGATGGTAGTTCACTTCTCTTCTGACCAGTCTACATCCCATTCTGTTCAGCTACAGGGAAACCCTTTCAGAGAATCATAGACAAACTGAAATGGGTTCAGGGAGGCGTAATCAGGAGAGAGAGAGGATCTGAGAAGTCCTTTACGAGAAACAAATGAAGGATGACACACTAGCTGTAATGAAAAAAAGTAATTTTTTTTTAATGAATGGGAAGAACAGAATTAAGACCAAATTTTGGAAGCTACACAGTAAGACAGTTTTCAGGTCAGTAGAAGGAAGAAATTTCCAACAGTTTCCATAGCACTTTATCAGTACCCCTCCTGTAGAACTTTCCACTTTCTATCTTTAACTAAATTTACTTCCAGAAATTACCTCAATAGCCACATAACACCTGATGGTGCCCATATTAGGCCCTGAAATACTTGTTTGATGAATAAAAGAGTGTGAGATGATTAAACAAATGACTGTCGCAAGTAGCCAGAGATGAACCAAGCTGTCCTGTGAGGGAAGGCATTCAAATACAGGCTAGTTAACTACTTGGCAGAGGTGTTATGGAGGAGATCCAGGTTTTGTTTACTTGGCTGGATTAGATGACTTTTAAAGGCCTTTCAAGCCCTAAAGATCTATGGTTTCATGACCCGGGTTTAAGCCCTGGCCCCGCCACTTTAGTAGCACTGTGGCGTTAGGGAAAGTCACTGGGGTGCTTTGCTCAAATGGGATTAAAATATATACCCCACTTGCTACATAAATTATTTGGAAGATCAAAACAACATTTTAACACGAACAAACAACAAAAACCAAAAAAGAAGGTTAAGTGCCTCCCTCCCTTGACTGGTGAGAAGTCGTGAACTTTTAGAGAGCTCCCTAGGGAGGCAGGTGGCAGCCTGGGCTGGGAGGGACCAGAACCAGAGGAACTGGCTGTATTACAGGGCTTATTCCTGAGGCTAAGGCAGTGTTAACCCCAAGCACTGTGGACCAAGGGGCGTAACCATTTCAGGCTTGATGAAGGTCAGCGACCATCTATGGCAGGTCAGTCCCACAAGAGGGGCAAGAGTACACTCTCATACTGCTGTGGGGCATGGGAATAGAAAACACCCACTGGGGCAGGTGTTTCTAGATTAATCAAGGTCTCAGCCAAGTGGATGGGATTCAGATTAATCAAAACACTTAAGAAGAAAATGGGGCAGAAGCCGGGGGTCTAGGCCAACGTGGAGGGAAGTGGAGAAAGGTTGTGGCTCAACCCAGACGCTTCAGAGTCTAACTGAAAGCACTGAAGTGAATGCCAGGCCCCAGCTGATGGGTCTGGTGCTGCAACTCTACCGCTGCCTTGGTCAAAATAGACTCTTCAGCTGCCTGAGGTTAAACCTGTAGGAAGAAACCATCAGGTAATATAGGTGAATCAGGGAGAGAGGCAGGATTAAACTGGGAAAGTGCCTTGCAATTTATAAAGGGTTATACAGGTGTACATGTTTATAGCTTAGTGATTAGAAAGCTGCCTCCAGAGTCAGATTGTCTGGGATTGAATCAGATTTGATTCAGTTTGACTTAATAGTGGGTCCCTGCCTTACCTTTCTGTGTCTCCATTCCTTCGGGTGTAAGATGGAGATGATAATAGTACCTACCTCAAAGCGTGGTCTGGGGTTAAATGAGATAATGTGGTAAAGCACTTAGAACAGCACCTGGCATAAAATAAGCTTGCAACAAATATCAGTAATTACAGATTTTGCCTAGAATCAGTGATCCATTTTGATCTACATACCTAGGTCATTTTTTTCCACTCAGTAATCTATTCTTCAATTATGTCTCCAGTTGTCTTCTTCCAATGGTTCTCAACTAGGACTGATTTTGCCCTGAGGGACATTTGGCATTGCCTGGAGACATTGTCAGTTGTCACTATGTGTGTGTGGAGGGGGGAAGAGGTTACTGGCATCTAATAAGTAGAGGCCAGAGGTGCTGCAAAACATCCCGAGATCTAGAGATGTGGCTAAACATACACACAGCAGCACCACACAACAAAGAATGACCTGGCCCCAAATGTCAAGAGCGAAGACGTTGAGAAATCCTGACCAGACTCAGTTCTAGTAATCAGCAAAATTTCATTTAATGCAGCTCTGAAGGAGAAAGGTGGCATCTTCTCTTTCCTTCACTTTCCAGAGCCCTAATACTCTGAAAAGATGGAATGTATGCAAAGCTGCAACCCACCGTGGGCACTGCCACAAAGACTCTTCTTACCCTTGTCCCTTCTTATAGTGCTCTGGAGTTGGGGTGTGGCGGGATTTATACACCCCAGAAGGCAGTGGACCGTTTCATTCCTTCCAGTGGCTTTCAGGGAGCTGCAATTCTCATACGGGTACAGACTGACTTGGGGAGTGGAGGTGAAGAGAGACGACAAGGGTCTTCGTATCTTCTTTCAGTGAGGATCATTCTGTTTCTGGCAGCATAATGTCAGTGGTCTGTCAACTATTTTCATTCTTCAGTTGTGTCTTGTTGCTTCATGGATGGTGGAAGTTCCTTCTGGTGGATGGTGAAGAGATTCCGAAATTCAACCATTCTGGAGGGGGAGTTTGGGGTTGGCATCGTTTCTGGAACAACACGAGTGTTTTCGCTGACAGCTAGCAAAGGCTGCCAGGGCTGCAGGTCAGGTGTCCCTTAAAATCATTACCTTCTCTTTACTCCTGTTCATTTGTTTTGGAAAGGGTACATTAAGGCACGGGCATCTCCTCTGGGGCGATCAATAAATTTGTAGTGAGGACTTTCCTTTTCTCAGATACTCAGAGTTGTTAGAATTAGATTTCAAATCCATGCAAAGATGTGGGAAAGGAAGCTCTGCACCCTTTGGGTCACCATCCTATCATCCTCTCCCAGAACTGCCCAGAATTCCAGAAGTCAGCGTAAGTGCATGGTCCATGGTTCACAGGTCTTTAGTGACACTGCCTGGTAGCAGTGTGAATAAATGGTTATATTGTACAAATTTCTAATTTTGGGTATAAAATATTCAACTAAAAATGGCATCTAATCAAGAGATTAAGCTTTCTAAGAACTGGAAGTGGCTGTATTATAAACCTGATGAGCTTTATGTTCCATGTGCACACAAAGAATGTTTTCTAATGACCGATGAGTAAGCTAGCTTTTCATTTTCTTCTCCAAATGGCTATAGAGTTTCTTTTGCTCAGTGAAGACTGATCTTGAATACACACAAATGCTGAAACCCAGCTGTTTCTCTCTGCGAGCAAAAAGCAGTCTTAAATTAGTTTTTATAACATATACATATCTTTCACTCTAGTAAAGTGCAATACTCAATAAACAATGTTTTAATTAAAATCCGGTGAACACTTTTCCTGTTCTTTTTCTCCCTAGTCTTGCCCCATATTTTTTGCACCCCACAAGTATTGCCAAAATATAATTTTTCAAAAAACAATATCAAATTACTGACTTTTTTTTTAATATTTACTTATTTATTTGGCTGCACTGGGTCTTCGTTGCGGCACGCAGGATTTTCGTTGCCGCATGCAGGATCTTTAGTTGCAGCATGGGGGATCTAGTTCTCTGACCAGGGGTGGAACCCGGGGCCCCTGCATTGGGAGCACGGAGTCTTAACCGGTGGACCACCAGGGAAGTCCCCCAACTTTATTGTGATTGTAGAGGTTATGATTAAAATGTCCCCATTTATGTAACTTTAATTACAGGCTTCATGAAGGAGAAGACTTTTACCACTTTTACATACTGATAAATCAATTTTTGGTTAGAAGATGGCTTGAGGCCACATTTACTTCATTAACTGCCACCAACTGAATGGCGGCCATAACCCTGAATTTCTGAGTGCTTATTCCTTGGTAGAGTAGAATTGATACTATCAGGAAAACTACATTGTCAAAATCAACTGTTTTGGAGGATTTCTTCTTTGGTGCTGTACTGTATTATCTAAATTGAATGTGTCTAACTGGAAACACAGCCCTTTCAGCACATACTTGGAAACCAACTGTATTAGCTTGCTAGGTAGGGCTGCCATAACAAAGTACCACAGACAGAGCGGCTTATACAACAAAAATTTGTCTTCTTACATACAGTTCTGGAGGTTAGAAGTCTGAGACCAAGTTGCTGGCAGGGTTGGTTTCTTCTGACGTCTCTCTCCTTGGCTTGTAGGCGGCCGTCTTCTCCCTGTGTCCTCACATGGTCGTCCCTCTCTATGCATCTCTGTCCCAATTTCCTCCTCTTATGAGGACACGAGTCAGACTGGATTAGGGCCCACTCTAATGACCGCATTTTAACTTGACTGCCTCTTTAAAGATCCTGTCTCCAAATAGAGTCACATTCTGAGGTACTAAGAATTAGGGCTTCAACATATAAGTTTTAGAAGGACACAGTTCAGCCCATAACACTGTTAAAAACCCAGAAATAGCAAAATTAAAACCACCAGATCAGTAAATGGTATTTAGTAAGAGTTATTGCATATAAGAACAGTTTGAGAACTGGGAGATTTCAAATTTAAAACTGATATGAAGCTCAAGGATGTGATGTTACAGGATGATTTATAAAATGAAAATGAGGAAGTTGTTTAACTTTTACAATGATTGGTTATTTCAGTGGGGGTTTCCAGAGGGTAGGGGGTTGGTTAAAAGTGATTATCTGATAACATATTTAGGAAGATAACACATTTCTTTTATGATTATCAGAGGCATTTACAAGAAATAACCTAAGTTAACTTTTACTTATGTTCATGAAATGATTTCCATTTAGTTTTGCTTCTGTGGCTTAAATGGTTTTGTCTGCCAGGGAATTTTCAAGTCTGGTCTCCATTTTGTATTTAATTTTAACAATACCAATTCACAGACTTTTCCATGTTTTTCATTTGGTTTAGGTGGAATAAAGTAGTCCCAGATAAATATTTCTATACAGAAAAATTGTATCTAAAGTATATTCAAACTGGAGCCAGATTACAGCACAAGCATAGGTTGTCGGAGATTCCTAAATGTTATTGTTAGAGATGGCAGATTTTGGGACCAACATAGGTCACAAGCCTGAGGATGTCAAAGGCCTATCAGGAATAATGGGGTCCCAGGTATAATGGAAATTAAACACTTGCATGTGTAAAAGCTTTGGTTAGATATAACTGAGACTTCGTACTTGAGCCCTCCAGTTTGCACACCAAGTTCATCCTCCTAGGACCTGGGAAAACACAGAAGAGTGAATCAGAGTTCAGAAGAAACCTTTGGAAAATATTTTCAAACCAAGGTAGTTTCTACTTTTGCTCCTCAGTTTAGAGACAAGGACATCCAAAGTGCACAGAGGCTACCACTGCTCTAAAGAAAACAAAAAGCCCTAATGGTTCTCAAGCACCTGCAGGCCTTGGCTTTGCCTCCTTTCCCCTGCCTCTCCGCCGCTCTGGAGGTGGAAAGGTTTAAAGAACAAAATAGCGAGAAGCGGGCGCCACACTGGGCACAGACGTGTTCCCACCCACTCAAAGTTAAATGAGGGGAGCAGCACGATAACCCGCAGAGGAGCCGGAGGGGAGCTGAACTTGCTGCCTTCCGCCTCGCCGCCCCTGAGTCCTAGACGCACGCGCAGTCCTACAGGAGCAGGAGCTGCCCATCCCCAAAGGCAAGCAGCCGGGATACCCAGGAGCGCCGCCAGGCCCATCCCCTTCGCGATCCTTCTGGCCACATCCATAGGGCCGGGAGAACAGATGCGCACGGCCTGCAGAGCAGAGAATCAAGGTTCAGGGAACACACACAGTGACTTTCACGGGTACATGGATCTATGACTGCATCCAGGGAGGACAAATAAATAATGAGAGTAAATTCAAAGTAGTATACTTAGGAAGAAAGGTGAAATGATACAAAGTGCATACATACTGGTGACAAGTGGACATGTTCTGGGGTGAAAAATTAAATACGCATGCAATGTATCAAATATTCAGGTTCCTATTACACACCAGGCTCTAATGCAATAGATTACCAATGAGCAATACAGAGCCAGTTAGAAAATAAGGGTCTTCTTAAAGAGTGAGTTCAATTCTCATCTTAATATTCTCAGTGATACCACATGGAATCTCTCAGTGAAAATCTTGAGGGACTTCCCTGGCGGTCCAGTGGTTAAGACTCTGTGTTTCCGGGACTTCCCTGGTGGCGCAGTGGTTAAGAATCCGCCTGCCAATGCAGGGGACACGGGTTCGAGCCCTGGTCCGGGAAGATCCCACATGCCGCGGAGCAACTAAGCCCGTGCACCACAACTACTGAGCCTGCGCTCTAGAGCCCACGAGCCACAACAAAAAGTAGCCCCCGCTCGCCGCAACTAGAGAAAGCCTGCATGCAGCAACAAAGACCCAATGCAGCCAAAAATATAAATAAATGAATGAATGAATGAATGAAAGACTCCGCACTTCCACTGCAGGGGGCTCAGGTTCGATTCCTGGTTGGGGAACTAAGATCCCGCATACCATGCAGCATGGCCAAAAAATCTTGAAAGAAATAAATGAATGATCAGTATAGTGTAGCATAGTGTAGTAGAAAAATCATGGACTTTGGATACCTACAAATGAGAGTTCAAATCCTAGCTCTGCAGCTAAGGCAGCTGTGCCAATGTTTCCTTCCTTGTTAAGTGGGAATTATAATATCCACCCTACAGTTTATGCTGAGGATGAAATGAGCTAATGTCTTTAAAGGGTCTAACACAGGTCCTGGCACTGGGGTTCTGAATTATTAGTTGCCTTTCCTCTCTGTTCTTTCCCTGCTCTGGAGTATATCAATGAGACATTTGTTTTAAACTGAAGCATAAAGGAATGAATTTATATAAAGGAACAAATTTCCTGATGGTGTACATTTTCAAATATTAAAGCAGGTAAACCAAGCAATTGGGGGCTTAAGAAATCTCTAGTTTCCTTTAGTAGAGATGAGTTTTTCAAAGGCAGTCACGTGGATAGGAGAATGGAGTGAAGACTTCCTAGAATGAGGGGAGAATAAAAAAGAGAAGTCTCGACATTTGAAATTGAAGGCTTTCAATTTCAAAAACCTTAACTCATGTCTCAAACAAGGCCGCTCACCGTCCACTCTGTAATTTACAGGCAGTAAAGCCAGGTGGAAAGAGAATGGGCTAGGGAGGCAGACAGACAGGAGCTGGTGTCCTAGCCATCTGTGAACTTGGACGTACCATTTAACTTCTTTGAGGCTCAGTTTCCCCGTGTGCAAGTTGCAGATATTAACACTTGCTGGCAAGATTGTTCTGAGAATTATATGAGATAACACAGGGATCATACTCAGGAAATAAATAAAAGTTTTAATACAACCAACCCTGAACTGAGGGACCTTGAACCCCTGGAACCCCTGAGAAATTTCATTGAGATGATGTAAAGAGAAAGGTGTAAAAAAAATGAAAGGAATAGACGATGATTCACAATTAAATTCATTGAAAAGAAAGTGTTCTCTATCTATATAGCTCTCTTCATGACTATTAGTCACACTGTAATTGAGTAAGATAAATAGAATATGAAATAACTTGCTGTATTCTTTACAAGAATCATCATTAACATACTCTCTCTGACCTCCAGACTTTGATGTGTACTGTAGCTTTTGCTAGGAACACTTTCCTCCACCTCCCCCCAATCTTAATTCCTCATCCTTACAATCTTCACATAAACATCGCTTCATCATGGAAACTTTGTCTTACCCCAGAATAATTTAAGAGTCCTGCTACGTGCTTCTGTCAAACTCTTAACTTCCCCATTTGTAGCACTTTCCACACTTTATTGAAATTGAGTGTTCATTTCCTGAGGGACTGTAAACTCCTAGAAAAGCGAGTCAGTGTGTCTGTCTCGGTCAATGTTGTATCCAAGCACCTAAAACAGCGGCTGGAACATCCAAGCCTTCCATTTTTTTAAACGGAAACATGCATAAATTCTTGAGTGTAAAGTCAGCATATTTTTATCTTTATACTGAGTATTTATTACTTGATATTATATCATAAGATATCAGTTACATTTTATTTCTTCACATTTAAAATAGCATTTGCAGGATGCTGTGGAAAGTTCTGTGCACTACGTTGGAACTTTGAACCAACTGATGCATAAGCTTACGTCTAGTTCAAAGTTCTGGGATCCTATGACTCTTTGATGTTGAAGTCATCGGAGTCAGCTTCCCAATACTTAAGTCACTCCAAGATAGTAAATCTGGAGCGCCAAAGCCATGTTATTTCAGAATATTATGATGAGAGCATTATGATAGAGTTCTTTAAAGGTAAAAATGGCATTGGTAGAAGCAGAGAGAAGACTTGGAGGTTTATTTCTCCCAATGGTGGTAACTGGCTGGTGCTGGACCATCTGTACTCCTTTTCACCATCTTCCTTGTCCCTTCGCATGACCCACATTTCAGATGACTGGTTAGTGTAAGTAGTCTATAACCATGCGAAAAGCAAAACCAGCTGGTTTCCAGGAGGCATAACTTGCTGCCTTACTCTTGAAGCTATATAATCTACCAATAAACTCACTAAGCAAAGGATGGTACAGTATTGTGGCAGGGTTGTGAATTGTACCCTTAAACATTACGTCTCCTTGAATGTCAATTTTATTATTAAATAGAGATCTGGTACTAAAAACAAACCAGAAATATGTTGGTATCTTGAAATAATTACTGAAGTTTTCTAAACCATATCACTTGCAATCTAGGAGTGTACACTGTGGATCATATTTTCAGAAAAATATCCTTCACTCATTCCATAAACCTTTACTGAGTAAAGGAACTGTGTTTAGAACTGAGGAAACAAAGTGCTGAGATGATTAGGATTTAGACATTACGATTCACAGAACTTGGGAAATATAAAGGAAGAGCTATCTTCTGTTATAATAATAATATACAATTATATATATAATATATAATTATAACTTTTTATAATAATAGTCTTTAAAATGTATTCTTAAAATATATGTTGAAGTCCTAACCCTCCAGTACCTGTGAATGTAACCTTATTCAGAAATAGGGTCTTTTCAGATATTCAAGTTAAGATGAAGTCATTAGGGTGGGCCCTAATCCAGTATGACTGTGTCCTTATAAAAAGGGAAAATTTGGATGCAGAGATATGTACAGAGGCAAGATAACATGAACACTCAGGGAGAACACCATCTACAGGCCAAGGAATGCTTCAGGCCACTAGAAATTACGTGAGAGGTGTGGGACAGATATTCCTTCACATCCCTCAGAGTGAACGAACCCTGCCGACACCCTGATCTTAGACTTCCAGCCTCCAGAACTGTGAGACGGTACACTTCTGTTCTTTGTGTCATTCAGTTCGTGACCCCTTGTCACAGTAGCCCTAGGAAACTACAACAAGCACTCTCATCAAAAATCCATTCATTCAGTGGTATTCCTGAGTCAGGTATACTATACTCATTACAATATAAATATTTTATAGAGCCATGAAACAATCAGGCAATTTGATGAATTGTTTGTGGATCCGTGTCCAAAATGTAGGTCTCATATCAATGGGTAAGAAAAATAACTAGAAACATAGTAAAAATAGAAACACTTACCCATTATATTTAATAAGATGGAAATCAATACTATTTTATTTTGGTTAAATAAGAACTCAGATCTTCTTGTCCTTTGATTACCAAAAAGTCAGCCAAAGCTAACAGTTTTCACTTAAAAAGAAAACTGTCACTTAATTTGAAATATTGCTACAGATTATCTGGATAAGCACCATCTTCTAATGGAGACTGGCAACTCCTAGCAAAGAAAACTTCCTGTTTAGGACCTGGAAGCAGCCTAAATGTCCATCGACAGATGAATGGATAAAGAAGATGTGGCACATATATAGAATGGAATATTACTCAGCCATAAAAAGAAATGAAATTGAGTTATTTGTAGTGAGGTGGATGGACCTAGAGTCTGTCATACAGAGTGAAGTCAGAAAGAGAAAAACAAATACCGTATGCTAACACGTATATATGGAATCTAAAAAAAAAAAAAAAAAAAAAGGTTATGAAGAATCTAGCGGCAGGACAGGACAGGAATAAAGACACAGACGTAGAGAATGGACTTGAGGACACGGGGAGGGGGAAGGGTAAGCTGGGATGAAGTGAGAGAGTGGCATGGACATATATACACTACCAAACGTAAAATAGATAGCTAGTGGGAAGCAGCCGCATAGCACAGGGAGATCAGCTCGGTGCTTTGTGACCACCTAGAGGGGTGGGATAGGGAGGGTGGGAGGGAGACACAAGAGGGAGGAGATATGGGAATACATGTATATGTATAGCTGATTCACTTTGTTATAAAGCAGAAACTAACACAACATTGTAAAGCAATTATACTCCAATAAAGATGTTAAAAAATAATAATAAAAAAAATAAAAAGGAACAAAATTGAGTTATTTGTAATGAGGTGGATGGACCTAGAGTCTGTCATACAGAGTGAAGTAAGTCAGAGAGAGGAAAACAAATACCATACGCTAACGCACATATATGGAATCTAAAAAACCGGTACTGATGAACCTAGTAGCAGGGCAGGAATCAAGACGGAAACGTAGAGAACGGACTTGAGAACACAGCGGGGAAGGGGAAGCTGGGATGAAGTGAGAGAGTGGCATGGACATACATACACTACCAAATGTAAAATAGATAGCTAGTGGGAAGCAGCCGCATAGCACAGGGAGATCAGCTCGGTGCTTTGTGATGACCTAGAGGGGTGGGATAGGGAGGGTGGGAGGGAGACGCAAGAGGGAGGAGATATGGGGATATATGTATATGTATAGCTGATTCACTTTGTTGTACAGCAGAAACTAACACAACATTGTAAAGCAATTATACTCCAATAAAGATTTTTTTTTAATTTAAAAAAATTTTAAAAAAAGAAAACTTCCTGTTCAAATTTGGTAAGGAAATTATGTAATATTATTAAGAAATTTAAAAAAGAAAGAAAGAAAACAACATATTGGTGATATTACTAAGTAGAAACACAACAGATTAGAAATTAAAGCACAGAAACAGTCACTGATTTACTATCATACTGGCAGGAGGGATCAAAAGGCAGTAACCAGAGATCATTCATTTGCTAATGTCATTTAATATTTTTGTGCTTGAACTGAAATAGTGCAATAGCCAGTGCATGCTTATTTGGCTTGTAGTTAAACACTAGGTTGAAAGGGTTGCTAATGTTTTAAACAAAGAAAATCCAAAATCACTATAATAAGTAGATGGTCAGAGGAAGTTTAATGGGAATAATTTCAAGACTGTACAGCTAAGGAAAACAAAATCAACTCTAGCAATATAGTGTATTAGCTGGCACATAGCCAGTATTCAAAAAATGTTTCTTGGAATGAATATGAATATGACACTTCTGTTCTGAGCTGTTGTTTACCTGAGAGCCAAAAACCCATTGGGAGTTCGTAGACCAACAGAAAGTCTTTTAAAGCAATTATCACTAGAAACGAAGAAGTAAATAAAATTCCAGTTTAATATATCTAGTTGTATCAAATACGTCCTTCACTTACTTGTCTAACAAATATTTATTGATCAGCAACTGGACAAATGAACAGGACAAAATCCCTGTCATTACAGAATTGTACAGGAGAAAGCCTGGAAGGGCGACCGTTACAGTACAGTACATGGGGACAAGGGCGGATTGCGTACAGCAGCAAGTACTTCTAAAAGGACGTATCTCATAAAGGATGATTAGGAGTTATCAGTTGTGGGGTGGGAGAAGACAGCACTAGCAGAGTTAACCAAGTGTGCAAAGGAATAGAGGCTAGAGAACAAGGCACTTCCGGAGTGCAGCACGTGGCTGTGTTGAGGAGGAGTCGGGGTGGATGACGAGACTCGAAAAGGAGAGAAGACCCTTATCCTGAACATCTTCAGATGCTTTGCTAAAGAACTGGACTTCATCCGTTTCTTCCCCCAATTTTATGGAAATACAATTGACTTATAACATTGTGTAAATTTAAGGTGTAACACGTGTTGTTTTTATACACTTATATATTGCAGAGTGATTACCACCAGAGTATTAGCTAACACCTCCATCACGTCATGTAATTACCATTCTTTTTTTGGAGTGAGATCATTTAAGATTCACTCTCTCAGCAACTTTCAAGTATATAGTACAGCACCGTTATCTATAATCACAATGCTGTCCATTAGATCCCTAGAACTTATTCATCTTCCAACTGGAAGTTTGTTCTCTGTGATCAACATCTCCCCATTTTCTCCACCCCCTAATCTCTGGTAATCACCATTCTACTCTTTGTTTCTATGAGTTTGGCTTTTTTAGACTTTATTCTTAATATAATGAGGAGACACAGATAATTCAATGAAACAATCAGATCTATATATTCAAAATATTATGTTAGTAGTGACAGTATGAAGAATTAATTGGCACTGGGACGGACTAAAAACAGTGGTGATACAGGTTGTTTTAGGAATCCAGATGAGCAACAAGGACCTGAGTTAAGACAATGGCAGCAGAAATGAAGAAGAGAAGACCTATATGAGAGATATTAGGAGGTAGATTTGATTGCATGTATGACCACTTAATGAGTCCACGATATGAGCCAGGCACTGTGCCAACTACTAAGGAAATAGAAAGGAAAGAAATATCTCTTGTGTTTAAGTAACTTCTAGTTCAGTGATCAACGTAAACAGTTAAACCTATTAAAAGTCAATATGGAAAGCATTAAAACGGTGGTATGAACAAGTGCTATGGTTGCCCAGGGAAGATGTGATTAACTTAGTTTGGGGAAAGAAAGAAAAAGGACCAAAAGGGTAAGGATGGGTGGGGAAAGAAGAGGTGGGCACTTCCCAGATGAAATGAACCTGGAGAGGAAACGTAGAGGGAAGGGAGAGGTGTAAGGTCATTCTGCAAAACTGCAAATAGCTCGCTATGTATGATGATAAGGTACCTGAGAACAAGTGGTGAGAAATAAGGCTGGAGAAACTAAGATGAGAATAAGTAGGGCTTGTGCCATGTACAGGAGGTTGAAATTAATCCTGGAGGTTCTAGGACACTACTGAAGAAATTTAGGCAGGCAGGCAACGTGACGTAACTGGTGTTTTAGAAAGACGGCTGCGGTGGCAGGATGGAGGATGGATTGTAGAAGGAGGGGCAAGCAAGATCAGTAACGAGGTGGAACTGAGTGTAAGTGAGGATCCAGATCAAGGCTGGGATAAAGAGGCAGAACTTATAGGATTTGTGACTGATCTGATGGGGAGGTTTTAGAAAAGGAAGTAGCTGAAGAACGTCTGTTCTAGAGCTCTCACCACAGTGATTATTTGCACGTAACAGGAACTCATAAATGTTGATAGACTGTAACTAAATTACTTATTTCCTTTGTAAAGGTTGGTCTCAACCAACTAATTCTTCCAAAATATGAGTATTTGGTTCAGTTAATTCTGCAAAAAAGTGTGGTTTTAGAGCTATTAGGGTTTAGTACCATTTTATTCATGTTTTAATCCATGACTGCAAATGTTTACAAAAAGCTTTTGGACAGCTAAAGAGGGCTAAAATTCAAAATTATTGCTCTTCACAATGACACTTGCAGTTTAGAAGTCCTAGTGCACCTCTTATGTAACACAATTGCTGCTACCCAGATTGCTTCATCTTTCATTAAAGAATATTGGAAAATGGCATGATGTTTCATAAGGCTAGAAAGATTTTATGTATCACGCCAAGGAGCTGCTGCGTGGAAAGTTTGCATCAACAAAGGAAGAATAACCAGGGTCCTTTGTTCATACTTTCATACCTTCCAATATCATCAATTTCAAAGCTCCCAGCCTCCCCTTGACTCTGACTTTGAACTCTCCTTCTGACCCATCTCCCCAAATCCAATTCAACTATCAATATAAACTGGAGGCTCCTACTCATATTCACTACGTCTAATTTGTCAGCCTACTTTATTTTCTCATCTAGATAAGTTTACCAAACTAGGAGGTGTCTCACTGGAGCTTAACAGGTCACCAATTTCCTATAGAGTAACATTTACTAGAATTCTCCTCTCTCCTTATGCTCATTGATGAAGTAAAATTCAGATTTTAAGGCGAGACAAGAAAAATTTAAACATAAAAATGTTCTTCAGAATAGTTCTCAGAACTCTCTGAGAGACAGTCTCCCGAGTTATAATCCTCAGGTTGGCTCAATGAAATTTCCAGTTCTTTCTTTCTTTGACTATTGACAACTTTTTTTCATTGCCATCACCACACCAAACTTAACTAAGGAATAAAATATTCCTGCTCAATCTCTGAAGATAGGATTTATCTGCATCCTTGTTTAAGCAACCATAATCATACCAGAACTGTAAGTAAATTAAAATTATTTCAAGTTATATAAAAGTTCTTCATATCCACCTGAAATATATTTTTAGTAGAATATGGCAATATAATTGTCAGTAAATATGCTAAATATAATTTTCAAGAGCATTTTTATATCAAACTCTATCATAATTACCAATAATTAGCCATATAAAAAATATACCATAATTCCATGAGTTTCATTAAATCTCTACTTGTGGCATACCGAATAGCCACTCGTGAACAAAATTTCCCTACCTTAAACCATCATGTGCTTTAAACAAATATCAAACTGCCTCATAATAATACATAATGCATATGTATGACAGTGAATTTTATCTGTCCACTTGACTAGGCTAGGAGATGCCCAGAAAGCTGGTAAAACATTATTTCTGGGTGTGTCTGTAAGGGTGTCTCCAAAAGAGATTAGCATTTCAGTAGGTAGTAAATCAGGAGTAAAGAAGATGCCCATCATCAATGTGGGTGGGAATCATCCAATCCACTGAGGAACTGAATAGAACATAAAGGTGGAGGAAGGGAGAATGTGCTCCCTGCTTGAGCTGGGATACCCCTGCTCCAGGTTCTCAGGCCTTCGGACTTGGACTGAATTATACCACCAGTTCTCCTGGTTCTCCAGCTTATAGATCATGGGACTTCTTGGCCTCCATATTCACATGAGCCAATTTCTACAATACATCTCCTCTTATATATCTGTATATATCCCGTTGATTCTGTTTCTTTGGAGAATCCTGATTAATATAATATGCAATCATGAAAATGAGTAAGAGACGTTTTGAAGGAATAAATTTAAGGGCTCCAACCTGAATGAGAGAACGCAAAACTTCCATGCTCTTATACTACACTATATGTAAGTAAAGTCAATTAATTAATCTGTAGAATCCCTACTCTTAAAATGGTTTATACCATATCATTTCTATACTAAAGTTTGCCTGTGTGATAATTGTTTTATTTAGCTTAATTCTAGATCCTATGTTTGGCTCTCCATGAACATTAGCTTGAGTAAGCCTGGAAATTAACACCCTACCCAAAATCATTATCCAAAATCAACAAAAGCAGCAGCATGTTTTAGTATACGTATTTGTTATAACAAGGCATGACTACTAACCAATAAATGAATGTACTAACCTCAGTCAACATAATTCTGACTCTATCCATGGAGCTAGGCTTTATCTCTTTCCCAATGAAATGCCAAGGTATCCCATTAACTTCTCATATGTTCCTCTTACATGTCAAAAGTCGCTCCCAATCTCAGTTACATACTGACTCTTCCCGTCATTAGCTCTTCCTGTCTTCCATTAATAAAGTCCTTATTGGCAGCTGAGCAGGCTTAATCAAATTCAGCTGGGAAAAATTATAGCCTACACTTCACTAAATAGCAGTCATTATTGTATAAAGCCCAACTCTAATCTTAATCATTTTATTTATCTCATCTTCAAAATTACTTTTTTCTTCATCTGAAGTCATGTGCCAGCTGCCAAGACACAGCCCTTTGCCATTCATATCATCTATAATTGGTATTGCCATCATACCATTTTACATCCTTAGGGGATATTCCCCATTAACAAGGTTTCTTCCCAAATGCCTTATCCTTGAACAATTTATCAGGCACAGTACTGTAATTTTAACAATATCATTATTAGCACCTTACCAAATATTTCTCCTAAATAGGAATTATTTAGTCAATACTAATCATGTTTCTAACAACTAATAGCAACAATATTAAGCAACGTGGGTTTTATCCTTTACTACTCTCCAAAATATCAATAATTTCCATTCCCTTTTCCCATGTCTTTCTCTTTAGAGTTCAGGACACTTGAGAAACAAAAATATTGTCAAATGTGACGAGTTTATCCTGAATGTTTTTAGTTATTTCACTTATTTACAGGGAACAAAGACCCTTTCAAATTAGCTCATGTGGAGGAACAAGGAAATTAGGATTTCATGGAAATCCAAGAACTGAAGCAGGAAATTGGGTTTGGATTCAAGGTCATTCTAGAAACCTTAGATGCAGAAGTTCCAGAATCTTTCCTCTACTATTCTACTGTTCATGTTACTCAGTTCTATTCTATGTATATACTTCTTTCTATCTTGCTTTAATAACTCTTTCTGCTTATTTATATAATTTCTACTTCCCTATAATTTTAGCTTATATGTGGTCCATTATAGCCTCCCAAGTCCTGATTCTTCTCACAAATTTTCAGCTAAAGCTTCCACCAGTAACTGAAAAATTCTTTCTTCGTTCCTTAGGTCCAATTCTCACTTGGTTAAATTAATCTTTTTCAATCTGGCCTTAGAGAGTGAAGATTACTGCCTCACCTGAGGATTAGCTGTTCTTGGGTCAGACGGTTATTCCAGTCCAATAAACAGAGTTGAAGGACGGGGAAAGGAGGAAGACACCACCATAATACCATATATGACTCCTGAGACAGCAGGGTCCAATGGTGGATCAGTTTCCTTGGTGGAGGTTGTGGACAGGACAAGCACAAAAATGAAGATGGCCAGTAGTTACGGATAAAACAAGATGTAGCCCTATTCTCACAATATTTATCGATGCAGTCCTTTTCTCACAACATTTATCTCAATTGGGTCTCAATTTTGTCAAATTCTCTTATGCCATTTTATTTAGGTAATGCGACCATGTAAGAGAAATGTAACAATTATAAATACTTTAAAAGATCATTACAGCACCTACAAAAAACCCTTAGTTAACATAATACTTAATGGTGAAAGACTGAATGTTTTCCTCCTAAGACCAGAAACAAGGCAAGGATGTCTGCTCTTGTCATTTCTGTTCAACGTCACGCTGGAGGTTCTAGAGGGCAATTAGGTAATAAAATAAAGGCACCTAGATTGTACATGAAGAATTAAAACGATCTCTATGACAGTTACGATATTGTATATGGAAATGATATTGTATATAGAAAATCCTAAGGAATCTAGCAAAAAACAAACAAAACTAATAAGCAAGCAAATGAAAAGATGCTCAGCATCATTAGCCATCAGAGAAATGTAAATTAAAACCACAACGTGATTTTATCCCACATCTCTCAGAATGGCTATCATCAAAAGGAACACAAATAATAAATGTTGGCGAGGATGTGGACAAAAGGGAACTTATACGTTGTTGGTGGGAATGTAAATTGGTGCAGCCACAGTGGAAAACATTACACAGGTTCCTCAATAAACCAAAAATAGAACTACTGTATGACCCAGCAATTCCACTCCTGGGCATAGAGCTACAGAAAACAAAAACATTAATTCAAAAAGATACATGCACCCCAATGCTCACAGCAGCATTATTTACAATTGCTAACATATGGAAGCAAGCTCAGGGTCCATCAACACATGAATGGATAAAGAAGATGTGAAATTTTGTGCTTCAAAGCACATCACCAAAGAGTGAAAAGACAATCAACAGGATGACAGAAAATATTTGCAAATCATATATCTGATAAGGGACTTGGATCCAGAATATACATAGAACACTTACGGCACAATAATAAAAAGACTGCCCAACTGCAAAGAGTCCAAAGGATCTGAACAGACGTTCCTCCAAAAAAGATACACAAATGACCAATAAACACATGAGAAGAGATGCCCAACATCATTGACCATCATGGAAATAAAAATCAATACAAGGAGGGAGGACCTTCAAGATGATGGAGGAGTAAGACGTGGAGATCACCTTCCTCCCCACAAATACATCAGAAATACACCTACATGTGGAACAACTCCTACAGAACACCTACTGAACGCTGGCAGAAGACCTCAGACCTCCCAAAAGGCAAGAAACTCCCCACGTACCTGGGGAGGGCAAAAGAAAAAAGAAATAACAGAGACAAAAGAATAGGGACGGGACCTGCACCAGTGGGAGGGAGCCGTGAAGGAGGAAAGGTGTCCACACACTAGGAGCCCCTTCGCGGGCGGAGACTGCGGGTGGCGGAGGGGGGAGCTTCGGAGCCATGGAGGAGAGCGCAGCCACAGGGGTGCGGAGGGCAAAGCGGAGAGATTCCCGCACGGAGGAGCGGCGCCGAGCAGCACTCACCAGCCCGAGAGGCTTGTCTGCTCCCCGGCCGGGGCGGGCAGGGCTGGGAGCTGAGGCTCGGGCTGCGGTCGGATCGCAGGGAGAGGACTGGGGTTGGCGGCGTGAACACAGCCTGAAGGGGTTAGTGCACCACAGCTGGCTGGGAGGGAGACCGGGAAAAGGTCTGCAGCTGCCGAAGAGGCAAGAGACTTTTTCTTACCTCTTTGTTTCCTGGTGCGCGAGGAGAGGGGATTCAGAGCGCCGCCTAAACGAACTCCAGAGACGGGCACGAGCCGCGGCCATCAGCGCGGACCCCAGAGACGGGCGTGAGACGCTAAGGCTGCTGCTGCCGCCACCAAGAAGCCTGTGTGCGAGCACAGGTCACTCTCCACACCGCCCCTCCCGGGAGCCGGTGCAGCCCGCAACGGCCAGGCTCCCGTGATCCGGGGACAACTTCCCCGGGAGAACGCACGGCGCGCCTCGGGCTGCTGCAACGTCACGACGCCTCTGACGCCGCAGGCTCGCCCCGCCTCCTCCGTACCGCTCCCTCCCCCGGCCTGAGTGAGCCAGAGCCCCCGAAGCAGCGGCTCCTTTAACCCCGTCCTGTCTGGGCGGGGAACAGACGCCCTCAGGCGACCTACACGCAGAGGCGGGTCCACATCCAAAGCTGAACCCCGGGAGCTGTGCGAACAAAGAAGAGAAAGGGAAATCTCTCCCAGCAGCCTCAGGAGCAGCGGATTAAAGCTCCACAGTCAACGTGTTGTGCCTGCATCTGTGGAATACCTGAATAGACAATGAATCAGCCCAAAACTGAGGTGGTGGACTTTCGGAGCAACTGTAGACTTGGGGTTTGTCTTCTGGGTCTAATTTGTTTCTAGTTTTATGTTTATCTTAGTTTAGTATTTAGAGCTTATTATCACTGGTAGATTTCTTTATTGGTTTTGTAGCTCTCTTCCTTTTATATATATTTTTTTCTTTTTCCCTTTTTGTGAGTGTGTATGTGTATGCTTCTTTGTGTGATTTTGTCTGTATAGGTTTGCTTTTACCATTTGTCTTAGGGTTCTGTCTGTCGGGTTTTGTTAGTATAGTTTCTAGCGCTTGTTATCATTAGTGGATTTGTTTACTGGTTTGGTTGCTCTCTTCTTTTTTTTTTTAACTACTTTTTAATTGCTTTATTTTAATAATTTTTTTAAATTTTTTACTTTAATAACTTTTATTTACTTATTTTCTTTCTTTCTTTTTTCTTTTCTCCCTTTTCTTCTGAGCCGTGTGGCTGACAGGGTCTTTGTGCTCCAGCCGGGTGTCAGGCCTGAGCCTCTGAGATGGAACAGCCGAGTTCAGGACATTGGTCCACCAGACCTCCCGGCCCCTTGTAATATTAATCGGCGAGGGCTCTCCCAGAGATCTCCATCTCAACGCTAAGACTCAGCTCCACTCAATGACCAGCAAGCTACAGTGCTGGGCGCCTATGCCAAACAACTAGCAAGACAGGAACACAACCCCACCCATTAGCAGAGAGTCTACCTAAAATCATAATAACTTCACAGACACCCCAAAACACACCACCAGAGGCAGTCCTGCCCACCAGAAAGACAAGATCAGGCTCATCCATCAGAACACAGGCACCAGTCCCCTCCACCAGGAAGCCTACACAACCCATTGAACCAACCTTAGCCACTGGGGGCAGACACCACAAACAACAGGAGCTATGAACCTGCAGCCTGCAAAACGGAGATCCCAAACACAGTAAGATAAGCAAAATGAGAAGACAGAGAAACACACAGCAGATGAAAGAGCAAGGTAAAAACCTACCAGACCAAACAAATGAAGAGGAAATAGGCAGTCTACCTGAAAAAGAATTCAGAGTAATGATAGTAAAGATATCCAAAATCTTGGAGATAGAATGGAGAAAATACAAGAAACGTTTAACAAGGACCTAGAAGAACTGAAGAGCTAACAAACAATGATGAATAACACAACAAACGAAATTAAAAATTCTCTAGAAGGAATCAATAGCAGAATAACAGAGGCAGAAGAACGGATAAGTGACCTGGAAGATAAAATAGTGGAAATAACTACAATAGAGCAGAATAAAGAAAAAAGAATAAAAAGAATTGAGGACAGTCTCAGAGACCTCTGGGACAACATTAAACGCACCAACATTCAAATTATAGGGGTCTCAAAAGAAGAAGAGAAAAAGAAAGGGACTGAGAAAATATTTGAAGAGATTATAGTTGAAAACTTCCCTAATATGGGAAAGGAAACAGTCAATCAAGTCCAGGAAATGTAGAGAGTCCCATACAGGACAAATCCAAGGAGAAACACAACAAGACACATATTAATCAAACCATCAAAAATTAAATACAAAGAAAAAATATTAAAAGTCGCAAGGGAAATATAACACACAAGGGAATCCCCATAAGGCTAACAGCAGATCTTTCAGCAGAAACTCTGCAGGCCAGAAGGGTGTGGCAGGACATATTTAAAGTGATGAAAGGGAAAAACCTACAACAAAGATTACTCTATCCAGCAAGGATCTCATTCAGATTCGATGGAGAAATTAAAACCTTTACAGACAAGCAAAAGCTAAGAGAATTGAACAGTACCAAACCAGCTTTACAACAAATGCTAAAGGAACTTCTCTAGGCAGGAAACACAAGAGAAGGAAAAGACCTACAATAACAAACCCAGAACAATTAAGAAAATGGTAATAGGAAGATACATGTTGATAATTACCTTAAATGTAAATGGATTAAATGCTCCAACCAAAAGACATACACTGGCTGAATGGATACAAAAACAAGACCCATACCCATATATACGCTGTCTACAAGAGACCCACTTCAGACCTAGAGACACATACAGACTGAAAGTGAGGGGATGGAAAAAGACATTCCATGCAAATGTAAATCAGAAGAAAGCTGGAGTAGCAATTCTCATATCAGACAAAATAGACTTTAAAATAAAGACTATTACAAGAGACAAAGAAGGACACTATATAATGATCAAGGGATCAATCCAAGAAGAAGATATAACAATTGTAAATATTTATGCACCCAACATAGGAGCACATCAATACATAAGGCAAATGCTAACAGCCATAAAAGGGGAAACCAACAGCAACACAATCATAGTGGGGGACTTTAACACCTCACTTTCACCAATGGACAGATCATCCAAAATGAAAATAAATAAGGAAACACAAGCTTTAAATGACACATTAAAGAAGATGGACTTAACTGATATTTATAGGATATTCCATCCAAAAACAACAGAATATACCTTCTTCTCAAGTGCTCATGGAACATTTTCCAGGATAGATCATATCTTGGGTCACAAATCAAGCCTTGGTAAATTTAACAAAATTGAAATCGTATAAGTATCTTTCCTGACCACAACGCTGTAAGACTAGATATCAATTACAGGAAAAAAACTGTAAAAAAAAATACAAACACATGGAGGCTAAACAATACGCTACTAAGTAACCAAGAGATCACTGAAGAGATCAAAGAGGAAATCAAAAAATACCTAGAAATAAATGACAATGAAAACACGACGACCCAAAAGCTACGGGATGCAGCAAAAACAGTTCTAAGATGGAAGTTTATAGCAATACAATCCTACCTCAAGAAACAAGAAACATCTCAAATAAACAACCTAACCTGACACCTACAGCAATTAGAGAAGAAGAACAAAAAAGCCCCAAAGTTAGCAGAAGGAAAGAAATCATAACATTCGGATCAGAAATGAAAAAGAAATGAAGGAAATGATAGCAAATATCAATAAAACTAAAAGCTGGTTCTTTGAGAAGATAAACAAAATTGATAAACCATTAACCAGCCTCATCAAGAAAAAAAGGGAAAAGACTCAAATCAATAGAATTAGAAATGAAAAAGGAGAAGTAACAACTGACACTGCAGAAATACAAAGGATCATGAGGGATTACTACAAGCAACTATATGCCAATAAAATGGAAAAACTGGAAGAAATGGACAAATTCTTAGAAAAGCACAACCTTCCAAGAACTGAACCAGGAAGAAATAGAAAATATACATAGACTAATTACAAGCACTGAAATTGAAACTGTGATTAAAAATCTTCCAACAAACAAAAGTCCAGGACCAGATGGCTTCACAGGCGAATTCTATCAAACATTTAGAGAAGAGCTAACACCTATCCTTCTCAAACTCTTCCAAAATATAGCAAAGGCAGGAACACTCCCAAACTCAGTCTACGAGGCCACCATCACCCTGATACCAAAACCAGACAAAAATGTCACAAAGAAAGAAAACTACAGGACAGTATCACTGATGAACATAGATGCAAAAATCCTCAACAAAATACTAGCAAACAGAATCCAACAGCACATTAAAAGGATCATACACCATGATCAAGTGGGGTTTATCCCAGGAATGCAAGGATTCTTCAATATATGCAAATCAAGCAATGTGATACACCATATTAAAAACTGAAGAATAAAAACCATATGATCATCTCAATAGATGCAGAAAAAGCTTTCAACAAAATTCAACACCGATTTATGATAAAAAACCTCCAGAAAGTAGGCATAGAGAGAACTTACCTAAACATAATAAAGGCCATATAAGACAAACCCACAGCCAACATCATTCTCAATTGTGAAAAACTGAAACCATTTCCACTAAGATCAGGAACAAGACAAGGTTGCCCACTCTCACCACTATTATTCAACATAGTTTTGGCAGTTTTAGCCACAGCAATCAGAGAAGAAAAAGAAAGAAAAGGAATCCAAATTGGAAAAGAAGAAGTAAAGCTGTCACTGTTTGCAGGTGACATGATACTATACATAGAGAATCCTAAAGATGCTACCAGAAAACTACTAGAATTTGGTAAAGTAGCAGGATACAAAATTAATGCACAGAAATCTCTTGCATTCCTATACGCTAATGATGAAAAATCTGAAAGAGAAATTAAGGAAACACTCCCATTTACCATTGCAACAAAAAGAATAAAATACCTAGGAATAAACCTACCTAAGGAGACAAAAGACCTGTACGCAGGAAGCCAAAAGACACTGATGAAAGAAATTAAAGATGATACGAACAGATGGAGAGATATACCATGCTCTTGGATTGGAAGAATCAACGGAACAAGATAGAAAGCCCAGAGATAAACCCACACACATATTGTCACCTTATCTTTGATAAAGGAAGCAAGAATATACAATGGAGAAAAGACAGTCTCTTCAATAAGTGGTGCTGGGAAAACTGGACAGCTACATGGAAAAGAATGAAATTAGAACCCTTCCTAACACCATACACAAAAATAAACTCAAAATGGATTAAAGACCTAAATGTAAGGCCAGACACTATAAAACTCTTAGAGGAAAACATAGGTAGAACACACTATGACATAAATCACAGCAAGATCCTTTTTGACCCACCTCCTAGAGAAATGGAAATAAAAACAAAAGTAAACAAATGGGACCTAATGAAACTTAAAAGCTTTTGCACAGCAAAGGAAACCATAAACAAGACCAAAAGACAACCCTCAGAATGGGAGAAAATATTTGCAAACGAAGCAACTGACAAAGGATTAATCTCCAAAATATACAAGCAGCTCATGCAGCTCAATATCAAAAAAACAAACAACCCAATCCAAAAATGGGCAGAAGACCTAAACATACGTTTCTCCAAAGAAGATATACAGATTGCCAACAAACACATGAAAGGATGCTCAACATCACTAAGCATTAGAGAAATGCAAATCAAAACTACAATGAGGTATCACCTCACACCAGTCAGAATGGCCATCTACAAAAAGTCTACAAACAGTCAATGCTGGAGAGGGTGTGGAGAAAAGGGAACCCTCTTGCACTGTTGGTGGGAATGTAAATTGATACAGCCACTATGGAGAACAGTATGGAGATTCCTTAAGAAACTACAAATAGAACTGCCACATGACCCAGCAATCCCACTACTGGGCATATACCCTGAGAAAACCATAATTCTAAAAGAGTCATGTACCACAATGTTCATTGCAGCACTATTTACAATAGCCAGGATATGGAAGCAACCTAAGTGTCCATCGACAGATGAATGGATAAAGAAGATGTGGCACATATATACAATGGAATATTACTCAGCCATAAAAAGAAATGAAATTGAGTTATTTGTAGTGAGGTTGATGGACCTAGAGTTTGTCATACAGGGTGAAGTAAGTCAGAAAGAGAAAAATAAATTCCGTATGCTAACACATATATATGGATCTAAAAAAAAAAAATGGTTCTGAAGAACCTAGAAGCAGGACAGGAATAAAGACGCAGACATAGAGAATGAACTTGAGGACACAGGGAGGTGGAAGGGTAAGCTGGGACGAAGTGAGAGAGTGGCATGGACATATCTACACTACCAAATGTAAAATAGATAGCTAGTGGGAAGCAGCCGCATAGCACAGGGAGATCAGCTTGGTGCTTTGTGACCACCTAGAGGGGTGAGAGAGGGAGCGTGGAAGGGAGACGCAAGAGGGAGGGGATATGGGGATATATGTATATGTATAGCTGATTCACTTTGTGATACAGCAGAAACTAACACACCATTGTCAAGCAATTATACTCCAATAAAGATGTTAAAAAAAAAAAACTACATGGAGGGAACTTCCCCGGTGGTCCAGTGGGTAGATCCCGCATGCTGCATCTAAGATTTCCTATGCCTCAACTAAGACCCAGCACAGCCAAAATAAATAAATAAATATTAAAAAAAAAAAAAAACTACGTGGAAATACGACATCACATCCACTAAGATTACTATTGCTCTTATGCTTTCTAATCAAAAAATTATAAAACAATTCTTACACCACTATTTTAGCAAAGAATACAAAATTAGAACTGGTATTTCACTAGGCCAGTAACCTCTTATCTGGTTAATAAGACCAACCAGTTTAATAAAGACGTCAGCTCTTTCATTGTTAAACATTAAATATCTGAAATATTATAAATATTATATGACAAGTTTGGGATAAGAAAGAAGAAAGGTAAATAAAACTATTGAAACATGGTTTCTTCAGTACCTGTTGTGAAATTCCAGTTCTAGATCCAGAAAAAATTGGAAAAAATAACCCTAAGCACAGGAATTATATTACACGTTACAGAAGAACATGACACAGTATTAAAGAATTACTGGGAGACTACTACTATAACAATAGCAAGGTCCAAAAACTATTTCTAAAACTCTGTGACAAAGCTTACTTAAATAACATCAGATTCATCTGAGATTAGCAATGTCCAGGGTGTTTCGAATTTTACGAGGCAAAAAACCAAAAACAATCATAATTGCATAATTAAGCCATGTGATTTTTTTAAAAACAGGTTCTCTAGTACTTGAAAGGACTAGAAAAGTATATAAAAGAATCAGCGGTGAGGTGGGGATGGTGGTGTGCTGAATTGGGCGATTGGGATTGACATGTATACACTGATGTGTATAAAATTGATGCCTAATAAGAACCTGCAGTATAAACAAACAAACAAACAAAACAACTAATACTAAACTTTCATTGGGTTATTTGTATGGAAATATGTTAATATAAATGTTTCAGACATTACATGAAATTTCTAAAAATCTTATATTTGTATTTGTATGGAAATATGTATGGAAATATGTTAATATAAATGTTTCAGACATTATATGAAATTTCTAAAAATCTTATATTTGTATTTGTATGGAAATATGTATGGAAATATGTTAATATAAATGTTTCAGACATTACATGAAATTTCTAAAAATCTTATATGTTCTGGTATAATGTTATAAGTAATAATCCTAGTTATTACTTTAAAGTGTATATCTCAGAAATAACTAATGTTCTTGTCAACTGCATTATTATGAACTTTCATCAAATCTTTAACAGTGGTCATTTTTAAGTCTTTTGTCATTTACAGACAGTTCTGGGTGTACTGTGATGCTTTTGCAAAAATGTTCCTATAAAAGGGTTTCATCTTCAAGAAATTCATGGAAAAGACTCTGACAAGTACAGGTTTCTGGTAACTGACTACTGCTGAACTGAATGAATAAGCATTTTCAGAACTCTAATGGAAAACTGATGAACTCATAAAAGTGCTAACAAAAGATCAAGATAAAAAAAAATTAATTACATGGGACTGAGTGAACTGATGAGGATGAGTATAATTTTTGTGACTTTCTGTCTGAATTAAAAAAAAAAAATCCCACAAGGACTCAGAGGCAAAGAATATACAAATCAATTTTCACTGCAAAGTAAAGGAGCTGTCACAATGGAGGATTACTGGACTGAATGTCAATATTATGACATAGTATGAGTGTGTTTCATGTTTGGTAATTGCAATCATTGTTGCTTTTGTTGTGGTCATCCATGTACAATGCTTGGTGTCAGTCTATTTATCTCTTGTAAAAATAAAATGCAGTGTGTGTGTGTGAAAAAAAAAAAAAAAAAGAATCATTACTAACTGACATTGACCTAAATATTACCAGATTTGGTGTCACCAATATTTTAGGTTTTCCTTTTTCCACATGGATAGTATTTCCCACCCCATTGAAGTTAAACATAACCTTATGACTTTTTTGATAAAGAATATTTGAATGTAAGTGGAATGTACATAATTTTAAGGTTCCTTTCCTTCTGCCAAGGTAACCAGCAACATCCTAGCTGGTGAAACCTCTCAAAGACTGTACCCCTCAGTAAAGACAGCGAGAAAGAGAGATCCCAATCCATCTGTGACTGATATGCACTAGGTTTATCCATACAAACTTGCAGTATCTCTAGTTCAAAAAAGATAAAATACGGGTAATTTCATGTGATTTAACCTAACAACAAGAACACAAAATAAACTCATTATTTTAGGCCACTGAGATTTGGGGGTTGCTTTCACTGTACCATATCTAGCCTATCCTAACTGATTTCCCCAAAGGGCAAGGAAGTCCTTTCTAAAATATTTGGTTCTTATTCACACTTATACCACTATTAAAGGGGAATGAGATATGCAGATCACTTGAATTATTACGTCTTTACATTGGGAGAACCTTACACTAGGTTTTAGTTCAGAATTTTCCCTGAAAAAGGAAATTGTTTTTTAGCTTAGACTGTAAAAGCTCTTTATAGTCAAGTTACCTTCAAGCATATAAAAAGAGAAAACAAATATTTCCCTTGGAACTGTCATTACTTTAAAAATTAATGTTTCTCATGCATAATTCCCTAATCGTTGAGAATTCTGCAAATGACTTCCTTTAAAAAATTAAACAAATTTGAATGTGTATTGTAAAGTCTATTAAGGGACTTTAGGATGTTTGATACCATCCTTTAAACCCTGTAGAGTTGGTAGAATAACTAAGAACTTTTTGTGCCAAAACAGTGGAACTGGAAGAGCAATGTTACAGGCTGAATTGTGTTTCCTCCAAATTTATATGTTGAAGTCCTAGCCCCCAGTACCTCAGAATATGACTATATATTTGGAGATAGGGCTTTTAAAAAGTCCTTTCCTAGACAAACAAAACTGGGAATACAGTATACCAAAACCTATCAGACACAGCAAAGCAGGTCTAAAAGGGAAATTTATAGTGATAAATGCCTATGTTAAAAAAAAAAGAAAGATCTCAAAATAACAATCTAACTTTACACCTCAAGGCTAGAAAAAGAAAAAACACTAAGCCTAAAATTAGCAAAACAAGAAAATAATAGAGATCAAAGCAGAAATAAATGAAATAGAGACTATAAAAACAATAGAAAAGATCAATGAAAACAGGAGTTGGTTTTTCAAAAAGATAAACAAAATTGACAGAACTTTAGTTAGACTAAGAAAAAAGAGAAGAGTTAAATAAATAAAATTATAAATGAGAAACATTACAACTGATACCACAGAAACACAAAGGATCATGAGACTACTATGTACAATTATATGCCAACAGATTAGATAACCTACAAGAAATGGATAAGTTCCTAGAAACATAGAACTTAACGAGACTGAATTATGAAGATCTAAAAAATATAAATAGACCAGTAATGGGCTTCCCTGGTGGAGCAGTGGTTAAGAATCCGCCTGCCAATGCAGGGGACACGGGTTTAAGCCCTGGTCTGAGAGGATCCCACATGCCATGGAGTAACTAAACCCGTGTGCCACAAGTACTCAGCCTGCGCTCTAGAGCCCGCAAGCCACAACTGCTGAGCCCACGAGCCACAACTACTGAAGCCCATGCACCTAGAGCCCGTGCTCCACAAGAGAAGCCACGGCAATGAGACGCCCACGCACCACAATGAAGAATAGCCCCCCCTCGCGGCAACTAGAGAAAGCCCGCGCGCAGCAACGAAGACACAACGCAGCCAAAAATAAATAAAATTAAGTTACCTAGACCAGTAACAACAAAAAAGTTAAATCCATAATCAAACCCCCCCAACAAAGAAAAGCCCAGGACCTTATGCTTTACTGGTGAATTCTACAAATATTTAAAGAATAAATGCCAATCATTCTCAAACTTTTCCAAAAAAATTAAAGAGATGGGAACACTTCCAAACGCATTTTATGAGGCCAGCATTACTCTGACATCAAAGCCAGATAAGGATACGGTAAGAAAACAAAATTACAGGCCAATATCCCCGGTGAACACAGATGTAAAAGACCTCAACAAAATATCAGTAGGGCTTCCCTGGTAGCGCAGTGGTTAAGAATCCGCCTGCCAATGCAGGGGATATGGGTTCAAGCCCTGGTCCAGGAAGATCCCAGATGCCGCAGAGCAACTAAGCCCGCGAGACACATCTACTGAGCCCGGGTGCCACAGCTATTGAAGCTTGCATGACTAGAGCCCATGCTCCGCAACAAGAGAAGCCACCACAATGAGAAGCCCGCGCACCGCAACGAAGAGTAGCCCCCGCTCGCCGCAACTAGAGAAAGCCTGCACACAGCAACAAAGACCCAACGTAGCCAAAAATAAATAAAAGTAAAATAAATTTTTAAAAAATCGTCCTGGAAAGCCAGGACTAGAGATTATAAAATTTGAAGAAAAAAAAAAAATACCAGCAAACCCAATTCAGCAACATATTAAAAGGATCATATACCATGATCAAGTGAGACTTACCCTTAGATACAAAGATGATGCAACATATGCAAATCAATAAATGTGATATATTAATAGAATGAAGGATAAAAATCATATGATCATCTCAATAGATGAAGAAAAAGCATTTGACAAAATTCAACATCCTTTCATGATTAAAAAAAAAAAAACTCAACAAATTTGGTATAGAAGAAATGTAGTACTTCAACATATTGGGTTGGCCAAAAAGTGCATTCAGGGTTTTCTGTAAGATGTTACGGTAAAACCCCGAACGAACTTTTTGGCCAACCCAATAATAAGGCCGTATATGACAGGCCCACAGCTAGCATCATACTTAATGGTGAAAAGCTGAAACCTTTTCCTTTAAGATCAGGATTAAGACACGGATGCCTACTTTCACCAATTTTATTCAACATTAAGGCTGGAAGTCATATATATATATATATATAAACCGTTTGAAAGAGTAGTTTCAAAGCATTCTATTTATTGTGCTAGATTTATAACTCTGGAAAACAAGTAAACATTTAAAGAATAAATGGATCAAATTACCTGTACAGTTTCAGCAGAGTTCTCTCTTAAAGAATATGTGGGTTGAACAAAGAGATTGAAAGTTAGGACTTATCACTTTGACACCAACATAAATCTGTTCTTTTGATTGTAAATTATGACTAATAGCCTAGGACATTATCTTCCTGTCAGAGGTTTTTAAAGGGTGATCCAACAGTGAGAAAAATGCATACAGCAATATAGAAACAACAGTTCTGCTGCTATTCAAGCTTCATCCCCTTGAGGAGCTGCTGAATGCAGAACTCCCGTTTACTTAAGGCTTTAATATTCAGCCCTGCAGAAATCCGAGCTACATCTTGTTTCCATAAATAATTTTGCTAAAGCACTAAAAGTGTCAGAAGATTGCCATTTTAAATAGTCTTCTAGTTTTTTTTTTTTTTTTTTTTAATTTTTATTTATTTATTTATTTATTTTTGGCTGTGTTGGGTCTTCGTTTCTGTGCAAGGGCTTTCTCTAGTTGCGGCAAGTGGGGGCCACTCTTCATCGCGGTGCACGGGCCTCTCACTGTCGCGGCCTCTCTTGTTGCGGAGCACAGGCTCCAGATGTGCAGGCTCAGTAGTTGTGGCTCACGGGTCTAGTTGCTCCGTGGCATGTGGGATCTTCCCAGACCAGGGCTCGAACCCGTGTCCCCTGCATCGGCAGGCAGATTCTCAACCACTGCGCCACCAGGGAAGCCCTAAATAGTCTTCTAGTTTTTACATGTAATCTCTAGGGAAATCAAATAACAGAGCTAAATAATTTCCCATCAGATCACTTGGGAAAAATTGCGTTCTCTTTTATTTAGCCTTAAATATAATCTCATCCTTATACAATACGTATTAATTACGTAGCGAAAAACAGTTATTTACAGCAGAGACGACTTGCAGGCGCCACCTTAATAATGTTTAGAGTTAACATCACCGGTAATGCTTCTTGGTTGATGCACTGAGAAGGACACAGTATCACTCTGTGGTATTCCTGGCAAAATGTACAACCTGAATCTAATCATGAGGAAATATCAGACAAGTCAAACTGAGGAATAGACTTGCTGTGAATTAACTGGTCTGAATGATTCAAAATGTCAAGATCATGAAAGACAAAAAAAAAAAAGAATCAAGAAAATACTTCATATTGAAAGAGAGAAATGAGACATGACAACTAAAAGCAATGTTTGATCCTCGATTGGATCCTGGAACAGAAATGTTTTTTCTTTTGCTATAAGGGAACAACTGGCAAAAATGGTATGAAATCCATACATTATACAATAATATTATATCAATACTAATTTCCTGGTTTTGATAATTACACTGTGGTGATATAAGATAATGTCTTTTGTTTTGTTTTTGTTTTGAAGTGTTTAAGCCTTAGGTCTGCAAGTTACTCTCAGTTCTTTTAAATCTAGCTATTGAAACATATTAACTTAGGAAATCTAGATGAGAGTATTAAGAATTCTTTGTTCTGTTTTTGTAACTTTTATATAAGTTTAAAATATACATATAACCTCAAACAAAAAAGAATTTAGAAGACAGATATCATACAGCACTCCTTCTAGTATGACCACCCTAACGTATGTTGCTCAAAACTATAAAAAACTGGCAAAGAGTCTTTTATGTTACATGCTTAGAATTCCTCTAAATTGAAAAAGAAAAGTTAATTATGCTGTGCTTTTTGCTGGTAGCAATCTTCCTGGCATGTTTTATGACTGCATAATAATTTTTCCTGCTGGCAAGTTAAGAGGAACAACAAAACATTTGGTACTGGACATGCTACATTCATTTTACGAGCACTGATTTACACCTGCTATATGCCAGTCACTATGCTAGATGCAGGGATAAAGAAAAAAATATACATGGCATGTGACCTACAGGATCTTACGGATCAGCAGGCGAGATAGACATATAAATGAATGATTGCAGTGAAGTAGTGTAAGTGGTGTGTGTGTGTGTGTGTGTGTGTGTAATCCACCGTTGTACACTGGGATTGTTCAATTCCCAGGGAGCCAAGAAAAGAAGAGGGTTAGAACAATCTTCGCAAGAGAGGTTGTGTTAAAATTGGGTCTTAAAAGATGAATAGTGGTTTAGATGGACAAATGGAGGGAAGAGTATTTGGGACACGAGCAAAGAGCATGAAGCTATAAAACAGCCAAGAGTATTAGTGAGACAGCAAATAATTCAGAACGGCTGAATCCAAGATGGGGAGTGGCCACAGTGAGAAAAGATGCTAGAGAGATGCAGGGGCCAGTTCCCTGAGGGCAGCATAAGCCATTGTGCCAGGAAACTTCGCACAATCCTATGGAAGTGGGGTTGTGAGTTCTTGGCATCTGTCTGCATCTGTGAATATCTAACTTGTTGAACTATCACATACAAAGCGAGACACATTGAAGTAGGTCATTCCATTCCCGTAAGATGACTGTGTTAATTATAACAAGGGAATGCAACTGAGAATGGGACGTTCTGCTCTCTTTATATCTTACACTATGACATGAGAAAAATTTGCATTCCTTCTCCTTTGCAGTATCAATCTCTGTAAGAGATTGGTGGGGATTCACTTTCAATATGCCAAATGAGAAAGTTTAAGTTGTAATTGAAGGTCATCACTGCGTCAATTATCTTGACAAAAATAGTGTCTCAGTCAAGAGGACAGCGCTTGACCTCGGGTGCACCTCTTTTTTGTTTGCTTCTCATAAATCAGGGTGACAAGTGGTCAAAAATCTCTGCTCACATCTTTGAAAGGGTTTAACAATGAACGAGAGAAACTGCAATCAGAAAATTAGGGAATGAGTACAGGAAATAGATGTTGGATACTGAAGATTATTCTGAGTAAAAATAAAAGGTCTTCAAAGAAAAAATATTTCTAATTTATATCTGTCTCAGGATTTTGAACTTTTATTTACTCCCATATAAAAAAATACATATGCAAAGAATGAGAAGATGAGCCACAGACTGGGAGGAAAAATTTACAAAAGACATATCTGATAGGGGACTGTTATCTATTATAAAATGTTAAAAGAACTCTTAGAGCTCAACAAGAAAATGAACAACCCAATTTTAAAAATGAGCAAAAGATCTGAATCGATACCTCACCAAAGGTGATATACAGATGGCAAAAAGGCATATGAAAAGATGCTCAATTTCATTCATCATTAGGGAATTGCAAATTAAAATAATGAGGAGATACCACTACACACCTATAAGAATGGCAAAAATCAAAAACATCAACACCACCAGATGCTGACAAGGATGTAAAATAATGGGAACACTCATTCATTGCTGGTGGGAATGCAAAATGGTACAGCCACTTTGGAAGACAGTTGGGCAGTTTCTTACAAAACTAAATATACTCTTACCATATGATCCAGCAATCACATTCCTTGGTATTTACCCAAATGAGTTAAAAACTTATGTCCACATAGGAACTTGTACAAGAATGTTTACAGCAGCTTTATTCATAACTGCCAAAACTTGGAAGCAACCAAGATGATCTTCAATAGGTGACTGAATAAACAAACCGTGGTACATCCAGACAATGAAATATTACTCAACAGTAAAAAGAAATGAGTTATCAACTCATGAAAACGGAACCTTAAATGCATATTGACAAGTGAAAGAAGCCAATCTGAAAAGGCTACATACAGTATGATTCCAGCTATGTGACATTCAGGAAAAGACAAACTGTGGAGACGTTAAGATAAAAATCAGTGGTTGCCAGGGGTTTGGGGCCCCTGCCCCAAAAGTGAAAAGTGAGCAAGTGAAACACAGGTGATCTTCAGGGCAGTGAAAATACTTTGTATGATACTATATATAATGGTAGACACTTCTCATTATACCTTTGTCCAAACCTATCCAATGTACCACACAAACAGTGAATCCTAATGTAAACTATGGATTTGGGGTGAAAATTATGTGTCAGCGTAGGTTCACTGATTCCAACAAACGTACTGCTCGGGGGGGCGGATATTGATGGCAGAGGAGTTTGTGTGTGTTTGTGGAGGAGGGGATATACAGGAACTCTGTCCTTACCACTCAGGTTGGCTGTGAACGTGAAATTGCTCTAAAAATTAATCTATTAATTAAATATACATATTAATTATGGAATGATTATGACATATTAATTATGTAATGACATAATTAATTAATTAATGACATATTAATTATGTAATGAATATATAGATTATATATAATCTATATATAATTAATTAATTATACATATTATTATATACACATATACATATATATTATACATATATATTATATATACATATAATCTATATATAATTAATTAAACATATTAATTAATGACATATTAATTATGTAATGAATATATAGATTATATATAATCTATATATAATTAATTATACATATTATTACATATACATATACATATATATTATACATATATTATATATACATATAATCGATATATAATTAATTATACATATTAATTAATTAATGACATATTGATTATGTAATGACATATTAATTATGTCATGAATATATAGATTATATACATAAAAATTCAGAGACCACCAGGAGGATTAAAGCCGAAAATTCCCCTAAAGCGGTCACATTCAGGAGTTTGGAAATTATATTTTAAGCAAAGGCTTTTACTTGTTAAGTTTTGTGACTACTTTTTACATTAAAAGAATATTTTGGCAACAGTGGGGGGGATGAATTGAAAAAAGACTGGGGGCAGGACCTGTTAAAAGACTATCGTTGAAAAACAGGACGGAAGTCAGGAGGACCTAGACTAAGGGACACAAATGACAGGACCTGGCGACTGATTGCATGTGGGAGGTGAGAGGAAGGGAGAAGTAGAGCAAGACTTCAGTTCTGGGGCCCAGGTGATTCAGTGCATGGTGGCATCGTTTACTAAGTTGAGTAAAGAGGAGAGACAGTTGTGTGGGGAGTGAGATAATAAGTTTAAGAGGATCATGCTATCTGATGTAATCACCTTATATAACATTTTTCAGTTCATGAATTCTGTAAGTTGTTGAATAAATTATGTTTCAGTGAGATCATTACATTAAAAGAATATATCCTCAGTGACAAGTCTAAACACTGTTTGAAAATGTGGTATTATCTTCCTGTGGAAGGAAAGCAAGAAGAAACCAGGGCAGAATGAATCCCAGGGCTGTGCCCCAGGTGCTGGCAGGCCAGGTAGTAAGCGCCTGGTAGGAAGTTCAATGTTGGGCTGTGAGTCAGCCAGAGATGCCTGACAGGCTGAGAAAAATCAGGAAAAGCAGACTTTCAAAAACTTGGAATTGTGACCACAGTTTAAGCAAAAATCTTTCATTTTTACTTTCATTTCATTGTGATTCTGGTAAAGTCATCATAGTTTTCATAGGCAATAATTCTTCTGTGTGGCCTGTGCTACTGAAGAGCCAAATCAAGTTAGAGTTTACGAAATTCCCCAATCTCTTCAACCACGGAAAACACAGCTTCTTACGGTCAGAGGGAAGATCTCTAGAGCTAGTCCCCATCTTCCTCATCTAAATACAGCGAAAGGCTTCTTTTAAGGTTCGTTTTCTTTTACACCTCGGACTATTTGATTGATGCAATCTGAAGATTCATTGGAAACATATACAGAGTAAAACATCTATTGATTATCATTTTGGGAATCGCTTCAGTTGTTTTCTAAAACCCCATAAAGTACTAGCCTAAATACGGATAACACAAAAGCCATATAAGATCACACATTTCAAGCCTATAAACTTGCTGCCTTCATATTTTTTTTTATCCTTTTCGGATTGTGGGCCTTTTTAAAATCATGCTAATGCCATGAAAAATTCCATTCATCATTTTCCCTTAATAAATTGGAAGGAGATATGACCAGAGGGCTAGTAGACTTTTGAAAGAAAAAATTATTCCTGATGTTATGTAAGAAACCCTTTCAGTCACAGGATCTGGCTAAGAAGAGGGAACCTACCAGGCCTCACTGGGAGCAACCTGGAAAGCTTTATCCCACCAACCCCCCGACCCCAAAATTCAAAAACACCTGTTAGAGTCCTAGAAGATACACATCGGGTACTTACAAATTCGAAGATCGTTCTAGAGCAGGGCTCTCAGCCTTGGCACTGTGGACCTTTGGGGCAAGATCCTTCGTTGTTCTGAGGGCTGTCCTGTGCATAGTAAGACGTTTAGCAGCGTCTCTGGTCTCCACCCAGTAGCACCACCCCAGCTGTAACAGTCAAAGATGTCTCCGCATCGTTGTCAAGTGTCCCCTGGAGGCCAAAATCACCTGTTTGAGAATCGCTGTCCTAGCAGCTCGCTACTCAGTGTGGTCTGAAGCTCAGCAGCGTCACCTGGAAGCTTTTAAGAAACGAGGATTACAAGCTGCCTCTTCAGCATGATCTCAGTCATACTGAATTAGAATTTGCATTTTAACAAGATTCCCACGTGACTCATATGCACATTAAAGTTAGAAAACTGTCGGATCATACGGATCCTATTTATCCAGCAGCAGGAAGGAAGTGAGGAAGAAAGAAGTGTGGGGAGGCGGAGGGAGGCGGGAGGGATGTAGACAGAGAGAGAAGAGGAGTAAAAAAAAGAAAAGAGATAAAAGCTAAGAAACTTGGTTAAAACTGAAAACACACAGAACTTTAAAATCAAACATAAAAGTAGATGGAGCATAGAAGAATTTTAGGGCAGTAAAAATACTCCATATGATACCATAATGGTGGTTACCTGCCATTATACATTTGTCCAAATCCATAGACTGTACAACACCAAGAGTGAACCCTAAGGAAAACTATGGACTTTGGGTGACTATGATGTGTTAATGAGCCTTTTGAAAAATAATAAATATAAATCAAGCATAAATAATTTTTCTTTTTGTGAAATTTTTGGCAAAGTTGCCAGTGAGAAAGAAAAGGAGAAAACTTTTCAAATTGGAATTTTAAATGAGAAAAAATTTAAAAACAAGAAATTTAGGACTATATTCAGTTAACCACAGTTTTAAATTTACTGAGGCCTAGATTAGAACAGTGACTATGAAGGTCAAAGTGGGTGAACGCCAGAGTATTTATGAAGAAACAGACTGTAAGAACTCACAACCGGCTGGGTGTGAAAGAGGTAACATAGACTTTTATTACGGGGCTTCTCACGTGGTCACTTTCCAAGCTGGGCTGCATGATCTAGAGGAAAACCCTGGGAAATGGCAGGGGTCGTAATGTGAGCACTACCAAATTACTTGCTGAGGCCTCAGGTGACATCAGTTTTGCCTCCTTTTATCCCTCCAATTTTACTGATAAAATCAGAGTTTTGCACGTATAATAAGTATCTTCCCCCCCTCCTCAATGTTCTACTTTGAACCCTTGCAGAAAGAAAACGTCCCAAACTATTTTCCCCAGAAATGACCACTCTGCGTCAAGGGGATGATTGTTTTCATGAATGTCTCCCAGTACTTGTACTCCTCATTCTTTTTGACGGTTCAGATCAGAGGTACGCAAATCTTTTCTGTAAAGGGTCAGATGGTAAATATTGTAGGCTTTGTGGTCTATTCAGTTTCTGTTGCAACTGTGACCTTGAAGAATAACAGCAGTCACAGACAACATGTAAACAAATGATAGCGGTTGTGTTCCAATAAAACTTTATTTATGAAAACAGGCGGTGGGCTCGATTTGGCCTTCGAACCATAGTTTTCAACCTTGGGCCTAGATTGTTCTCTTCAGCCTGAACTCATCTCCCTAATAAAAATTTAAATAACTAGTACGTATTGAGTACAAACTGTCAGGTACTATTCTAAGTGATTTACATATATTTTTATATTTTATTCTCATCGACACTCTAGGATAATTTATCACTCAGGGTTCAGGATAGGAAAAATAAATTATTTTAGGCATTTCCAGTATAAAGGAATTTAATACAGGGAAGTACATGCTTATAAGTTCATTGGAAGAGTTGGAACAGCAGAAATAGGGGGCTTGCTCTGGAGTTTTGGTGTTAAGGTCACACCCTCACAGCTGTGATCCATTGGGCAGGACGCTGCTGTTGCTGCCACAGCTGCCTCACGTTCGAGAAGATGTGTCCAGACGGCAACATAGATCCAACCCATGCAAATCTTGTGTCTGTCAGAGCCTGCTTCTCAGCTCTCCCTGCTGCAGGAAGCTTGTTTCTGTCTCCCTTTCAAATCTCATGTGTGCGCAGAACTTACTGCATATCTACAACCCTAGCTGCAAGAGAGTCTGGAAAATGTACTTTCAGCTTTCCAACTTCTCCACACATATAGGCGGGTGAAATGGCGGTTGAGAGGGCCAAAGTAGCCAGCACAGATGGGTACTACTACCATTCCTATTTAAAGCCAAGTTGGAAAGAACTTCCTGCCATTTCTCCTTGATTTCCTTTATTCTAAATAGACAAATTAATATTATGGGGCGTTACTTATCTGGACACTTCCTTTCTGATACACATAGTTTTAATGACTTATTTTTGAAATATGTATAAATAGAACATTTTAAAGAACAAAACAGTGGTGATGAGTCTCTTCAAGAAATACTATTCTATGGATAAAGATGTAGTACATATATACAATGGAATATTACTTAGCCATAAAAAGGAACGAAATTGGATCATTTGTAGAAACTTGGATGGACCTAGATACTGTCATACAGAGTGAAGTCAGAAAGAGAAAAACAAATATCGTATATTAACGCATATATGTGGAACCTAGAAAAATGGTATAGATGGTCTTATTTGCAAAGCAGAAATAGAGGCACAGACACGGAGAACAAACATATGGATAAGAGGCACAGACACGGAGAACAAACATATGGATACCGAGGGGGAAGGGGGGGTGGGATGAATTGGGAGATTGGGATTGACATATATACACTATTGATACTGTGTATAAAATAGATAACTAATGAGAACCTACTGTAGAGCACAGGGAACTCTACTCAGTGCTCTGTGGTGACCTAAATGGGAAGGAAATCCAAAAAAGATGGGATATATGTATATGTATAGCTGATTCACTTTGCTGTACAGCAGAAACTAACACAACATTGTAAAGCAACTATACTCCAGTAAAAATTAATTTAAAGAAAAAGAAATACCATTCCTCATTTCGTATGTTCACATCCTAATTATGCTGAATTTTTAAGCTCAAGATCAAACCTGGCCTTTTTTTTTTCGGCTGCGCCGCATGGCTTGCAGGATCTTAGTTCCCTGACCAGGGATCGAACCCGTGCCCCCTGCACCGGAAGCGCAGAGTCCTAACCGATGGACCACCAGGGACTTTTCCAAACCTGGCCATTTCTGTAATCAGATTTGAAATCTGACAGTTATACAGTCTTGATGGTTCATCATCTCTGCCAGCAACCTTCTATATCCTCACTGCAAAATTTAAATTTGTTTTCATGGATTAAAAGAGCTTATAAAAGGGGATTAAATGAGTGTCTCCTGGGACCTCAGCAGATAATTTGACAGTGCCACATGACCCACACTTAACTGATACTCCCCCAACCCTTCCATCAGGCACAGGTAACACTCCCTCCTTTGTGTACCTGATGTACAATGTAAATTCAACAAATGTTGAATAAATACACAAAAAATGCATCACATATAAACCAGGATTTTTAGATAACTTTATCCTAGGCTGTTTACTCCATTTAAGATTATGAACTTCTTGAAAATCGGGATCATATCTTTTACGCTTTTATACCTTTCTTTTTACCTCCTATTGAGAACACAGAAAGTGCTCAATAAATATTAATTTAACTGAATCAATAGTTTTGAAATAAAATACACATCTATCGATGATTAACCTCAAATATTAACCAGTCATATTTATATTTTAAAACTATTTTATTAAAGAAAAAATTTAAGAGAGAGAAACAATTAAAGAACAAGTCAGTAATATTCCAACCACCTAAAGACAACCAATACTTGGTTTCTTTTTTTCAGAGGCCACATTTACATAACTTTTATTACAGTACATTGCAATAATTATTCTATTTTATTATTATTGTTATTAATCTCTTACTGTGCCTTAATTTGTACATTAAACTTTATCATAGGCATGTATGTATAGGAAAAAGCATAGTATATATAGGATTCGGTACTATGCAGTGGTTCAGGCCTCCACTGCGTTCTTGGAATGGATCTCCCAAGCCTAAGGGGATGACTGTTGTATTGACTTTAGGCCAGGGAATGGTCTGAGCAGATTTGATTTTCAGAAAAATCACACTGGAAAACAATAGGGGGGAATGAATGGAAGGGATGAGTCTGGAGGCAGGAAGGTCAGGCTGGAGGCTACTGGGATACAACAGGGGAGACGTGCTGGTGCCCTAGACCAAGCAGGGTTGATGAGAAGGAAAGAGAGCTCCACAGCTCACACTGTACAGCAGGGCTAGCCAGTGACATTGGTGCCTGGGGCAGTCTGACAAAGCAGCACCCCTTCAAACTAATACTTTTTAAATGGACACATCTCTTTAGTGGACATGGAAAGAAACAAAGTATCCATTATTAAAAATTGCATGTCCATTTCTTTACCTTTATTATGTGTATCAAAGATAACATTTCAGGGACTTCCCTGGTGGTGCAGTCGTTAAGAATCTGCCTGCCAACACAGGGAACAAGGGTTCAAGCCCTGGTCCAGGAAGATCCCACATGCCGTGGAGCAGCTAAGCCTGTGCGCCACAACTACTGAGCCTGCGCTCTAGAGCCCACAAGCCACAACTACTGAGCCCGTGTGCCGCAACTACTAAAGCCCGCGTGCCTAGAGCCCGTGCTCTGCAAGAAGAGAGGCCACCACAATGAGAAGCCCGCGCACCGCAAGGAAGAGTAGCCCCTGCTCACCACAACAAGAGAAAGCCCTCACGCTGCAACGAAGACCCAACGCAGCCATAAATAAATAAATAAATAAATTTATAAAAAAAAAAGATAATATTTCAGATCCTCTGGAATCAGGACCTCTCACATGGTGACTCACATTGTTACCCAGCTGTAAGTGATGGAGAAATTGTGCAATACTTGGTTTTTATTCTTTTTTTTTTTCCTATTCCTAAGTTTTGGTTTAAAAAATAATTGTACTCATGCATAAAATTTGTGTCCTGCTTTTTTTCACTTCTTATATGTAATAACCATTTTGGTATTGTTGTAATGAGTTTTTATTTTTCACACTGTGTAATGGTGTGTCCAGAGGATAGCTCCAGCCGCTAGGATACTGTGATGTTAACTTTTTGTGTCAACTAGACTGGGCCAAGGGGTGCCCAGATTCAACATTATTTCTGGGTATGTCTGTGAGGGACAGATGAGATCAGCGTCTGAATCAGTGGACTCAGTAAAACAGCTCACGCAACGTGGACAGGCATCAGGCAACCCACTGAAAGTCTAAATAGAACAAAGAAGTGGAGGAAGGAGAAATTCATGCCTTTTGCTTCCTACCTGACTGCTCGAGCTGGGACATCTGTCTCCTCCTGCCCTTGGACAGGGGTTTACACCATGCACTCCTCTGGCCCTCAGGCCTTCGGGGATTCAGATTGGACTTCACCACTGGCTTTCCTGGGTCTCCAGCTTTCAGACAGCAGATCTTAGGACTTCTCAGCTTCCATAATCATGTGAGCCAATTCTTCATAAGAAACCCTATATACAGATATATATACATATACACACACAATTAATTGTTTCACTGGAGAACTCTGACTAACCTAGACAGTTCCTGCCACATAGTGGGCATTCAATAAATTAATAAATGAATGGCAAATATTAAGATTTACACTTCTAAAATATTTACAATTTTTATAGGTGAGAAATGGAAAGTTCTTTGATGTTTGAAATTTGCATTACTTTACTATGGAGGATGAGTATTTTTATGTGTTTATTGATCAACTGTATTTTCTCTTTTATGATTTTTTTCATACTTCTTGTGCATTTATCCTTTGGACCCTTGATTTTAAGGAACTCATCACAACTTTAATTTATTAATAACATTTTTGTGACTTCTGTTCCTAAAATAGATGTCATCAGATTAAGGAACCAACTGGCAAAATAAAAGCAAATCTTTGTAATCACAGAAAGAAAAGTACAAGCAGGAATAAATGTTAGTTCAAATATTTGATGATGCCATCTAGTGGAAAAGTGATTTTAATTTCTCTCACTGAATCAGAGATTCCCAAATTCCAATGCCCCAAATTTGGTATTCATGAAACTTTTTATTAAAATATATATTCTAGCCTCTCCTCTACCTGGAGATTTCTAACTCACTTAATGTGTATAATAAACCAAGAGTTGTGTTTCAATATTATCCACATTGGAAACTCTAAAAATTCCATGTCAGTTAAAATTAAGGTTTCCAGTGGTACATTGTGCTTTCCTTTTTCATCAGAATTTTCTACAGCTTCACCACAATAAGGAATTTTGCTGCTCTGATAACATTCTTTAAATGTGTACTCTGTGCCAGCCCCTAGGCTAACTGCTTTACTTGTATTATTTGATTTAATCCCTTCAACAACTCTCACAAGGTAGGTACTATTATTATACCATTTTACCAATGAGAAGATTGAGGCAGAGAGTTTCCCAAGGTCACAGAGCTAATATGGTGTGAGCCCAGAGCTCTGTGATGGGAAAGATCACAGCCATGCCAACAGTCAAAAAAGGACTAACGGTTTTACAATTCTACCCTGTCACCTACATTCAGCTTAGTATACTACATGCAGAAATGAGTTAGATTTCTTAATTAGCGAGGGCTGTGCAGGGACATTTTGCAACTTAATGCTTATATGGTTTGGACTAATACTTCACACACTCACATGTTCCTTAAAACTTGAATGTTGATTGGGGTGCTACAAATTTGAAGATATTTTCCCCCAATACTAATATAAATTTAACTGATCTGCTTCAAACCTTCTATGTGGATGCAAACTGAAACTAATTTATTTATAACTTGTTAGAAAACCCAGTTGATAGGCATCTATCAGCCAGGTGAGGTGAGATGAAGCTAATGAAGCTTGTCTTAAGCATGGGTGTCTGGCCCTACCCCACAGGGGTCCAAGGTTCTGGCCTGCCCAGCCTGGCCTGGGACCACTCAGTGCCAGCACAAGTTCAGCTCTGTGTCCCCATACCTCGCTGAAACTTACCTTTCCTACAGTTCCCTCCTTCCCTAGGTATCAACTAACTACACCTGAAAAATTGATTCCTACTACTGCCCTAGTAGGAAATAATGTGAAAGTAACATAGGAACTTTACAATAGGCCCTCTTGAGGCTACATCCCTGACAACTGCCTATGCTGAAATCTTTTGAGCATTAGTAAACAAAAAGCATCAAATAACGTAGTGGGTTTTTTTTTAATAGAGTGAACAAACAAAATAAAAGTTTCTCTACTTTTACACCGCTGAGTGCAAGAGAAATTTGAAAATATAATCTTGTACTTGTACCTCTATATTCCTCACTCCCATCCCTATCTCCGAGGAACACAAAGTGTGAAATGATAAAGACCAATGACGTGAGAAAAGGTTCAATATTTAGTGAAACAAAGAGAAAAGAATGATGACTAACAAAGAATCTCCTAGTATTCTGAACTAGGAAGAATAGAGAAAATAAAAGTAGATAACATTAACTGAGCATTAATTTGTCCCAGGCACAAATGTTCTAAATGTTCTTTGCATGCATTAGCACATTTTAATCCCCAGGAGGGAATTTCATGAGGTAGGTACAATTATTAATCTTATTACACAGATAAGGAAACTGAGTAGTTAGGTCATTTGCTGGAGTTATGGAACGAGTAAACTACGCACCCCAGAGCCCAAGCACTTATCTACTACACTATAAGAAAGAGATAAAACGTGCATCATTTTCTTGGAGAGTCAGAGGCAAACCGGGGGCGAAAAACCCATTGAATGGATCACCCATTTAACTAACAGACGCAGTTATTTAGAGTCCTTGCTGCTTGCAAGCTCATTTATAAAAGCAAATTAGGTGTGCTATTATTATTACGCCATTGAGTTCCCGATGAGTCCCACAGGGTAAGAATCTGGACATCTTAGAGGTGAAGAGGACTAAGTCATTCTTTTCAGGTCTTTAAATGTTTTTAAATGAAAGGAGAAGAAAAAAAAAAAAAAAAAGGCCAAACGATGCTACAGGAACTGTGGTATAGTAAAGATTTACACAAAACAAAGTAATGTTTTTAACATACCCAACAGGACAGTGTGTTTGAAACCTCATTTTGGTGATAACCACGTAGGTCCAAGTGAAACACTGTGTGACTCTGAAGTCGGCCACTGGCTTCCTGGCAACCCTGCGACAGGCTCTGGTGAAAACTCAAGACACCCTGCCCCCCTCCCCGCCTTAAAGCGTCGGTTTTGTTTGTAACCTGCAAACGCGCAGGAGAAGCCGCAAGGGGCCCGGGCTGCACGCCGCGCTCTCAACTACCGAGCGGTGTCGCGGCGAAAGCAGTCGGGTCCGGAGCGTCCTCGGAACCAAAGCGCTAGCCTCCACCTGTCGGGGGCAGCGTTTCCCGAGCACCGGGGGGCGGGGCCTGGCCGCGGGGGCTGGACTCCCGGGCAGCGCCTGCGGCGGCGCGGGCGGTCACGGGCGCGGTCACGGGCGCGCAGGGGCCCGGTCGCGGGCCGCCAGGCCATGCCGCGCGGAGTTTGCGGCCGGCTCGCCTCAGCGCTGCGGGGGACACGCGCACGGCCGCCCGCGGTCGCCCAGAGGTGTGTGCACGCGTCGGTGTCGCGGCCGTCCCCAGAGCAGAGCGAGCGGACGCGGGAACCGCCCCGCGCCTTCGACCCAGCGCTGCTGGAGTTCCTGGTGTGCCCGCTCTCCAAGAAGCCGCTCCGGTGAGGTTCGCCCGCGGCGGGTGTTCCGTCGCGGCGAGGGGGGCGGGTGGACCGCATGGCCGTGGACCGCCGCCGAGCAGCCCTGGCAGGTCACTCCGGGCGTGCTCTTGGCTGCCATTCCTTGGCCCCGGGGCCCGCCGGCTCCCCCGGGTCTCCCGCGGCGCGGGGAGGGGAGGCGGGAGGCCGGCGGCGCGCCGAGCCCCAGGCCTCCCGAACCGCACCGCCCACTCGCCGGCGCGGGCCGGAGCGCGTGTCGGTTCTCCCCTGGCCGCGCCTGAGAATCGCCAGGGCACCTTTTTAGAAATGCAGACTTCCAGGCACCCCAGGGCGGGCCGAATGGTTCGGAAGGCCCGCGGGCGGGGCTTGAGCAATGGCGCATTTTCTTAAAAGGACCCGAAGGGTTTCTCACCTGGAGAGCCCGGTTTAGGAGCTCGTAGGACTCAAGACTAGTCCACGGCGTTCCGATTTTTCAGCCAAGACGATGAAAAATGCAGTGGCCTCCACAGTCTTGTGCAGACGCCGTGTGCGGCCTTAGGCATGTAAGCGCGGGGTGCCGCCTGCTTTTGGCTTTTGTAAAGGCCTGCTTAACCTTTAACGTAGAGTCGTTGTGGGGGAACACTACCGTTCCAGGCCGCCGACTCGGAACCCCGACACCAGGAAACGCCCACATGGCGTCAGCGGTGGTCTTGGGGTGGCGGATTGCTAGTCATCTTCATCTTTTTCATGTCTCTTTCAGGGTTTTTCTCATAACGAACATGTGACTCACTCAGTTTTCTTAAACCTTGACATTACCATTTGATCTCCCTCTTAGCTAATTGTGTAAACAGCTCACTTGCAGACACGCTGCGTTCCGAAGTGTCCTCATTTCTGCACTCTCATCTCTCAAACTTCTGTGTATCTCGATTTTTCAGTGGTTTCCTTTTAATGGGTCAATAAGGCTGCTCTATTAAGCATGTATTCTAAGATGAAGAAGTTGGAATTTCCTCTAGGGTCTGTTCCAGTGGTAAAGGAAGGGGGGTTGTTTTGGGGTTGAAAAAAGTAATGAAGGAAGATTTGGATGAAAAGGGCAAATCTTTTCTGACTGGTATTTTAAAAAACTGAGGCATGGCTTGGGAATAAAGTGAAAAAGAAAATGAGAGAAACTGACTAAAATGGGAACAATTAAGAGATTCATTTTCTAAGAGAAGTGGTTCGATGGGCTATTCCTGCTTTTAGAATGAAAAGCAGCCTAATTCTGCTTTTCTGGGATTAACACTTACGTGAAGAACGGGATAAACGTTACTGTTTTTTGTTTGTTTTTTTTTAAAGGAATTCCTTTATTTTTATTATTTATTTATTTATTTATTTATTTATATTTGGCTGTGTTGGGTCTTCGTTTCTGTGCGAGGGCTTTCTCTACTTGCGGCGAGCGGGGGCCACTCTTCATCGCGGTGCGCAGGCCTCTCACTGTCGCGGCCTCTCTTGTTGCGGAGCACAGGCTCCAGACGCGCAGGCTCAGCAGTTGTGGCTCACGGGCCTAGCCGCTCCGCGGCATGCGGGATCCTCCCAGACCAGGGCTCGAACCTGTGTCCCCTGCATTGGCAGGCAGATTCTCAACCACTGCGCCACCAGGGAAGCCCAAACGTTACTGTTTTATTGTACATCAAGCTCTTCCAAGCATTTTGTTCTCCACGATTCATTTTGTTTTTCTTTCTCCCCCTCAGATACGAAGCATCGACAAATGAACTGATTAACGAAGAGTTAGGAATAGCCTATCCAATTATTGATGGGATTCCTAATATGATACCACAGGCAGCTAGGATGACACATCAAAATAAGAAGCAAGAAGAAACGGAGCAGCATTAGATCATATGTAAAAACGACCACACACACAACTGAATTTTCTAAATACCATCCACCTTTTAAAAAGTCAGAGTGGCGGGTAATCAGTGGAGGGGAAGAATGTTTCTGTCTCTTCCTACGTTGACTGTCCTTATTCCGCTGGTCTCGTTAGCAGGGCTGTTATACTCGGCCTCCGTGGAAGAAAACTTCCCGCAGGGCTGCACTAGCACAACCAGCCTGTGCTTTTACAGTCTGCTCTTGCCGGTCACCATACCCGTGTATGTGTTCTTCCACCTTTGGACTTGGATGGGTATTAAACTCTTCAGGCATAATTAATACAACCAGAGCCAAGACGGTATATCCTAAGGATAGGCTTGAGTGTCTGCCTCTGAAAGCTCAACTACGTGGAAATACTGGACACCCACTTAACGTGCAAGAAAGATGCTTTGCCTAGCTTCTGTCAGAGGTTTAGGATTAGGGGAGGCTTAAGCTGCAGAGGCTTCTGTATTGTACTTTGGTTCTGCCCTTGTTTTTTGAAGGTTCTTATTTATACCTGGGGTATCAGGAGAAACATTTCAACAGAGTGTCTTGTTGGAAATTAATAGCCCCAGCCATCATCTGATGACTTTATGTCTTATCCCATTCATAATTAAAAGTTACTAATTTGAAATCTTATATGTTTATTTTACATTCAGAGTCTGGTAAAGTCACATGTTAAGGATGACTGAAATAATTCCAGAGGAGCTCTGTTGAGGTAGTTGTAGAGAAATGGATTTGAACTAATGTGGTATAAAACTGTAATAAAATGGAAACTTCATGTATTTGCCAAAATTCTGAGTTTGTAAAATTACCTTCATTTCTTTGGCATCACATGCTTACATTAATAATAAAATAAGCTATTGACATTTTCCATAAAACAATTTGTAGTTTTGTGGGGTTTTTATCCCCCTTTGGTCACTAGAGTGTGATTCTAAGGAAGAGAAAATGTAAAATATTCTAAATTTTAAACTTAGAATATTTAGAGAGACACATAATAGCCAAAATAGAATAATTTCCCAGGAAAGTATGTGCCTCTGGAGGTAGAAGTGGGGTTGAAAGGTTTGCAAATAGCTAATTGTGTCCTATTGAGGGCTACGTTTTGAGGCACATTTCAGTTTATTTTCCTGCCACAGGAGACCTATTTTAAATAGCACTACTAAGGGCATGAGCATTTTACACATTAATAGTTCCTGATTTTCCAGAACTTTCAACAAGATTGATTAGTACAATAACTCTTTCAGAAGTGTAACATAAATATTTCAGTAGTTACCCTAAAGAAACCTAAGAACTGAATATAACCTTAACTGATTCTTAATAGAACCTTCAAGTAGTTTAACAGAACCTTTAGATAGTGATTCTTCCCCTTCAAAAGACAAAACGAGGTTGGATGTGTTTTCTGTTGCATTAATTCAATGTATATACTGTAGTACAAGTCATGTTTTAAAAACTACTCTATGGCAAGGACTTCCCTGGTGGCACAGTGGTTAAGAATCCGCCTGCCAATGAAGGGGACACGGGTTCGAGCCCTGGTCCGGGAAGATCCCACACCCCGCGGGGCAACAAAGCCCATGCGCCACAACTACTGAGCCTGTGCTCTAGAGCCTGCGAGACACAACTACTGAGCCCACGTGCTGCAACTACTGAAGCCCGCGCGCCTAGAGCCCGTGCTCCGCAACAAGAGAAGCCACCGCAATAAGAAGCCTGCGCACCGCAACGAAGAGTAGCTCCCACTCGCTGCAACTAGAGAAGGCCCGTGTGCCGCAACGAAGACCCAACGCAGCAAAAAAAAAAAAAACAAAAAAACCCTCCTCTGTGGCAATATACAAATAACACGGAAGACAATAGAGGTACCCATCATTTCCTGAAATGGCATTATTTTTCTTTTTAATGTGCCCTAAATCTCACTATGGTCAGTGTAAATGAAAGAATTTTGCTGATAAAACAAGCACTGTATTCTGAAATCAACTGTGGTAATGATTGCACGATTCTGTGACTATAATAAATCCACTGAGTTGTACAATGTACATGGCTGAATTATATGCTGTGCGACTTGTATATCAATAAAGCTGTTACCAAAAAAAACCAGAAAAACAGTATCTATATGTTCAGCATAAGGCTCAGTGGTTCCAAGTCACTTACTTGCTGGAGTCAAATGCTAGTTAGAGACACGGACAGTAGTGGAACATAGATCTTACGCCTGCTAAATTTTGCCCACCACATTATGCTGGTTCTAGCGACCCTCTGAGGTGTGACACGCTTTCTTGGGAATTCTCCAACAGCTTTCTCACGTCCCTGAGTCCCTCACAAGCACGTCATCCTTGCTTTCTGTCCGTTGCGGGAATTCCTGCACCAGCTTCCCGCCACAGAATGCCACGCGCGTCATGACGCTGACCTCACCACCTCAGACCGTTGCGCTGTAAACCCACCGTGAGAAATACTGCCTGGTTCTTTCACTAACTAACTGGGACTCTCCCCCCCCCCCCCCCAATAATCAGCTGAGTCCACAATGGCAGGGACCTCTTGCCTCCTCAGAGCCTCTTAGCAAGACTCTCTTCCCTACTGTCCTCACCGCGTCCCTGTCGGGGATCACCTTTAACCACCTTGCAAATAAACTCCTTCCCACCAGCTTTCTAAGTGGGGATTTTCCACCCTGAGGGAGCAAGAAAGGACTCGTCATGACCTACTTTTCCTCTTCATTTTCTTCCATTCCTGCAGAGTGGGAGTTTAAGGAAGGCTCTTTGAACTTCAGACTCTGCATCTGTGACATGGAAGTTGTCACAGACCTGGTGGGAGTTTTAAGTGAGGCAGGAAATAAGAAAATTACATAGTACAACCAAGAGCCATAGTAGATTCTCACTATTATGTGTGGAAAGGGGACAGAAGTTTTGTGCCACTTAATGAAATGCTCCATTTGGAAGTGACTGCTATCTTCTGCATTAGCCACTAGGTGGCACTTTCAGCTAACTCCTGGGACCAAGGGCAGCTAAGCTCTTGGAAGGAAACTGAAAGCCGGTAGTTGGGGAATTCTGAGCTAGGTAGCCATATTCCACAAACTTATTAATTCACTCTCATGGCATCTACTAGACAGCCCTGAGAGCGGCAGTGAATCCTGAGAAACGCCTGGGAATAACCCAGGCAGAGGAGGAGGTGGAACCGAAGCCCGAGGAGGTGAGGAAGCAGGAGGGGTAGGGGTGGGATGAGCGGAGCGTTCCAGGCAGAAGAAAAACCACGTGTGAAAGCACAGGACAGAGACTGCAGCCGGTTCAGGAAACTGAGCTAGTTACAAATGACCAGAATGTGGTACACTGCGTGTGCAGGGCAGGGGTGGGAGACCAGGAGGCCCGTCGGGATGGGTTTGGGAACTAGAATGACAGTGTTAACGAGATTGGACGTTATTGCTTGATTTTAAAATTGTTTTGATATATATGCGGCTGATAAACACTATGGCTCTCCTTCCCAGAAAAAGGAAAAAAAAAAAAGCACGTGCAAACTTGCAGAGGTTTCGTGTGTCATGGACCCCTGGGGTGACACGTGCTCAAATCTGCACCAATACAGTAGCCAGCAGTCTCACATGTAGATACTGAGCACTTGAAACGTGGCTCGCGTGACTGACGAGTTGAATTGTAAATCTCATTTTAGCTAAATAGCCATACATTGGACAGCACAGTTCTACACTTCTTCTGCCACCGCTACCAACGACAAAGTTTTCTCTCTTCAAAATTCTTCAACAGCTAAACCTTATCTACAGCAGGGGTCCATCTTACTCAACGGCGCAGATCTAGATTTCTAGCCTCACGGAAAGTTCTACTGGACGGTGTCGGTCTAGATACAAGGAGACCAGTTGAGAGACAACTGCAGCGATGGGACAGATGGAGAGAGCCTGAACTAAAGCGCTGGCAGTAGGCTTAGAGGGAGATGAGAGCTACAATTGTCAAAACCCGACTGATTTTTTCAACGTAGGGAGTGAAGAAGAGGGAGGAAGGGAAGACGGCTGTAGGAGGTATTGGTGGTACCATTCCAAGCTGAGTGCAGGAAAATGGCCATCTTCTTCTTGAACATGTTGCGATGAAGGAGCCGAGAGGCATGTAGGTAGACGGAGGCTACGCAGAGAGATGGCTGTAGTGCTGGACTCTATCAGCTCCTGTCAGGCAAAGAGAGAGAGATCTGGGTACCACCAGCGTGTAAGTAAGTCATAACTGACTCCATGGCGACGAGCGGTGCGTGCAGAGTGGGAAAAGACGCCTGCACGGGCGCTTCAGGTCGCGGGAGTGTAAGAGAAGCACGCAAAGGACATGAGGAAGCAGCCGAGAAAAAAAGACAGCCTAGCAGTTCATGAGAGTTTTGAGGAGAAAGTAGTCAGTAGTTTCAAATGCAATAAATACCTTTTTAAGATGGAAATGGGCAAGCTTCCACTGAAATTTGCAACAAGAAAGTCATTTGTGACTTTTACTAGAGCAGTCTGAGAGGGAGAAGAACCACTTCAGCCCTGGACAAACTACCCAGACGTTTATGAAGTAAAAAAAGCCCTTCTGTCTCACTTGATGCACTGGGTTTCAGGGTCACCTCGTTTTTTAACCGCCTAATCTGTATCATTACTAATACATCTTACATGCAAAAACAGCCATTCTAAAAAAGCAGGTAAACACACTGAACAGTCAGCAAGACTTCTATGTTAATTTTGGAGTTAATTTTATTTCTGAAAACATTTCCCGAAAGCGGTAAAGAGCGCGAGGTAAGAGTCAGCCAAACCCTCTGCTGCTGTTGATGGCTACTTGAAGCGCTTCTTCTACTCTTTCCATCGTAGAGTATTTAGGGAGGTAGAGGACACTAAAACACGTCTGTGCCCTCATGGGATCTTTTTCATTCAAATATTCAGGACAGCAAAATGTTATTTTCATGTTCTTTAAGCCTTTTACTTGAATTCTGTCCGTTCCTGTAAGAAACGCTAAAAAAGAAGAATCAAAATGAGTGATCTGCTTCACAGAGACCAAAATTTACAGAGAGGAAATGTGTTTATTCAAAGACACTAACTGAGGGCCCCTGTGCAGAGTCCTACATTGGACTGCATCGGGGACCACTGTTGGCACAAAGTCTGACACAGTCACTGCCCTCAAGTAGCTTACAGTCTGGCTGGGAATGTTAGATTCTTGAGCAGGAAAAGACAAACGGCAAGAGAAAAATAAAAGGGTGGAAGACAGCAAACAAGGTGCCACGGAGTTAAGTACCTTCTGAGTGTAAATGCTGGGGTTCAGAGCAGGGAGAGAGAATCAGGCTGGGATGACCGGAAAGACTTCCGAGAGTTCGGAATGAAGTTGAACCTTTAAGGAGGGAAAGGTTTAGAGAGGCCACAAGGAGGCAGGTGAAGGTTCAAGGAACGGAAGGAGAAAGCTGGAGGTGGGAGGTGCAGAGCGGGCTCTAGAATGTACAGACAAGGGGACTGTTTGGCTGGAACAAAGATTTCCTATAAGCGTTAAGACTGGAGAGTTAGGCTGGGCTTCTGGAGAAGTCTGAATACCTTCCAACACCCATGTTATCCACAGAAAAAAGAATTAAGAAGATAAACGTTTCTCAAAAATAAGCTAAGGAAGTTGAGTAAGAAAATGAGAGAGGAAGTCATTAGACAGGTCTCAGGAAAAGCACCGAGCAGGCATAAAGCTGAGCTCAAAGTCTGAAGGTGAGGTAAAGTAGCGGAGACAAATGACGGCACACAGCCTGGCTCATCCCACAGGGCCTGGCTAACCGAATGGCGACACAACTACAGGAGAAGCCTCAATATTTAGCTCAAAGAAACGAAGAAAAATTTAGAAGCAAGGCAGAATTGAAAATGACAGGAGAAAGACCTATATTAACATTTATTTTTTGATGTTGGGACAACCTGGCATAAAGGACATTCCACGGGGCTAGGAGTGGCTCTGACAGTATGATTTGTTGCAAATGGTACCCATGAGACACAAGATTTCCTTACGTCACAGAAAAGACATGAGATTACAGATCCCCTCCTGATGCAATACTCACCAAGGAATTTTTTCTTTTCCTCCAAAGTCAATTTGTGTAAAGCCTTCCAAAACATCACTATGGTGGGATGTGAACTGTCATATCCTTGTTCGTAACGTGCATTCTAGAGAAAAATGCAAAAAAAAAATATTCAGGAAACAAACAAACAAAATTTTAATTCCAACCACTTGGCCTTTATGATGTACCTTTTCAAATGTTTCCCAGTCGTAATCTGTATTTCCAATAATCACATCCCTGAGTTCTTCAGGATGGAAAAATTCAATAATCTCCTTGTCACACAATTTGTAAAATCCTCTTTGAAACTCTTCATAAACTGCCTTTACAGAGATGTTGAAGATGTAATCGACATACTTAGAAACGTAGTCTCTCCTTTAACGAAACAGAAAATGATTTCAGCTTACTGCAATACCCTGAACGAAACTGGGGGAGGGGGTGAAAAGGACGATAAAAATACAGTAAGAGACAGTGGCCTTGGGGTCCGCCTGGCAGCTGCTGCAGAACCTTCCCCAAACAAGGAGAAGGCGGCCACCTGCGCCATCTTTGCACAGTTGCCGGTGTGCAGCCCCGATTCTCGAAGGAGGGTCTGCGGTGCCACGAGGGGGCTTGAGACATCCACCGGTGTGTTACTCTTGAATAAAGCACGAGAGCTTTGGAAGTCCAGCTGGGGCAGTGCCCCTTCACAGAGATTCAGGGCTAGCTAGCCTGGTGACTGAAGGCCTAAGGTTTGGAATTCTCCTCTTGGAGAAGTGCTGTTGGGATGGCTGGTCTGCCCAGGTAATGGTTCCTGCCACTGCAACAACAGGCTGGGACAAGAAGTGGAGAGCAGCGTGCCTTCTACCTGGGTACTGTGAGTTTTGCTGACACAAAGGCTGTCCTGCACCCGGTGTTGGACAGATCCTAGGAACTGCACATCTTTCCTGCATTGACCCATGTGAGCAGCTGTCAACCTCCGGGGGATGGGGGGAGGGGACTGCCTAGAAATTTGGGGGCCAAAATGAATTAGGCGGCCTTTACTTGGTCTTATCAAAAGGATACCAATAAAATATTTTAAAGCAGAAAAAAAAAAAAAGGAAGAGCTAGAACATCTAATAACTGGGTGCTTACCATGTGCCACGGAACTGTTAGAGCTGTTTTTTTCATGTACTGTCTAATTTAATCTTCATAAAACTCTGCAAGGCAGGTTCTTACGGCATTTTGGTAAAGAGGAAAAGAAACTGAGACACAGTGAAGGTACGAGATTGCTCAAGGTCACACAGTTAAGAGAACTGACAGATTAGAAGAGAAAAATTTTGGAAGAATAAAACCGTCCCTGTTCTCTCTGGAGAATGGGCTTGGGAGACAGGGGAAACTTCCTATTTTATACTCTTTTGTATTGTCTGAATTTGTCAGAGTAATTATTTGCGCTTAAACACAAATAAAGAGGGGATTTATACATCTAGCTCTGATGGAGTAGCTCGTAGCAAATGTTCCCAGTGATAAGAACTAGAAAAACCCAGGTAATATAACAAAAGCACACCTAGCTCCAGGTTTCCAAATCTAAGTCAAGACTCAAGAGGCCTTTGGACTAAGACAGAAGGGAAGCTCCCTCCCTGAGGTGAGCCCAGCACTTAACTTGCAGTTTCTGCCTTTGGGCGCATTTGCCAATTCTTTCAGGGGAAAGGGCCAGGCAATCAATAATACTATGGACAACTTGGGGTGTATTCATAAAATATACCACAGAGCTAGAAATGTTCTATTTCTTGATCTGCATGCTTATAATTTTGAACTTTTCTGTATGTTATATTACAATAAAAAAGTTTTTTAAAATAAAGAATGCTCACTAGATATTTCTCTGCCACTCTGACCAACTATCAGGGGAGCGTTCTATAATCGCAAACTCTATGGCTTTAAATGGCATCCCATAAAGTATTGGGAAGTCAAGATACCACAGTAACATCTAATAATATTAACAAAACTAAGCGCCTGCTATGGACCAGACGCCACTGTGGACAACTGTAGGTACTGGATAAACAACGGTGAGCGAGACAGACCAAGATCCTGCCATCATGCCGCTCCTCAGAGCTACGGGAAACACTGATAAGTGAACAAGCAAAAAATCCTAAAGGTAGGTAACGTGTGACGTGAAAAGAAAAAGTAAAGCTGGGTAAGGGGATAAAGAGAGAGAGGTCAGTGGTATAATCCTAGACAGGAAGATGAGGGAAGGCCTCTCCAAGAAAGCCGTTTCCTTCCCAGCCAGCACACAAACCCTAGGAGGCACACACATACGTACAACATGAACTGATTCTCTGCCTTTTTGGAAAATGATTAATTAAGAAAGGAAAATTATAACTACAAGGAATTTTTAGAGCCCGGTGAAATAAATACAGTGTATAAACAAAACAAATACTTCATTTCTTTGTACCTACTTGTTAGTCTGGTCGACAGCTATGTGACTTCCATTAGGAATTAAGTCTACATCATTTTTGTCCCAATGCACCTGTAACCACAAAGGAACTCAGTATCTCCAAGAGAATCCCGAACAATCTATTATCAACAAAAACACTCTGGAGCACACCTCTTTTCCTCAAACCAGCAAGGTGGTAAAAAATTACCACCTTTATCATGCAGAACGAAAAATAAGTTTTTAAAGGAACTTGAATTATCTATTTTAACTGATCATACTGAATAAATTAATTGGACAATTGCCATATCTCACTATTCACTTTACACACTACAGACCTAGTATGGCAGATTTGCAAAAAATGGCCATAAATTCCTCCCATCCTGGTATGTACGCAATGTGATTTTGCAACACCTCCCATCAAGAGGGCGAGTCTATTTCTTCGGCTCCTGAGTCTGGGTGTGGCCACGTGAAGTACTTTAGCCAAAGGGACCTGACAGGAGCAGAAGCTTGAAAAGCAGCCTGTGTGCCGGGGCTTGCCACCTCCTACTCGCCGTAACCCTGCGACCGCTCGTGAAGAAGCCCCAGCTAGCCTACTGGAGGATAAAAGGGCACTAGAACAGAGAGAGCTGTTCCAGTCGACACCCCTCAGCCGACCAGCCCGCTGGCCCCCAGGTGTGTAGGCAAGGCCACCGTGGGCCAGGCGGCCCGCCAGGCCGGCCCAGTTCAGACACCCCCCGAGTCGTGCCTCCTGTTCTAAGCCGCTCGGTTTAGGTGCCGTCTGTTACTTAGTAAAATCTAACTGATACACCCAGCTCATGAAAAATGAGGAAGAACACCTTTTGTACTAGCTTAATTCAGTGTGGTTTTTTATTACAGGTAAGTAAGTATAAAAATGGTTAATCAGATTAAATATGAGCTGTAATTTGATTTTCACTGTTACTCACGTTAAAATGGATGTGAAATACTTCTCTGAAGTCATCGCCTTCATCATCCAGAAGTGTCTGCAAACTCCTAAAGAACACATGATTTTATTCTTCAGATGTCAATAATCATGATGGCTAGAAACATCATCTAAAATAAATGTCGGGCTTCCCTGGTGGCGCAGTGGTTGGGAGTCTGCCTGCCGGTGCAGGGGACACGGGTTCGAGCCCTGGTCCGGGAGGATCCCACGTGCCGCGGAGCGACTGGGCCCGTGAGCCACAACTACTGAGCCTGCGCGTCTGGAGCCTGTGCTCCGCAACAAGAGAGGCCGCGACGGTGAGAGGCCCGCGCACCGTGATGAAGAGTGGCTCCCGCTCGCCGCAACTAGAGAAAGCCCTCGCACAGAAACGAGGACCCAACACAGCCATAAATAAATAAAAAATAAATAAATAAATAAAAACTTAAAAAAAGTTTAAAAAAAAAGTTTAAAAAAAATTAAAAAAATAAAATAAAATAAATGTCAAGGGCACGCTTACTCCCAAGGTGGGAGGTCAGGTTCAGTTCACAGAACCTGTTTCTGTGTACTGATAGTCTAACGAGGGCCAGACCTCAACCGGAAGTGTGAGATTTGGAGGGTTATTTGCAATTCTGCGGGCTCCTCACACAATTCCCAGCTCTCTTCCCTCCACCCTGTCTGCCTTACCCAGTTGGCAGGAGGTTCCTATTCAGAAAAGGATCACTAACATGCCTACTGATTCTGAAACTCATCCACACTGGTGTTACCTTTCTTTAAGCTTTTAATAAACATTACTTACAGAATAATAGATTTCCTTTTAATTATCAGGTATCACTTGACATTTTTAGGAGTGGGTGGGTCAAAGGACCTTCTCTATACCTCCTGTCCCAGTATCTTCAAGCTTAAGACAGAACTGAAATTTGACCACCTGAATTGTTTCAAGGCATCTGTGAGAACAGAGGTTATATCCGAATGGAGAGCAGCCTGTCTTTATATTTCCACCTTTATAAATACTTTTTTTTTTTTAAATTTTTTATTTTTTGGCCAGGCCATGCGGCATGCGGGATCTTAGTTTTCCCCGACCAGGGATCGAACCTGCATGCCCTGCACTGGAAGTGTGGAGTCTTAGCCACTGGACCGCCAGAGAAGTCCCTATAAATACTTGTAAAGTAATACACGGCATACTGTATTATGTGCTCCCTCACTCATTTATTCATTCAACAAACATTTATTAAGTATCTGGTACGGCAGGGATAAGGGATGTAAAGCTGAGAGTAAGACATTATTATTGATTAAATCCTGAGACTTATAGGTAAGATATGCTGATAAAAATCTTACTACAGTGCTGTCAGATATGTGCAGCTAGGAACGATGTAAATGGTACAGGTACAACTTGGGAGAGCTTGGTTAACTCCTTCTGAAGGGATGCGTGTCATCGGGGAAGACCTCTGGGAGAAGGTGGAATCCAAGCTGATTTCTTTTCCCTGCTGGATTTTTTATTACCGTATTGTGCCAAAATGTTGGATCCTTTTTTTCTTTTTTTTGGCTGTGCCACGTGCCAAATGGCTCGTGAGATCTCAGTTCCCCGACCAGGGATTGAACCCAGGCCATGGCGGTGAAAGTGCCAAGTCCTAACCACTGGACCGCCAAGGAATTCTCTAAAATGCTGGATCTTTTATTATGGTATCATGATAAAAACAGACCATGTTTTATTGTACTTTTGGGGGGTTGAGGGAAAGTAATGGGAACTCAGCTGACAAAACTGGACTCATCATAAACTTGGTTCATGATACTCTGTCTTTATATGTCCCTGTACGGCTCATTTGCTTATTTATGGGTATGTTTATGAAGAACACCTGTGAACCTGACTCCCCAAACAAGAACTAAAACATTGCCAGTATCTTGTACCTGCCTATAGGGGGTACCTCCCCTTATCCCATTTTTCTACCACCCCCAAAATGTTATACATATATCTACAGTTTGAAGAGTATCTTTTCTCTTTGCTAAGGTATCTCTTGATGAACAGAGAACTTCTTTCATCTTATTGCAGTTAAATTTATCAATCTTTCCTTTAATGTTGGTATTTTTATGCCTTGCTTGAGAAATCCCAATGGTGAGAAAGGTAACTGTCCATATTTTCATCATCATTGCATTCAATATTTAAGTCCCTTATCCACACAGAGTTGATTCTATTACGTGATGTAAGGTATCTGTTCTCATTTTTTTCCCAGGTGCATTAATTGAACAGTACTTCTGTTCCCACTGATCTAGCATACTACCTCTAACAAAGTGCCATGTGTATAGGGGTCAGGTTCTATGCTCTCCTGTACCATTGGAAAGCTTGCACCAATATCATACTGCCCTAATTAATACAGCTTTCTAATGACTCTTGATATCTGGTAGGCCAAGTTCCCCATCTTTATTCACCTTGCAAATTATTTTTGGCTATTCCTGGCCCCTTGTTCATCCATGTAAATTTTAAATAAGCCTTTTTTTTTTTTTAAGCCTGCTGGGATTAAAATAGGAGTTTTATTGAATATAGAGATGAGGGATTCTCAAAGTATAACCAAGACCAACAACTTCTGGGAATCCCTGAGGCCTTTACAGGGGGGTCCACAAGGTCAAAACTAATTTCATAATACTACTAAGATGTTACTGGCCTCCTTCACATTCTGTCATGAGTACAGAACAGAGTTTTCCAGAGGCTATATGATAGCTAACAGAATGAGCGTGTATTCCTGTATTTAAAACATTTATCACTTTTAATTTCTAATATTATAAATACTGACAAATGTAACCGACATAAGTAAAAGCTCTTTGGGGGCCTCTCTTAATTTTTAAGAGAGTCTTAAGACCTAAAAGTTTGAGAAATGCTAATATGGGTTTAGTGGTCTTTATTCAGTTTATGTATATTAAGTTATTTAGTTTATTACATCTTCTTAGGCATAAGCATTATTTATGTCATTTTCAATGTTTTCAGTAAAAATTAACAACAAATTTATCTACTCCTTTCCAAATTGGGTGCTTTCAATATTTTTCCTTATCTTATTAGTATACTAAGTATAACGATTAATAGTTGGATTCTGGAGCCAGTGTCTGTGTTCCAACCACAGATCTGTCACTGTGGGATCTGGGGCAAGTTACCTAACTTTCTTCCCTTTCAGTTTCCTCATCTGTAAAATAGGGATAATAATAATAATAATAGAATCATACTACCGTTCTCATTCTTTTAGAAATCCCCATAGTATTCCATTGCATAAATATACCAAAAACATTAATTCCCTCGCTGAAGAGCATTTAGGTAGTCTACATATTATAAACCATCTAATACAACGTGCACTAGCAGACATATTTGCATGATCGCCTATTTCTGAATGTGAAACGTCTAGAGGTAGAATTGCTGGGTCAAAGCAGCAAACATTTTTTTTTTTTATTCCAAGCACAGTAGTCCCCTCTTAGCCATGGTTTTGCATTCCAAAGTTTCAGTTATCTGTGGTCTACTGCAATTTGAAAATATGAAATGGAAAACTGCAGAATCATTCATCAGTGTTAAACTGCAGGCCGTACTGAGTAGTATGATGCAATCTCACGCCAGCCCTTTGTGCGGTACGTAAATCGTCCCTTTGTCCAGCGTATCCCACCTGTTGGTCATTCCGTAGCTGCCTCATGACCACTGTGTTATCACAGCGCTTGCACCCACGCAACCCTTATTTTACTCTATGACGGTCCCCAAAAGCAAGAAGGGGGACACTGGCAGTTCGGACGGGCCCAAGAGAAGCCACAAACTGTATGTTTTCAGTGAAAAGGTGAAAGTTCTCAACTTGGTAAGGAAAGAAAAACTCAGATGCCGAGGTTGCTAGGATCTACAGTATGAAAGAATCTTCTACCTGGGAAACTGTGAAGAAGAAAAAAGAAATTCATACTGGTTTGCTCTTGCACTTCCAACTGCAGAAGTTACGGCCACAGGGCATGGTTAAGTGCTCAGTCAGGATGGAAAAGGCATTAGATTTCCTCAGTAAGACATTCTGAGAGAGGGAAACCACATTCACATAACTTTTACTACAGTATATTATTATAATTGTCCTATTTTTATTATTAGTTATTGTTAATCTCATAGTGTGCCAAATCTGTAAATAAAGTTTTATCCTAAGTATGTACGTATAGGAAAAGACATGGTATATACAGCGTTCGGTACTATCCACGGTTTCAGGCGTCCACTGGAGGGCCTGGAACGCATCTCCTGCAGATAAGGGGGGCTACTGTACTGCCACACTGCTCTCTGACAAGCAGTTACCAATTTACAATTCCACGCACAATTCTTGAAATCAGAGTGAACCTTTTCCCAAATCCCTGCTGACACTACACAGCGTCAGTATTTCCAACCACTGTCAATTTGAGGTCCATATTAGCCTCTCACTTTAATATGCATTCCATGATCACTTAATTTATGATTATCCACGATCATCTTTATTTATGAACCATTTCTATTGCTTCTTTTGTAGGTTACCTTCTTGTATACTCTGTCAGTTTTTCTTATGGATGTGCAGGAACACTTTATTCAGCAGGGATAGTAACCCTTTCTATTATATGTCACCAATACGTTTTGTGAGGTGGTGGCTTGTCTTTTAACTTAGAAATAAGTTTTCATTTTAAAGATGATGACATGAAACAACTTTTAAAATAAACATCAGGACTTCGCTGGTGGCACAGTGGTTAAGAATCCGCCTGCCAATGCAGGGGACACGGGTTCAAGCGCTGGTCCGGGAAGATCCCACATGCCACGGAGCAACTAAGCCCGTGTGCCACAACTACTGAGCCTGCGCTCTAGAGCCTGTGAGCCACAACTACTGAGCCCGCACGCCACAACTACTGAAGCCCGTGTGCCTAGAGCCCGTGCTCTGCAACAAGAGACGCCGCTGCAATGAGAAGCCCGCGCACCGCAGTGAAGAGTAGCCCCTGCTCGCCGCAACTAGAGAAAGCCCACGCACAGCGACAAAGACCCAACACAGCCAAAAATAAAGAAATAAATTTTTAAAAAAACAAAACAAAAAAACAACTTTGGAAAACATGTCTCTTTAAAATAAATAAGTAAATAAATAAAATGAAATAAAATAAGCATCACTTGCAGGTTTTGCACCAAGGTGTAACCTGTGCTCTATCCTGACTGTCTCTGCTCAAATAAACCAAAGGTTAATGCAAACAGTGAGGACTGACTATACGAAAAACCAACTTTTCTTAATTTTAGAAAGTTAAATTATTGTCTAACAATTTGACAAAGTTAGAATCAGTTTAAAATACCCAGAATGCTACTATTGAACATGAAAATACTACTGGAATGTGTGTGTTTAAATATTTATCCAAATATATGTTAGACAAGGTTCTGTAAAAGGAACTATGTTAACTTACTTTCCCAAAACAGGACTGAGTTCTTTCAAGTCTTCTAATGATGGCGCTTGATCCAAAAGTTTCTTAAACAGAGCCAGTGGGAAAGGGATGTTGGCAACATTGCAACTGAAGAGGCAGAGTCCACACAGAACCCCAAAGAAGAAATAATTCTTCTTCTCAAATTTAGGCTGAAAAGAGAAAAAAAAAAAAAACCTTAACGTATTATGATGGAATATTTATATTAGGTAAACCATTTTTCCCCTTTCACAAAATCAAATCACAAATTAAAACCAAAAATCTTGAGATAAGAATATTTAGGGTTTGTATTCAATTATTAAGTCAATTTAAATTCCTGCCACAGTTTTGGTTACTGAAAACATTAATAGGATGGGGGTGAGGAGATAGGAGAGATGTTGTTTAGGCGGAAAAGCTGCAATGAGTAGCAAATTAATCCTAGAGTTCAAATGCACAGTACAGTGAGTATGGATAACAATACTGTATTATAATCATCAAATTTGCTATGGTACTAGATCTTAATTATCCACCACTAAAAAGAAATAATTATGAGATGTGATAAAGGTGCTAATTACCACTACAATGGCAATCATACTGTAATATAAATATATCAAATCAACATGTGGTACACCTTAAATTTATACAATGTTATATGTCAAATATATTTCAAAAAAAAATAAAAGTATTAACAGGAATAGAAACACATGAGGCTCAGTAATCCTTATAAACAATGTTTTTGCAATTTCTTTTCATAGGCTTTATCTTCAAGTTCATTGGGAAAACAGAACAAAGAATGAGTGCCTAAGAAAGGAAGGGTTCATTTTTACCTATACATTCTAGAAATGGTCAATACATATATATTGCTTAAATTCTCTTGTGTGGACTTGGAAACCCAGGGAAAGAGGACCCCCATTTTAGAGAAAATAATCACCTTTTTAGAATTAAAAGTTATCTCCATAATTACATCAATAATTCCTCTCCTAAAATACAACAGTCTAGACAACCTAATTTTCTATGGTATATCCCCATACCTTTTCTCTCAGGAAATACCTACACCAAGAAAAGAGGACTTACCTTGACAGGAAACCACATGTAGGAAGCCTCTTCAGGATATGTGAACATCCCATATTCTGGCCGGGTCATTTCTTCAAAGAGACAATGGAAAAACTCTGCTCTGACTCCTCCAAAGTCATATCCAATTTCTCCACTAAATGAAACCTAAAGAAACAGAGCAAATAATGCATCACTTCCAGAGCTCTGTATTGCTATGTATTAAATCTCGTTTAATAACTATTTGTGGACCCAAGTATTTGGGAGGTACTGGGTGGGGTAAGCAAATTACTTGTGTTAGCGTATTGAATTTTCTTACTACTTCTAGGAGGCCAATGAGGCTTCAAGAATTTAAATAACTTTCCCAAGGTTATACAGCTGCTAAGACTTTTTTTTTAAATAAATTTATTTATTTTATTTATTTTTATTTTTGGCTGTGTTGGGTCTTCGTTGCTGCGCGCGGGCTTTCTCTAGTTGCGGCGAGCGGGGGCTACTCTTCGTTGCGGTGCGTGGGCTTCTCATTGCAGTGGCTTCTCTTGTTGCGGAGCACGGGCTCTAGAGCGCAGGCTCAGTAGTTGTGGCTCGCGGGCTTAGTTGCTCCGCGGCATGTGGGATCTTCCCAGACCAGGGCTCGAACCCGTGTCCCCTGCATCGGCAGGCGGATTCTTAACCACTGCGCCACCAGGGAAGTCCCCAGCTGCTGAGACTGAATCCTACGGGTGACAAACCTGAGAGCCTGAAGTCTTTACCACTAAACTGACCTCAACTGGCATCATTTTTATAATCATCAGGTACATTAAGTATAATGAAAATAAACATAAAGAAATCATAAATATCAGAATTTTCAAAAAAACTGAAAAACCAGAGCACACGTATTTACTGGCTTGGCTGTTGATTCCATAAGGAGGCAGCGTCCCACCTGCTGACACCAAGCCCTCCTCAGGATGATTCTATTATAACCCATCTTTGCTCCTTCAATTACTTGCTCTGTTCCTTTCTGCCTTTCCTTCTTGGAATCCTTCACTTCAGTTTACAAATATGTTAAGGTCTCCCTTATCCTTAAAAGAAAAAAAAAAATCTCAACACCATTGTTTCCAGTACAGACAATACTGGCTTCCTCTACTGTAGGTTGCCAAATTTTGGAGATTAATGTACACCAACTTCTAAACCCGTTTCTCTACTTAAATGCTTCTCTGGATCCAAGAGGACCAAGAATCTGTGAATCCCCAATTCCAAGGACTTGAGTTTCTCATGTCTCATCTTGATTTCACCCACTCATTTTACACTTCTGGCCGCCACCTCTTTCTTCACTCTTTTCTCCCTTGCTTTCTCTTATGAAGCACTATTTAAGCTTTCATTCCTCTCTTCTTTTTCATGCTGCTTTAATACCAGAAATTCCTGCGGCTCTATGCTGGCACTTCTATCCTTACTCCTACCCTGCCCCTTTATATGGGCAAGCTCCTTAACCTCACAAAGCGTGTTTTCCCACGAGATCATCAGAAAGATTAAATGGGATAACACAGGTAAAATGTCTCACACAGTCTGGAAAATAGTAGCTGCTTATCAAATGTTACCTAAATTTTTAAAATGGATGAATGAAATATAAAAATGGAACTAAAATAACTGAGTGCGCTGGCTGGCCGACACAGTTTAGAATCATGAGTTCACTAGATTTTAAAAAAATTACCTATGTGCAAAAATACACAGAAATGCCAACTCTAACTGCAAACTCCGTACTTTTAAAATAGCATCTTGAGCTTTGGTCAAGTCAATCATTCTTTAATCTGAGTAGGACAAGTGATAAACTAACACCTCGAATCAAAAACACTCTAATAAATATTATCAGGAAAATCCTGACTTGTCTTGATTAACTGGAAAGTCTAGAGCCTGATGGTCGGGCTGAAATCCTGGCTCTGACACTTATCAGTTGTGTCACCCTGGGATAAGTTACCTCATGGTTCTGCACCTCAGTTTCCCCATCTGTATAAGGAGGAAAAAACAGAACCTTCTACACAAGGGTAGAAGTGACACAAGTGCAAAGCTTTTACAGTAGTTCCTGGCCTAAGGAAAACATTCATTAGATCTTCTAGTCGTTATTATTCTGTGCCAAGTATCTATTAGTAAGACAAGTTATATTAGTAGCTAAACCAAAGATCGTGATTCATGAATATTCAGGACATGGTGATATCTACAATTATACCCTCAAAAAACTACGTAGTCAATAAAGAGAATGCTCTCTCTTCAACAAAGCAACCTGGGTTCCTGCAGGAGAGCAGAAACAAACTCTCAGTTCTCCTCTGGGTCACCCCATCTCACCGGAACCTTCACAAGGTGATGACCAGCCAGGCTTGCTCAAGCCTCACGAGGGAATGGACCTCTTAGGGCTAGTACTGGGCTATCTACCTGACCAGGTTGTGGGGAGGACGACCATTTCACCTGCCGCTCCTCAGCCAAAGTGTACTGACAGCGCTCACCTGGAATTCACAGGTAACTGGGGGAAACCAGGGGAACTCCAATACAGATAACCCCAGCGGAAAAAGGGAGATAATTCCCTCTTTGTAAGGCCCGTCATTACATTCTTTTATGTTTTCTGTCTTAGCAGCAAAAACATTACGTAAGAATTATACTTTACCAGTAACTCCCTCCTCAGATCTTCATTCTCAAACTGATTTAGCTGATTCAAAACATCCTCAATCAAGTGACCCCTTCTGACTGTTAGATTAAAGGTGGGCAGTAAAGCAAATTCAGACCCTTCTTGTTCCACAACGCCAACCAACCTCATAAAAGCTTGCAATTTCTTCTCCTGGGAAAAGAAAAATGTTTCACTCCATTTCACCGTTTGCTCCAAGTAGATATTTACGAAGTAGAATAAACCGGTTCAGTGTATTATACGCGCGTGTCACGAACATTTATGAAACGAGCCCTATATACACCCCTGGAGACAGGCTACATATTCAGTGTTCACCCCCCGTGAGCAGAAGATACATGAGACACAGGAAATGAAAAGCTCTGCGGGGCTCATCTGGGTGCGCAGGAACGTGACCAACCGCGGGCTCCTCTGGACCACTGTATCCCGTAAACACAATCATGAGCACTTCAGTGACCGACTGACGATCGTCAACAGGCTAAGAGACTGACTAGTGAGCCCGAAGCAGTGAGCTGAAACCTAGTGTTCTCATCAGGAAGAGAAGTTCAGACGTTTAGAAAAGAAGCCTGCTGCAGGAAAAGTGCAGGATGAAAGACCTCTCTAGAGATATCCTTTTCTAGGAGGAAAACTCAGACAAGAGATTTTAGGGGACAGATAATCTACGAAGTTACCATGACAGAGACAGACCCACAGACTGACAGACAGACACGCAGACCGTCCATCTGGAACCAAATGGCAATTTGGGATCATTAACGTCTATGTCTCCTAGCAAAACAGAGAGAAATCAAATGCCAGTTCTATAAAATAATTACCGGAAGCTTGTTTAAAATCAAGAGAGAATAGTTACAGAGTTGAAGCAAAATAAAGTTCTCATATCTTTTTTCTTTCCATTTTCCTTTGTTAAATATTTCATTAATGGTCTTACTTGGAACTTATAAATCAATTTCCTATTTTGTTTTATTATGGCAACTGCATTATGTAAAGGTATCTACTCTTATGACATAGATTTGAATATTATTCATGCATAGAGATATACAGATGCATATATAAGCACAAAAGTGACAACAAGCGCTAACACTTTTGGGCACTTTGTGAGAGGCACTGTTCTAAATGCTTTACCTATATTAACAAATTTAATCCTTACAAAAATGCAATGAGGTACATTTTCTGAGGCATTTTCAAGTGTACAATTTTAAGTTCAAAACCCCTTGCTGGATACGCGGACAAACAGAACCAAGTCAGCTGATGACAGGAAGTACATCTGGAAGGGAAATACTTTTCACAAACCTTTATTATGGCATGATCACAGAGTACCAGCCATTTCTTTGGGTCTGAATTTCAAGAATCCTCTGTCACCTCTATTCCCACTACTATGTTTTCCCATTAGATTGGACCTTCTTATGTACTGGTGCTAATCCCAATCAAGCCCACGTCTGCCACGCGTCTTTGAGTACCATTCAGAAGACTACCGGCGCCAACCTCAAGGCAAAAGCCCTACAGCTAGGCCCAAGCTCTGTCCTTTGCTACTGAGGCCCTAATATGCCTCAAGGCCAACCCAACTCAAATTGTGACAGTCTCTCTAGCCTTCTTCATTAGCGTATAAGCTTCTTGAATGCTACGACCACCACTGGCTTCACCCGTGGGTGGCTCCCTTATCACTCCTCTATTATACACTGGAAAAGGTACTCATCATTTGATTTGCTAATGAAAACAAAGAAATAGGCATGCATACCTGTATTTTTAAAAGCGAGTCTGCATACAGTAGTTTAATTTTCGACAGAATATTAAAGATAAATGGAAAATGACTGAATATGACAGGATAGCAGATGTCCATTGAAGTGTCCTAAAAAAGGAAATGACAACAATATTGATAAATGAAAGGACAGAGAAATCTTACGCCTTATTCCTTAGCCTTAAAGCCCTGACGGTTTCAGGTCTCAGTACTTAGAGCCAAAGCAATCCAAAATGCTCGTCAGTAGTGCTCAGATATATAAAATTCTAAGAAAATGTTCTATATGTATCAATGAAAGGTATATAAACCTAGTATTTTCAGTACTCATTTAATTTCACCATTAATTATAAACTGTGGACATTTTCCCAAAGAGTCTATTCTGCTGCTACCTGCACTTCTGAAATGTGAAATTAGTTCAGACGCATTTGGTAAGCAGGGGAATGACAGGATGTAGAGAGCTGGTTAGCTCAGACAAGATTTTTCCCAGGCAAAGGACGATGTGCTAGGAGTAGAATTAGAACCTTCAGAGAAAAGGAGGAAAAAATCTCAGATTAGCTGCTGAACTGGCAGCAAGAGCCCTTTAGCTTTATTTTAAGAAAATGAAAAAGGAGTACTTACACCCAGGGAACCCTCCCCAAAGTTACAGCCCTATCCTGCTGGCTCCTGGTGAGTCACTGAGCCTCCTATACCTACCTTAAGAGCAAAGCTCCACTCCCATAGGTGTTACCTCAGTGCCACCGGTCCTCTAATCAGGGTGGGGAGAGATTTCTACCCTTCGGTTTTTGTGCATTTTTCATCTTCTCACGGCACTGTCCACAAGCTGCTTGCCTGGTTGATCTGAGCTATCTCCCCAGGTAGGAAGCACTTTTCTGTCAGTGTTCTGGCTACAAAACTGCATTGGTTTTGAGGGGTCTGCCTTGCTTTTCCCATAAGCCCTGCTATTTCTATTGGGCAATTTTGCAGAGTACAGGAAGTTTTGGAAATTCGTACAAAGTTATACAACGAGTGCCTGTATTAACTTACCGACGATCAATACCCTCTTTAAATATGCCATACTTACTGCGTTCATTATCGAGGCGGTCCTTTTGGACGCATCTTCATAAAAATCAAGCCAGTGTGTGAGTTCATTTACTTTGAAGATATTTTCAGGCAGCTGATATGTAGTCTGGTTTACCTTAAATAAAATACCACCTGTGAGAAAGTTCTTTATATAAAGACAATTTTGCTTAATGGCTATAAATGAGATTATCAGAATAAACAGCAAGTTAAACATACTTTGAATGACCAGAATTAAGTTCTATCCAGTTCCCCCATTGCCAAAGCCCCAAACTTTCAGGAGCGTAAAGGATACCTAAGATTTAATAGTAGAAATTGATGGTGTGATGAAAAACTTCTAGTTACTTTTAATCCACAGAAAAGTTTTAAAGAAACTCAAGTGCAAAGAAAAATACAGTGTAATATGAATCCAAACTACTCTGGGGCCCAATACTTCATGTCACGTTCGTTCTTTCTTTTTTTTTGCGGGGGGCGGGCGCCGCACTGCACGGCTTGCAGGATCTTAGTGCCCCGACCAGCGCCACCGCACGGGGATGCTGTCTCATCCCCGTGACCGGGGTCCTCAGGACCCTGCTGATCTCAGCCTTGCCCTGTCGACAGCCTCAGCAGCCTCAGTGTCACGGAGAAAAGAGGGTGTGTCGTCTTGGTGGATTCTTCTGGAGGTGTGTGTGTGGGGGGAGCTTGACAAACATTCTGACGTTGCCTGTTAAGAGTCAAAGGACACGGCAGGATCCCTTCAAGATTTCTTCTGTTGCGGCTTTGGTATTTCTAGGAATTCTCTTTGTAAATGGCAAACTCATTACAATACACTTTCCCTGAGCCCTTCAGTAAACTGCTCAATTTTTCAAGACCTGGAATTATTTTTTTGATTGATCTTTCACTTTTATATAAAACCTTTAAAAACAGCCAAGAACAGGCATCACTTTTCAGCAGTAGGGCAGACTTTTTTTTTTTTTTAAGCAGTTTGATAGATTAGGCACTTTGATTCACTGAAAACAACCATAAATATAGGATAAACTGTAAACCAACATTTTTGGATGCATTACTGATTTTGTCAGCAGATAAGGAATAATCAGGTCCAAAAACTAAGGGAAGGTGGCATTTCCCTTGAGAGTATCTGCCAAACCTGGTGAACCTGAACTTCAGTTTCAATGGCTGAGACTTTGAGAAAAGGAGACAAAGCCCAGACTCTGTTCAAATTAGGGAACCTTGCTTCATAAATCTGGGACCCAAAAGGGCTACCATTAGAGTGAACCAGGGTAACCTAGAAATGAACAAGCTGTTTCCTCCACTCCTGCATCAACCCATCCCCACCTTGACTCCAAGACCATGAGGCAAACTGTAGTTTCAATGGTGCTAGATGTTAATAGTTTGCATCTACCAACCTGAACTCCCAGTCTGTCCCTCTTCCCCTCCCCCTCCCCCTCGGCAACCACAAGTCTGTCCTCTACGTCTTTGAGTCTGTTTCTGTTCTGTAGATAAGTTCATTTGAGACTGGCACAACATTGTAAATCAACTATACTTCAATTAAAAAAAATAATAAAATAAGATGCATAAGTCACAGGAGTGTAATGTAGACAGGGAAAATAGTCAATATTTTATAATAACTTTGTATGGTGCATTGTAATCTATAGAGGTATCAAATCACTATGCTGTACACCTGAAACTAATATAAGTCAACTCTACTTCAATAAATAAATTTAAAATTTTTTAATTAAAAAAAAAAAATGGGGCTTCCCTGGTGGCGCAGTGGTTGAGAATCTGCCTGCCAATGCAGGGAACATGGGTTCGAGCCCTGGTCTGGGAAGATCCCGCATGCCGCGGAGCAACTAGGCTCGTGAGCCACAACTACTGAGCCTGCGCGTCTGGAGCCTGTGCTCCGCAACAAGAGCGGCCGCGATAGTGAGAGGCCCGCGCACCGCGATGAAGAGTGGCCCCCACTCGCCGCAACTGGAGAAAGCCCTCGCACAGAGACGAGGACCCAACACAGCCAAAATATGAATAAATAAATAAATAAATGTGTTTTAAAAAAAAAAAAAATGGTGCTGGCATTGGGGGAAGAAGGTCGCCTACAGAATTTGTCATTACAAAAGCACTCTCCCGAAAATTCACACACCAGATTCATACCACCTGGAGATCTAAAAAGCCTCAAGCCAAAATTTTAATCTTTATATTAAATGCTAATCTTTAAAGACTAATTTAATAGTACCAAACTGCTGGTGTCGCCAGGAGCCTGGCAGAAGCAAATTCTCCCTGAAAAGACCCAGCCCTCAAAGAATTCCAAAAGATAAAAGTTCCAAGGGAAGTGTGCACACACACACACATACACACACACACACAGTCACAAAATACATGATAATGAAGGAGCCACGAGGAAGATTCAGCAGAAACTAAAGACAGCAAAAACTGACCTGCAAAGACTTCAGATACCCAGAAATTATAAATAATAACCAAGAAAAAAAAATTAAAGAACCAAAGAAAACTTCCGGAAGTGAAAAACATACTACTAGAAATAAAACTCAAAAGACAGTTTTAATAGCAGACAAAAATCACTGAAAAGCGAATTCATGAACAGGAAGATAGGGCTGAAGAAATCATCCAGAATGGGGTACAAAGAGACAAACAGATGGAAATTATGACAGGACGATTAAGAGACATGGATGACAGAGCGAGAAGAACTAACATACAAAATAAGTAGAATTTCAGGAGGAGACAGTCAATACTTGTTTTGAATTAAAATGTGTAACAACTTAGAAATGGAGGGAACATCCTTTTACCTGGAAAGGTAATTTTCCAAAACCCCATAGTAAAAATGTTATTTAATAGTGATATTAAGAATTTTCCTTTAAAATCACCAACAAGATTAGGCACCTACTATCACTACGACTTCTATTCAACCTTCCTGTTGAACAACTAGGGATAGGAAGGCCTAGCCAGTGCAACAAGGCAAAGGAAAATAATAAAATGCATAAGAATTGCGAAGAAAAAAACATTATTTTTTTCAAAGATACGATTGTCTGCACAGAACATGCAAAAGTATCTACAGTTAAATTACTAGATATAATGCAAGAATTTAGCAAACTCACTGGCTATTAAAAAATCAATATTCAGGGACTTCCCTGGCAGTCCAGTGGTTTAAGACTCCGAGCTTCCACTGCATGGGGCCCGGGTTCGATCCCTGGGTGGGGAACTAAGATCCCACATGCTGCACAGTGCGGCCAAAAAAAATCAATATTCAAAAATCAATGCATTCCTACAATGCATTCCTATAATCAATGCATTTATCTGCTGTTAAACCAACAACAGATAATATAGTTTTTAAAAGATACCATTTACAAAAACTTAAAAACAGTTAAATACCCTGGAATAGATTTGACTAAAGATATCCAAGACTTTCATAGTAAAATAACAAAAACTCACTGAAAAACTTAAAAGATAATCTAATAAGTAGAAGAAATAGATACCATGAAGAGTCACAACAGTAAAGGTGTCAATTCTCCCCAAAGTGAAATACATATTAATTGCAATTTCAATCAAATTCCCAGTAAGATCTGTGTATGTGTGTGTAGAACCTGAAAAGCCAATTCCAAAATTTATAGGGAAGAACCAAATGCCAAAAATATCCAAGATTCACTTTAAGAACAAGACAGGAGTATTTCTTTTAGCAAGTATAAACAATATAGAGCCACAGACAATGACAGACAATGACTAACAGTACAGAAGAGAGCCTGTACATGAACCCCGCACACAGAAACTTGTTTTATGACAGTTCCCATTACCTATCAGTGCAGAAAGGACAGAATTTCAGTTAAGTGGTGCTAGGTAATTGTTTTCATATGGAAAATAATAAAAATAAATTTTCAGTTGGATTAAACACCAAAGTGTGAAAGGCAAAGCTAACCTCAATACTCCCTTTTAGACCTTGGCAGGAGTGACCTCTGCCCTGGGCCTCTGATTTAAAGGTCTTTGCTCTGGGCTTCCTCCAGCCAAGCCCCTTCCCACAAGGGGTCTGCAGGGTCATCGGGGCCTGTCTATATGCAGCCCACTCATCACACATCCCCATCTAGACTGAGCTCCAGAACCCAAGACCCGCAAGTCCCTGCCCAAACGGCTCCAAGCCAGCCCCAGGAGCTACACAGGTTTCTCCCTCCACTTGCTCTCTGGGGAGTGCAAGTGTCACAGGTGACACACCCCAAGGCTCCAGGGCCCCAGGGTTGGGTAAGGAATGGCTATTGTGGGAGGTGGGATGGAACACAGAGACATGGGCTGAGGTGTCCACACACGGCCACGTGCCAGCCCTGGTGTGGGAGAAAACCAAGGAAGGAAGAGAAGCGCAGAGGACCTGGGGTGGGAGCGGGGAGGGTCCGTCGGAGCCTCCCCTTTCGCTGCAGAACTCTGTAAGGAGCCAAGCTTTCGAAATTCAAACCTGGCTTCCCCCTGTCATTAGGAAGGTTTATTTGTCAAGGTGGGAAGACAGAGTATATTTTATTTCATTCAACACGTTGTTAGCTAGATTTCTAACCGTTTAAACATTAGACATATGGTATATGAGCCTCTGTTTGTACTCCTCCTCTGGTCCCGGCTCTCATCTGTGTTAGAAGACTACCTAGAGCAGCCCTTGATGCCAAATCAGGCCCTCTGCCTCTTCTGTAAAGTCTCACAGATGCCTGAAATATTTACCATCTGGTCCTTCCCAAAAAAAAGCCCTCCTGATCCCTGATACGGGTAATACTTTAAAACCTTGAAGGAAAAAAAAGTTTAAAACAAAACACATGGAGTAAAGATCCATAAAGGAATAGACTGACAAATTTTTTTTTTTTTTTTCAGCCACACCATGTGGCATGCGCGATCGGCAGCGGCGAGTCTTAACCCCTGGACCGCCAGGGAAGTCCCCAAACTTTATCTACATTAAAATTAAGGACATGAGTTTCAGACTTCCCTGGCGGTCCAGGGGTTAAGACTCCCCGCTTCCAATGCAGGGGGTGCAAGTTCAATCCCTGGCTGGGGCACTAAGATCCCACATGCTGAGGGGTGTGGCCAACAAGTTAAAAAAAAAAAAAAAGTGAGTTCATCAGAAAGCACCAAGACAAGCTACAAACTGGGACCTGATATTTGCAACACATAAAATTGACAAAGGACTAGTATCCAAACTAAAAAGTACTCCTATAATCAATAAGAAAAAATTAAACAATACATTTAAACTGAGCAAAAGGACAGGTATTTTATAGAAGAGGAAACAAGTACTGCAATTATAAACATGAAAATATGCTCTAATGCATTAGAACCAGGGAAATACAATTAAAATCATAATTTGGGGCTTCCCTGGTGGCGCAGTGGTTAAGAATCCGCCTGTCAATGCAGGGGACACGGGTTTGATCCCTGGTCCGGGAAGATCCCACATGCCGCGGAGCAGCTAAGCCTGTGCACCACAACTACTGAGCCTGCGCTCTAGAGCCTGCGAGACACAACTACTGAGCCCACGAGCCACAACTACTGAGCCCGCGTGCCTAGAGCCCGTGCTCCGCAACAAGAGAAGCCACCGCAGTGAGAAGCCCACGCACCGCGGCGAAGAGTAGCCCCTGCTCGCTGCGACTAGAGAAAGCCCGTGTGCAGCAACAAAGACCCAACTCGGCAATCAGTCAATCAATCAATAAAGTCATAATTTGGCACGATTTCCATATGGCACTAAAAATATTTTCCAAATTTTAAAGTCAGACATGGGACAACAGAATTCTCATCATTTCCTGGAGAGGATTTAAATTGGTCCAACCACTTTGGAAGACAGTTTGTCACTACCCATAAAGAACAACACAGGCATATCCTCCAACCTATCAATTCCAGAATTAGGGATGGAAACTAAAAACTAACTCTTGACACATGGACACCAAGAGATAAGTACAAAAATGTTGACAGTAGCATGTTTTCTCATAGAGGAACCCTCCCCCTAAAAAAAGAACTGCAAACAGCACATACTGTATATCCATCAATACTGGAATGGATAATTCTGGTAGAGTCACACTATGCACTATGATACAGAAGTGAAAATGAATGAAGTACAGACATAAGTATTAATCTGGATGAGTCTAAAAAAACAGAACGTTGTGTAAGCAGCATGTATTCGATTCATATGAAATTTTGGAAACGGCAAAATTAAACAGTATAGTGTCAAGAGATACTTATGGTTATAAAACAATAAAGAAGAGTAAGTGAATGATTAACTGAAATTCCAGGATCCTGGCCACCTTCGGGAGGTGAGGGGGTGTAATCTGTGAGAGACACACAGGCATTTCTAAAGCACTAGAAATGTCTTCTTTTTTAACACGGGTGGTAGTTGCACTGATGTCTGTTTTACTACTTTTCTTTAAACTGTACGTGGATACTAGACACACTCCCTTTATATGCATGACTTAATTCACAAAAAAACATTTTAAAAATAGCAGTATCAACCTCATGTTTCATAAGAGTCTGCTTAAGTTTCAAGCCAGTTGAAACCAAGGGAATTTTTATCGCAAAATAAAGATACATGGGTTTCTAAAACAGCACTTACCCTGTGCAGCTTTTTCAACATTTCTAGGAGAGTTTTAATGTGATAGTTATTCTCGGCAGTTCCAGCCCAATAATTCAGCTGAGCAATGACGGCTGCTTTAAACGTCTGGACCAGCCTGATGAAAGCAGATTCTTGCAGAGATGCCCAATGTTCCTCTGAGGGATACGAAGGTAAGTAACTGTCAGCGTGTAATATTGCTTGGAGTCTTAAAGGTAAGAAGTAGTCAATATTTTCTGAAACTGGCAGAATATTTTCATATATATTGTAGTTATAAAGACACACTTGTAATAAATTTTTCAGTAAATACAATCGGAATTGAAAGGGTAGAATTTAATATTCTCAAAAAAATGCCTTGACACTAAGAGAACCACACATTTGATCTAATTAATTTGTTGGGGGGAAAAAAAAACTAGACAAAATTAATTAGTCACATTTTTTACCCAGATGAAATAGCATACAGTATTAAAAACCAGATTAAGAACTATTTGTGATTACACGACTCTCTTTTGCACTCTCAGCACGAGTTTTTAACTCTTAAAAACCATCTTTTGGCATTGTATAAAAGAAAAAAATGTTTTAAACCAGCTTTTCATCGTTTACAATGTGACAAAACATAAGAACGAATGGACTTCCTTGGGCTGAATGTGCTATTTGTGTCAAAAACCTCATTAGAATATAATCAAGCCCCTAGACCTAATTTCCAGTGTACTGGAAATGCAGGGACAGGAGGAAACGATCAGACAAATCTAGATGTGAGACACTGTACAGGACTACTGACCCACACTCTTTGAAAAAAAAAAAAAAAAGCCTGTCAAATACTTTTCGGGACAAGCGCAGAAATTTGAATACGGCCTAGATGTGAGGTAATATTATGCAATCACGGCTAATCTTATTAGCTGTGGTAACAATGTTGAGGTAATACAGGATTCCATATCCTTCGGAGATGCATGCTGAAATATTATGGGTAAAATGCCCTGATATCTCCAACTCACTTTCAAATAGTTCAGCAAAAATAAAATGCCATCTGTACATCAAATGTAATCTGTACACACACGGCAACATGTTAACTGCTGTTGACTCTCAGGTAGAGAGTATCTGGGATTCGCTGTACTAGTCTTTCAACATCTGTGTATGAAGTTCTTCATAATGACAAGTAGGGGGCAAAGGACCTCATGACCAAGCCACACAGGTATCATGAAAAGAACGCTAAAAAGGGACTAGAAAAATCCATCTTGGATGAACACAGTAATTATTATAGCATGTTAGAATACACTAAGACTAGGAACTAAACACCATGAATGTGTTCACAATCACCTAAGTTTTGCCGTAACTTCACTAGGCATGTGTTTCCACCGAGAAGACAGTCATGTATTTTCAAATGCAAACCATCGATCTTACCCAGAACCTCTGACGACTGGGCGTGCATTTTATAAACAGCCTCTGCAAACGGGACCACCAGGCTCTCCCAGTTGTTAGGGTCATGCATCACAGGACACTCTGGGAGAAGGAAGAAAACTTCTAAAGCTTCTTGATGTGGAGAATGAAATGGAAGATTTTTGAACAGAGTATCCCTCAGACATGTGGTTATCTGTGGTCAGAAAGGATCCAGGAAAAGACACTCAGAACACAGTGGGAATTGGGTGCAATTACTGTAATAAAATAAAGTGTGGAACCCGGAGTTTCATCCCACCATGAATTTGGAGCAATCACTTGGTCTCTCTAAAACCCCTGTTCACAATCCATCTCATCTAGCTTCCCAAATACCTAGGTGTGTAAATGTGTGACAAGTGTCCTCTCCATCCAATTGTTGGGGTTCATGAAGGAGATCAAGAAGAAATCACATGTGCAAGATTATACTGGATGAACGATGGACTCAGAACTAAAAGGCAGCCCTCCCGGGCTTCCCTGGTGGCGCAGTGGTTGAGAGTCTGCCTGCTAATGCAGGGGACACGGGTTCGAGCCCTGGTCTGGGAAGATCCCACATGCCGCAGAGCAACTGGGCCCATGAGCCACGATTACTGAGCCTGCGCGTCTAGACCCTGTGCTCCGCAACAAGAGAGGCCGCGATACTGAGAGGCCCGCGCACCGCGATGAAGAGTGGCCCCCACTCGCCGCAACTAGAGAAAGCCCTCGCACAGAAACGAAGACCCAACACAGCCATAAATAAATAAATAAATAAAATTAAAAAAAAAAAAAAAAAAAGGCAGCCCTCCCAATGATAAGGTCCACATTCTTCCCTCCAGTTCCACTAGCACACCTCATTTTCTAAAGAGGAAGAATGTGTCAGAATCTCCCAAAGCAAAGCAAAAATAAAAAACAAAAACAAACAAAAAGCAACAACTGCAACAACGAAAATCAGCATGGTTTCCTGTTACCTTCTCACAGAATCACCTGTCTCATCACAAACTCTCTCCACCAAACTCTAGTTTCTAGCCCTTCCAATCTTCTTATAGTTTCCCCAATTCAGAATGCAAGTGTTGAAGAAAACTTCAAATGGAATTCTGGATGTTTATGTGTTCTGTGGGCTCAGATAATGGTAGTAATTTGCCTAAAACCCCGTTAAGAAGATAAGCCAGTGTTTACAGGGTTCTTATTATTTGTCAGATACTGTGCTAAGTAATTCACATATATAAGTTCATTTATCCTTGTCGTTTCTCTATAACATAGATGGTATTATTAACCCCGATTCATAACTGAGAACTCTGCATGTTAGGGAAATTAACCTGCTGAGGGTCACAGAGCTAAGTGAGAATCTCTCCTGGATCTTTCTGACTCCAAAGCTCAAACTCAATCACTAAATTATGAGATACTAGCTACATGATATCTCTACATGTACAAAATCTTACAATGATCTATTTTCACATCAAAACATTCTATTGGGCTCCCACCACGAGGTTCAGGCTTCAGAGTCATGCACACCTGACTGCTGCACGTGCCCCCCTCCTTCCTCTGGGCTCTTCTTCATCCACAGCCCCAAACCTCCCAGCCCTTTAGAACCACTTCTACCGCTCTCAAGCCAGTCACACTGTTTCACATCTTGTGCCTTGGTGCACACCTTCCTGACTGCCTGGAATGTGCTTCCCCTGTAGGTAGCCGGTAAACTCCCCTCCCCCTGGGCACCTTGTTTTGAGCACTCTAAACAGAGCTGACCCTTCACTGCCCAGGTGATGAATGAATTCATTCATCTAAAAATATTTATCATACACCCAGTATGTTCCAAGCTGGGAACTAGGGGAGACAACTGACCCCTGCCCGTCGGCATCCGTCTCCTTCACTAACCAGGACCCTCTGAAGACAGGGCTCTCACCACAGCTCCCTACGCATCGCAGTATTCGAATGTCTGCTGAACTAATGAAGGAAGGCCACGTCTGTGCGTCCATATCACAGAAATCTCAAAACAGAAACATTACAGGTCTTCTGATCCAACTGTCCCATCGGAAACAATGGGAGACTGACTGCTCTATGATTACGTCGCTTGCACTGTATATGATATTGTTCTGGCACAACTAAGGTATAATTAGCCTTAGTGATGAACTGGTCCAACCTCTTCCCTTCACACATGCAGAAATGGCTTTCTATTTTTGGTGATCTTTCTACTAACTGCTGCAGAGTCCTGATAAAGGTGCATAATTAGGGATCCGTTTTACATCAGACTCCTAATTGGGCAATGGTTCTGCCAAAGTTAACATAATTAAATTTTCCATCTTCCCTTGAGAAAAGAGTGTGCGAGAGAGAACCTGCAGCTAAGACACAGAATGCTGAGTGTGACAGACAGAGCGAGAGACCAGGTGAGGGAGCTGAGAGCAGGAAGAGAACAAGCACGAGACAGAGAGAGGGAAAGAATAAGAGCCACAGAAGCAGAAGAAAAGACCAAATGGGGGTGGAGGGAGCCAAGAGAAGTGAAGGAGAGGGGGAGAGGGAGAGAGGGGGAGGGGGGGGAGAGGGAGGGAGGGAGAGGGAGGGAGGGAGGGGGAGAGAGAGGGAGAGAGACAGAGAGAGAGAGCGTGCAAAAACGAGCCAGAGACCCAGAAAGAAACAGACTGAGAGAACAACACAGACAGTACCACCCCTAGATCAATCAGTACAGTAGAACAGGGAAATAAATTAATAAAAGCTACATTAGGAAAGGCTACATTAATAAAGGAAGCATGCTTGAAGCATCTCCAAGTGGGAAGCCTAAAGATAGTAGTAACAGTGCTGAAACGAAGAAGCAACAATCCCAGAAAGAACAAGAACATTCCAGAACCTACAAAAAAGGAAGTGCAGACCAGGCAGTCCTTGGTGAGGGGGACACTCATATCAGAAAAAGTGTTCTCATTTCTATACATTTCTAACATTTTTATGTTTAAAATAACTGCAAATAAAATGTTGTTCTTATTCTAGCGTACCAGTCTCAACAAATATTTTAATCATCTTCCCAAAGCCCTAAATCGAAGACATTCCCTCTAGGGGAGTGCCTGTACATATACGTGTATGTGTGTGTGGGCACCGATGAACTAGTTAGAATTATTTGTAACCTCAGTGCCTATTATACCACCTATTTCACCCGAAGTGGGGAAACTCCTGAATGGTAGCTGAGTTTAACTTAATCTGTATATGCCACAGGGTCTCAAAGAGTATCTGAAAACAAGATATTTCTTCTGAAATTTTGAGCTCTTATAAAAATGTTTCAGTGTATTTTCTTTTTCCAAGTAACAATCTGAAGAATACCACCATGTTAGTAATCCAGTCCTTCTGGGTTAACTCCTTAAAGGTCTCCCTTGCTGTATTTAAGTCCAAATGAATAGACGTCGTTTCTCCAGCGCTTCTGTGGAAGGAAGGTAAATGAAAACTGGGTGAATAAGTAAATGAAAAAGGACACTTCAAGATTAAATATTTTATTAGATTCTTTATCCAGATGAAAAGTTTCTTCTCAAGCTTGCTTCATTTTAATAAAATTACTTTTTTCTCACCTTTTCAATAACTATAAAAATGTGGCTGAATACAATTGAAAATACAGCTGACAAAATATGATTATTTCTGAAATGTCAAAAAATATCAAGGCTGCATTAACAATACATATGCTATCAGACTTTACATCAGATATTGTCTTATCTTAAATGAGTAATCAATAAATATTTATTTTACAGTACAAAAAAAAAAAAATAGCCACAGAAAAAAGGTAAAGGTTTTTCTCGTTTTCCAGCTACATGAACTATAAGCAGGGACCAAAAAAAGGGGTTCCAGAGCAGTAAATTTTTAGTAATCAAAGAGGAAATTACTAATGAAATGTCTATCTTAACTCAAGAATTACATTTATACTGGAGTGAATATATTGTCTAAAAACAGACCCATTCTTTGTGAAATAACACATATATTTAGTGTCTGAAAACAGAAAAAGTTCTTTTAAAATAAGTATTATATCAATATTTAGGAAAAGAAGTACAAAGTCATTCTTTCATAATACTTAAAAATTCAAAGAAACCTTAGTATCTAGCAATAAGGAAGTAATCAAATAAATTAAGGTATGTCCTTCCCATGGAATACCCTGCAACCATTAAAATGATATTATGGGGAAATACTGAATAATATAAAAATTGAATAAAATGGAAAAATGGGCAAATGTATTAAGTGTGAAGAAATGTATAGAACAATATAATCCCATTTTTTGTAAAACAACAGATTTGCATAAAAAAGACATTTATACAAACACTAGCTATTACACTTAAGTGGTGAATTTTGATTTTCATTTTCTTTTTGTTTCATGTCTTTTTTTTTGACATTTTCTACAGCAAGCATATATGTGCTTTTGTAGGAAAAAAAAGGTAATTTTTAAAAAGAGATAAAGACATAGGTAATTATTTTACCCTCAAACCATTTTCTTTACCACCTTTCACAGTTTTTTAAATTGAGGTATAACTGACACATAACATTATATTAGTTTCAGGTATGTACAACATAATGCACTGATATATGTATAGCATATATTGTGAAATGATCACCACAAGTCTAGTTAATATTCATCACCACACATACTTACAAATTTTTTTTCTTGTGATGAGAACTTGTAAGATCTATTCTCTTAGCAACTTTCAAATATACAATACAGTATTATTAACATAGTCACCATGCTATATCTATACATAGTGTTTTCAACAGAATTTTAAATTTATTATATATATTACCTTTCCCTTAAAAAACTTCCAGCCAGACATGCAGGGGATGAAAATATCTCTCTGATTTCCCTATATTAGGAATAAGACGGTGGTTAAAACAAATCAGAATGTGCCTCCTTGTAGCAGGAGACATGATCAGTTGTCCTTCAAACTCCTCCCTCCATCTCCAATTTATCTGCATATTGCCACGGGCATCTGAAAGTCTCATTTGCGAAATCTCAAAATTTCAGAGGCAAACATGGGAAACAAAAAGATATGTACTCAGAGAAGCCAGAGGGGAAGAGGATACGGCTTGACCTAGGGTATTTTCTTGGACAAATAAAACACTCCCAACCCACCCAGCTTTCCAAGCCCTACTTATTTCTATTCCACTGCAGTAGAAACAAAAAAAATTACCAGAAATTAAAGGTGGGGATGTATGCTCAATTTTGTCATAGAAGCCCTTGCACAAATAGTTCTTGACCATTTGTGCTCTGCATGATGCAGCTATTTGGTATAACTACTTTCCAGAATTAGGAAGCCATACCTAAAAATGTCTCTAAAAGGAAATGCCTGTATAAAAATGAGTATAATTTGTACAGGTGGTAGGAGTCCTAACATTGAGAGTAAGGCTGCCTAAGCTGTTCAGCTGTGAATAACAGCTCAACAAACAAGAGGCTCTCAAGTCAACGAGGGTTGAGAAACCGTAGACTGTATTTCCTGCTCAGTGTCACAATTAAACACATCAAAGGCCCAGAGAAGTCCTGCAGTGAAGAAAGACGCCCCCGTGGAGCCTACAGGCTAAATTGTATGTGTCAACTTGGCGAGGCCATGGCACCCAGAGATTTGATCAGACACCAATCTAGATGTTGCTGTGAAGGTATTTTTTAGAGGAGATTAACATTCAAATCAGTAGACTGTGAGAAAAGCAGATTACCCTCCATAATGTGGGTGGGCCTCATCCAATCAGTTAAAGGCCTTAAGAGAAAAAGTCTAAGGTCTCCAGAGGAAGAGGGAATTCTGCCTCCAGACTGCCTTGAGACTCAAGCTGCAATATCAACTCTTCCCTGGGTCTCCAGCCTGCTGTCCTGCCTCACAGATTTTGTCCTTGCCATCCCCTACAACTGCATGAGCCAATTCCTTAAAATTTCTCCCCACCACCCTCAAACACACCCTATTGGTTCTGTTTCTCTGCAGATCTCTGACTAATGGACCACTAGCGGACCACAAAATCTCACATCTCTGTATTGTGCAGAGCCAGTTGGGGAAACGCTGCTTTAGAGAGCTATATGAGCAGACAGACCCTTAGGGTGTACCTCTTTGTATTCTGCCACTGTTTAGTCCCCACGTCAGCAATCCATCTCTTTACAGTGCCTTTATTCAAGGTAGGAATTTTCCTCCTCAGATTAACATAGGAATTCTGTAAACAAACAAAATAGTAAAATACAGTAACTCAGACACCACAGAAATAGGTCTCCAACTCTTAGGCACGTTCTAAGGATAGAGTAATACTAAGCATGGATAACACAGCTCTGCAAAAATCATAAAGTAAGATTCTACCAAGGAACAATCAATCATTTGCCTGGTTGCCCATTTCTTGTCTAAGGGTGCTTAGATCGAAAGTAAGTTTCTCTGAATGCCCCAACGCTGAACGCTTTATACGGGTATGGTCAGATTAAACTGAACATCAGACAGCTTTGAGTGCAGAGATCCTAAAAGGACTGGGTACAGAAGTGGCAGGGACTCAGTCTGCCTTGGTGGAGTAGGGTACGGGGGTTACGGGCTGATTATTCATAAGACTATAAACCTCGGGTCTTTTTTAGGATTGGCTGGCAAAGTCACTTCAGAATATCAACCTGTTGGTTCACTAGCACCCTGACCAAAATGCCCCTGGCAAGGAGCCTCCCGAAAGGTCAGCAGAGTCTAAGGAAATCACACGTATTTGACGTACACTAAGGGCAAATCTGCTGACTTTTGTGAGTAAATACGTATGTAGTTTAGACAATAAAGGATCGATAACGCCTAACCATTCCCCAAACTCAGCCTAGTAACCTGATGATTTTGGAATTCACCAAATCTAGATTCTAGAACCTTCTGTTTTGCTTAAAATACCAAGTTATAAAACTTCTAGAGATCTATTTTTACCTTTTTTTCCACCCAAAGCAAAATGCTTTGATCTCCTCCAGCAATCATTATTAACTCCTTTTCCGAGGTACGGCTTTCTGAAAGGGATTTACAAAAAATAAGAGTTTAGAAACTCATTTGATACAAATATACACACTCAGCCTAAATAATTTTAGATTCTTCTTAAACTGAGTCCTTTTATCTTTCTGACAGACAAAGACTCAGTACATTTCCTACCGATAAAGCGGAAATATGTATCTACTTCAGGGTAAAGTCTAGTTAGCAAACATAGATGATTCACAAGGTCGGCAACGTGGTATCACTTTAATACACATAATTAACATAAATGCTTATATATACAACACAGTCAAACAAATATCTGATTAGTTAACTGTTCCCTGGTTTAATTCAGCGCCTCTTACTAAAACCCATATGATTCTACAACTCAAGATTTAATCAACGACTACTGGCTGTGAAGAATATAAGTACTTCAAAAGCCTATGCAAGGGGTTATAAGAAATCAGATATAATACTTGATCTGCTTAAGGAAATAACCCGACTGTTCATTTCCCCAGAAGAACTGAGAGAATTTTGGTACTTCCGGTCACCACTAAGCTTTCAGAAACAAGTGACCCAAGGGCTCCGAGGCACTTCTACAGTGGAACGTTTCAGAGCTAAGGCTCTAAGTTCCACAGGGCACAGTTCACGTGTCCAGCCACAACCCTTCACAGGCTAACCTTCTGCCCTCCAAGTCTCTGCACCCTCCAGCAAAAGAGGACTGAGAGTACACATCTCCTGGAACTGTTTAAGGGCCGGTGAGTTAGGCACAGTTTACAGTGCCTGGCATATGTCAGCTGCTCATCATTCTGAGGGTTTTATATGATTATGAGTCATTTTAATCAGGTAAGAAAAACAATCACTATGGAATTAATAGGTCCCTTGAAAACTGGAATCAGAGGCTGCATAGGCCTCTGAACCCATATAGTCTATTTTATGTTGTATCATTTTAAATCCACATTAATCTTAACCTGAAGCGCTAAGGGACAACTAATGGTTATTTCGACTTGATAAATTAGATTGGCTGTGTTACGCTGTTTACAAGTAAACAAATGAAAGCAATGTTTAGAAAACCTCCCTTCACAGTCATACATTTCTTTTCTTGCCCACATTACACGCTTACAACAATCAGTTTCTCAACCAAGGTATTCGTGTCAAATCCTGCGCTCCTAAAGAATTTACCAAATGTGAGTTCTTCATTTGATGGCGATTTCATGGGATGTGGTATCAGTTGATTGTGTGTTCCACCGTTTCCCAGTTGTCCTTCTTTTCCAGAACCAAAAGAAAAGACCTTCCCCAAATCAGAAACATAGGCAAGTGTGTGCTGCCTATTAAATGAAAGCACATATGGTCAATCCTCAATTATCCACAATGATTAGAGTATGCAGCAATCTGGTGAACTGAAGAAATTACGCTACTCAGTCAGTGAAACCAGCTAACCAATTTCCAATGTACGACTTAGCCGTCTAGAAACTAAGACGCCACTAACGTGTGGCTGAGATGATTCTGGAAACGCTAAGTGTGCTGAAGGCCATGACGCTGCACCCTGGCAAATGACGTTCCCTTCGTCAGAACAAGCACCACCTCTTGCCTTCTACTCCTTTTTTAGGCCTTGGCTTGAGTCACCCCCTTCTGGAAGCCATCTCTGAGTCCCTCCCCTCCCCCGCCTAAAAGGCGGCATTAGGTGATCCTCCCTGAGCTCTATTTCCCGAAGGCCTTTATCATGCTGAGTTTCTTACTGATTTGCTTGATGACCTCTCCTACTATACAGATGTGTAAGGAAAGAATTTGGCCTTACTCGAGGTCTGGCCTTTGTCCTCACCGCCTGGGAGGTACCTCTAAACCCTCAGAAGTTTCCAAGCGACAGGAGTGTCTCTGTTATTCACGGTAGGCCGGTAGGCCCGCCCCGAAGACCACACCTAACAGTTTACCCAGGTGGCTCCTGGAAGCCCCTCCAGCTGTATGTAAGCCCAACCTCTCCGGTACGCAGAGGCTGGAGGCTGAGTTCAACCACATGGGCAATAATTCAGTCAATCATGACTAAGCAATGAAACCCCAAAAACAACCCTGGACTTGGGTGAGCTTCCCTGGTTGGCAGTATTCTTCAGTCATGTATCAGGCTGGGAGAAGGTAACACGGCCCATGGCTCCAAGGGGAGTGGACACCAGAAGCTCCTCATTTGGACCCCTTCTAGACGCTGTCTTATGCATCTCTTCCTTTGACTGGTTCTAACTTGTATCCTCCTCTTGTAATAAAAGTGACCGTCAGTGTAATAGCTTTCAGTGAGTCTCGTGTCTTTCCAGTGAATTCTCCTGTGTTAGTAGGGGTACTGCCGCCTGGTTTGCAGTAAGACATTTCTAAGGTGAGGACTCCTTCTGGAACACGTACTACTGGGAGGAATGTACGTTACGAAAAATCCAAAGTGGTGACAATGTTCCTTTGGTTAATGCAGAGATGGAGTGATGATATCAATGAATGAACCTTTCTAACTCATGTCTGTTCATTTTTTTCCAAATAAATGATAACTTTTTTTTAAGATAAAAGTGCATTCGAACAGTTACAAAGGTATTTCACTAAAGGACCAACAGAAAGTAAATATATTTACACATTAAAAAAAAAAATCAATGAAAGTAAGTATGCATAGTAAAATATTTATTATGATTGTCTAATAATGTAAAATTAAGCATCTTCACCTATCTGAAAATGTTTGATACCTTTATTTCAATCAAAGAAGCCTGATGGAAATTTTATTAAACTACCTATCTAAATTTACCGTGCATGTCTTACCCATTTTCACTGACACTTCACAACTCACCTTCCACATGCTATCTGGGTCACTCTATTCCCAGCGAGTCCAGTTACCAAACAGGGTCTTAACTCATTCTGTGTTGAATTGTGACCGAGTTGCCCATATTGTCCAGCACCAAAAGTAAACACCAGCCCATCCTAAAGAAAGGGAACTTCATATCAGTTTCTAGAGAAATAGGACACAGAAGTAAACACTCACTGATGCAAAGGCGTCAGTGAAAAATCAATAGAATCACCATCAAAGCAAAGCCCCCCAGTGATCAGACAGTCCTGCATGTGGGAAGTGGTGACCTTTCTTCCCTGGGAAACGCTAGCTGCCCACATCTCCAGGTTCTAGTGCTTTCTCCACTACAAAGTGCTCTCCTGGAGTTACAGTCAGAGACAAGGGTACACGCACCTTTGTAAGCAGGGCAGTGTGAGAGCCACCACAAGCGAGAAAGTCAACTTTCTGATTGTCCAGCACTTCGATAAGGGAAGGAGAATCTTTACCTATGCAAGGGAAAGAAGAGTTCAAGTGACCCAAAGGAAATGGTGAATTTCACACTAGAGTTCCACGCTACTGATAAAATACCCAGACCGCTTCCTCTAGGCCCGTCACAACAGCGCCTAACACACTTTGGCAAGAAAGGCTCTGTGTTGGTACGTTTAGGTCTAAAAGCAGAGGCGGGCAGTGGTCAAAGGGCCACACTCGGGGGCACTCACCTGTGAAAGTGTCACTTTCACTTCCCAGAGCCCATTCTTCTCTTTTTAACCTGACCTGATTAGCCTTCATTGAAGCATACCTGATATTTCCAAGTCCCATCTAGCATTACCCTTTTAATGCACATAAAGCTTCTTTTTTTCTTTCAAAGTCTCTACTACACTGTCCTTGCCTTACACCACCTCTTCTCTCTTTCACGATTATTTTCTTGTCCAAGCACTTAGAGATTCAGCAAAACTAAGTTCAACTGTCCTTTATTCCTTTTCCTCCTCTGAGTATTTTTCTAACACTGACTTACTGGTTCTCCTGAGTAACTAGCATTGGACCATGTGAGGCAGAAATGCAGTATCTGATCAGTAACTCTGGGGGGAACGTGTACATTACCACAGCTAATAAAGCAGCAGAGTCTGCCACACCTTAAATCTCTAACAAGGTGTTTGGGGTCATCAGAAATATTGCCAGCGGCTTCCCTGGTGGCGCAGTGGCTGAGAATCTGCCTGCTAGTGCAGGGGACACGGGTTCGAGCCCTGGTCTGGGAAGATCCCACGTGCCGCGGAGCAACTGGGCCCGTGAGCCACAACTACTGAGCCTGCGCGTCTGGAGCCTGTGCTCCGCAACAAGAGAGGCCGCGATAGTGAGAGGCCCGCGCACCGCGATGAGGAGTGGCCCCCGCTCGCCGCAACTAGAGAAAGCCCTCGCACAGAAACGAAGACCCAACACAGCCAAAAACAAATAAATAAATAAATAAATAAATTTTAAAAATTAAAAAAAAAAAAGAAATATTGCCACCTGCTTTGTAGAGGTAGCTCAATAATGCGAATTGTTGTTTTCGTGTGTGTTTACAGATGTAATGAATACCTTATGAGACTAGGATAGGTGAGTTTCTAAATAAAATTTTAGTATCCTTTTGTCCTAATGTAATTGTAATAATAGACACTTAAGTGCACAAGTACCTTGAAGGTCACTTCATCCAAACTCATCACTTTACAGAAAAAGAAAATAAGACCTAGAGAAAAGTAAGTGACTTGGGCAGGCCCTGAAATTAGTTAACCTGAAATGGGAATCACAGCCCAGGTATTCTGATCCCCAGTCCAATCAATGCTCTTTCCCTTTTTCCCACTCAGCCCGGACACACGTCTCAATTACAGCCATGACCTCCACACTGTGCATGCACGTCGTTTAGACCGATTCTGCCCTGAAGACAGAGAGAGAACCGGGGAGGTCAGTGCTAATGAAAGTGGGGATCTGAACCATTTTTTGCCAGGGAAGTCCGTGGTACATTCATCTCTTATATGACAAATATATATTTGTTTAGAATATGAATTTGAAAATATGTTTCCATACTGTCAGTGTGGCCCAGGCCCAGCTGCCCACAATCGTTTCTTCCCCACGAGTAAACGTTTCCCGACAGGGATAAGGCCACGCTGTGGGCTTCTCCTGCAGAAATCTGAACCAAGGGGACTCCTGAGAGGTGCTCCACGATCTGCGGTGTAGGGTTCGAGGCAAATTTTCTTCCAACTCCAAGCTGGCCGTCTAAGTTCCTTCCCCACGCAAAAAGCTCACCACCTCGACGTAAACAGAGAAAACGCTGTCTTAGTAAGTTTAAAATGCAGCAGACATCACCCTAGGACATTATGTGCTATCCATACTGTACCATCGTGATCTCCTCCATTCAAACTGACAAGACTGCTCAGATCCTCTCATGTCTCGGTCAGAAAAACCAGAAGAACCTTCCGTTTAGCAATGACAGTTACAATTCCTTACCTCTTACCTCAAAGGGTAGTGCTACGAACTGAATGTCTGTGTCCCGCCCCAAAACTCCTACGTTGAAATCCTAACCCTCAGTGTGACGGTATCAGGAGGTGAGGCCTTTGGGCGGTGACTAGAATCAGATGAGATCGCGAGGTGGGGGGCACTCACGAATGGGGTTAACGCCCTTATAAATAGAGCTCCCTCGCCCTCTCCACCTGTGAGAAAACTGGCCCTCACTAGACACCAAACCTGCTGGAACCCTGACTTTGGACTTCTACCTCCAGAACCGTGAGAAATGAATTTCTGCTGTTTAAGCCCCCCAGTCTACTTTTGTTATAGGAGCCCGAACGGACGAAGAATAAAGTTATCTGAATATATTATAATCAAACTCAAGAAGCACGTATGTTAAAAATCCCTCAGGATGGGCCCATGAAAGATAGAAACATTCTACATTTGGGAAAATAAAACCTAAAACTACTTTTCTTTCTTTCTCTCTCCCAAGTGCCTTAAGATGCTAAACAAACACCTTAAAGATACACTGAAAACTGCAGCACAGCATTTTGAAAGAGTGAGCATCTTCTTCCATTAATTGAATATATGGAACATATTTTTATTTTACTTATTTATTTTTAAAACTTTTATTGGAGCATAGTTGATTTACAATGTTGTGTTAGTTTCAGGTGTACAGCAAAGTGATTCAGTCATACCTACACATATTGGATCATATTTTTAAAGAAAAATTCTTAGATATTATCTAATAGAGATGACAGTACCTAATGGAGTATCTAAAAAAATATATTGGAGATTTAATGTTTACTGAGCAGGACCTGGTGGGAGACAGAGGTTTTCCTTCAAACGTAATTATCACATGCCTATCAGCCACCAGGAATATCATGATACTACCGAGAACGATCAGTAGAGTTCCCTTTCTTGCTTTCCCAACTTTCATTCTTCTAGATTGTGATTTACCAATAATAAACCCTGAACAACCCCTTCGCCCCACATCCCTAGATCCTGGGCTGCTTGAAGGCACAGTGTGTCTGTCTCACCTTCACAACCTCAACATGGTACTTACTCAAAATGAAAGATCTGTTCATAAATGGATAAACTCAAACAACTAGTTTTTTCCAATACAAGTTTTATACACTCGAACCTTAACAGGGCCTTCAGTACAGGTCAAATACTTGATTACTTACTTCCCTTGCATTCCAGCTTTCATTCAGTTTATGTTTATATCCGTCCTACGTATTTAAAAAATTTCCTTGATCCTGAATTCCCCTCTATCGCCTTCCTGTCTTAATTAGGTCAAGTTTCTTCAGGAAATACTCCATATTCAGTACTTCCCTTCCCTACCATTATGGTATCCGATAAGAAACAGGAAGTAATAAAAGGCTGGGGAGAATCTCTGAATTCAAAAGGTAATGTTAAAACACGTCAGAGGCCTGCAAACTGGCCATAAAAGCAGACCCAAGGGATTCTGAGCTCCTGTCATGGGAGCTGGAAAAGGGAAGAAAGTTCTGGAAAAGGGTGGACCATGCCTGGTCCTGCTTCCAGAGAGGAGATTTTGATTATTCAAAATATTTTCACTGTTTCATATTTGAAAAATAAAAAAACATGGAACTTTTGAAATAAAGCTCTAGCCCAGGTGCCATGTCACCAAACCGAACTTTCATGCCCCTGTAAATGCTCCGCTTGACCAGAAACACAGCACATGCAGTCAGCCAATCCCCAAACACCAAGTCTACTCTGCGCTCTACACTTATTTCCTTGTTCCTTGATCTTTCTAAATGTCAGCCATGCGACCTTAGCCAATCATGCCCTGCTTCCGCGTTGAGGCTTCTAACACTCTACAAAGCTCGCCCTTGCCCGAAACCGCTCGGGAAGAGTGTTCCAGTGCTTGTGAGGCCCTAGACACTCTCAATCCATGGGCTCTTTTCCCTTAAATAAAGAACATCAAACTCGTTACCAAATTGCTTTAGTGTTGTCATTTGACAGAACAAAAGGTAGGAATAGTAATTATGAAAACCTGAAGATTTTATAGGTCCAAGAATTCTAATTTTGTATCTCCTTTAGTAGTGCTCTAGACCGTATCACATTCAAAACCATACTTCTGTCCTGTGACAAAGTGAAGCACATACACTCTACTAGTTCTATACACACACACATTTGCTCCCTCTAAGAAACAAGTAATATTCCAGAAAAGTACCTTTTGAGAGGGCAAGCGAATGATAATCTCCACATGTGATCTGAATTATATTATTTTTTTCTTGTAAAATGCACTGAAACCTGATGAAAGAAAATATATTTTATGTTGATCCCACAGTGGAAGTCACAACATTGACGTAAGAATTATTCACTGTATTTAATTAGGATTGAAGCTCAAAACATTAAATTTACTGCTTCACATTCAGCACATGTAAAATCATTATAATAATAACATGCTTTAATTAGTGGCTTAAAAGGAAAATAATGTGCATTACAAAACTGTGGTAAGATGATTCTAAGACTCTTTTGCAAACAATAATTTTATGATGCAGGAATAATACGAGATGAAAATAACTTCTAATTCATATGATCTACTAGTAAAAAGTCTCACAAATCATTCCATGATAATTCATTTTCTCCCAAGGTTGAAAACTATTTCTGTAAATAGAACTTACAGTATTATTATTATGAGGGCTAAATGAGTTAATGAATGTGAAAGTCCAGTCTGGGGCTACGTGGACTAACCAATCATTTCCTTTAAATGCCAAAGCAACACATGGTACATGCGATGGGAGACATAAATTGATTTAGAGTTCATTGATAGAATTCACTTGTCCAGAATTCATCATTTACTTAAGATGTCACACTGTATAAAGCAAGCAACAAGGATCACGTAAAGGAACATTTTCCTACAAAAATTATGATTGCCTTTTGAGCAAAATTTAAATGATTTTTAATAAAAGAAAAAACCTTCCTTACCTTGCGTGCTCTATGCTATAGTTGTACTCAAATGGTTTTCCATCTGAGGAGAGAACCAGCAGGTGCTCTGCTCCTTGGTCCATGGAATGTATCTTCATTTTTTTCCCTAACTTAATGCACTCTGCAGAGCAAATCCAACCAGGAGCTATCACCATTCTGTTACCCACTATTATTATTCATTGCATTATAATACACTTAAAACACCTGGAAGAAGTTTGCTTTTAGATTCCTGTTTAAGAAGTTCAGAAAGAGAAACTAAATTTGAAGAGCTAGAAATGGAAAAGGCTGTAAGAAAATATATCTTAATTTTTGGACGACACCACTCATTTTAAGAGCAAATATATTGTGTATTCTGAGATACACTCTTTCCCAAAACAAAACAAATAACAATAATAAAGCCCTCGTGACGCTCCATCTAGAAGCCAAGGCCTATATTCTTAAAAGGAGACATTTGGTTTGGGGGGACGATTTTTAAAAAGGATGTTGTTGAAAGAATTGTTATTGGCATTAGTGCATATTTAGCCCTTTCTAAAACTTAAAGATTTAAAATTGTCCACTATGCCATTTACTCTTAATTTGTTCACAAAAAGTAGGATAGATTTGGGACTTTGTTTTCAGTTCTAACGAAAAAAAATCTATTCATGTAAAAATATCAAAGCACAAACGACTTCATAATAAAAATGCTAAGAGAACCAAAACAGTTTGGTAATAAAGAAGAAATGGCCCAACAAAGTTTTTTAGAGACCCAGCATTTCAAATCAGTTGAAAAAAAGGAGGGTTTATTCAAAAAAAGGTATTGGGACATCCGGCTAGCCATTCTGGAGAAACAAATCAATCTAGATCCCCCTACTTCATTCCTTAAGTCAAAATAATTTCCAAGTGTATCAAAAATTTTAGGTTTAAAAATAAAATCTTAAAATTAGTATAAAGATGAGTACATTAAAAAAAGAAATTGGATTGTGAATAGCTTTCTAACATGACACAAAATCCATAAACCTCCTTAAAAGATTGATGAAGTAGACTATAAAATAACCTTAGCTAAAGGCAAGTAGGGGAAAATTTTACAACGTATATGACCGACAAAAGGCTACTCGAACTCAATATTCAAAAACTCTTCCAAATAAATACGAAAAAGATGAACAACTCCATTTTTTAAAAAGCCAGGCAAAGATACGAATGAACAGGCAGTTCACCAAAAAGAAATGCAAATGACCCACAGAAAAAAGATCCTCGACTTCGCTCAAGTTAAGAGTAAAACGAACCAAAGTAAAATATCGTTTTCTTCACTCAACAGAAGGGGCAAATTTTTCAGTTGAGTGTGTGGCCATTTGCTCTCCCGCCCACCTGTAGAATCGGAGCTACGGACACCGGACCTAAATCTCTACAGAGATTACCACGGAGAAGCGCAACTGAACGCACTCTTTAAAACGCCTGCAAACATCGTCACTGAGAACAAGATAACGCGAGCGAGGTTCTCCAAAGACTCCAAATAGGAGCGGACCGAAAAAGGGGTCAGAGAGAAACACACTCTGAACAGAAACCAACGACAGAGGAGGGCTGGCGGAGATACGATGCTGCCGGTGCACTCCGTCCGTGCGCTCGGCGGACGCAGCGGTCTACTCCTCGCCACCACCCCCGCCAAACTCCACGCCCGCCGGCACCGCGGCTGCGAGAGCTCAGGGATGCTGCGCGAGCCAAGCGCGAAAAGCCCCCGGGCCGGCGCGCGGCTGCGGCCCCCGCGGACCGCTGCGGCGTCGGGTCCCCGTCTGAATCTCCTTCGCGGGGAGAGAAGGACCGCATGCCCACAAGTCGGGCCACTCTGCAGAGAAGCGTCCCTGCTGGCCCCGACCGCGACCGCGACCCCGCAGGCGCCGACCCCGGCAGCCCACCGCACTCACACCCCCAGCCCGCGGCGGGAGGGCCGAGCGGGCGCTGCGCGGCCCCACTCACTCGGCTTCCTGGCGCCGTCGCTCCCCGCCGGCAGCTGGTGGACCTCGACGCCGGCCCCGCCGCGCTCCAGCACCGCCAGGCGTTCGCGCGTGCAGCACATCTGGCGCGTCGCCTCGGTCCTCCGGAACAGCGCGCCGCAGAGCGGGGCGGCGCTGGGGAAGAGCCAGAGCTTCGCACCCCGCGGCTCCGCGGGCCGGGACGCGGGGACCAGCCCGGACGCCAAGCGCGCGCCGCCGCCGCCCCGCGACTTCCTCCGTGGCCTCCGCTCCATCACCGTGTTCCCGGGCTCCACGGCCGTGCCTCCGCTCTCCGGACCTTCGGAAGAGACCGAGCTGTGGCGACGCAAGGAGAGGGTGAGATGGCCGCCCCGAGAGCGCCCACGGGACCCCCGGCGTCGCGGTGCGGAGGCGGAACGAGCGGAACGCGCGGCGGCGTCGAGGAACCGCAGCCTCCCTGCCCCGCCCCTGCCCCGACGCCGGGCTTCCAATGCGCTGTTTGGGGGGGCGGAGCCGGCAGTTTCAGAGAGAATCGAAACTGCTTTTTTTTTTTTTTAAAGGGGCGGAATCGAAAAGGAAAGGTTAAAGGGAAACTCGATGACTCACGACTGGCTTGGACGGTGGCCAGAGTAAACAGGACGCTGGCCGGTGAAGAGGTGGGTGGGCAGGGCTGAGAAGGTGTCCCCGGGCGGGCAGTGACCACCTGAACTGGACCAGGTGGCCTTCGAAGAAACACTGCAATTCCACTAGGAGGAGCCCTGACACAGGCGGACGTGCAGGATTTCCAGAAGCTATGGTGGCCCGGAGAGCTGAAATTTGTTAAGCATTCTGTTGGGGGCTCTGCCGCAGCCTCGTGGTGAAACTCGTGCGGTCCCACGGCCCACGCTGCGGTGCCTGCAACCACTGATCTGCTGTCTGTCAATAGATTTTTGCCTTTTCTAGAGTATCTTAGGAATGGACTCAAACTTGTGCAGTCTTTTGTGTCTGACTTTTTTCACTTAACATAAGGCTTTTGAGATTCATCCTGTAGTGTTTCATCAGTGGTTCCCTCTTTGTTATTGAGTGGTATTCTATTATATGGATATACCACAATTTCTTTATCCATTTACCAATAGGCAGGCTTTTCAGTCCTTTCCGGTTTGTGGCCACAAAGAACAGAAGTGCTGTGAATACTGTGAACGAGTCTTTGAGTGGATAAATGTTTTCATTTCTTTGGAGTAAATACCTAAAAATGGAACTGCTGTGTCATATGGTAAGTACATGAATATCATTTTAAGAAACTACCAGACTCTTCTAAAGTGCTATATTATTTTGCATTCCGTCCAGCAGTTTTTGGGAGTTCCTGTCCCTCTGTATCCTTGCTGACATTTGGTTTGGTCAGTCTTTTTAATTTTAGCAATCCCGGTGGTCTAGAGTACTATCTTATCGCAGTTTTCATTTCCATTTCCCTAACGATTAATGATGTTTAGCATTTTTTCAGGTGCTTATTAGTGCTGATCTCTGTCTCTCCTCTGTGGTCTGTTCACATCTTTTGCCCATTTATTAATTCGATTGCTTATTATCTAAGGGTTTTTTTATATATAACAGAGTTCTTTTTAAATATTTATTTATTTATTTTATTTGGCTGTGCTGGGTCTTAGTTGCTGCACACGGGATCTTCCTTGCAGCTTGCAGGATCTTTAGTTGCAGCATGTGGGATCTAGTTCCCTGACCAGGGATCAAACCAGGGCCCCCTGCATTGGGAGTGGGGAGTCTTAACCACTGGACCATCACGGAAGTTCCTATAATAGAACTCTTTACGTTACATATAAAGTCCTTTGTTAGACATATGTTTTGAAATGTTTCCTACCAGTCTGTGGCTTGCCTTTTAATTTTATTAAAAACGTCATTTGAACTAACACAATATTGTAATGCAACTATACTTCAATTAAAAAAAAAAGGTATAAAAAACTAAAACAAAAAAATAAATAAAATTACATGAAAAAATGTCATTTGAAGAGCTTAAGTTTTAATTTTGATGCAGTTTATTCATTTTTTCTTCTTTATCCATTTTTTTCTCTTACATAGTTCGTGCCTTTTTTGTCTTACTTAAGAAATCTTTGCTTGACCCAAGGTAACAAAGATTTTCTTATATGTTATCTTCTAGAAGTTTTATAGCTTTAGGTCTTTGTTACACTTCAAATGAATTATTCTTTATGATGTGAGGTAAGGGAAGAGGTTCTTTTTTTTTTTCTTATTGATTTCCAACTGTTCCAGTTTGCCTTTACTCACTGAATTGCCTTGGTGTCTTTGTCAAAACTGTTGGCTATATGTGACTCGATTTACTTCTGGACTTTTTATTGTGTTCCATTATCTGTATGTCCATTTTTTTTTTTTTATAAATTTATTTATTTATTTATTTATGGCTGCGTTGGGTCTTCGTTGCTGCGCGCGGTCTTTCTCTAGTTGCAGCGAGCAGGGGCTACTCTTCGTTGTGGTGCGCGGGCTTCTTATTACGGTGGCTTCTCTTGTTGAGGAGCACAGGCTCTAGGTGCATGGGCTTCAGTAGTTGTGGCACGTGGGTTCAGTAGTTGTGGCTCGTGGGCTCTAGAGCGCAGGCTCAGTAGTTGTGGTGCACGGGCTTAGTTGCTCCGCGGCATGTGGGATCTTCCCAGACCAGGGCTCTAACCCATGTCCTCTGCATTGGCAGGTGGATTCTTAACCACTGCGCCACCAGGGAAGTCCTGTATGTCCATTTTTACTCCAGTACCACACTGCCTTGATTACTGTAGATTCTAATTAAGTCTCAAAATCAGTTCACTCAACTGTTCCACCATGGTCTTTCTTCAATGTTGTTTTGGCTATTTTAGGTCCTTTGCATTTCCATATACATTTTAAGATCAGTTTATCAATTTCTACAAAACAGACTGCAAGGATTTTGAAACTGCACTAAATTAGATCAGTTTCAGAAGAACTGACATGCTGATAATATTGATTCTTCTGTCCATGAGCATGTCTCTCTCCATTAATTTAAAGCTTCTTTAATCTCTTTCAGCAATATTTTCAAGTTTTCAGGAAACAGTTGAACATATTTTGTTAAATTTATCCTTAAGTATTTCTTATTTTTTGATGATATTGCAAATGGTACTTTAAAAAAATTCAGTGTATGATTGTTGTGAGTATATATAAATGCAATTAATTTTTATATATTGACCTTGAATCCTGACACCTTTCTATATTTACTTAATAGTTCTAGTAGTTTTTTTGTATGGATCCCTTTGAATATCCTACGGATACCCATGTAATTTATAAATAAGATAGCTTTACTGTTTCCTTTCTAATCATTATGCCCTTTCTTTTCTTTAGTTTGCCTTATAGTGTGGACTAGTACATCTAGTACAATGTTGAACAGAAGCGATGACAGACATCTTGGCCTTGTTCCCAATTTTAGTAGGAAAGCATTTGGTCTTTCACCATTAAGTATGAAGTAATCAGGTTGAGGAAGTTCCTAGTTTTCCAAGAGTATTCATCCTGCATGAGTGGCTGTTGAATTTTGTCAGTTTTTTTCTACCTCTATTGAGGTAATGATGTGATTTTTTTTTTTCTATTATAGTGAAATATAATGGATTTTCAAATGCATTTCTGGACTAAATCCCAGTTGGTCACAAGGTATTATCCTTTTTATATTCTATTGGGTGTTTGACATGTTAAAACTTTGTAGAAGATTTTTGTATCTGTTCATATGAGAGATACATGTAGTTTTCTTTTCCTGTAATGTCTTTATCTGGTTTTGGTATCAGGGTAATGCTGGCAACAGAGAATTAATTGGGAAGTGTTCTCTCTACCTTTATTTTCTGAAAGAGTATATAAAGAATTGGTACTATCTCTTCTTAAAATGTCTGGTACAGTTCACCCATTTGCATAGAAAAAGTCATGTTGGAGTTGAACGGCCTGAAAAACACAACCCAAAAGTCAGGTGCCTAAGGATCCCTAAGATTTAGAGGTTACCTTTTCCCTTAAAATTCAAATAGAATACATCTGGGCCTTCATTCCATTTATTGTAGAAACCAGATATATCCAAAATAACTATGAGGATTTGCTGGGGGCTTATGTTTCTACTAACCACCTCACATTCTAGTGTCCTTGGTGAATTCTCTATGTCTGTTCTCTCTATCCTCAGATGCCTGCCCTCTTTCCACATCAGCACCCCAGTATGAACTTCACCCCATAGTTTCCTTTCCCAAAGTACCACTGACACAAGGCTTCTGTGTATGGTTTGGGATGACAATAGGCATTTATAGAATAGCTTACAGTTTAAAATTTAATATGAGATAGAAATGGCGCACAAAATCCATTTCTACCATACTTATATCTCTCCTTTAATTCATTCTATACCATGATGCTGAAAACATATTTCATGTTCTTCATTTTTTTCCAACTGTAATTAGATGGGAGTTCCTGGTTGGGCTTAGCCTTTAACCAAATTAATGATATCTGCATTTAGAATGCTTCTTGGAACACAGCAATGAGCATAAGTCATTATTCATTAAATTAATAAATCCCTTAACATTTAGATTTTTCAAATAGATTGTTTGGCTAAAATCAAAACTCTGGAGACATTCCAGAATATAAAAATATATATCTACGTGCCTCAAAAACATGTTGAATTAGTTTACAGTTTGATTTTTTTGAACTTCAGCATGTCTTTCATATTTGTAGACAGTGTTTACTAGATGTACAATTTTTTTAAAATATCTGTTAGCTTTTAACATTTAGTATATTTTTAAATGATAATTATTGTTCAGGAAATAATTCAGTAAAAAGCAAGCATTCTCATAGCAAGTTTAAGGATCAGGAAATGTTGATTCATTAAAAATGTTACCCTTGACTCATCATGCTATTGTTTATCCCAGCATTTGTCAACTAATTCTAACTAAAACCCGCCAACACTTTGTACTAAGAACAGAGGGATCGAAGGGTGAGAGAACCTGAGATCTGAGCCTCTCAAAGGCCACTATCACTCTGTGACCGTGGGTGAGATAAATCCTTTGTTGCTGTTGATGGCTACTTGAAGTGCTTCCTCCATCCTTTCCATTGTAGAATATTTAGGGAGGTCCAGAATATTATGACATGTCAGTGATCTTGAGAAATCTCTTTCACTGAAAGTTTCAGGACAGCGAAATAGGATTCCCACTTTCCGTACGCCTTTTACATGCAGCCTTTCATTTCCTGTAAGAAAAACTAAAAAGAAATAAACTTTGGTTAAGAGAGTTCATAGGAAGAGCAAAACTTAAAATGAAAAGGAAGAAATCAGTCACTTCACTCAACAAATATTTATTGGGTCCCCTTGTGCAAAGAGAACTAACTACATGGGACCATGTGGAGTGAAAAAAAATCATGACATTTGGTCTTGGTCCTTGATCTAGTGAGTTCGTGATCTAGTTGAGGGGAAATTATATACGTGAAAATATAACAGCAAGATACGAGGAAGTTTAGTTTAGCTCAACTAGGAAGTATGAGGAGCTAATGAAGGCCCTGAGACTCAAGGCAGGGAGAGAGGCACCAGGCTGGGGCGACAGGGAAGCTTCAGAGGTCACAGCTGGTTAGTCAGTTCTCAAGGAGATGAGCTGGGTGACCATTCCAGGCAGGGGGAAAAGCCCAAGAAAAAGCCAGGGGTAGGAAAATGTAAGTGAACTCACTGAATGTACCGCCAACAGAACCACTGGACTGGGCTTCCCTGGTGGCGCAGTGGTTAAGAATCCACCTGCCAATGCAAAGGACACAGGTTCGAGCCCTGGTCCGGGAAGATCCCACATGCCGCGGAGCAACTAAGCCTGTGCGCCACAACTACTGAGCCTGCACTCTAGAGCCCGCGAGCCACAACTACTGAGCCTGTGTGCCACAACTACTGAAGCCCACGCACCTAGAGCCCATGCTCCACAACAAGAGAAGCCACCGCAATGAGAAGCCCGTGCACTGCAACAAAGAGTAGCCCCCGCTTGCCGCAGCTAGAGAAAGCCCGCGCGCAGCAACGAGGGCCCAATGCGGCCAAAAATAAAAAAATAAAATAAATTAAAAAAAAAAAAGAACCACTGGACTGAAGCAGAAGTTTCCCGTTAAGAGAGAAGATTGGAAAGGTAGTTTGGGCTTGTGGAGAAGTAGGTTAGGTTTATGGGAAAGTTGTCCTCAAACATCCTCAGTAGCAACAAAAATAGCAAGAAGATGCGTAGCTCAGGAAAAACTGAGAAATGGGATGAAAAGGTAAGAGAATAAGTCATTAAGTCTGTCCTGTGGAAACCTTAGGGTTCCCACCAAGAGAAGTACTTATACCACACGGAGCTTAGTGGTCTTGAGCCTGGGCTTTGAATTAGCCTGCTGGGTTCAAATTCTCATTCTGACACTCACCAGCTGTTTGAACACAGGCAAGACACTAAATGCCTCAAGCCTTTTTTTCCTTGTATCTGAAATGGGGAAAAATAAAAGTGCCTGCTTCATGAGGTCGCTATTAGGATAAAGGGGTGTAATAGATATAAAGTGATCAGTACAATGCCTGGTGTAGAGGAGGCACACGATAGAAAGGCAGTTATTATTATTATTATCACCATCAGTGGTCATTGCTATTATTATTATTACTTCTAGAATAGCATTTGAGACAGTTGACATTGTCCTAATTCCATAGGACTTTAGGTAATTAAATAAAGGTAGGAATGTGAGATAAAAGGCTCAATTAGGAGCCAACTAGAGTGAAGAAAGAGGACACAAACTGAAATTGGAGGTGGTATTAGAGTCAGTGCAGACAAGGTAGTAAAATAGCAATATCTTTATTACTATCATTTTTTTAAAAATGGGGAACAGGCTTATGTAAGAGAGAGAACAGTGGTCTAGAAGGCAGGAAACCTGGATTCTAACCCTTGCTTTGCCATTAACATTTGTGACACACCATTAATAATGACTTTATCTCAAATAAGATATTTTAAAAGATATATAATTATAGATCCATCTATTACTACAATACTTACAGAGGAATTTTCTCTTTTCACCCAAAGTTAATTTATGGAAAGCATTCCAAAACATCAGTATCGTAGGATGTGATTTACAGTATCCTGGACCATACCTTGAATTCTTGAAAAAAAAAAAAAGGAGAAAAATGGTTTTTAGGGGGATTTCTTGTTTGGAAGAATTGGAGGCACTTTAGTGATCACCTACCTTTTCAAATTGTTTCCAGTCATAATCAGTATTTCCAACTATTGCTGTTATTAGTTCTTCAGGCTGGAAATGTTTAAGTATCTCTTTGTCAAAGACTTTATGAAATCCTCTCTGAAATTCCTTATAAACTGCCATGACAGAGGTGTTGAAAATGTAATCAACACACTTAGAAACATAGTCTTTCCTTGAGGGAAGCAAAAAAAAAAGGCCAATAATATACTTTACCAGTGACTAAACTATTCTCTACTTTGCCCTTTTTACCATCTCTATTGAGAAAGAAAAGGAAATTACGTCTGCATTGCACACAACCCTGTATGACACAGGGGGATGAAAACACCTGGTCAGCTAGAAGAAGGAAACTTGGAGAATATGGCAAAAGGATGAAGGCTTTGTTCTGCTCCCATTTCCCCAGCTGCAGACAGGACAATATTTTAAAAACACTAATCTGAATATGTCATTCTGCTTAAAATCTTTCAAAGGCTTCTCATTGCCTTTAGGGTAAATTTCAAACCTCTTTAGCAGGATCAAAAAGGCCTCCGTGATGTGACCCTTGCCCAACTCAGGAGCCTCTTCCCGCTTCTGCTGGAACCTCCGGCCGCGCTGACCCTCAGTTCACTGGCCTCACCGTCTCTCTTACGGTTAGGCCACAGCAGGCGGGGCTTCCTTTTCACCCGGCAACTTCCATCACTCATCAGAATTTAAAATGAGCATGACTTTCTCAGGGTTAGTCCTCTGTTCCTCTCTCTCTCCCCTCTCACAATACATCACTATGTGAAAATTATTTCTGCAAAGGTTGTCTTCTCCACTACGTGATGAGTTTCCTGATGGCAGGTGTGCTTGAGGTTATTTCCACCAAAACGTGCTAGTACATTCTTCCCTATACAATTTTAAATAACTAGGCATTGGTTAATTACTTATGTAGTTCGGTCTTCTAAATATATATATATAAATAGAGACATACCCTAGTATATGCTGTATATTGCTTTAAGCATACATCATTCCATTTAGTTTTTTATATTGTTCACATTGATTGAATAATTGCTGTCTTTTCACTTTATTTGAGAGTATATAGACATAACGTATGAAATGAGGAGCAAGTGGGAGAAAAGTCCTACAGTTTTACAGACGTAAAACACCCTTCAAAAGACACATCCCGTATTTAAGACACTATAATAAAAATATTTTTAAAAAACGTTAAATCTAAACTACAATCTGGCTTTCATTAGTACTCACAGAAAAACGTATGCCAAGTACTTCTTTAATGTCACCAGCTTCATCATTTAGAACTCCCTGCAAATTCCTAATGAAAAATTTGGTTTAAAACATTATATTTATTATTCTTGTAAAATTTCAAAAGAAATAAATGTTCAATGGAAAAAGCTGTGGACAATGTAGAAGTGTATAAAATGCCATGTGAATTTCTTCTCCTCCACCTACCCACTCCCTCTTCCTGGAATTAACCTCTATTTACGGTTTGATTGGTAGACCCACTGCTAACACAGACACTGCTGTGTCTTGGTGGAAATTATAAAAAGGAGCCCCTTCCTCTAGACCAGTGATTCTCAACCAGGGGTGGTTTTGTCCCCCAGGGAACATCTGGCAAAATCTGGAGACATCTTTGGTTGTTACGACTGAAGGGAGTTTTGCTACTGGCATCTGGTGGGTAGCAACCCCATATGCTGCTAGACATTCCTACGATGTCCAGGTCAGCGCTCCATAACAAAGAATTATCCAGCCCAAAATGTCAGTATTGCCAAGGTTGAAAAACCCTGCTCTACACTGTCAGAGCACATGGTGAAAATCTAGCCAGTTTGTTCTTCCACTAACAGTACGTGAGAAGAGAATACTTCCCCCCCCATCTGCTGCCAAGTTTACATTTTATAAGAAACTTTTAACAGTTGTCAATCCGTAAGCAGAAAAATATCTCATTTTCATTTGCATTTTCTTGATTACTAGTAAGGTGAGCATATTTTCGTTTTATTATTATATACACACACACACATAGCCGTATCTACATGAATATCTATGTTTATGCATCAGAGATATTAATCCTTTGTCTGTCCTATGTGCTGCCAGTATTTTCCTCACAGGATATAGTTTGCTTTTAACTTAGAACAAGTATTTTTCAAACCTTAAAAAATAAAGTTGATGACACGCTGATTTATTAAAATAAATGAAATGATTAAATAGGATTTATTTAAAACAAATATAGCATGCATGATTCTCATTAAGAATATCATGTACTTGGCTTCCCCGGTGGCGCAGTGGTTGAGAATCCGCCTGCTAATGCAGGGGACGGGTTCGAGCCCTGGTCTGGGAAGATCCCACACGCCGCGGAGCAACTGGGCCCGTAAGCCACAACTACTGAGCCTGCGCGTCTGGAGCCTGTGCTCCGCAACAAGAGAGGCCGCGACAGTGAGAGGCCCGCGCACCGCGATGAAGAGTGGCCCCCGCTTGCTGCAACTGGAGAAAGACCTCGCACAGAAACGAAGACCCAACACAGCCAAAAATAAATATAAATAAATAAAAATTTTTTAAAAAACCAAAAACCAATAATTTAAAAAAAAAAAGAATATCATGTACTATCCAAAGCAACTGTTTCCATCTGGATAAATTCAAGAGACCAGGCCAGAGCTCCGTTTATTGTGCTGGTTGATAATTAAGGAGCATTTGGCTTTTCTCCATTTTTAAATGTTTACTTGATTATAAGTCATGCCAAAATTCAAATTCATCTAAAGAGCATGCACATTTATTGAAACTGAAGACCTTGTCTGTGTGTATAACATTATTTATATTTAAACTACTGAGACTGACTCCATATATAGTCCTAGAAAAGCAATTATATTTACTTACTTCCCCAAAAGAGGGCTGAGTTCTTTTAAATCTAATGATGGCTCTTGGTCCAGAAGTTTCTTAAACAGAGCCAGCGGGAAAGGGAGGTCGACGACATTAAAATTGTACAGGGAGTGTCCACACAGCATCCCAAAGAGGAAATATCTCTTCTTCTCAAATTTAGGGGGGAAAAGGAGAAGGAAAAAAATCCTTAATGTATTATAAATAATCAATAATCCAAAGGGATAATTAGATTAGTAAAAAAAGGTTTGGTTCCCTTTTCTAAAAGTCAGAAATTAGAAACAAAATGGGCTTCAGGAAAATCAAAATTTGAGGTTCTTACACAGGCTATAAACACAAAGTAAATTTCTTCCATAAGTTAAAATACAAATTTTAACAGTTCAGAATACTGAATAAGTGAATTTGCATTTTGTTACTAATAGCACATCTGGAATATGAAAAAACATGCTCAGATAGCCTTATAAACCAAGGTTTTCACTATTTAATTTTACAGTCTTTGTCTTCAAATTCATGTACAAAAATGACACCAGGAAGGAAGGGTACACTTTATCTACACCTGCAGTGGGCACCAGGCATGTCAGGTGTGTGTCAGAGGAGTGTTCCCCTGTGATGCAGTCTTGACCTAGATGTGCTTACAGGGATAAGCATATGGGTCAGGGAAGGTGACCGATGCCGTTGACTGTGAGGGTCTGTGGAAGGAGGAAGGAAAGAGTCCTGATGAAATCTCTTAAATTTGTATAGTGCCCTGAAGTTTTCATGGTGCTTCACGCTTTGATATACCTTGTTTTAATCTCACAACAGCTCTATAAAGCAGGCAGAACAGAAATTATGACAGCTGTTTTATAGGTGAGGAAACTGAAAACTCAAGAGAGGCTAAATTACACAGCCATCAGCACTCAAGACTAGAACTCTGGGCTTCTAATCCCACATGATTGCTTCCTTCCTTATCCTACCGTGTTTCTCAACAACTATTACAACACTTAAAATCAGCAGCCTATAATTTCAAAAAATTGCTAAAGTTCCTGGTGTTTTAGTCTTATCGCTCCATCTACATATACAAAAAGTTTCAAGAGGAAAGAGATTGTGTTACACACTAATTTGAATCTTCTACAATATTTAATACAATGTGGGAACCTCAAGAAAGAGCCAGCAAAAGCTTGTTGATTGATAAAAATCCTACCACTGGCACACCTTGGCCATTCCTATCTTTTAGAGGTTCATTCTTTCTCAAAAAGATACAAAACACCTTTCAGTACTTTTTCACTCCCATTCATCTTCTCCTCCTGTCCCTGTCCTTTCTGGGTTCCAAACTCCACCATGTCATCTGAAGAACATTCTGGAAGTTTACCGGAAAGGAGATCAATAAATTGAAGCTCAGCATGTGATTCTTTTTAGAATTATTTGCTCTGTGTTACTCATACAGAAATGAAGTTTTTTTGTTCCTTTAAGAAAATGTTTACATATTGAGGATCTTTGTAAAAATATAATCATTGCATAAATGAATCACCTTATTAGAATTAGCAATTATCTCTAGGCTTCTATTAACAATTTCTCTCTTAATTTGAAACTCTAGATTACTGCCTCGTAAAATTTAGGAAACCACCCAAATATCCATCAACAGGAGACTAGATTAACAAAGTGTGGTACATCTAAACAACGGAATACTGCTCAGCAATAAAAGGGAATAAACTATGATACATACAACAACATGCACGAGCCTCAGTATAATTATGCTGAGTGAAAGAGGACAGACATGAAGACTACTTATGATTCCATGTATGTAAACGTCTAGGAAATTCAAACTGTGCTATAGTGACAGAAATCCGACCAGTGGTTGCCTGGGCGTGGGGCAAGGAGTAGAAGCAGGGGGAAGAAAGATCAGAAGGGGATCTGAGGCTCTCTGGGGGATGATGGATATGTTCATTGTCTTGAGTTTCCATGGCTATAGATGTACATCAACATTCATCAAATTGGACACTTTATGAGCCGTTTATCATATCTCAAGTATGCTTTATTCAAGCTCTTTAAAAATTTAATGTTCATATGAATCACCTGGGGATCTTATTAAACAATACATGTTCTGATCTGGGCCTGAGATTCTGCTTTTCTAACAGTTCCAGGTAACGCTGGAGCTTCTGCGCTGTGGAGCATGTTTTGAGTAGCAAGGCTTTATGTGACCTAATTTCACATTAGTATATATTGTGTTCATGTTACAGTATATGGTATACTTTTTCTGTTCTGAAAAACCATAAGAAAACAAATAAAAAACTTACATTGGGGGCTTCCCTGGTGGCGCAGTGGTTGAGAATCCGCCTGCCAATGCAGGGGACGTGGGTTCGAGCCCTGGTCTGGGAAGATCCCACATGCCGCGGAGCAACTAGGCCCGTGAGCCACAACTACTGAGCCTGCGCGTCTGGAGCCTGTGCTCCGCAACAAGAGAGGCCGCGATAGTGAGAGGCCCGCACACCGCGATGAAGAGTGGCCCCCGCTTGCCACAACTAGAGGAAGCCCTCACACAGAAACGAAGACCCAACACAGCCAAAAATAAATAAATAAACAAATATTTTTAAAAAAAAGAAAACTTACATTGACAGGAAACCGCACGTAGGAACCCTCTTCAGGATATATGAACATCCCATATTCTTTCTTGGTCGTATCTTCAAATATACAGTGGAAGAACTCGGACTTCACCCCTTCTCCCACAGAACGAATTTCTTTAATAAATTCAACCTGAGGAAAGAGAACACAGTCCCAGGTCCAGATTTAAAATATGATGCCTTGACCTTTACGGAAAAGTTTCAAACCTCCTGCCATCACCAGGATTCCCAGGATCCGCTCTCCTTACCTAACTGTACTCTGTTCTCCCTCAATCTGCTTCTGAGCAGCGGATGCCATGAACCTATTTACTGTCTTATTACTGTACAGTGAGGGCATGGGTCCCTTCCACGGCTACGTGAACCAAGTGAAGCGGGATTCTAGCAAGACTCCGCATTCTCCAATTATGTTGGCCAGTGTCTTGAACCAAATTTTGATGTGCTTCAAACCCCTGGGCCACTAAGTTCCTCAATTCTTCTATCTTATTTATCTTCCTCTCATCATTCAGGCTTTAAAACTTGGGCTCCAGTCAACAACTGTTTGGTTTCTCCTGCCTCTCCCCTCATTAGGACTTCAGACAAACAGCCCTCCCCATCAGCCTGGGCATGACACCTTTGTAGGAAGCTTCAGAGCGGACTGGCCAGAATGCTCATGTGGGCATCAATAAGAACAGGTCCGTCTTTTCTAAAGTCTACCTCTGGGCTTTGTAGTTGAGTACTATCCTGTGTTTCCTACTACCTCTCTAACTACTCCTTCTATCCTTCCCTTTCTGTCTGTTTCTTTTTATCTTTTTAATACAAGTATCAGCAAGCTTCACTAAGAGTTCTCTTTCTCTTCTGTTTGCCTAGAAGATCTTACTTACTGGCACTTTGATCAACCAACTCCTTGGCCACTGTCCATCATCTCCAAGGGCCTGCCTCACATTCCATCCAGAAAGCCCAATAATAAATTAAGCTTGCTTCTGATTTTCCTATTTCTGCTCATGTACACTAGCAAGTCTGCCTTTGCCACAGTCAGGACCTGCTCATAAAGGGCCCTGACAACCTTGCCTTGTTCAGAGTCTATATTTGGATTGGATTTGTCTTGAAGTTTGCCTTCTTACCTCTTTGTCATCTCCTGTAGGCAGAATCATTTTCTATTGATTTCCTCATAATCAAGATTTGAAGGAAGATAGGTACAGAGGGAGACAACAACTAGAGAGTCTGGCTTATAAAACAGTTTCTATGTTTTCCATTAGAGTCCCATGCTGGGGGGCATACCTCTCCTCTCTGAGGTCCACCCTCAGGTTTTGACTTCTTCTCTGAGAACTTAACTCTTCCCCTCATGGCTGATATCAGGAAAATTCACTCCCTTCTGGACAGATGCCAGCCCTCACCCACAAAGTTAGTCGTTATTCTGTGAGCAAACGATCGGAGGTACCACACAGTGAAAACCCTACAGGTGCCCACAGAGGGTGAAGTGAAGGATGCCGAGAATTGGAACCAATATACTGGAAAGTCTACGACTAAAACTAGAGCCAAAATGCAGGATAAGTATCTGTTGTACCTGCTGCTTGCTGATTGCATTCACAGCCCCAGTTCTTCACCCCGCCTTGACCCAGGTCTTTTGCGTGTGACTTTGCACTTCCTCTCATTAAAGAGGCTGAGTGTATTTTGCCAGCCCTTGACTTGAGTTCAGCCACGTGACTTGCTTTGACTAAAGCAATGTTTGTCGTGTGACTGGGCTTCCTGTCTTGTACCTCTGACAATGCTGTGAGAACACGTTTGCGGGTCCCAGGAAGAAGATGGAAAACGTAGGATCCAGGGCCCGGGGCCAAACGGCCCCAGCCAGGCCTAGCCTAGATCAGCCAATCCCCAGCCAACTCGCAAACATGTAAACAAGTATAGACGAAAATCTGCAAAGCCACCCAGATGAGTTCAACTTAGATGAGCAGACCCTCAGCTGAATTGCAGATCTGTAAAATTATTATTTTAAGTCACTGTGCTTTGGGATGGTTCATTAAGCAGCATTTCTGTAGCCATAGGTAACTAATAGTTAACTCATAACCCCAGTGTTCAATTAAACACCCCATAGCTTTTCTCTGAAGGGTAAGCAAGGAATCCTGGAAACCATTAGGCTGACGACTATAGTTGCAAACACAGGCTCTTCCTGTGCTACACTATATAAATGTTTCCCTCCCACGTTAGTAAAAATATCCAGTGAGGCTTTTTACTGTACCACTAGTATTTTCCGGAAGTCAGTGACTTCAGCTTGGCTTAACTGACGCAGAGCATCTTCAACTAGGTGACTCTGTCTGACTCTTAAGTGTAAATGGAGGGGATTCACCCTTTCCTTGCAGAATTATTTGCCCAAAATCCATGCACTCTTTTCCCTTCAGATTCCTAGAAAAAGAAATAGTTTAGGAATCCTCATAGGAATACTAGGAATTGTTTAATATTTCAAATAAACATATTTTATATAGCACACATGTATGCCTACCGTTGCTATATACACTCATACTGTAATATTTAAGGAAAAGAGCATCGTATCTATATTACGGGAGATAAAGAGATCGCAGGATCTGTGGCATCTAGGAACTGTATGTAGGGGATTACTCACCATGGATGTACAGCTAAATAATTAAAAGTATCTCAGATCACTTATCATAGGAAACATAATCCTTACAGGCGACAGTGGTATTAAACATGTGGAAGCATTACATCCAGTGTTATCCACTTCGCAGTCTTGCCACCATAATCCTCAAAAATATAAGGGCAGTGGAGGAGCCCAGAGGTGTCAGATGTAGGAAGAAGACTAGAGGAGAGGCTTTCCCAGAGAAAACCCACTCCTCCTCTACTATGTGATCTATGATCTATGATCTGTGATCTGTGATCATAGATCTGTGATCTATGTGATGGATCTATGTGATCCATCTACTGAATTTGCATGGGAACTCCCTAAAAAGATGTCACTGGTGGCCTCATTTTGTAGCTAGCATTCTTCTTGGCCACCCAATACAGTACTTGCATATAGCTTTTCTGAATTCTCAACATTTCTTTACCAATTTAGTCCCACAATCTTGATTCTGCTGAACTCCCTTGGATTAGAAATCAAGTGTTGGACTTGCTATCCTTGCTTTGACCTCAACATGCCTCTAGGGCTTCTGCTTTATCCCAAGGACAGTAAAGGAGTATTTAGGATTTATAAACCAACGCAACCCTCTTGGGGCCTGTCCTGCAATAGTGACGGCAGGACAGATGGATAACAGCTATGCCATCCCAGGTTTCCAGGCTGAGTGTGGTTGCCCATATAAGCCCTCCACAAGCATCTGAGACAAGTGTGCCTGTGGCTCTAGGCTTGGGAAGGCCCTGTCCCAGATCTCTGCCACCACTAAGTACTGGGAATTTGATATATGATGCTCCTAGATTCTTCTGGTTGTTCCTTAAGATGTTTGTTGTAAAGAAATTCCAGGTTTGCAGGGAAATGGAAAAGTGCCATTTCTGGTCCTTCCTGGTGGTGGGTCTTCTCTTCCTGTGGTCCAGGAGTCTGCAGCTCTGGGATGCGTCGCGATTCTGATGGCCGAGCAACGTGTCCTGCGGCTCTGAGTGACAGGGAGTGTCCAGCAAAGCCCTCCACTGACTACAGCAGGGAGAGGTGTATGTGGCCTATTGCAGGCCCCCCTCCTGTCACCTAGCCAAGAACTGGACTGGAAACCTGCAGCTTAACTTAATTTCCAGCTCCTCTACACCCATTCTCCATGTACTGGTTTCCCCTCTCTACATTGATGCATTTGAATTGGTAATACAGTTCGGAGCTTACAATTTTGACTACATCCATCATCTCTCCCTTGGAAGACAGGACTCTGGCGTCTGCTTTCTAACTTCACCCTTGACAACTACAACTAGAGTTTTCTTGTCCTCGAATCTTCCCTAATGCTTCATAATATGCAACCTGCCTGGGTCCACTGTCCACTCAACCCTCACTAACACAGTAGAGAGGTTAGATAGAGCGCTGCTGTAGAAGAAAGTACCGCGTAGGGAAGGACTTGTTTAAAGGACACTTAAGGGGCAGGTAGGCTTCGCAAGGAAAGACAATCTATTTTCTCTCATTACCAGGGATGTTAGGAAAATTTTTTAAAGGGGTAGCTGGGAAACAAAAGAGGAGATGATTCAGTCAAATCTCCTTGTAAACATGCTGATGACAGACACTAATAACCACAACTAAAGGAAGAGTCCTTAACTACAGAATGCTTTTAGCAGGATGTACCTTGTCTATCTAGGCTGCTTATTATAAAGAAACATGGAATTTATAGATTTATGGGGCATGGCTCACTGGAAACTGTCACGTAAGCTATATAATTAATAGGGTATATAAAGGAAATGTTTGATAACTGAAACGGCTCATTTTGTGCATGTGATGTCCCAGACTTCTCCATGTCTCACCATGTGAGTCTTTAAAGTACAAGTATCATAGATAAACAGATACAAACCTTTCCTGAGGAATGGCCTAGAAAACAAGCCTCAGCAGTCAAGAAAATGTTTGGGAAATCTTCAGCATAATGTCTAGGGGTAGGGGCTGGGATGAGGATTATAGATACATAACTAAAAGCTCAGGCTGATGGCGATAAGAGACACAAAACAGCATGTAAATGTTGTGTGGGAACAATACAACTACGAGGGAAGAAGCAGAGGGGAGAGTAAGTGGAAAGCAGAATAAACTCACTGAATGACTCACAGGCACTATCCGGGAAGAAAAGATATCACTTGTGGCTTACAAATCAAGCTCCAAGACTCTTAAGCAAATAAGAAAATCTAAAGACTAACACTAAGAACACAGTTAGTAACTAAAACTGGATTGAGGAAGAGAATGAAGGGAGTGGGAAAGAACAGTTACGAGATAATTGCAGTATTCCTCATAGTAGAAGAACAATGAATATTAACTGAAGAATATGAGGATTCAGGGACTTCCCCGGTGGCCCAGCGGTTAAGAATCCACCTTGCAATGCAGGGGACGCGGGTTCAAGCCCTCTTGGGGGAACTGGGATTCCTACATGCCGCAGGGCATCTAAGCCTGCGTGCTGCAACTACTGAGCCCACGCACCGCAACTAGAGAGCCCACGCACTCTGGAGCCCGTGCCACAACTACAGAGCCCACATGCTCTGCGGCCTGCACGCCACAACTTGAGAGAAGCCCACACGCCACAACTAGACAGAAGCCCACGCGCTGCAACGAAGAGCCCGCACGCCGCAACTAAGACCTGACCCGGCCATAAATAAATACATAAATAAAAGAGTATAGGATTCAGGCACTGTGTAATAATAAGAAACACAATTAAAATTAAACTGCAATGTCATGATTAAACCATCACATCTGGAAAAGATCACAAAGCTTGGTAACACTGCATCGGTGAGAGTGTGTGAAAGAGGCTTTCCATACGTTGCTGGCAGCAACGTAAGTTGGTACAACCGCTACGTACAGTAATTTGGCAACACTTAATTATGAAAGGAAAAAGATTAAGCATCATTCTACCTTCATCTATGACAGATATTTTTCAGGGTGACCAAATGGCCCTGATTGACAGGGAAAAGTTCTTTACAGAATTCCAGTTAATAATTTTGGAAGGAATGATAAGATCAGAAGTATCACCATTTTTCAAACTTTAACAATGCAATGGATGAAGTTATTCATTAAAGGTTGATGGAATGCATGTATCTTTCCAAATTCAACTATATACACAGGAGTGGAATTTCTGGGTCATATGGCAGTTCTATTTTTAGTTTTTTGAGAAAACTCCATACTATTTACCACAGTGCTACACCAATTTACATTCCCACCAACAGTGTGCAAGGGTTCCCTTTCCTCCACACTGGGTGACAGGTTTTATCTTTCAATATTTTGAGTATGTCATTCCACTCTCTCCTAGTCTGTAGAGTTTCTGCTGAGAAATCTGCTGATAGTTTAGTGGGGCTATCTTTGTAGGTTGCTGTCTTTTGTTCCCCGGCTGTCTTTAAAACTCTTTATCACTGACTTTTGCCAGTTTTAATATAATGTGCCTTGGAGAAGGTCTTTTTGCATTGAGATAATAAGGTGTTCTATTAGCTTCACGCACTTGTATATCCAGTTCCTTTCCCAGCTTTGGGAAGTCCTCAGCTATTATTTTTTTAAATAAGCTCTGTGCTCCCTTCTCCTTCTCTTCTCCTTCTGGGATACTCATTACCCCAGAAGGAGGGTTCTCTTTTCTCCACATCCTCACCAACATTTGTTATTTGTGTTCTTTTTGATGATGGCCATTCTGACAGGTGTGAGGGGACAACTCACTGTGGTTTTGGTTTGCGTTTCCCTGATGATTAGCCATGTTGAGCATCTTTTCATGTGCCTGTCGGCCAAATGCATTTCCTCTTTGGAAAAATGTCTGTTCAGCTCTTCTGCCCATTTCTTAATTGGGTGGTTTGTTTTTTTGATGCTAAGTTGTATTACCTGTTTATATATGTTGGATATTAATCCCTTATCAGTCATATAATTTGCAAATATTTTTCTCCCATTCGGTAGGTTGTCTTTTCGTTTTGTCAATGGCTTCCTTTGCTGTGCAAAAGCTCTTAAGTTTAACTAGGTCCATTTGTTGATTTTTGCTTTTATTTCCCTTACTCCAGGAGATGGATCGAAAAAAAATATTCCTGTGATTTATGTCAAACAGCGTTCTGCCTATGTTTTCCTCTAAGAGTTTTATAGTATGTGGTCTTACATTTAGGTCTTTAATTCACTTTGAGTTCATTTTTGTATACGGTGTTACAGAATGTTCTAATTTCATTCTTTTCCATGTAGCTGTCCAGTTTTCCCAGCACCACTTATTGAAGAGACTGTGTTTTCTCCATTGTATACTCTTGCCTCCTTTGTCATAGATTAGTTGACCGTAGTGTGTGGGTTTATTTCTGAGCTCTCTATTCAGTTCCATTCGTCTATGTGTCTGCTTTTGTGCCAGTACCACACTGTTTCTTTTTTTTTTTTAATTGGAGTATAGTTGCTTTACAATATTGTGTTAGTTTATACTGTACAGTAAAGTGAATCAGGTATATATATACATATATCCCCTCTTTTTTGGATTTCCTTCCCATTTAGGTCACCACAGAGCACTGAGTAGAGTTCCCTGTGCTATATAGTAGGTTCTCATTAGTTATCTATTTTATACATAGTATCAATAGTGTTTATATGTCACTCCCAATCTTCCAATTCATCCCACCCTCTCCTTTCCCCCTTGGTATCCATATGCTTGTTCTCTACGTCTGTGTCTCTATTTCTGCCTTGTAAATAAGATTGTCTATAGCACTTTTTTCAGATTCCACATATATGCATTAATATACAATATTTGTTTTTCTCTTTCTGACTTACTTCACTCTGTATGACAGTCTCTAGGTCCATCCATGTCTCTACAAATGACCCAGTTTCACTCCTTTTTATGGCTGAGTAATACTCCATTGTACATATGTACCACATCTTCTTCACCCATTCCTCTGTTGATGGACATTTACGTTGCTTCCATGCCCTGGCTACTGTAAATAGTGCTGCAATGAACACTGGGGTGCATGTGTCTTTTTGAATTCTGGTTTTCTCTGGATATATGCCCAGTAGTGGGACTGCTGGGTCATATGGTAGTTCTATTTTTAGTTTTTTAAGGAACCTCCATACTGTTCTCCATAGTAGCTGTATCAATTTACATTCCCACCAACAGTGCAAGAGGGTTCCCTTTTCTCCACACCCTCTCCAGCATTTACTGTTTGTAAATTTTTTTGATGATGGTCATTCTGACTGGTGTGAGATGATACCTCATTGTAGTTTTGATTTGCATTTCTCTAATAATTAGCGATGTTGAGCATCTTTTCATGTGTTTGTCAGCCATCTGTATGTCTTCTTTGGAGAAATGTCTATTTAGGTCTTCCGCCCATTTTTAGATTGGGTTGTTTGGTTTTTTTTTTGATATTGAGCTGCATGAGCAGTTTGTATATTTTGGAGATTAATCCTTTGTCAGTTGCTTTGTTTGCAAATATTTTCTCCCATTCTGAGGGCTGTCTTTTCGTCTTGTTTCTGGTTTACTATGCTGTGCAAAAGCTTTTAAGTTTAATTAGGTCCCATTTATTTATTTTTGTTTTTATTCTCATTACTCTAGGAGGTGGGTCAAAAAATATCTTGCTGTGATTTATGTCAAAGAGTGTTCTTCCTATGTTTTCCTCTAAGAGTTTTATAGTATCTGGCCTCACATTAGGTCTTTAATCTTTGAGTTTATTTTTGTGTATGGTGTTAGGGAGTGTTCTAATTTCATTCTTTTATATATAGCTGTCCAGTTTTCCCAGCACCACTTATTGAAGAGACTGTCTTTTCTCCATTGTATACTCTTTCCTCCTTTGTCATAGATTAACTGACCATAAGTGTGTGGGTTTATTTCTGAGCTCTCTATTTGGTTCCATTGATCTATGTGTCTGTTTCTGTGCCAGTACCATACTGGTTTGATTACTGTAGCTTTGTAGAATAGTCTGAAGTCAGGGAGCATGATTCCTCCAGCTCCATTCTTCTTTCTCAAGATTGGTTGGGCTATTAGGGGTCTTTTGTGTTTCCATACAAATTTTAAAATTACTTGTTTTAGTTCTGTGAAAAATGCCATTGGTATTTTGATAAGGGCTGCATTGAATCTGTAGATTGCCTTGGTTAGTATGGTCATTTTAACAATATTGATTCTTCCAATCCAAGAACACAGTGTATCTTTCCATCTGTTTGTGACATCTTTGATTTCTTTCATCAACGTCTTACAGTTCTCAGAGTACAGGTATTTTGCTTCCTTAGGTAGGTTTATTCCTAGCTTTTTATTCTTTTTGATGTAAATGGGATTGTTCCCTTAATTTCTCTTTCTGATAGTTCGTTGTTAGTGTATAAAAATGCAACAGATTACCGTATATTAATTTTGTATCCTGCAACTTTACCGAATTCATTGATGAGCTCTAATAGTTTTTTGGTGGCATCTTTAGGATTTTCTATGTATAGCATCATGTCATGTGCGAACAGTGACAGTTTTACTTCTTCCTTTCCAATCTGGATTCCTTTTATTTCTTTTCTTCTCTGATTGCTGTTGCTAGGACTTCCAAAACAATATTGAATAAAAGTAGTGAGAGTGGGCATCCTTGCCTTGTTCCTGTTCTTAAAGAGAATGCATTCAGCTTTTCACCATTGGGTATGATGTTAGCTGTGGGTTTGTCATATATGGCCTTTATTAAGTTGAGGTGGGTTCCCTCTATGCCCACTTTCTGGAGAGTTTTTATCATAAATGGATGTCGAATTTTATCAAAAGCTCTTTCTGCATCTATTGAGATGACTGGATGGCTTTTATTCTTCAATTTGTTAATGTGGTATATCACATTGATTAATTTGTGGATACTGAAAAATCCTTGCATCCCTGGGATAAATCCCACTTGATCGTGGTGTATGATCCTTTTAATGTATTGTTGGATTTGGTTTGCTAGTATTTTGTTGAGGATCTTTGCATGTATGTTCATCAGTGATATTGGCCTGTAATTTTCTTTTTTTGTGATATCTTTGTCTGGTTTTGGTATCAAGGTGATGCTGGCTTCATAGAATAAGTTCAGAAGTGTTCCTTACTCTGCAATTTTTTGGAGTAGTTTGAGAAGGACAGGTGTTAACTCTTCTCATAGCAGCATTATTTACAATTGCCAATATATGAAAGCAACCTGTGTCCATCAATGGATGAATGGATAAGAAAGATGTGGTATATATATACAAAGGAGTACTGTTCAGCCATAAAAAAGAATGAAATCTTGCCATTTGCAGCAACATGGATGGACTTGGAGGGCACTATGCTAAGTGAAGGAAGTCAGACAGAGAAAGACAAATACTGAATGATATCACTTATATGTGGACTCTAAAAAATACAACAAACTAGTGAATAAAACAAAAAAGAAGCAGACTCACAGATAGAGAGAACAAACTAGTGGTTACCAGTGGCGAGAGGGAAGCAGGGAGGGGCAATATAGGGGTAGGGGAGTAAGGGGCACAAATCATTAGATATAAAATAAGCTACAAGCATATACTGTACAACATGGGGAATATAGCCAATAGTTTATAATAACTATAAATGAAGTATAACCTTTAAAAATTGTGAATCATTATATTGTACGCCTGTAACTTATATAATATTGTACACCAACTGTGATTTAATTATTTTTAAAAAGGTTGATGGGAAATATTACAATGGAAGAATGTGTTCACCACCTGAACCCACTGATTAATCTCAGCATGAACAAAAGTGAAGCAACCAGAAATAATGTACTGAAGTATGGCGAGGTGAAAAGAAATTGGGCCTGGGATTTGCTTTAAAATATTATACTTCAGGAAAAATAGTAACAATTACAAAAATAACAAAAATGATAAATGAAGAAAGTATGGCAAAATGTTAATGATGGCTGAAAATGTGTGCTGTGGTTTAATACAGCATTATCTCTATTTTGTATATGTTTGAACATTTTACATAATAAAAAAGTAAGACATACATATCAGCATTTTTATATGGGAATTAGCTTGCAATAATTTAATTTTGGAGAGCAAATTAAAGACAAATGGAAAATCACTGAAAATAATGGGACTGAGGTTTTCTGCAGCTATCTAATAATTAAAAAGAGATAACAGTTTTGATAATCAAAAGAAAAGGAAAACTTCATTCATTCCTTTACCTCACCACCTTAAAATTATTTACTTCCACACTTTTTAGAATTTGTAAGAATCTATATTAACTAGAAACAAATTTCTAGGAAAATACATTTGTTTTGTGACTGAAAGGTGTTTAAGTTTTCCATGATCATCTATTTTAGCAAATTCAGCACTGCAATGAGGAAATTTTCAAATCTTAATTTATCAAAAAAGATACCTACCTAGCTACTAATGTGTTCCCCCTTTAAAGTATGAAAAACTTCAGAAAGTAAAAATGATATTCTTACCAGGTTTTTATCCCTACAGATCACTCTTCTTCTCTCTTCATAGAAGTTCAACAAAGTGGATAGTTCATTTATGTTGAAAGTATTTCTGGTAGTTGACAATTAGCTTTGTTTACCTTAAAGAGAATATGACCTGTGATTTTCATTTTCAATCAATAAGTGATTTCATCTATTTTTTTATATGGCTAGCATATAGATAATTAGAATAGAGCTCTATAAACCCAATGCATTGGTCAATGATGAAGTAGAGTTCTAGAAAACTTCCATTTTTTGATCCATAATTTCTCCAATTTTTACAAATATTGTAAAAGATATAAAACATTGCCAGTGGAGATTAGTAAACCAATTCCTAGGGCACAGGTTCACTGGAAACAGTTTCTAGATCTTGAGGATAAAAGCACAAAACAATCTAAGGTACTTTTGACAAATTCATCCCTTTCTCTATGAATTAGTGAATATTAATTTAGCACACACTATTTATCAGGCATGAGACAAAACATACGCTAAAAATTGTCCTGGTTTATACATCGCTTACTGTCTAGAAGAGTAGTCAGCAAACTCTTAAAACCAGATAGTAAATATTTTGAGCTTCGGATCATACAGTTTCTGGTGCAACTATTCAACCCTGCCATTTTGTAGCATGAAACACCTTTAGACAATAAGTAAATAAGTGAGTATGGATGTGCCTCAATAAAATTTTCTCTATAAAAAAAGGAGGCTGCCTATGGGCATAGATTGCCAAACCATGATCTAGTAGGTAAAAACAAGTAATCAGGCACCTAGGATACAGTTTTTATTGGAGAAGGACTTTAGGGGTTCGAGAAGGCTTCCCAGAAGAAGCAATGCTAGAAAATCAATGTTATAAATAAGCCTCCATCACATCCAATTAATCCAAATTAATCCAAGAGATAGAAGGCAGGAAATAAGAAATCTACAAACATAAATTAAGGAAATAAAAAGCAGATGTATAGGAGAGAAGATCAACAAATTAAAAGGTTGGGTCTTACAAAAAAACCTTCCTGGTAAGACTGAACGAAAAATAAATAAATAAACAGGTAAATAACTAATATCAAGAATGAAAAATATGATGAAACTACAAATTGTAATGTCCACTTTTTCTAAACAAAAGGAGTCCATTACCAAACATCTTTTTAAGTCTTCATAAAGTTTCTTACTTTTTAAATCTCCAATTATTTTATGTCAAACATTTCCCTTTTACTTTTAAAAATATTTGACTCCTCAGGATTCTTATTTGTCTTCTTAAAACTCTAACTGGCCATTCACAAAAGCATCAAAAACAATAAAATACTTAAGAATAAATTTAACCAAGGAGGTGAAAGATCTGTACACTGAAAGCTATAAGATTATGATGAAAGAAATTGAAGAAAACACAAATAAATGAAAAGATATCCAATGTTCATGGCTTGGGAGAGTACTGTTAAAATGTCCATACTACCTAAAGCCATCTATAAACGCAATGCAATCTCTCTCACAATTCTAATGGCATTTTTCACAAAATAGAAAAAACAATCCTAAAATCTGTATGAGACCACAAAAGACCCTGAATAAACAAATCAATCCTGAAAAGAAGAACAAAGCTGGAGGTATCACATGTCCTGATTTACAGCTATACTACAAAGCTATAATAATCAACACGGTATGGTACTGGCAGAAAAACAGACGAATAGACCTATGGAACAGAAACAAGAGCCCAGAAATAAACTCTCACATATTTGATTGACTAGTATTTGACAATGGAGCCAAGAATACTCTCTGGGGAAAGAATAATCTCCTCCATAAATGCAACTGGGATAACTGGATAACCACATGCAGAAGAATGAAATTGAACCCCAATCTTACACCACTCAGAAAAATTATCTTGAAATAGATTAAAGACTTAAGCAGAAGACCTAAATCCATAAAACTCCTAGAAGAAAACATTAGGGGAAAGCTCCTTGACACTGGTCTTGGCAATGATTTTCTGGATATGACACCAAAAGCACAAGCAACAAAAACAATAATTAATGAATGAGACTACATCAAACTGAAAAGCTTCTGCACAGCAAAAGAAACAATCAACAAAATGAAAAGACAACCTATGGAATGGGAGAAAAAATTTGCAAACCATATATCTGATAAAGGATTGATATCCAAAATATATACAGAAAATATACAGAAGTCATATAACAGAGAAAAAAAAAAATCAAACAATCCAATTAAAAAATGGGCAGAGGAAGTGATATTTTTTCAAAGAAGACATACAGATGGCTAACAAGTACATGAAAAGGTGCTCAACATCACGAATCATCAGGGAAGTGCAAATCAAATCCACAGTATGGTATCATCTCATACCTGTTAGAATGGCTATCATTAAAAAGACAAGGGCTTCCCTGGTGGCGCAGTGGTTGAGAGTCTGCCTGCCAATGCAGGGGACACGGGTTCGGGCCCTGGTCTGGGAGGATCCCACATGCCGCGGAGCGACTAGGCCCGTGAGCCACAGCTACTGAGCCTGCGCGTCTGGAGCCTGTGCTCCACAACAAGAGAGGCCGCAATAGTGAGAGGCCCGCGCACCGCGATGAAGAGTGGCCCCTGCTTGCCATAACTGGAGAAAGCCCTTGCACAGAAACAAAGACCCAACACAGTCAAAAATAAATAAATAAATAAAAAAAGACAAAAGATAAGTCCTGGTGAGGATGTGGAGAAAAGGGAACCTTTGTGCACTGTTAGTGGGAATGTAAATTGGTGCAGCCACTATGGAAAACAGTATGGAGCTTCCTTAAAAAATTAAAGCTAGAACTACCATATGATCCAGCAATCCCACTTTTGAGTATATATCCAAAGGAAATGAAATCACAATCTCAAAGAGATATCTACAGCCCCATGTTCATTGCAGCATGATTTAGAATAACCAAGACAGGGAAACAACCTAAGTGTCCACGGACAGATGAATGGATAAAGAAGATATGGTGTACACACACACACACACACACACACACACACACTGGAATATTATTCAGCCATGAGAAACAAGGAAATCCTGCCATTTGCAACAACATGGGCGGACCGTGAGGACATTATGCTAAGTGAAATAAGTCAAACAGAGAAAGACAAATACAGTAGGTTATCACTTATACATGGAATCTAAAAAAGCTAAGCTCATAGAAACAGAGTAGATTGGTAGTTTCCATAGTTGGGGGGGTGGGGGAAATGGAGAAATGTTAGTCAAAGGGTGCAAACTTCTAGTTATAAGATGAATAAGTTCTGTGGATCTAATGTACAGCATGGTGATTATATTGTAGTTAACAATACTGTACTATATAGTTGGAAGTTGCTAGGAGGGTAGATCTTAAGTGTTCTCACCACAGTAAAAAATGGTAACGATATGAGGTGATGGAGGTATTAGCTAAAGCTAAGGTGGTAATCATTTTGCAATGTATAAGCATTTTACAATACATAAGTGTATCAAATCAACACGTTGTACACCTTAAACTTACACAATGTCCTATATCAGTTATATCTCAATAAAGATGGGAAGAAATACACTACTTTAGAAATATCAGTGCATTATTACTTCTGAAAAGCACTAACTTTTTTTTAAATAAATTTATTTATTTATTTATTTTGGGCTGTGTTGGGTCTTCATTGCTGCGCACGGGCTTTTCTCTACTAGTGGCGAGCAGGGGCTACTCTTCATTGCGGTGCACGGGCTTCTCATTGAGGTGGCTTCTCTTGTTGTGGAGCACAAACTCTAGGCACACAGGCTTCAGTAGTTGTGGCACGCGGGCTCAGTAGTTGTGGCTCGCGGGCTCTAGAGCGCAGGCTCAGTAGTTGTGGCGCACAGGCTTAGTTGCTCCGTGGCATGTGGGATCTTCCCGGATCAGGGATCAAACCCGTGTCCTCTGCATTGGCAGGCGGATTCTAAACCACTGCGCCACCAGGGAAGTCCCAGCACTAACTTTTGTACATAATATTTTCTCCTATTGAGATTGATATTTTGTGGTGAAATTTGCTTTGATTGCCAATTGAGCAATTTATATTTATAAAAGCATCTTACTTTAGCTAATTATTTTTCAACTGAACAATATCAATTTAATTATTTTATTTAAAATGCTCTGGCTCCTCCCAATCCTCCAATAATCATTAGGTTTATTAGTAGCTTTAGGTTACTTCTGGATTATGTTTTATTATGAAAATGCTGAATCATTTTCCTATCTGAGTATTTGTGCCCCTAATATATATAATATGTAACATATTCCACCAGCGTTTATCCAGTTAGCAAAACAAGCAAAATTCTGAATTATTAAGGGCTAAATAAAATATTTTCATTCTTGATGTGGAAAATAAAAAAACAAGCCTCCAAATGACTAAGAACTAAGAGATCTTGATTTAGTAAAATGGTATATACCTTCCTTTAAATGAACCCTTACCTTATACACTTCTTTCATCACTTCTAGAAGAGCTTTAACACTGTGGTGACTGAATGGTTTCAGTCCAACAAAACAGTTGAGAGACGATGGCAGTTTTAAGCATCTGGACCAGTGTGTTGAGAGAGGATTCTTGCAAAGATGCCCAACACTGCCCTGAGGGGTGTAAAATCAGCCATGATATATATGCACCCCCCAAAAAACTCCCTCAGCTTCTAAGTTCTTTAATGTAAGAAATAGATCGTATTTTCCATTTCTGATGCCATAACCCATAAAATATCTTTTTGAAGGATAACATCCTGGACAACATTTATTACTCACAGATCTGGAAAAAAAACTTTTTTCCCTGATAAAGTATCTTTAGAATTAAAAGCTCAAATTCAGGTTTCTGAAAAAATTTGTTGATAGTTCATATTTATGCTTGATTACTTGATTGACTTCATGATTTTCAAACTGAAACTTCCATAGGGTATCTATAAAGTCTGAAAACATACATAGGTGAATAAACAAATACAAAGGCACACACACACACACACGACATATAATGTCATCAAGGACATTTTTAATCTGTAAAAAATAAAATAATATTATCTATGTTTTCAGACTTTATGAACACCTTGTATAGATGGATATATTTTTAAATTAGCTCAGTAACAATATTTTAATATCACTGAGGTTACAAACTGAATTTTTGTACCTTTAAAAGACAATTCTCAAAAACAAACATATCAAGTGTTAAAATATATTTTCAAACTAATGTAACTAAAATAGTATGACCCAGATGCATGAAAGGCAGATTAATTTAGCAGAGACTTCACAAATGGACCCAAATACACATGAGACTTCAGTATATGATGAAGGTGGCATTGCATATTAGTGGGGAATGAAACAGATCATTTAATAAATGTGTGACAACTGGAAATTGATCCAGAAAAAAAATGAAGTTTAATCAAGATAAACTCCATATAGTTCAAAGATTTAAACATAAAAATGAAACAATGTGGGGGAGGGATAAGTTGGGAGATTGGGATTGACATATACACACTGCTATATATAAATTAGATAAATAATAAGAATCTGCTGTATAGCACAGGGAACTGTACTCAGTACTCTGAATGACCTGTATTGGAAAAGAATCTAAAAAAGAGTGGATATATGTATATATATAACTGATTCACTTTGCTGTACAGCAGAAACTAACACAACATTATAAATCAGCTATAATTCTATAAAAATCAACTTAAAAAATGAAACAATAAAAATTCTAATAGGAGCACGGGAAATCTTTAAATTTCATCATGAGGTAAACTTTTTGAGGTATGACCCAAATTTAGAAACCATAAAAGAAAATGTTAATATAGTAGCCTGCATAAAAAAGTTTAAAAATAATTATGCATGGCAAAAATACCACAAAGTAAAAAAAAATTTTAGTAACCTAAAGAAAAAAATTGCAACTCATACTGTGGATAAAGAATTATCGTATATGTATAGCTGATTCATTGTGCTGTACAGCAGAAACTAACACAACATTGTAAAGCAACTATACTCCAATAAAAATTAATTTAAAAAAATAAAATAAATAAGTGATATGGGAAGATGCTGCAAAAAAAAAAAAAAGAATTGTCTTAGTAGTTTAAAAGCTTCTAAATAAAAAAGAAAGATACTAACAACAAATGGAAAAATAGGTAAGGGGGATAACTGATAGTTTCTAGAATATGATGTACAAATGGAACTGAATATAGGAAAACCAGCACAACTTCATTCCTAATGAGAAAATTAAAATTCAAATTAAGAGATTCTTGGGGACTTCCCTGGTGGCGCAGTGGTTAAGAATCCACCTGCCAATGCAGGGGACACAGGTTTTATCCCTGGTCCGGGAAGATCCCATATGCTGCGGAGCAACTAAGCCCATGAGCCACAACTACTGAGCCCGCGTGCCACAGCTACTGAAGCCCACGTGCCTAGGGCCCATGCTCCACAACAAGAGAAGCCACTGCAATGAGAAGCCCGCACACCGCAACAAAGAGTAGCCCCTGCTCGCCGCAACTAGAGAAAGTCCGCGGGCAGCAACAAAGACCCAATGCAGCAAAAGAAAATAAATTAAAAAAAAAAAAAGAGAGAGATTCTTGGGAATTCCCTGGCTGTCCAGTGGTTAGGACTCCACGCTTCCACTGCAGGGGGCCCAGGTTTGTTCCCTGGTCAGGGAACTAAGATCCCACAAGCAGTGTAGCCTGCCCCCCCCCCAAAAAAAAGAGTGAGATTCTTCTTTTCAGCATGGTATAGACCAAAGTTTGGTTCACACTGTGGCGAAGTGTGTGGGCTGATGCTCTCATATTTATTGATTAAGTGTAAACTGGTACATCTTCTGTCAGAGCTATGTTGCCCAATTCCAAGGGTGACAATGTGAATGGTAACCACTTAAAGTTGGACAACATGGTGGCCCTGACTTCTGTGGAGGGTCATTTGGCAAAATCTCTCAAGATTTAAAACGCACATACAATTTGACCCAGTAATTTTGCTTTCTGGACATTTCCCTGCCCGTGTAAATTTATGTATGTACAAAGAAATGCATGTTACAACTGTTATAATAGCAAAAATTTATGTATATCCTCCCAATAGAATACTACTCAGCCATTAAATGGAATGAGGCAGTCGTATAGGTGCTGTAACATAATGATCTCCAAGATATACTGTTTAGTGGAAAAAAGCAAGTTGCCAAAGAATGTATGCTACCATTTTTAAAAAGATTTATTATTTCTATATGTTTTTATATAGAGAGAATATCTTTCAAAGGTTATACAAGAAACTCTACTCTGTAACTGCTTTCTGGGAGGGGAACTAGGTAGCTTATAATTCACTGTACATTTCACCTTCATACCTTTTAAGCTTTGGACCTTGAACATTAGCTCAAAGTTGTAAAAGGATATCCCATGGCATTGAATAAAATATAAAACAAGAACACAAAGTTAAACATTTTTTTCCTCACCTCTGGTCAAAATGTCTAAAGTTTTAAAACAACATAACGTTTCAAAGTATGGATTTATCTTGACTGGATACTCTATGGTTATTAAATTCTGATGTCAAGGCCATGACCAAGTCTAAGAACTACACATGCTTTGTGATGACAGAGTAATGATTATAATAGCTTCGAAACCGTGCGGGACCCTGTGGGGCGCTCCCAGGTACAAAAGGCTTTCCGTGCCTCCTGCTTCTTGATTGCAGGAAAAAAGGCTTCAACCTCCGAGACCTTCCCTGAGTTCCAAAGGGCAGATTCAAACTGTTACTAACTAGGAAGAAGTGAGGGAATGCAGAAAGGAAGGAAAGCCAGTCAGGAAACAATAGTGCAGAGATGGGGCAGGGTCCTGGTTCCTCCCCAAGGGATATACAAGACAGTCTGACGCATATCTCTGAGTGCTTCCACAGGAACTAAGACCCCAACCCAGGTGGAAGATGGTAACTTCAGGCTGACCATAAGCACTTGAACCCCAGACTGGTTACAACCAGAAAGCTGATGACTGAGGTTCCGAGAGCACCATCCTGTTACCTCACCACCAACCAGTCAGAAGCCCTCCCTGAAAATTTGCCTTTAAAAACTCTTCCCTGAGACCCATCAGGGAGTTTAGGTCTTTTGAGCATAAACTGCCCGTTCTCCTTGCTTGGCACTTGAAATAAACCTTTCTCTGCTCCAAACTCCAATGCTTCGGTTTGTCTGGCCTCCCTGTGCATCGGGCACACAAACTTGGATTTGACAATAGCTTTAGGTTAATGTTTTCAGTAATGCACATACCACATATTCAAACATTTGTGTAGTATTTTGCAATCTATCTAAAATTTGCTACAACTTCTACTTCAGACAGTGACTCTCTACTGAGGATACAGATAAAGTGACATAAAGGTAATCACACTTACTCAGGGCTTGTGAAGCTTGGCCAGTCATGTGATGAACGGCCTCTGCAGACGGAACCACCAGAGCCAACCAGTTCTTAGGATCGTGCGTGACAGGACACTCTGGGGGCAGAAGCAAGACTGACAAAGCTTCTTGGCGTGGAGAACGATACGGAAGAGCTCTGAGCGGAGGATCCCTGAGACGTGTTGTCATCTGTGGTCGAAACGGGATCAGGGAGAGGCCCAGGATATATTAGACACAGAGTATTATAAGAAAGAAGCTATGGGACCAGAGGTTTCATGGCCACTATGTTCCAAATGGAATAATCATTTAGTTTTCCCCGAAACCTACTATTCAAACTCCATCACTCCTTGTATCCCACACGCCCCTGAAGTAGTATGTGAGAACCATCCACCCTATTTTATACTGGGGTGAATGAAAGAAATAAAGTGAAATCACATGCCTGGACATCCTGAATGAATCACAACGAACGGTTGCTCAATTAGAAGGGATCCACATCCAGATCTATCTGACCTAAAATTCTACCGCGGCAGAGAAAACGCCGTATGTTCACCGCGCCAATCCTATGTCATCTTCCTCCGGGGCTCGCAGGCAGAGGGCATTGCCCAGCCTCCCCTGCAGTTAGGTGGGCCCATGTGACCGGGTTCTAGCTAACAGAACGTGAGGGAAGGCGACGTGTGACACTTCCAGGCTTGGACCCTAAAGCCTCCCATGTGACCTTTCATACCCTCTTTTCCCCATCTGCCAACAACACAAAAGACCTACTGGAGAATTTCATGGCCCTGAGGCCTAGAATGACAGAAAGGAGCCTGAGTCACCCCTGAATGAGCCTGGGCAGAGGGGGGGAAGGGTAGTAGAATTTGCCACCCCCAAATATGCCACTCCAACATGAGGGTTATTTTAAGCTGAAGGCAAGTGAAAAAAAGCAGACACAGAATGAGCTCTCTGGCCTCTCCCATCTACCTGAAAACAGAACATAAATTCCCCTTGTGAAGGTGACCTCCTGTCCCCAACTTCCCGTACCAGGAAGGGGATAACAACCTGACTAGCAGAGATAGCCGGCGCTGAGGGAGACTCTACACCACACACCTTACTCACTAGCCCTTACCCACCATTGCTTGCTTCGTGTATTTTCCTTCCCACCATTTGCCAACCCAGAAGCTCCAAGTCCATATCTTTTGTCTTCTCGCTTCTCTACAAAATTACTGTTCTTCGCTAAGATGCTTTAGAAGCCCAAATTCTAACCACTCCTTAAAGTTACTCATCGCTGAGTATTTCCCTGTGTAAGTGGGATGCACGTGTGAATAAACCTGTTTTTCTCTTGTTCATCTGTCTTTTCTCAGTGTGATCTGTGAGGCCCCAGCCAATGAAACTAAGATAAGGAGAGGAAAAGTAATTTTTTTCCTTCCCTACAGGTGGCTCCTATCTCAACCCGCTTTGGACTTTGGTGTGAGAAAAAAAAAAAAAATCTTCACTGTGTGAATAGGCCGTTGAGATCTGGAAGTTGTCTGGAGGAGCTTATGTCTGGAGGCGGTGATCAAGAGGACGCTGACCCTCAAACTGGACCTGGGCAGTCACATGCTCCTCACCCACTCCTGTGTGTTTAGAGTGCATGCCCCGCCCCCTGTGCCCATAGTGGGAGCTATCCCAAGGATGCAGCCTTGAGAGGGTAAGGTGCTGCTGAGACCATCTGGACAGTCTATGTGACCGAACCCAGCAGTTAATGCCTCTATGTGAACTTCAGGATTCTGGCGGGCGGGTGCAGATCTACTCATCTTGCGGCCACCCAAGACAAGCCTTGCAAGTTCCCTTGCTTATTAAACCTGCTACCTTCCAATCTGGAGGGGCTGCCTCTTTCTTCAGTCTCTCCTTGTCCTCTGAGCACAGGGGCCGGTTTCTGAACCAACGGCTTATGTATTCTCTCTGACAGATCTTAGATACTCTTAACTGTGAGTATCTGCCTCTACGTGTCCTAAGGGTTAAGTGAGGTGATTCGTGCAACAATAAACTGTGAAGTACTGTATAACATTATTACATTGATGTTCTTACAATTTGTTTTTTCATATATCCAGAAGAACATGACTTCTGTGGAATGCTAGTCGGTGTACATGGGAAAATAGTGCCACAAAGTCAAATAACTTTGAGAAAAATAGGGTCAAAGAAGCTAGATTTCTTTCAGTATATGACATCATCTTTGCTTTACTTATGTGCATCACGACTACATAACAGTATGCAGTGTTCCTAAAGCTGCTTCACTAAGAACCCCTCTTCATAGAGCATTCTGTGAAACTAATGTTTCTTAGAACTCGCACTGGGAATAGCACCCCAAGTGATCGCCCACATAACCTAAATATTTATTTTAAAAATATACCTGATCACATTTACCATTCTTACTTTTTCATCTTGAAAATAAAAATAGGGACTTCCCTGGTGGTCCCGTGGGTAAGACTAAGCGCTCCCAATGCAGGGGGCCCAGGTTTGATCCCTGTTCAGGGAACTGGATCCCACATTCATGCCGCAACTAAGACCCGACGCAGCCAAATAAAATATAAATAAATAAATAAATATTTTAAAAAGTAAATAAATAAAAATAGTTTCTACTGCATAGTAAGGAACACTCTCTCCCTTTCCCTTCCAAATGTAGGGACCCAAAACGGTATAAAGATGATTTTCAACTGAAGATAGAGATAGAGCTGTTGTGGAACGAAGCCTTCAGAGCTTTCCTCATCTCACTAAAGGCAGAGGCTTCGAAGAGTGAAGCAGCTATAAATCCTCTCCTGGGTGGGCAGGCAAGCGAGCTTCACTGCCAGGAAAAAGACCCCGCACTTGCACTTGGATGAGAAATTGCAGAAACAAACATTATCACAAGCTATCCTATCTTCCATGTGTTCCCCTAAAAGCCCACTTGTCTCCCAATGGAAATTGTTCCATTTATTTCTCCCCCTTCCCTAACGTTGGTATATAAACCCTCATCCCTAGCTGCTCTTCACGAGTAGAACTTTTCTGTTAATCTGTCTATTCTTAATCAGTGGGTCCCAAAACATATGAATCCCAAACTAGTACTCTTTTCATAAGTTATACCTCTCAAGCATTGTTTTTCTCATATTGAAAATAAAAATACTGTATCTACTGTACATTTAAGCATGCAGTAAGAAAATAAATGCCAGCGCCTAATACAGCGTCTGGCATATAGTAACCTCATAATAAACACTAGCCCCTCCCCTATCACACTTCCATCTCACTCAACTCCTAACAAAAGTAAACTGCAATCATATTGGTTCCTGTACAGAAATTCTATTGATCTGTTTCTCAAGTGAATATTGGTTATTACCATAGAAGAAATCCATTCTTTTTTTGTTAACTGCTCGCCATTTCTAAGTCCACATCAATGGAAAGAGTTTCTCCAGATTCTCTTTGGATGCGAGACATGCAAAAAAACCACATAAACAGATGTAAAGGAATATTTCTAACTTCATATATCATTATGTATAATTTTATTTTACTACATATCATATATTATCTTTTTTCTTAAAGCTTGCATTCTTTCAAAATAATCGATTTACTTGGCACACAAAAAATTTATAAAATCTATGTCCTCCTAAAAGAGAATAAGTAACAATTTATTATCTCAAGTTTGGGCTGCAATAATAGCAAAAGTTTACATGCTGCGTCTGAGAGCTGAAACCATTTACCCTCACACTCAGCCTGTGCACTGAGAACTGAAACTCCCTAACCCCACCTATCTTACCATCTATATTTACATTACTTTGGGATTCCACTGTTTCATTAGCATGACTTTACTATTCCAAGACACCCTTGCCCAAGCAAATGGCTTGATTGTTCATTTTAGGAACTTCCTGAAAAGACCCATTAACTCTACCACGGGAAGCAATCAACAGTTTACGCCCTAAAATTCTTCGCATCTCTTGTCTCAAAATCCTTGCCTTGCTGTTTCCAACCGTTCCCGGATTGTAGTATCTTTCCTCAATCCTGATGAAGTCCCCAATCCTCCCCTCCCACACTGAGAGACCTGCCTTAATCCAAACTGCTGATTTAAAAAAATTCAGACCTGGCCATTCCCCTCAGAAATACTACCAAGGCTCTGTCTAGGTGTGGCATCTCCCTGGGCTGTGTTGGTAATATTTCAGGAACCTGAACTCTGAAGGACGGTTTGTCTTTATAATGTACTATTAAATATTTCATGCTTGCTAGATTAACCAATCAACTGTAATACTAGGCCTAAAACATTTATGCAAGTACCAAAACAGAGTACTGTAAATTTCCCTGTAAACTAAATTCTCCTTTGCAGCCTTTGGTGTCTTCAGATCATACCTTGAGGTTTATCACTCCTGGGAAGGGGACGTGGATACACTGACACTTTAGAAAGATAATATTCTTAGTGTAGAAAAGATCCTCCTCTAGGTAATGAGAATTAGCTTGAGGCTGCAGTGGGGAAGAAACAGGACACATTGCATGGTAGAGTCCCCTCCTTCCTAGGCTAGAAGGATGGCAAGAGGAGGAAGGCAAATGGCAGAGGAAGCCGGCAGAGGGAAGCCGTGTCTTGATTTCTCACCTCCTGCCTTTGGCCGGGATACGCAGGGATGAATAGAGGTGCCTCTGGGGACTCTAGAAGGATAACTGCCTCATGAGCTGCGGGCGGCAGGCATGACACTCATCTTCCCCGGGCTTCTCTGGTTGCCAGGTGAAGCTGCTGGACCCAAGAGTTCCTCCAGTGTCCCTGAGGAGTGGCTGGGAACGCAGCTGGGTTAAGAGCCAAAGGGACAATGGGGGGGGGGCGGGGAGGGGAGGGCAGGTTACCTTAGAGGCGAGAAATACCTGCAACAGGGGTTAAGCGAATAGTGAGTACCGCCTAGCGGCGGATGTGAACAGCTATCTTCCGAACCAGTGAGCCAACCTGAGGCCAAGTCAACGAGGGAGGGACAGGGCCTGACCTAGCGAAGGAGGACCGGGATGAGTGACACCAGCTGCGGACAGACCTGCAGGGCACCGGCCTCCAGAGAAGACAGAGGGCAGCCTAAGGGCCCCTTTATGCTGCTATTCCCCCTCCCCTCCCTCGTTACTGCTAAAGTAATTAAACAAGGAGGCCATTACACTGCAGTGGCTCTTGTGCCATGGTGGCCTGTAAAAGCAAACCAAAATCTAAGCCTGTAAATGCCTCAAAGTTATGAATCAAAAGCTAAGGGCAACCAGTCACAAAAAGCCCACTAGGCTTTAAGTTATAGCCAATCAAATAATTTCCTTTCTTTGTTTCTGTACCTTCTCTGTATGTCTCTCCCTGAGCTCCTCTCGCTGGGGCACTCTTAAGCAATTCTGAATTGGTGCTGCGTGATTCAAACTGATGTTCGCTCAAATAAACTTACAATTTTTAATATACCTCACTTTATCTTTCAGTAGTTCCCAGGTACAGTATTGGAGCGCATAGAGGGAGGGGAAGAAACAGAAGACCAAACACTGAGCAATTTAAGAGAGGAACTGTTTAAACTACTGAATCAGACCAAGTGTCAAACCAAGCAGGAGAGAAGTTAGATTCTCCTCTGTGGTAGTAAGACTAGTTAAAGATAAAATAAATAGAATCTGTTTTCCTTACTGATCTCAAAATAAGAGCTTCAGAGCAGAGCCCTGGCCTCTAAGTACAAAAGCAATGTTCGAATGAACTGATCGCTCCTAGATACAAAGATTCTGAAAAAAACACCATTCCTGCCAATCAGACACCAGAGGAGGGCAGGGCAGAGGAAGTGAACAATGTAAATTAGAAATTACAACTTGCAGTGGTCCAATAGGAAATTACTTTACAAAAATGGGAGAATTCTGTAACAACCTATGGAGTTTTCAACGTTGGATTTTTTTTGTTCATAGATGACAAAATTCACATATTAAAATGACTGAGTCGAAACATTTCATTTTAAATATCCCCCAGTGTTTTAAATAAAGGTAAGTCTCATGTAAATGTTACCTTTTCTTCAAAAACTTGCAGTCAGACAAGCAGGAGATGAAAATATCACTCCAATTTCCCTGCAAACATAATAAGACAAGGTTAAGTCACAACGTACTATAAGCATGTCCCTTTTATCTTACCGAATACTGTATGTAACTGATGACGTGGAATCATCATTAACGAAAATAACTACTCTCTTAAGAGTCTTCCAAATTCTGGGTATACTTTGTGCATGTGACTGCTAATCTCACCAAAACCCTTCATAGTTGATTTGATCAAGTCATCTAGATTTAAATAAAATTCATCCTTCTGAAAACAGAAGCTTCTGGAGCTCCAGAGAATAAACTATGAAGCCATAAAAACAGTCTGCCTAAAAAAAAAAAACAAAACAAAAACAAAAAAACAGTCTGCCTTGGGGAAGGCTTTGTGGGACAGAAAGCATTTTTGATTCACTCCTGCATCTTCCTCACCTATCAAAGTGCCTGGCACATTGTACATCCTCAATATACCTCTGTTAAAGAAATGATGAATGAATGAAGACATCAATGACTTCTTCAAACTAAGAGATGGTAGAAGAGAATCATGGTTAAAATGCAAATGCATTCATGACAAAGCCAAATCCTCTCTCTTATGTCTAGGATAAAATGACCAAGACTTCAGAACCACATAAAAGTGGTTTCTCCTTTTTTTCTTGGCCGTGCCACGCGGCTTGCAGGGTCTTAGTTCCCCAAACAGGGATCGAACCTGGGCCCCCAGCAGTGAAAGCGCAGAGGCCTAACCACTGGACCACCAGGAGATTCCCAGTTTCTACTCTGTCGGACAGAGCCACCTCTCAGCCACTTCATGCTCTGCAATTCCTCTTGCCACCGCCATCCATTTTTCTGTCAGCGACTGGTTAATTCGGCTTATTTCTGGCAGGGTTTTCCTGGAAACACTGGTGGAACTAGTATCCTTCTAGGAGGAAAGAAAAGAATGATCAGGAAAATACACACACACACACTAAGTAGTGAGTAAAACACAGGTGGGAGATAGGCCCCCATCCTCTCAGACAGTGGGGTTTGGTGGGAGGAGCCACGGCATCAGACTGGCCTGGCTCTTCCATTTCCTAGCCTTGGCCACTTTGCTTGGTCCAAGCCTTAGTTTTGTTATTTGAAAAACGAGAGAACACAAAAGAATTGAAAACAGGGACTCAAACAGATACTGTATGTCAATATTCATTGCAGCATCATTCACAATAGCCAAAAAGATGGGAACAATCCACGTCCAGCAACAGCACCAACAGATGAATATGGTACATCCATACAATGGAATATTACTCGGCCATGAAAAGGAAGGACGTTCTGACACACGCTGCAACATGGATGAACTGTGAAAACACTATGCTGAGTGAAATAAGCCGGATACAAAAGGACAAATATTGTACGATTCCACTAATATGAAACAGGCTAATTCATAGACAGAAAGGGTATTAGAGGATACCTGGGGTTATGGGTAGTGGGGAAGGGGGAGTTATTATTTAATTGTTAAAAGTTTCTGCTTGGGGAGAAAAAGAGTTTCTGCTGGGGGTAATGAAAAACGTTTTAGAGGTAGATAGCGGTGATGGTTGCAGAACACTGTAAATGCAAGTAATGCCACTGAATTGTACCTTTTAAAATGGTTGAAATAGCAAGTTTTATGTTATATATGTTTTACCACAATTAAAAAATGAGATAACAATACCTACGTCTCTGGGCTCCTGTTAAGATTAAAAGATATTAGGTATACAAAGCCTTTGGATTATAGTAAGTACTCAGTAAATACTAGTCTCTTTCTGCCCTTTAATCATCCACAGGTTTTTGCTTTTATATCAGTGGTTTTCAAACTGATAACAGAATCACCTAGTGATCTTGTTAAAGCGTAGACTGCTGGGCCCATCTCCACAGTTTCCGATTCAACAGGTCAGGAGTGGAGCTCAAGAATCTGCGTCTAGCACATTCCCAGGTGAGGCTGAGGCTGCCGACTGGGGACCACATTTCTGAGAACCATGGTTCTATATCATATTTGAAACCAAATGGCTCAACCAGAGGTGTCAGAGATCACTGTCTGGAGAGAAACACCTGTCTTTAATACGTTCTTCCAAGGACGTCAGTGCTCTGCTCCGTAAGATACCTCTGCTTCCACTGACTTATAGTAAATCAGGGAATTCTGCCTCACTTTTGTTTAATGCTTAGCTAAAGACCTTCTGAAAAAGATGTATTACCGTGACTCCCAAAGCTCCCTTCACCGTCTTGATCTGAGTCCTGGGTGTTCCCTGGAGTTCAACCATGGGGAAGCTTTTTTCCCTCCACCATCCCAGGGACCTTAGGACAATGAGGCGCTCGCCCTTGGCATTTACAGACCATTGCTTCTACTTTCTTCTTCAAAATCCCGGCTCCTCTGACGCACGTAACATCAGACTGTATCACCTGCCGAAGTCCTAGTCACGACCCTTCAGTCACCGAAAACTTCAGCACCCTGCTGACTGTCTTCCTCGCACGTCCGCGCCTGGCATCATTCTCCTGTCCTTCTCGGCAGCTTCACACTTAATGGAGCTGGTTTATTTCCCCACGTGACCTCTCAGTTCTTTATCTTGTCTCCGCTCTCCCTCTGCTCCCCTGCAGCCGCCCAGGCCCCGGGTCGGGGCTTCTACACCGATCCGACTGGCATTTTGCGTCAGATAATTCTCTGCTGTGAGCGGCTGCCCTGTGCGTTGCAGGATGTTCAGCAGCGACCCCGGCCTCTACCCACGAGATGCCGGCGGCAGCCGCCCCGACATGCACGCCCCGCCCTCGGGACAACCTCAGCTGAGCACAGACGCTGCCAGATGTTCCAGGGGCGCAAAACCGCTCCTAGTTGAGAACTATTGCCCTAGATAAAGGTGACGTTCTGTACTTTATAATCACCAGTAATTGCTCCAGGGGCTTCCCTGGTGGTGCAGTGGTTAAGAATCTGCCTGCCAATGCAGGGGACACGGGTTCGAGCCCTGGTCCGGGAGGATCCCACATGCCACGGAGCAACTAAGCCCATGCGCCACAACTACTGAGCCTGCACTCTAGAGCCCACGAGCCACAACTACTGAGCCCGTGAGCCACAACTACTGAGCTGGTGTGTCTAGAGTTCGTGCTCCGCAGCAAGAGAAGCCACCGCAGTGAGAACCCCGTAGAGAAAGCTCACACGCAGCAACAAAGACCCAACGCAGCCAAACAAACCAACAAAAATTGTTCCACCTTCTAAATTTCCATCAGAAACATTCTCCTCTCTGATCATCATACACCATCCTTCTAATTCACTGACTTCAGAGTGGAACTCCCAGGCTAACATTCTTTGATGCTGGAATGAGTTAAGACTTGGGGGCTGTTGGGATGAAATGAATGTATTCTGCATGCAAGAAGGACATGAATTTGAGGGGGGCAGTGGCAGAACGTTATGGACTGAGTGTTCTCCCCCCAGATTCATATATTGGAATCCTAACCCCCACTGTGATGGTATTAGGAGGTAGGGCCTTTGGAAAGTGATTGGGTCATGAGGGTGGAGCCCTCAGGAGTGGGACTAGTGCCCTTTATAACAGACCCCAGAGAGCTCTTTCACCCCTGCTCCTTCTGCCACATGAGGATACAGTGAGAAGACAGCCATCTGTAAACCAGGAAGCAGGCCCTCACCAGACAGAAAATGTGCCATCATCTTTTTTTTTTTTTTTTTTTTTGGCCGCACTGTGCAGCTTGGGGGATCTTAGTTCCCGGGTCACAGCAGTGAAAGTGTCGAGTCCTAAACACTGGATCGCCAGGGAATTCCCAAATGTGCTGTCATCTTAATCCCAGACTTCCCAGCCTCCAAAACTGTAAGAAACAAATTTCTGTTTATAAACCACTCAATCTATGGTATTTTGTTATAGCAGCCCGAACAGACGAAGACACTTTAGAGTGGAATCCAGTCCAACATTCTTTGAGGCCACTGGGCTCTCCAATCCATCAACCCTATTGTTTGTTCATTATCCATCCTCCTCTTCATGTCTTTCTTACCCAGCTTAGAGTCTATGGTCAGCAGTGTAATCAGTCCTTTGCAAATACCTCCAAGTCTTCTGTCCCTTTCCTATTGTACTTACCTAGCAAAAGTCCACCTGTAGTTAACCTTCAATCTGAATTACTCCAAAGGAATCCAAGCAGCTTAACATCAATGGAGAAAAACAAACAACTGTGCCGACTGAGTTCACCGTATGCCCTACAACCACAGATTTCAAATGGTTACTCTATACTGTCTAGTAATCTCCCACGATGTTCACTGTCTCACTCTGAGTCACTACTGCACACTTTCCTTTTATTCCTAAACCTGTAGCGATCCTCCTCTGCTTCACTAAGTTTCAAATAAGGACCGTGCCTTGTGCATCACTGAGAAAACTGAAACAATCAGGGAAGAACTAATCACCTTCCCACAAGCAACCTACCCTCACCTCCACTGTTCCTCATCAGAACGGAATAAAAATTTCTGCCCAAAGCCCTATACTTGCCACACTGGACCCTTGACCCTGCTTCCTTGCTCCTATTCTGGGACATGACCTCTACAATTATTCCCTCTTTCTCATGCACCATCACTTTCTCCTCCTGAACTGGATCATTCTCACTGGCATACCTTAATATCATACAAACATACCTTAATATCATACAAACATACCTTAATATCACCCCTCCAAACAGCAACAAAACCCTCTCACGGTGGTCTACTCCCTTTCACGACAAAACTTCTCAGAACTGTCACAGTCATTGTTCCCCACTTATTCCCCTTTATTCTCTGCCCATCCCGCTCAGTTAGGTTTCATCCTCTTTCCCCTGAGATGACTCAGTCTTGACAAAGCAAAAACACACTCTGTGCTTGTCTTACTGGATCAGTATGTGTCAGGTCTGGTCACTTCCTCAGAGAAAAAAATGCTTTTTAAAAGAAACAGAAAGTGTAATAGATACCTGGTAAGTTGTCACAAAGTTGGCATACGTTCCAGCAAAAATATGGTTGACTTGAACATCCGCAAGGTCTATAAGAAAGTTGTAAATCCATGAGTATTGCTTTTAGAAGTAAAAAATAAATCTTTTGTTGTAAACCTAAAACTGCTCTAGGGCTTCCCTGGTGGTGCAGTGGTTGAGAATCCGCCTGCCAATGCAGGGGACATGGGTTCGAGCCCTGGTCGGGGAGGATCCCACATGCCGCGGAGCAACTGGGCTCGTGAGCCACAATTACTGAGCCTGCGCGTCTGGAGCCTGTGCTCCGCAACAAGAGAGGCCGCGACAGTGAGAGGCCCGCACACCGCGATGGAGAGTGGCCCCCGCTTGCCACAACTACAGAAAGCCCTCGCACAGAAACGAAGACCCAACACCGCCATAAATATATAAATAAATAAATAAATTTATAAAACTGCTCTAAAAAATAGTCTTTAAAAAAATCTAATGTATTACCAAGCTAAATTTACTTATTTATTGGCTTCTAAATGGATTTTGACTACAAACAGTATAAAACAATAATTTTGATCAGATTACATGTTGTATATTCACTTAGCTTAAAATTTAACTTTTCATGTACTTGCATAATGAAACCAGGCTGATGTGCTTCAGTAGAGGTTTGATTGAATATATAAAAGTGGGGATTCCCTGGTGGCACAGGGGTTAAGAATATGCCTGCCAACGCAGGGGACATGGGTTCGAGCCCTGGTACAGGAAGATACCACACGCCGTGGAGCAAATAAGCCCACGCGCCACAACTACTGAGCCTGCGTTCTAGAGCCCACGAGCCACAACTACTGAGCCCACGTGCCACAACTACTGAAGCCCGCACACCTAGAGCCCGTGCTCCACAACAAGAGAAGCCACTGCAACGCGAAGCCCGTGCACCGCAAAGAAGAGTAGCCCCCGCTCGCTGCAACTAGAGAAAACCCACGCACAGCAATGAGGACCCAACGCAGCCAAAAATAAAAATAAATTTATATTAAAAAAAAATATATATATATATAAAAGTATACTGTTCCGAAGCTTAAGTAACTGATTTGGGTTCTTTTGTATTACCTTAATCTTTAGAAAAGATCACCAAATACTCCAGGAAGCACTGCATAAGAAAAAGAATGCATATTGTACAAATCAAAGATAACAGTACTAAAAGAACCACAGTTCTATGCACCCCTTTGAAAGGAAACTGAATAATATTTCTCCTCCAGCGGCATCATTTAACACAAAATCACAAATTCGTGAGACCACTCATACCATCAACAGAAATCAGGCAGCTAATGTCAAAGTTCTCTGCCAGAGCCCCCGGATGAGGTGAGCTGCTTGTGCAACTTGGTCCACAACCAAAAGACACCACCTGACTAGTGGTACAGACATACACAAGGGTGTGAGAACCGTGGAAGAGAGAATATATTAAAATAAAGACATATTATAATGTGTCACATTTTTGGAGAAAGATGATGTCTCAACACAAAATAACAGATTTATCTTATACTAAGTACCCAGATCCCATATCACAATGTCAGAGTTAGAGGGTGACAAATCATGTGGCTAAACAAATGGTAGGTGAATACTGACTTATTACTAAACTTAAAGGCAGAATATTATTGATGGTTTCTATCATTTGTGTTTTAAATGTAAGCTCTTTTTGTCTTTCGCTTTTCATGAATTGGATAGATTATATGCAAAGTGTCCTCACAGGGAGGGATAAATTGGGAGATTGGGATTGACATATACACACTACTATACATAAAATAGATAACTAATAAGGACCTGCTGTATAGCACAGGGAACTCTACTCAATACTCTGTAATGACCTATATGGGAAAAGAATCTGAAAAAGAGTGGATATATGTATATGTATAACAGATTCACTTTGCTGTACAGCAGAAACTAACACAACACTGTAAATCAACTATACTCTAATAAAAATTAAAAAAGAAACAAAGTGTCCACATAATTAGGTTATGCAAAACTCTGAATACATATGCAAATATATATCATCTTCTACTTGCATGAGATTAACTTTGTCTCATGAACTCAAATAGGCAAGCACCACTATTTTTGTTATAGACCAACTCCACCACCCCCCTCGTAAGGTGGTCTATGCACAGTAGATTTCCAATAAATTCTTACGAAACAAATGAAATGTCTAGGATAAAGAAGAAAAAAATAGAAATATTAAACTGTATTTGAAAGAAGTAAATTTTCAGAAAGGAGAATGATGTATAAAAAGAGTAATCACATATTTTAGGGTCTTAAGGTTTAATAACATTCCACATGAGCCATTTCTAAGCAATAAAATACAACACTTTCTACTCATGCTTAAAAAAGAAAACCTATTACCTTCCACAATCTGCGAAACTAGGCCCTCAATTCTTTCCAAGTTGCGGACCCCTCTTCTCAGCAGTGGGGCTGTGTCCCAGCTGTCCACAGCTATTGTCTCCAAATGTGAATACTTTCCCATCCTGTTTGAAAAACGAGGGATCAGGCTAATTTCAGGCTAAAAAAAAGTAATTAAAAACTAAAAGATTTAAGTATCCTAAGAGAGTTCTATGAGAGCACCATGGTAAATATAAGCCCTATGTAAAGAGGAAGAGTCCTGTATTTATTATTTCTAACAGTGAATGAAGAATTAGCACATTAAACTTGAAAAATCATTGGCATTCCCTTCAGAACTAGGCACTTATAGGTGTTTGTGGAATAAACTGATGGACAAATTAACTGGCTCAAGAGTAACACTAACATTTAAGCATAGGGTTGCTTTATTTATTTGATCATTTCTCTGAAAATAAATCTCTTTTCAAAAGATGATTCTAAATTAAAACAACTCTAGCTCCCTCTTGCCAACTATGAAGACTATAATTCAAACATGCTTTTAAAACAAACAAAATAGGGCTTCCCTGGTGGCGCAGTGGTTGAGAGTCTGCCTGCCAATGCAGGGGACATGGGTTCGAGCCCTGGTCTGGGAAGATCCCACATGCCGCGGAGCAGCTAGGCCCGTGAGCCACAACTACTGAGCCTGCGCGTCTGGAGCCTGTGCTCCGCAACAAGAGAGGCCGCGATAGTGAGAGGCCCGCGCACCGCGATGAAGAGTGGCCCCCGCTCGCCGCAACTAGAGAAAGCCCTCGCGCAGAAACGAGGACCCAACACAGCCATAAAAAAAATAATTAATTAATTAATTAATTAATTAATTAAATACTTTAAAAAAAAAACAAAAAAAACCAAACAAAATATAAATTATTTTAGATACTTAGTTTTTAAATAAACATTTCAACCACACAAGCAGTCTTCAAGTCTATTCATCACATCTATGGAGAGAATCCATCCCGTTGGAATGTACTGTATGGCCAGTACAAGAAGGGGGTGGGGAACATTCAGGAAGCTGACTCATAATTGTGCCGAGTAAGAAATGGAACAAAGAATGTTCTAGTCTGTAGTATGGGCCATTGAAACCTGTAAAAATTACTTTGTTGCTTGTATAATATTTTTCATGTGTAGAGCTACATTATGAATGAACAACTGCTAAAAGGATGAGCTCCTATATTAATCTAATTTTAAAATATCTAAAAATATTTCCTAAAGCTGAAATTAGCTTTTGTTATAGGATCTTAAAAATTCCATGGTTTATATTTGGCTAAGTTCTCCTCTTTAGACATTTGTACATTGAATGGATATCTTCACATGTTGATACAAATATTGCTTTCCACAATAATCAGTACATGTACCTTGTGGTAACATTTCTCTGGGATTTAAAAAAACAGCAAGATGCGAATTCCCTGGCGGTCCAGTAGTTGAGACTCAGCGCTTTCACTGCCAGGGGCCCGGGTTCGATCCCTGGTTGGGGAACTAAGATCCTGCAATTCACACGGTGTGGCCAAAAAAAAGAAAAAAAATAGCAAGACATTTTGGATTACCTTGGTAAGCACTGCAGTGTGCTCATAACCACAGCTGACATAAATCACACCTAGAGTCTTCAGTACACCAACTGATTGAGGCTTGTAGCTCTGAACTGTTGAAAGAAAGCAGAATCTCTAGAGTATAAGAAATACTCATATTTCCTGGGTTTTATATATTTTAATATTTTTGTCATGTTATAATTCATCAACATAATTTAAAAAGTGAACAATCAGAAGTATTATAAAACAGAGGGAAAGCCCTGTGTTGGAAAAGAAAAGCAGTACTTTAGCATTTATTTCTGGAAAATATTTAATTTTCTGGAATGACTAAGGCTATTGGCCAAGAAAGCTAAGCTTAAAAACCCCCATTCCCAATAATACTTCCATTATGTTGTATTCATTTCTGTTACATAACAGGTGTTCTGCAAATATGCAATAATAATTGAGAAGATAAGATGGCCTACTTCATGCTGACAAAGTTAAATGAAATGAGATGTAGGAGCTCAGCACGGTACTGGTATGTAACAAGAACTAAATATACGTGAGTCACGTGTAAAGAACTGAACAGAGGGGCTCATGGGGAAGTCACAGCGAGTTTTGTTGAAAGGTTGCCAGAGGAACTGGTTGTTTCCCCTACTGCTAGCAATCTTCTAAACAAGTGGTTCCCAAACCTTGCTGCACATTGGAATCACCTGTGGCGTCTTTGGTAATGACTGATGCCTGGCTTCCAACCCCAGACATTCTGATTTAATTGGTCTGGGGTCCAACCTGGGCATTCAGATTTTTAAATGTTCTTAGAGTAGACAGACTAATGGCCTTCCAAAGATGGCCATGTTCTTTTCCCAGAGCCTGTGAATATGTTAAATTACATGGCAAAGGGAAGTTAAGGAAGCAGATGGATTTAAGAAGGTTGTTAATCAGTTGACCTTAAAATAGGGAGGTTAGCCTGGATTATCCAGGTGGGCCCAATGTAATCACAAGGGTACTTTTACCGAGGAAGAGGGAGGCAGAAGAGTGAGTGTCAGAGTAATGTAACTTGAAGAAGACTGAACCAGCTATTGCTGGCTTTGAAGAAGAAAGTGGGTTATGAGTCAAGAGTGCAGGTGCCTCTAGAAGCTGGAAAAGGGAAGAAAAATGCTCTGGTCCCCTCCAGCCTCCAGAAATTAATGTAGCCCTGCTGACACTTTGATTTTAACCCAGTGAGACCTGCATCAGACTTCTGACCACCAGAACCATGAGTTAATAAATTTATGTTGTTTTAAGCCACTAGGTTTGTGGTGATTTGTTACAGCAGGAATCAAAAGTTAATACAGCTCCCTAGGTGATTCTAATGTGCCACAAAGTTTGGGACCACTGTTCTAACCTTTCAGTGTGCCCTTTGCAGAACTGGTTTTCCAACCAGAAAGAAAGAAGGACTTACTACAAGACTACCTTGTTACCTAGGACTTTATTCCCTCCGAGGGCCAGCTTCCCTGCATTGTTGCTTCCCCAGCCAAATGAAGTCCCAGAGAGAGACAGGGCGAAGCTGTGGGCCCCTCCTGCAGTCACCTGTGCCAGCGGGATCCCCTCCAGGGACCTCACCCTCTGTGGGCTGGCTGGAGAGGGGAACTTCTTCCCCAGGCCCAGCTGCCCATGGCTGTTCTTTCCCCATGAAAACACTTGGCCATCTACAAAAATAAAGAGGAGAAATTCAGAACTGCAAACACAATGGAATACCAAATTCAAGGAGCAACTGCCGTCCTAATTCTAAAAATCTTTAAAGAATAAAAACAAGAGTAAAGGAGGTTAAAGTACTCTCACTAAAGGCAAAGGGGATGGTCAAGGTCACCTTTAAAAGTCCCTTCCAACAATATCCACTCTTCTTCTCCCTCCCAGTTAAGGGTAACCATGATCTTTCAGCTGCTCAGGCCAAAAACCTTGAAGCCATCCTCGACTCCTCTCTTTCTTCTACACACTTCAACCCACAAATACTAAAGCCTCTATCTTCAAAATCGATCCAGGATCCAACCACTTCTCACCACTCCACTGTTAGCCCCTTAGCCACCAAGTCACCATCACTCCTCTCCTGGGAAATGACAACAGCACCTCACTGGGCTCCCACATTGCATCTCTGCCCCCAGCAGTTTCTTCTCTAAAGAGCGGTCAGAGTGCTCTTTTAAAAGTATAAGTCAGATGGAGAGGATAGAACCAAGATGGCAGAGTAGAAGGACGGGCTCTCACTCCCTCTTGTGAGAGCACCAGAATCACAACTAACTGCTGAACAATCATCGACAGGAAGACACTGGAACTCACCAAAAAAGATACCCCACATCCAAAGACAAAGGAGAAGCCACAATGAGACAGTAGGAAGGGCGCTATCACGATAAAATCAAATCCCATAACTGCTGGGTGGGTGACTCACAGACTGGAGAACACTTATACCACAGAAGTCCACCCACTGGAGTCAAGGTTCTGAGCCCCACGTCAGGCTTCCCAACCTGGGGGTCCGGTAACGGGAGGAGGAATTCCTAGAGAATCAGACTTTGAAGCCTAGTGGGATTTGATTGCAGTACTTCAACAGGACTGGGGGAAACAGAGACTCCACTCTTGGAGGGTACACACAAAGTAGTGTGCAAATCGGGACCCAGGGGAAGGAGCAGTGACCCCATAGGAGACTGAACCAGACCTACCTGCTGGTGTTGGAGGGTCTCCTGCAGAGGCAGGGGGTGGCTGTGGCTCACCATGAGGACAAGGACACTGGCAGCAGAAGTTCCGGGAAGTACTCCTTGGCGTGAGTCCTCCCACAGTCCGCCATTAGCCCCACCAAAGAGCCGGGTAGGCTCCAGTGTTGGGTTGCCTCAGGCCAAATGACCAACAGGGACGGAACCCAGCCCCACCCATCAGCAGTCAAGCGGATTAAAGTTTTACTGAGCTCTGCCCACCAGAGCAACAGCCAGCTCTACCCACCACCAGTCCCTCCCATCAGGAAACTTGCTCAAGCCTCTTAGATAGCCTCATCCGCCAGAAGGCAGACAGCAGAAGCAAGAAGAACTACAATCCTGCAGCCTGTGGAGCAAAAACCACATTCACAGAAAGATAGACAAGATGAAAAGGCAGAGGGTTATGTACCAGATGAGGGAACAAGATAAAACCCCAGAAAAACAACTAAATGAAGTGGAGATAGGCAACCTTTCAGAAAAAGAATTCAGAATAATGATAGTGAAGATGACCCAGGACCTCAGAAAAAGAATGGAGGCAAAGATCGAGAAGATGCAAGAAATGTTTGACAAAGACCTAGAAGAATTAAAGAACAAACAAACAGAGATGAACAATACAATAACTGAAGTGAAAACTACACTAGAAGGAATCAATACCAGAAAAACTGAGGCAGAAGAACGGATAAGTGACCTGGAAGACAGAATGGTGGAATTCACTGCTGCGGAACAGAATAAAGAAAAAAGAATGAAAAGAAATGAAGACAGCCTAAGAGACCTCTGGGACAACACTAAACACAACAACATTCGCATCATAGGGGTCCCAGAAGAAGAGAGAGAGAAAGGACCTGAGAAAATATTAGAAGATATTATAGTCAAAAACTTTGCTGAAATACAAAGCATCCTAAGAGACTACTACAAGCAACTCTATGCGAATAAAATGGACAACCTGGAAGAAATGGACAAATTCTTAGAAAAGCACAACCTTCTGAGACTGAACCAGGAAGATACAGAAAATATGAACAGACCAATCACAAGTAATGAAATTGAAACTGTGATTAAAAATCTTCCAACAAACAAAAGTCCAGGGCCAGATGGCTTCACAGGTGAATTCTATCAAACATTTAGAGAAGAGCTAACACCCATCCTTCTCAAACTCTTCCAAAAAACTGGGGAGGAAGGAACACTCCCAAACTCATTCTGTGAGGCCAACATCACTCTGATACCAAAATCAGACAAAGATACTACAAAAAAAGAAAATTACAGATCAATATCATTGATGAATATAGATGCAAAAATCCTCAACAAAATACTAGCAAACAGAATCCAACAACACATTAAAAGGATCATACACCATGATCAAGTGGGATTTATCCCAGGGATGGAAGTATTCTACAGTATATGCAAATCAGTCAGTGTGATACACCATATTAACAAATTGAAGAAGAAAAACCATATGATCATCTCAATAGATGCAGAAAAAGCTTTTGACAAAATTCAACACCCATTTACGATAAAAACTCTCCAGAAAGTGGCCATAGAGGGAACTTACCTCAACATAATAAAGGCCATGTATGACAAACCCATAGCAAACATCATTCTCAATGGTGAAGAGCTGAAAATATTTCCTCTAAGGTCAGGAACAAGACAAGGATGTCCACTCTTGCCACTATTATTCAACATAGTTTTGGAAGTCCTAGCCATGACAATCAGAGAAGAAAAAGAAATAAAAGTAGTCCAAATTGGAAAAGAAGAAGTAAAACTGTCACTGTTTGCAGATGACATGATACTATACATAGAGAATCCTAAAGATGCCACCAGAAAACTACTAGAGCTAATCAATGAATTTGGTAAAGTTGCAGGATACAAAATTAATGCATAGAAATCTCTTGCATTCCTATACACTAATGATGAGAAATCTGAAAGAGAAATTAAGGAAACACTCCCATTTACTATTGCAACAAAAAGAATAAAATACCTAGGAATAAACCTACCCAAGGAGGTAAAAGACCTGTACTCAGAAAACTATAGGACACTGAAAAAAGAAATCAAAGATGATACCAACAGATGGAGAGATATACCATGTTCTTGGATTGGAAGAATCAATATTGTGAAAATGACTCTACTACCCAAAGCAATCTACAGATTTAATGCAATCCCTATCAAATTACCAATGGCATTTTTTACGGAGCTAGAACAAAAAAATCTTAAAATTTGTATGGAGACACAAAAGACCCCGAATAGCGAAAGCAGTCTTGAGGGAAAAAAATGGAGCTGGAGGAATCAGGACTCCCTGACTTCAGCCTATACCAGAAAGCTACAGTAATCAAGACAATACGGTACTGGCACAAAAACAGAAATATAGATCAATGGAACAAGATAGAAAGCCAAGAGACAAACCCACCCACCTATGGTCAACTAATCTATGACAAAGGAGGCAAGGATATACAATGCAGACAAGACAGTCTCTTCAATAAGTGGTGCTGGGAAAACTGGACAGCTACATGTAAAAGAATGAAATTAGAATACTCCCTAACACCATACACAAAAATAAACTCAAAATGGATTAGAGACCTAAATGTATGACCGGACACTAGAAAACTCTTAGAGGAGAACATAGGAAGAATACTCTTTTTTTTTTTTTTCAAAGTTTTTTTTCTTAACTTTTTGGGTTTATTTATTTATTTTTGGCTGTGTTGGGTCTTCGTTTCTGTGTGAGGGCTTTCTCTAGTTGCGGCAAGTGGGGGCCACTCTTCATCGCGGTGCGCGGGCCTCTCATTATCGCAGCCTCTCTTGTTGCGGAGCACAGGCTCCAGACGCGCAGGCTCAGTAATTGTGGCTCACGGGCCTAGTTGCTCCGCGGCATGTGGGATCTTCCCAGACCAAGGCTCGAACCCGTGTCCCCTGCATTGGCAGGCAGATTCTCAACCACTGCGCCACCAGGAGGGAAGCCCGGAAGGATACTCTTTTTTTTTTTTTAAGAATACTCTTTGACATAAATCACCACAAGATCTTTTTTGATCCACCTCCTAGAGTAATGGAAATAAAAACAAAAATAAACAAATGGGACCTAATGAAACTTCAAAGCTTTTGCACAGCAAAGGAAACCATAAATAAGACGAAAAGACGACCCTCAGAATGGGAGAAAATATTTGCAAACGATTCAACGGACAAAGGATTAATCTCCAAAATGTATAAACAGCTCATGCAGCTCAATATTAAAAAAACAAACAACCCAATCCAAAAATGGGCAATCTAAATAGACCTTTCTCCAAAGAAGACATACAGATGGCCAAGAAGCACATGAAAAGGTGCTCAACATCACTAATTACTAGAGAAATGCAAATCAAAACTACAATGAAGTATCACCTCACAACAGTTAGAATGGGCATCACCAGAAAATCTACAAACAACAAATGCTGGAGAGGGTGTGGAGAAAAGGGAACCCTCTTGCACTGTTAGTGGGAATGTAAATTGATACAGCCACTATGGAGAACAGTATGGAGGTTCCTTAAAATACTAAAAACAGAATTACCATATGATCCAGTAATCCCACTACTGGGCATATACCCAGAGAAAACCATAATTCAAAAAGACACATGCACCCCAGTGTTCATTGCAGCACTATTTACAATAGCCAGGCCATGGAAGCAACCTAAATGCCCATTGACAGACAAATGGATAAAGAAGATGTGGTACATATATACAATGGAATATTACTCAGCCATAAAAAGGAACAAAACTGGGTCATTTGTTGAGATGTGGATGGATCTAGAGACTGTCATACAGAGTGAAGTAAGTCAGAAAGAGAAAAACAAATATCGTATATTAACGCATATATGTGGAACCTAGAAAAATGGCACATATGAATGGGTTTGCAGGGCAGAAATAGAGACACAGATGTAGAGAACAGACATATGGACACCAAGGGGGGAAAGCGGCGGGGTGGTGGGTGTGGTGGTGTGATGAATTGGGAGATTGGGATTGAAATGTAGACACTAGTATGTATAAAATTGATGACTAATAAGAACCTGCTGTATAAAAAAAGAATTGAGAGATATTAAAAAAAAAAAAAAGAATGCAAAGAAGCTTTAGGAAAAGCTTTACCAGTTTGGTCGGTCCACATTTTCCTTTTCATGTTTGCAAAAGACTGATGCATGATAAAAATATATGATCAATTAAATCTAAAAAAAAAAAAAAACCCCACAAATAAATAAATAAATAATAAAAATATAAATGTAAGTCAGATGGAACCCTTCAGGAGCTTGCTCTCTCTGTCAATAAAAGGCCAATTCTTACCACAGCTCATAAGCCCCATGTCACCAGGACTCCCACGACCACGTCTCAGGCCTCATCTCTCCTGGCTCCCTCATCCCCCTCTCCAGACCCCCTGCTGCTCCTGAGCACCCCGCTGGGCATGGCCTTGCATCTGGATCATGCTCTGGACCATGACCTTATTAGCATCATGTCTCTCCCTTCCTTTCGGTCTTTGTTCACATCTCACCTTATAAAGTAGCTTCCCTGACCTCCTTTATAAAATAGAAAGACCCCTTCCCTCCGTCCACCTCCTCACTTTCTGTCTCCTTGCCTCGCCTCACTTCTCTTCACGCCCTTATCCCTGTTATACCACACAACTATTTGTGTGTTTAAGGCTCACTTCCCCTACATCTCCCCAGAATATAAGCTTCATGAAAGCGGGATCTTAGGTTTGTTAACTGCTGTATCCTCTTTGCTGGAGACACTGTAGGCAAATAAATACTTGTGGAATGACTTGGGAGGGGGGGGAAAACAACAACATTTTATGTTGAATTTGACCAGAGATGGAAAATTTACAAGAAGTCAAAAATCAAGTTCTTCTGACTACTCAGAGAAATGCCAACACATGTCAGATTTCTGTAAGTTACGACATCTAAGTTTTCTTTTTAACTTTAAATGCATTAAAAGGAACCCCAGTGCATTAAACTCAACAGGTATCATTCTTTTTTTTTTTTAACATCTTTATTGGAGTATAATTGCTTTACAATGGTGTGTTAGTTTCTGCTTTATAAAAAAGTGAATCTATACATATATACTCTCCTCCCTCTTGCATCTCCCTCCCTCCCATCCTCTCTATCCCACCCCTCTAGGTGGTCGCAAAGCACTGAGCTGGTCTCCCTGTGCTATGCAGCTGCTTCCCACTAGCTATCTATTTAACATTTGGTAGTGTATATATGTCCATGCCACTCTCTCACTTCATCCCAGCTCACCCTTCCCCCTCCCTGTGTCCTCAAGCCCATTCTCTACATCTGCGTCTTTATTCCTGTCCTGCCCCTAGGTTCTTCAGAACCTTTTTTTTTTTTCTCAGATTCCATATATATATGTGCGTTAACATACGGTATTTGTTTTTCTCTTTCTGACTTACTTCACTCCCTCCGTATGACAGACTCGAGGTACAGGTATCATTCTTATTCAAAATATTACTTCCTGATGACACGTAGGAGATCCAAGAAGACTTTTTTTACCTTCTGATAATGCCAGGGAGTGGTAACATCCACAGGAAACTTGTATAATTTTTATACGAGTCAGAGTTTCTATCTTCCTATAATAAAAATGATACAAAATCTATTAATCCTTCTTCAGATTGGGTCACCAAGTGGACTACAGATATTTTAACTTATTTTCTTGTATTTCTGTACTATTGGGTTGGCCAAAAAGTTCGTTCGGGTTTTTCCATAACATCTTATGGAAAACCCTGAACAAACTTTTTATTCCAAAGCCTTCAAGCTATTTTAACATGTCATCAACATGTACAAAGGTGCAGGGCAGAATCCAAAACAATATATAATTCAAAAGTGAATTGGGCTTTTGAATTATTGGGCTTTTAACACATTGTATAATGTACTAAGTTTTATGCTATACTTATGCTATACTTACCAGCCTAAAAGAAAAATAAATTTCTTCACACACATATAGTCCAGGGCTTTAGAATTTATAGAGTACTGTCACCTACAACACCTATCTCACCCTGTGAGATAAAGATACCACTAGGTTGATTCCTATTAAATTGCCATTTTTCTGGATCAAAAACATAACTATCAGCAATTTCATACGGTCCAACTTAGGAAAACTCAGAGAGGTGAACTGCTATCAGTTGTAGAACAGACTCAAACCTCGGGCTTTTCATTCCAAGTTCGGTGCTCATTCCCCCAAGCCTCAGCAATCTCTTCTACAATTTAATGAGCAGAGAAAGTGACAAAAGGTAACCTCCTAGCATTAAAAAACATGCTTTTGAAAATTTCCAATGCACGTAATTCATGAACACACAGTTCAGACTGCTTGTCATATCCTTTGGCCTAGGAAGCTGTGTGTGAGGATGTGATTTTTTTCCCCGATTTTACTAAGTAAAATATTAGGATCCACTGGCTTATGACAAGCCAAAAGGTTATGTTGGGAGGAAAACCTTTCCTCTTCCAACTTGTGTCCCATGATTGGGGATCTGCAAATTAACTGAGTATATATAGATTAACAGGAGAAAAAGGCAAAGTTTATCTACATGTACAGACAGGAGCTCCCAGTAATGGAAAATTTGTACAATAGCCTGAGTAGAGGTGTACATATATTAACTTAGCAAAAGGGATTTATTTAGGGCTTCAGTGGGAGAGGATGGAAGGTTCAATTGGGTTTTTTGATGCTGATTGGGCAGTTTGTCTTTACAACAGCTGAATTCATAGGAAACTCCCTCAAAGGAGGGTTAATGGCAGCTGTATTTTCAAGAGACCCTGTTTCAGTCAGGTAAGATGTCTCTCTGTGAATTTTCTGTAGCTCAAATATTTTCACTTTAAAATAATCTTTACACCAACTCTGGAGGTCCAAGTGGGTCCCACAGTTACTTCCAGTACCTAAGATTAAGATCACAAGGTCACAGGTTCTCACTTCATGCTGCCCTGCTCTTTCATAGACTCTAATTAAATAATAACTGGTGTTATACCTTGTTTTCCCGCCTCCTTCCCTCACTACACTGTAACCCGTGAGGTTAGGGACCGTGTTTGTTACAGTCATCTTTGGACCCTGGCATCTTGCACGGTGCCTGGCACATGAAACTCAAAAATACTGAATGAATAAATGAATGAATTAAAATACGTACTTAGGCGCAAAATTTATTTCCTTAAATTCTCCAGTTCCCAGCTGTCCTTCAGAACCAGATCCCCCCCCCCGATCACCCTTCCTTTGTGACAGCCGGCTAGGGAGTGCTGCTTTCCACAGCTCACCGGACCCACATGTAGAGTTTCCAATGCCGGAATTCGTTCTTTAGGAACAAAAACAAAACCATACCTCCCACAAGACTGTTAATTTAATACCAAGTTTAAGAAAATACTTTTCTTGAAAAGGAAGGGTCTCTGGGATTTCCCATCTCTTCCAATGACTTTTAAATCAAGGCCTAAAGTCCACCTTAAAGGTGTGAAGGAAATAGGCTCAATGTGTGGCACTGTCCTTATGGGAATATGGCTGCTATTTAAAAGGGTGGGCATGTGGAGGAGGGGAACCTGTAAAGACTTGTTGCTTGCCCTAACATTTCTCTATGACGGTGGAGTCAAAACCCAGCCAGATAAAGGAGAGAAGATGGGATCACCCCTCCTCCATTCCTCTGACTTTCCAGCCCTGAAGAGGGAGAATAGTGAATCCTTTGCTAAGGGCAGGGAGCCTGCCTGAGTGTGAGAGGCAGTTGCCAGTGGCACTCACAGTGAAGAGTGCAGTAACATGCCTCCCAATGGGCCAGATGTGCCCACAAATGAAAACCTGAGCACATTTCCCTACGAGACAATCCAAACTGTTCTCCCAAAGCGTTTGTCTCTGAATTATTAGAGGTTTGAAGTTAAGCACATCATTACCGGTAAAGTTTTTGTTAACACTTAAGTTTTCTTTTTCTTTTTTAATCTTGTGATCTTATCCTTTTCAATGATTTACTTTGCAAACTATGCAACAATAAAAAAATGCCCAAAGATTCATACACTCATGGAGGTGGAAACTGGTACCTTCTTCCTGGAGAAGAATTTGGCTTTAAGTATCACGCTGTCCCTAATTTCCACCTGAAGGGGGTCAGAATATGCCACCCCAAAATATGCCACTTTGGCATAAGGATGACTTTGAGCTGAAGGCAATTGAGAATCAACAGATACAGGAAGAGTTCTCTGCCTTCCCCTTATCAACTTAAAAGCATAAATTTGTGAAGTTGGCATGAATTTCTCCTGTGAAGGTGCACCTCCCTTCCATACCAGGAAGAAAAGAATGACTCTTATCACCAGAGCTGGCACTGAGATGAGTCTGCATAAACAGCCCTTAGTAAAGTAACCCTTATCTTCCATTAGTTTCCCTCATATAGTTCTTTTTTTTTTTTTTTAAGATGTTCATTATTTTTATCTTTTTTTTTTTTTAATTTGTTTTATTTTTGGCTGCGTTGGGTCTTCATTGCTGCACAAGGGCTTTCTCTAGTTGCAGTGAGGGGGGGCTACTCTTCATTGCCGCGTGGGCTTCTCATTGCAGTGGCTTCTCTTGCTGCGGAGCACGGGCTCTAGGTGCACAGGCTTCAGTAGTTGTGGCTCACGGGCTCTAGAGCGCAGGCTCAGTAGTTGTGGCTCACGGGCTTAGTTGCTCCGCGGCATGTGGGATCTTCCCGGACCAGGGCTCGAACCCGCGTCCCCTGCACTGGCAGGCGGATTTTCAACCACTGTGCCACCAGGGAAGGCCTCCCTAATATATTTCAAAGACACTTCCCCACAATTGATCATCTCTCAAAACCCAAACCCCCTGTTCTTTGTTAAATGGCATATAAGCTCCTAAGTCTAACCACTTCTTGAGTTTCACTTCTTTTCTGTGAACTCCTGTGCACATAAAATATTCATAAAGTTGTAAGGTTTTTTTCTCGTTAATCTGTCTTTGTCAGTTTAGTTCACAGGCCCTCAGTATAAGAACTAAGAGGGTAGAGGAAAAGTTTTTCCTCCAGACACATCTTTTGGAATTTAAGTAAGTAATCAAAAATTTGGTCAAATATTTACTTACAATAATGTCAATCATACTATTATTTATAAAAGGCCCTGATGAGAAAAAAACAAACTTCCACAAAAGGAGAATAACTGAATTGTACTGTCAGAACCTGGAACGTTATGCAACAATTTAAAATTTATTTTAAAAAATACATAATAAAAGGGCAATATGTTCATGATATTATGTTTGACGAAAACGCAATTTACAGAGTTAAATTCTGCGTACATAAAACTGTATAATGACATGATTTTATAAAGATTAAATATATAATAGGAAAAAAAGGCCCCCCAAAATGCATCAAAATATTAGGAGTTGTCTTTGGGTGTTATAACAATAAGCGATTTCTTTCCCTGTGTCTCTATGGATACAATAATAATAGAAAAATGCTATTATACATGTTTTTAATCTGAAGAAAAAAGACGCCCTAGGGTATTTCTCAGGGAGTTTCAGGTGTCCAAACCACAAACCACGTTTGCAAGGTCACTCTGTTCCAGATAGATTCGCAGACGTAAGGGCTGGTCCCAAAAGGCATCTCTGTTCAAAGGAACGCTGTGCAGTTCAGCGCAACTTTCAGTTTCGTTTTGAAGACGGAACTACTGGAAACCGAAACAAAGCCGAGGCGCGTCCGGAAAACGAAACGGGAGGCGTTGCGCTCAGGCTGCGCGGGGCTCCGTTTCCCGGTCTCCGGCGGGCCGGCCGCCCCACGACGCCCCGCCCCGCGCGCCCCGCGCCCGGCGCCCCGCTTCCCGCTTCCCGCGCGCCCCGCCCCGCGCGCCCCGCGCCCGGCGCCCCGCTTCCCGCGCGCCCCGCCCCGCGCGCCCCGCTTCCCGCGCCCCCGCGCGCCCCGCGCCCTTCCGGCCCAGCTGGCCCCGGCTGTCGGCCCCGCACGACCGGGTGGCGCCGTCGCTCGGCGGCCGCAGCAGCGAGCCACGCTCCCCGCCGGCCGCCCGCAGCGGCGCGTTGCCGCGGGCCCCCCGCCGCCGTCTCCGGCGGTCCGCGATCCGGCCGAAGTACGGGCCGCTCCCGCGCCCAGCCGCCTGCCCGAATCCCTGCGCTCTGCCGGCTCCGGCACCCACAGGCTAGGGACGGGTGCTCGCCGACGTCCCAGGAAACGGGAGGCTGGGTGAGCCGCGCCCTCGCTGGCGGCCCCCTGATGTCCAGCTCGCTCCCCGCGAACGGCTTTCGGGTGTCAAACCCGGGCGCCAAGTGCTGAGAAGCAGAGGGACTCCGGAGGAAGAGCGCCCGAATGTGCATCCCGGCCAAGCCACTTGAGAGCTCCGTGACGCTGGGCAAGTTACTTACCGATTCTGTGCCTCGGCTACCACGTCTATGAAACGTGGACGGTAATACAGCAAATCTAATGTGTTAGGATAATGCAACTGATAATAAACTGTGGTGGAATAATGCCTAGAGGACTTAATAAAAGCACCTGCGTGCCAGCCCTCTTCTAGACGGCGTTTGGCACTGGAAAGGCAAAATCCTCATGGAGCTTTTACATCCTCCCATTTATAAACAGATAAATAAATATTTTGTATGATGTCAAGTGGCAACGTGAAGAAAAATAAAACAGTAAAGGAATGGAGGGCGAGGGCAGAAGGAACTAGCCTTTTTTGATAAGATATCAGGGAAGACCTCTCTGATGAAGTGGCATTTGAGCAGAGAGCCAATGGGACCCGGGAAATGAGGGAATGAGTCACTCTCATATCTAAGCGTGCAGGGTGAAGTGGAGCCTTTGGAGGCTTTTGAAAAGAGAAGTGACATGATCTGACGTTAGTTTTAAAAGAATTATCCCGGCTGCCATGTAGAAAATCACAGAACAAAAACGGAAGCAGAAAAGTCAGTTAGGGGAAGCTGCTGTGAGAGCCCGGGACAGAAGGATGACGCTGAGTCCAGGACTGAGGTGATACCCTAGCGGGGAAGAGAGAAGAAATGATCACTTTCAGCATGTTTTAAAAGTCAGAGGCCACAGACTGGCTGATGAATTGGAAGTGGGAGGAAAGAAGGAAAGGGATTAGGGTTACTCCGAGGTTGGCCAGAGCAACTGGGGTGAAAGGTGGTACCCTTTACGGGAGTGGGAACCCCGAGAGAGGCACCAGTTTGGGGCTGATGGGTCAGGAGTCCAGTCTGGTAATAACTGTGAGACGCTTATTATACAAGGAGGCAATAAGCTCAATCATTCTGGAGTTGGGGAGAGACGTTGAGGTGGTCATCAAACTAGGAATCATCAATGTAGAGATGCTACTTAAAGCCAGAAGACTGAATGAGATCACCCACGGGGTAAGTGTGTTAAGCATGTAACAGAGGACTGATCTTAGGAGAAAAACCAGGAAGGGCGGTGTGCATAAGCAAGTGAAGAATAAGGGAATGATTAACTCTGTCAATTGCTTGTGGAGCAAGGTTGAGTGTTGATCTTTAGGTTTGGCCAAATGGAGGTTATTGGTGACTGTGACAGCATTAGCCATCATCAGCATTATTGTTTTATTTATCTTATTATAGCATCCATTTATATACTCTCAGCTCACCTCTCCTTACTACTACATTTTAAGTAAAGACAAGAATAAATGTCCTTTGCTTTTCTACCTCAAGAGGGTCTAGCTCGTGGTAGAGGCTAATAAGTATGTATTGGACAGATGGGTTGATGAGTGGTGAGTAAATGAGTATCAGTCATACTTCTGGTTCCATTTCATTATGTACCATATGTAACCTTTTTCTGAATAGTAATTTCCTAAATGTTTATCACTTTCCTTAGGCATAAGACACTGAGCCCTCATATTAAGTTATTTCTTTAACATGAAATCTACTGGAGAACTAAACTGTAAATGTACTGTATCATTTTGTGTCCCCACCACCTAGCACAGTGTGTGTCACATAAAAAGAACTCAATAAATGTTAGTGAGATAGTGAATAAATTAAAGAAATTGAGAACATTTGAGAAAGATGTAATCCTCAGTTCATCTGTGTTCATGCGCTTGGAAATAGCAGCTCCCAGTTACTGAATGTTTACCATGTGTTGACTATTGTATATAAAATTTCTAATTTAATTCTTTCAACAGCGTTTCTCAGTTAAGGTTCTTTTGGCTGCAAGTGACAGAAAATGTGACCTAAGCTCGCTTAAGCAAAAGGGAAGTTTACTGGTAGATTGCAGTATTATTTTTCAGAAATATTTGCTGCCCCTTCTCCACCCTATGGCATCGAGCTTGAGTATGTGAATTTGTTCTGGCCAATGACATGCAAGCAGGAAGCATCCTCCAGGCAGATGGTTTAGGAGCTAGTACTTATTTTCCCTACTACTCTCTTTTCCCTCTGTTACAACTGGTGATTTTCCAAACAGAGATTGCTCCAATCATCCTGGGTCCCAGATCAAAATCGAGCAGAGTTGCAGCCATTCTGTGTAACTAAGTGAGAAATAAATCTTTGTTGTTGTAAGCCCCTGAGCTTTTGGGTGTTTGTTATCACACAGAGAGCATAACTTAGCCTCCTCTGACAGTCACATAACTGAAAAGTCCATCGTCATGGCTGATTTTGGGAAGTGCTGTCAACAAGGGCTTATACAATGTCCGAGCGACTGCATTTCTCTGTATCTCTTCATTCTGCCTCTTGCTATCAGGACTTCATCTTCAGGCTCCAAGCAGCGTAACTGCACAATTCCAGAATCTCCTCTGAAGTGGCAAGAGGGTTACAGCAGCTCTAAACTTTATATCCAGCTCTCAGCTTCACAGCCTGCAGAGAATCTGCTCACAAACAAAAGCCGTGGTGTTTAGCCATGATGCTCTCAGTGGGCCAATTTGGGTCACATGTCCTCTCCTGAGCCGATCAGATCTGCCTGCAAGAATCTCTCATGAGCACGCGTTCTGAGAGAGAGGAGTAAGCAGATTCCCCAGTGAAAGCTGGGCATGTTGCTGGAAGAAGTGGGGGATGGATGCCAAGGAGGTAAGCAACAAGGATCCTCTACATCAATCACAGAAACTAAGCAGTATTGTCATTCCCATTTTGTAGGTAAGGAATCAAGGCTCAGAGAGTTTTGCTAACTTGTTTGACGATACGTGCATATAAGTGGCAGGATTTTAACATTGACTAATTTGACTAGAAAACCTATTTAATTTCTACTATAACATACCTGTTGACCTTTAACAAATAGAATGCCATATATTTCTCCAGCAAAGGTGGGTTTGTTTGGGATCGGCGAAGAATTGCAATCTGGGTCTGCAATCATGGTGAGCCATGTGCAAATCCCCCCATGGCAAGAGAAGGAGAACCCTTTTATAGAGGGGAAAAGGAAGTTGGGAGGACTGTAGTAAGCTAAGAGTCCCTGGCTTTTCATTGGCTGAAGACTTGCCAGGGAAGTCCTTTTTCTTCCTGTTGGGCTCTGCTATTGTCCAGGGCCTGAGAGCTCCCCCTTCTGGTCTCCCAAGTCCATTTAATTGAGGTTTCTGTTATAATAATTTTTGCACACTTTTGAGTCCTGACCTCTCCTCTCGGGTCCCCTTTGGGTTAATGGCACATCCTCACAACCCTTCCATCTAGACAATTCCAATTCATCGTATATTCTCTCCCCATTGCAAAATCTTCCCCTAATCAATTAGTTGCTGAAGGATGTAGGCTCATATCAGCATCATATTTTCCATCCACTTTATATCTCCACCACTCCTACCCTGGTTCAGTTTTTTTGCAATAACATCTCACATGTCTGTATCTCTAATATCTGGCATCTCTAATCAATCTTTTACTTTCTCCTAAGAGTTATCTGCAGAAGACACAGTTCTGATCATGTCACTTAACTGTTCTAATGGTTGTTGGCCTATTGCTACAGAAATAATAAACACAAAATCCTTTGCGTATAATTTAAAGCCCTCCATGATCTGCTTGTTTGATGTTACCAGCTGCATTTCACCAACAATTACAGACATATCTTGTTCTCTCTCTCTCTCTGTCTACTGTCACAACGAACAACTTGCCTTTTCCTTCCTGATTTTTTCCAAATCCATCCCTTTGTTCACTTTGAGAAGAGGAATTTCCTCTTCTCCATTTGTTTACAGAAATAGTATGTCTCAAATGCTTCATCTCTGTGAAGTTCTTCTTGGACCTCACAATATCAGTTACTCCCTTCTGGGCTCCTACAACACATGATGACCTCAGTACGCACACACTCCCATGATTTCACTCTGTATGGCTATGTTATTTCACCTTTGCCCAACCAACTCCAGAAAGGACCTTAATCATCTCTGCAGGATCACCAAACCCTAGCAAAGTGTCTATTACACAATACATGCTAAATATAGTGCCTGGCACTTAACAGGCATTCAATGACTATTAGGTGAACTAATTAGGTAAAATTCATGATTAATTTTTTTTAATATTTACTGAATGTCTACTAGGGGTATAACAAGGAGGGAAAAAATAATAATAATTACTATTTACATTAGTATTTACTTTAGACTTTGTAAAGTCCTTCCAGCTGTTTTACTTGCTGTGTCCTCATAAGCACCGAGTAAGCAGGCAGGAGAGGGAACACTGTCTCTGTTTCACAGATAAAGAACTTAGGCTCAGAGAAGTCAAAGTGATTGGTCTTGAATTACAGATCAGTGAGCTGAACAGCCCATGGGTTTTCTTTCCACTTTATAACCATGTCTGATGAGCTTCCCTTTCTCAGAGAACACACAGGTAAAAAACAGAAAAGCAACAGACATTGATTGTCGTTGTATCTTTAAAATCAGACTTTGAAGATTATTTATACCTAATATCTCATACCAACAGCCTATTTTCCTTTTTTTTTTTTTTTTTTTTACTAATTTTCCCTAACCGTGATTTATGGAGGACAAGAGAATGAGAAATGGGAAAGAAAATAAAATTTCTTAACTACCCACCAAATGCCAGTTTCTCTCACAACACATTTCCCCATTTCGGCTTGGCAACCACCCTGTAAGGTCCCATGTATTATACCCCATACAGATACGAATAACTGCAGCCTCAGGAAATTGTGGTGACTTGCTCAAGATAAAGAGTAAGATAAATGCGGGACCAGATTCAAACCACGTCTCCTTCTCTACCCTCTTTCCACCAAACAGCACTGACTCAAAGTGAGGTGAGAAGGATGTTAGAAGGGGGATGAGAGAGAGGATGAGCTTACAAAAGGTCATCATGGAACACATGGGGTTGAGGGAAGCAGAATAAACCAGGTAGGAGTAGGGGAAATGGGCCTGAGGTCAGTCCTTGAGGATCAGCTGGAAGGACATCTGAGAAGAGGTAAGGGTATTGCATTTCCATCGCTTTCCTCTGCCATCCTCTTCCTAGACCCACTTCTGCTTAACCCCCAATGCTTCTGAGTTCAAAGCCTATCTCCATGCTGCTTAGCCAGGACAGCCCTTAGACGGGACAAATAAATGGAAAATGGACCGCACCCCATGTATTAGCTTGGTTTATGATCACGCTCTAGCTGCCATCCCAGCTACCTCCGGAAGGCTCCCTGGAAAATGTCATCCAGTGACTCTTCACAAATGCACAAGACAATTAGGAGAGCCAGTACTAGTCAGTGCGAGAAGAAACCGCCCGCTCAAACCCTAACCTTTCAGGCTCCTTAGAGATAAGAAGTGGTAGTTTTGAATTTTAACTCTAGGTGGCAGTATTAGCCAACCCGATCCTTTACTCTTAGGCAACAAGTTCATCTATTTTTTATGGTTGACAAATTAATAATGGTTGACATCTCTTTTCTATAGGTAATCTTATAAATATCCACAAGGATGTTTATAATTTTCTTTCCCATGCTCATTGTAAGGTATTGGTATTTAAATTACTTAGAAAAAAAATTACAAAACCCTACTCTCACGTATATCACTGCCATAATGTCTTACATTGTAACACTGCGTTTATCTGGAGTCTACCTGCAATCTCAGAGCTCCAGAACATAGTCCTGAACTGGGAAGAAAGAGGAAAAGTGCCTCTGAATCCTAGAAATCGTTGCTACTCAAGCCAGGGTATTCTAAACATGTTACGCAATAACAAATTGAGGACTGCCCAAGGTTTGTCTTTAAAACACTGCTTAACTTAATTGGTTAACCTATGTGAACCAGCGAAGCTTTCCTTGTAAGTTAGGATTAGTTTCACCTGTATATAATTAAAATGCCAAATAACAGTGATTTAACAAGATACAAGTGTATTTCTCTCACACATAAAAAGTCCTGAGATAAGCAGCCAAGGGCTCCTGTGGCACCTCCATGGTTTTTCAGGGACTCAGGCACCTTCTATGCATTTTATCTGAGAACCCAACTTCCACCTTCAAGGTCGCCTCATGTTCCAAGGTGACTGCTGGAGTTCTAGCTATCACAACTCTATTCTAAGCAGCTGGAAAGGAGGAATGAGACTGCTATCCCCCAATTCCCATGCAACACTTCTGCATACATCTGATTAACCAAAACTTGTTTATAAGTAGCTGCATAAGATGCTGGAAAATGCAGTTTTTAGCTGAGCATCTTACAACTCCAAAGAAAATTGGCATTTTGTTACCAAGGAGGAAGGAGAGGATTATTAGGTGGCAATGAGCAGTCTCTCTACAACCAGCAAGGAATTTGAGATGTTTGGTCCAAACATATACAGCAGACAAGGCAGCTTCATGGGTGTGTGACCAGTGTTGTACACTGAGAGGGTCCTGCTCTCAGAAGGCCCTGCACTTAGTTTAATGTTCTGTCTTAACATTTTTAACAACTTTATCTTTGAACTTGTGTTTTACAAGTGCAGTCTGATGTAACACTGGAGTATGCAAGTGAGCAGGGGAGATACATGCTGTAACACTGGAGTATGCAAGTGAGCAGGGGAGATACGTGCAACATGTCTGCTATTTCTTGCCACCCTGTTCACATATAGTGGTCAAGATGCCCCGTGAGCACAAAATCCCATCGGGTCCATGATGTGTGGGAGTTCAGTGAGACTCAAACCTAGTATAAGGTAAGCAGGTTACATCTACGACTGAGTAATAAGTAGGGACACTGATAGCCCCTAGAGGCCACACTTTCTGTTTGAACAAGAACTGGGCTTCCAACACAGAAGGAAGGCGATGGCATTCTAAGAAACGCAAAGGAGCAAGAAACCCGACCACACCATTCCTTACTCCCATTAGTTCTCAGTGTTAGGCAACCACTTATGCTGAAAATGATGATATAGAAAGAAACAGAGTCACTATGGAGAACAGTATGGAGGTTCCTTAAAAAACTAAAAATAGAGCTACCATATGATCCTGCAATCCTACTCCTGGGCATATATCTGGAGAAAACCATAATTTGAAAAGGTACATGTATACCCCAGAGTTCATTGCAGCACTGTTTACAATGGCCAAGACATGGAAGCAACCTAAATGTCCATCAACAGAGGAATGGATAAAGAAGATGTTTTATACACACACACACACACACACACACACTCACCCACACACACACAGTGGAATATTACTCAGCCATAAAAAAGAATGAAATAATGCCATTTGCAGCAACATGGATGGATCTAGAGATTGTCATATTAAGTGAAGTAAGCCAGACAAAGACAAATATTATATGATATTGCTTATGTGTGGAATCTAAAAAAAAAAAAACATACAAATGAACTTATTTCCAAAACAGAAAGAGACTCACAGACATAGAAAACAAACTTATGGTTACTAAAGGGGAAAGGGGTGTGAGGAGAGGGATAAATCAGGAGTTTGGGATTAACATATACATACTACTATATATAAAATAGATGACCAACAAGGACCTACTGTATAGCACAGGGAATTATATTCAATACTTTATAATAATCTATAAGGGAAAATATTCTGAAAAAATATATGTATGTATATATATATATACACATATATATGTATGTATAACTGAATCGCTGTGCTGTAAACCTGACATTAACACAGTACTGTAAATCAATTATACTTCAATAACAAATTTTTTTTATTAAAAAAATGTGAAAAGTCCAACAAAATTTTGATTTTCCCCATAATGAATACTTTCATACTTTCACTGAAATATCAAATATTATATTCTTTCAAAACTAAAAAAAAAGGTTTCCTGTATAATTTTGAGGGTCACTTTGTTAAGCTGGTTAAGTTGTGAATACGTTAAGCTTCCATCTAGTCTCAGAGTGGCAGAGGAGGAAGTCTATTATTTTTAGAGATTCTCAGTGACTAATTTTTTCATTTATAGCCCTAATTTATTTAGATAAACTTCAGCTCACAAACTCTTCCCTGGGATTTGAGGGTTCACTTGAAAGCTAACTAACTGGGGAAACTAATAAATTACGAAAAGAGTCAATGTGCAGAAAGCGAAATTGCATTATTTAATAAAGAGTTTAAATTATGAAAGAAGAGGAAAGATAGGGCAACCCATAATTCCTTTTCCTTCCTGTCCTGCCTTATCATCAGGCCAAAATTAGAGTGTTGGTAGAACACGTGGGAATCAAGAAGTGGAATAAAACAGTTGAGTTAATTTGGGGCAGTGTTTCCACTATCCTGATAAGGATGAAATACACTTGTAAATAAGAGCTACAAAATATAAAGTGCATAATGTTTATGATTTTGCATACAAGTTAAATGTTTATATTTGCATTTAAAACTGGTATTGCACAATGTAAAGATGAATGGTAGAATTCATGCTAATCATTTAAAATTATATATATATATTTTTGAATAACATTAAGCAAATAAAAACACCATGACAAATTGAAAAAGACTGTGGAAGATGACCTCACCAACACCAAAGAAACAACCAAGCAATAAAGTGGAAGATTAATCACCAAGATGTGGATGTTAGAATGTTTACTATTATTCTTTACCAAACAAACAACTACAAAAGGAAAATGTCAGCAAATTTCTTCCAGCAAGCTGAGACACTGGGAGTGTCTGCACAGAAAAAGAGAGCTACCTCGTCGGTTTCAGCAAAAACCACTAGGTTTATATTTTTTCCTGCTTTTACTATTTTGGTAATAGGAACTGAAAGAAGTATTAATACCACATGGGAAGACCTCCCCCACCAAAGAAATCTGAAATATATAGTAAGTGTTTTTTTCTCTCTTTTGTTCATTTTAGATGCTGGTGGTAAACTTCCAAGAGTTGTGATTTTTTTTCAAAAAAAGTATGCCCTTCTTATTAATTTCTAGGATGAAGGGAGAACAATATTTTGCTTTCTAAGGTGACTCTGAAAATGAGCAGTACGAAGCTCCTCAAAAATTAAAATTTTTACCCTTGAAAGGAAAAGATGGGAAAAAAATAGATTATAGAAGAAAATTTTAAAAAATTATATTTTATACCTTTAATTGACTTTTTTTTCCTAGTCTTTGAACACGTGGCTGTGAATTTTCATTTTGCACTGGGCCCCACAAATTATGAAGTTGGCACTGGTGTCAGGGTTTAATAACTCAGACTACGCAAAAACATTTATTTTCTAGATCTTATATAAACTTATTCTCCAGCCTTTGTGCTACAGAGTGGGCAGTGATCTTAAGTTTATCATTTAACTGTCTCCATCTCTTCTTGTTTGAAATGTTGCTTTTCAGGTAAGTACTCCATTTTCAGACATTTTCTTCCTTCCCACTCCCTCCAGCCCTGTGTCAATAATGAAAGTTTGGAAGGAAAAGATAAAGTAATATATCTAAGTCAAAATAGAAGGCTGTTCCCATTACAGATTTCATCAGGAGAGCTCATCATTGTGTCATGAAAGTTTTATGAGAATTTTTTCACACTAGTGTCCTTAACTATTACTAGTTTATAATATGCAGGAAAAGTCAAATCAGAATATAGAAATTCAGTAAAATATGATGTCAGAAACAGTAATCATGAGGAAAGGAGAGTAAAAATGAAGAGTTTTTTAAAATTAGAAATTAAGATAGCAGCAACTTAAAATAATCACATATGGATAGATTACTAATAATCACATATATATAAATTACAATTTAACCACAAAATAAAAAAACCTATAATAGACACACACAAAATAAAGAGAGAGGAATCCAAACATAACACTGAAGATAATCATCAAAACACAAGGGAACAGAAAAAAAGAAGAAAGGAGCAAAAAAGAACTACAAAAACGATTAACAAAATGCCAATAAGTACACACATATCAACAATTACTTTAAATGTAAATGGACTAAATGCTCCAATCAAAAGACATAGAGTGGCTGAATGGATACAAAAACAAGACCCATATTTACGCTGCCCACAGGAGACTCACTTCAGATCTAAAGACACACACAGACTGAGTGTGAGGGGATTGGAAAAAAGGTAGTCTATGCAAATGGAAATAAAGAGAAAGCCAGGGTAGCAATACTTATATGAGACAAAACGGACTTTAAAATAAAGAATGTTGGGCTTCCCTGATGGCGCAGTGGTTGAGAATCCGCCTGCCAATGCAGGGGACACGGGTTCAAGCCCTGGTCTGGGAAGATCCCACATGCCGCGGAGCGACTAGGCCCGTGAGCCACAATTGCTGAGCCTGCGCATCTGGAGCCTGTGCTCCGCAACAAGAGAGGCCGCGACAGTGAGAGGCCCACGCACCACGATGAAGAGCAGCCCCCGCTTGCCGCAACTAGAGAAAGTCCTCGCACAGAAATGAAGACCCAACACAGCCATAAATATATAAATAAATAAATAATTAATTAATTAAAAAAAAAAAGAATGTTACAAAAGACAAAGAAGGATATTATATAATGATCAAGGAATCAATCCAAGAAGAAGATAAAACAATTGTAAATACATATGGACCCAATATAGGAGCACTTAAATTCATAAAGCAAATATTAACAGACATAAAAGGAAAAATCGACAGTAACACACTAAATAGTAGGGGACTTTAATACCCCACTTACATCAATGGACATATCATACAGATAGAAAATCAATAAGGAAATACAGGCCTTAAATGACACATTAAACCAAATGGACTTAATTGATATACAGAACATTCCAACCAAAAACAGCAGAATTCACATTCTTTTCGAGAGCACATGGAACATTCTGCAGGATAGATCACATACTAGGCTATAAAACAAGTCTCGGTAAATTTAAGGAAATTGAAATCATATCAAACATCTTTTCCGACCAGAGATTATGAGACTAGAAATCAACTACTAGGAAAAAACTGAAAAAAACACAAACTCATGGAGGCTAAGCAAGAAGCTACTAAACGGGGCTTCCCTGGTGGCACAGTGGTTGAGAGTCTGCCTGCCAATGCAGGGGACACGGGTTCAAGCCCTGGTCTGGGAAGATCCCACATGCCGTGGGGCAACTGGGCCCGTGAGCCACAATTGCTGAGGCTGCGCGTCTGGAGCCTGTGCTCCGCAGCACGAGAGCCTGCGATGGTGAGAGGCCCACGCACCACGATGGAGAGTGGCCCCCACTTGCCGCAACTGGGGAAAGCCCTCGTACAGAAACGAAGACCCAACACAGCCATAAGTAAATAAATAAATAAATAAATAAACCCAAAGTTAAAAAAATATATATATATATATATTTAAAAAAAAAAAAAAAGAAGCTACTAAACAACCAACGGATCACTGAAGAAGTCGAGGAAGAAAACTTAAAAATACCTGGAGACAAAAGGAAACAAATACACAATGATCCAAAAACTATGGGACGCAGCAAAAGCGGTCCTAAGAGGAAAGTTTAAAGTGATATAAGCCTACCTCAGGAAACAAGAAAAAAATCCCAAAGAAACAACCTAACCTTACATCTAAAGGAATTAGAAAAAGAAAAACAAACAAAACCCAAAGTTAGTAGAAGGAAAGAAATCATAAAGATCAGAGCAGAGGGACTTCATGGTGGTCCTGTGGTTAAGACTCCATGCTCCCAATGCAGGGTGCCCAGGTTCGATCCCTGGTCAGGGAACTAGATCCCACATGTCACAACTAAAAGATTCCACATGCCGCAATTAAAAGAATTAAAAGAATAAAATACCTAGGAATAAACCTACCAAAGGAGGCAAAAGACCTGTGCTCAGAAAACTATAAAACACTGATGAAAGAAATCAAAGATGAATCAGTATTGTGAAAATGACTATACTACACAAAGCAATCTACAGATTTAATGCAATCCCTATCAAATTACCAACGGCATTTTTCATAGAACTAGAAAAAAAATTTTACAATTTGTATGGAAACACAAAAAACCCCAAATAGCCAAAGCAGTCCTGAGAAAGAAAAACGGAGCTGGAGGAATCAGGCTCGCAGACTTCAGACTATACTAAAAAGCTACAGTAATCAAGGCAGTATGGTACTGGCACAAAAACAGAAATATAGATCAATGGAACAGAATAGAAAGCCCAGAGATAAACCCACGCACCTATGGTCACCTAATCTATGACAAAGGAGGCAAAAATACACAAAGCAGAAAAGACAGGCTCTTCAATAAGTGATACTGGGAAAACTGAACATCTACATGTAAAAAAAATGAAATTAGAACACTCCCTAACACCATACACAAAAATAAACTGAAAATGGATTAAAAACCAAAATGTAAGAAAGACCAGACACTATAAAACTCTTAGAGGAAAACATAGGAAGAACACTCTTTGACATAAATCACAGCAAGATCTTTTTTGACTCACCTCCTAGAGTAATGGAAATAAAAACAAAAATAAACAAATGGGTGCTCACTACAGCAGCACATACACTAAAACTGGAATGATACAGAGAAGATTAACATGGCCCCTACACAAGGATGACATGCAAATTCGTGAATCGTTCCATATTTTTTAAGCTGGGACAAAGTGAGAGAGTAGCACTGACATATATACAGTACCAAATGTAATATAGATAGCTAGTGGGAAGCAGCTGCATCGCATGGGGAGATCAGCTCAGTGCTCTGTGACCAGCTAGAGGGATGGGATAGGGAGGATGGGAGGGAGACGCAAGAGGGAAGGGATATGGGGATATATGTATACACATAGCTGATTCACTTTGTTATACAGCAGAAACTAACACACCATTGTAAAGCAATTATACTCCAATAAAGATGTTAAAAAATAAAAAAGATTAAAAAAATGGTGAGTAAAACTGCTGCTGCCTTATCACAAATCAAGGCGATAATACCCAACTGTACTAGTTTTTATCACTATGTTTTTGATGAAGCAATACAAGTAATAAAGTTTTACGTTTCTATCCTTAAGTAAATTTTTAAAAAATTCTGTGTCATAAAATAATAAGTACAATTAAAAACGTTTCTTGGATACCCAAGTTTGAAGACTGTCTTGAGGAACAGCAATTAAGCAACTGTACGATGTGCAAACTGAATTAACTACTTTATTCATGGAATATTTTTACTTGAAAGAAGAACTGACTTACAAACCATGGTTATTCAAAATCAGGCTTTTGGCAGATATTGTCTTGAAAATAAACAAAGTGAGACTGTCACTTCAGGGAAAACCACAGACAGTATTTGTTGTCAGTGATAAAATTAGAGTTTCAAGCAAAAATTAGAATATTGGAAAAACTGTAAGCTTGGTACCTTCTCAATAAAGATTTTTCTGATGAGATAAAAATAAATAAATAAATAAATAAACAAATGGGACCTACTGAAACTTAAAAGCTTTTGCACAGCAAAGGAAACCATAAACAAGACAAAAAGACAACCCTCAGAATGGGAGAAAATATTTTCAAATGAAGCAACTGACAAAGGATTAATCTCCAAAATTTACAAGCAGCTCATACAGCTCAATATCAAGAAAACAAACAACCCAATCAAAAAATGGGTGGAAGACCTAAATAGACATTTCTCCAAAGAAGACATACAGATGGCCAACAAACACATGAAAAGATGTTCACCATCACTAATTATTAGAGAAACAAAAATCAAAACTACAATGAGGTATCACCTCACACCAGTCAGAATGGCTATCATCAAAAAATATAAATGCTGGAGAGGGTGTGGAGAAAAGGGAACCCTCATACACTGCTGGTGGGAATGTAAGTTGATTCAGCCACTAAGGAAAACAGTATGGAGGTTCCTAAAAAAACTAAAAATAGAACTACCATATGACCCAACAACCCCACTACTGATCATATACACAGAGAAAAGCATAATCCAAAAAAACACATGCACCCCAATAGCAGCACTATTTACAATAGCCAGGACATGGAAGCAACCTAAATGTCCGTTGACATTTAGGAATGGGTAAAGAAGATGTGGTACATATATGCAATGGAATATTACTCAGCCATAAAAAGGAACGAAATTGGGTCATTTGTTGAGATGTGGATGGACCTAGAGACTGCCATACAGAGTGAAGTAAGTCAGAAAGAGAAAAGCAAATATCATATAATAACGCATATATGTGGAATCTAGAAAAATGGTATAGATGATATTATTTGTAAAGCAGAAATAGAGACACAAATGTAGAGAGCAAATGTATGGATACCAAGGGGGAAAGGGGTGGGGTGGGAGGAATTGGGAGACAGGGATTGACACATATACATTATTGATACTATGTATAAAATAGACAACTGATGGAAACACACTGCATAGCACAGGGAACTCTACCTAATGCACTATGGTAACCTAAATGGGAGGGAAGTCCAAAAGGGAGGGGATATCTGTGTATGGCTAATTCATTTTGTTGTGCAGTGGAGGCTAACACAACATTGTAAAGCAACCATATGCCAATAAAAAATAATAAAAAATAAAATAAAAGATCTCACATGCCGCAATTTAAGATCCCGCATGCCACCAATAAAGATCCCGCATGCTGCACCTAAGACCCAGTGCAGCCAAATAAATAAATAAATAAATATTAAAAAAAAAAAAAAGGTCAGAGCAGAAATAAATGAAATAGAGACTTAAAAAAAATTAGAAAAGGTCAATGAAACTAAGAACTGGTTCTTTTAAAAGATAAAAAAAAATTGATAAACCTTTAGCCAGAATCCTCAAAAAAAAAAAAAAGGATTTCAATAAAATCAAATGAAAAATGAGAAGTTACAACCAACATCACAGAAATACAAAGGATCATAAGAGATTATGATGAACAATTATATGCCAATAAAATGGATAACCTAGAAAAAGTGGACAAATTCCTAGAAATGTACAGTCTCCCAAGAACGAACCAGGCAGAAATAGAAAGCATAAAAAGACCAATTACCAGCAATGCAATTGAATCAGTAATTTAAAAACTCCGAACAAACAAAAGTCGAGGACCAGATGCCCTCACAGGTGAATTCTACCAAACATTTAGAGAAGAGTTAACACCTACCCTTTTCAAACTATTCCAAAAAATTGCAGAGGAAGCAATACTTCTGAACTCATGCTATGAGGCCAGTAGCACCCTGATACCAAAACCAGACAAAGATACCACAAAAAAAGAAAATTACAGGCCAACATGACTGATGAACCTAGATGCAAAAATCTTCAACAAAAACAATACATTAAAATGTATAGGATTATAGGAATTCCCTGGCGGTGCAGTGTTTAGGACTTGGCATTTTCACTGTCGTGGCCCAGGTTCAATCCTTGGTCAGGGAACTAAGATCCTGCAAGCCGCGCAGCACGGCCAAAATAAAATAAAATAAAAATAAAAGGATTAGACACCATGATCAAATGGGATTTATCCCAGGGATATAAGGATGGTTCAATACCTGCAAATCAATCAATGTGATACATCAAATTAACCAATTGAAGAATTAAAACCATATGATCATCTCCACAGAGCAGAAAAAGCTTATGACAAAATTCAACATCCATTTATGATAAAAAAAACTCTTAACAAAGAGTTGGGAACTCACCTCATCATAATAAAGGCCATATATGATAAGCCCACAGCTAACAACATACTTAATGGTGCAAAGCTGAAAGCTTTTCCTCTAAGATCAGGAACAGGACAAGGATGCCCACGCTCATCACTTTTATTCAGCTTAGTATTGGAAGTCCTAGCCACAGCAATCAGAGAAGAAAAATAAATAAAAGGAATCCAAAATGAAAAGGAAGAAGTAAAACTGTCACTGCCTGCAGATGATATGATTCTATAGAGAATCCTAATGACACCACCAAAAAACTACTCAAGCTCAGCAATGAATTTGGTAAAGCTGCAGGATACAAAATTAATATACAGAAATCTGTTGCATTTCTACACTAACAATGAACTATCAGAAAGAGAAATGAAGAAAATAATCCCATTTACCATCACATCAAAAAGAATAAAATACCTAAGAATAAATCGAACTAAGGAGGTAAAAGACCTGTACTCAGAAAACCATAAGACATTGACGAGACAAATGAAAGACATCACAAACAAATGGAAAGTTCTACTGTGTCCATGGATTGGAAGAGTTAATATTGTTAAAATTACTATACTACCCAAGGCAATTTACAGATTAAATGCGATCCCTATCAAAATATTAATGGCATTTTTCACAGAACTAGAACAAATAATTCTAAAATTTGTGTGGAAACAAAAAAGACCTGTAATAGCCAAAGCAATCTTGAGGAAGAAGAACAGAGCTGGAGGGGTCATGCTCCCTGACTTCAGACTGTACTACAAAGCTACAGTAATCAAAACAGCATGGTACTGGGATGAAAACAGATAAATCAATGGAGTAGAATAGAGAGCTCAGAAATAAATCCACACTTATGGTCAATTAATCTACAACAAAGGAGGCAAGAATATACAATGGAGAAAAGACAGTCTCTTCAATAAGTGGTGCCAGGAAAACTGGACAGCTACATGTAAAAGAATGAAATTAGAACATTTTCTAACACTATATACAAAAATAAACTCAAAATGGATTAAAGACCTAAATGTAAGACCAGAAACCATAAAAATCCTAGAAGAAAACATAGGAAGAACACTCTTTGACATAAATTGTAGCAATATTTTTTTTGGATCTGTCTCCTAAGGTAAATGAAACAAAAGCAAAAATAAACAAATGGGACCTATTTGAATTAAAAGTTTTTGCACAGCAAAGGAAGCCATGAACAAAACAAAAAGACAGCCTACTGAATGGAAGAAGATATTTGTAAATGATATATCTGATATATTCGCAAAGGAAAATCTGATAGTATTCAAAATATACAAACACATACAACGCAATATCAAAAAAACAAACAACCTGATTAAAAAATGGGCAGAGGGACTTCCCTGGTGGCGCAGTGGTTAAGAATCCGCCTGCCAATGCAAGGGACACGGGTTCGAGCCCTGCTCTGGAAAGATCCCACATGCCGTGGAGCAACTAGGCCCGTGTGCCACAACTACTGAGCCTGTGCTCTGGAGCCGGTGAGCCACAACTACTGAGCCCGTGTGCCACAACTACTGAAGCCCACGTGCCTAGAGCCCGTGCTCCGCAACAAGAGAAGCCACCGCAATGAGAAGCCCGCGCACCGCAACAAAGAGTAGCCCCCGCTCGCCGCAACTAGAGAAATCCCATGCGCAGCAACGAAGACCCAACACAGCCAAAAATAAATAAATAAATAAATTTATTAAAAAAAGAATGTGCAGAGGATCTGAACGATATTTTTCCAAGGAAGACACAGAGATGGCTAACACACACACACAAAGATGCTCAAAATCACTAATCATCAGGGCAATGCAAACCAAAACCACAATGAGCTATCACCTCACACCTGTAAGAATGGCCATTATCCAAAAGACAACAAATAGCCAGAGCTGGAGAGAATGTGGAGAAAAGGGATGTCTTGTGCACTGTTGGTGGGAATGTAAATTGATACAGCCTCGATGGAAAACAGTATGGAGATATCTCAAAAAATTAAAAAGCGGGAATTCCCTGGCATTCCAGTGGTTAGGACTCCATGCTTCCACTGCAAGGGGCATGGGTTCGATCCCTGGTGGGGGAACTAAGACTCCACAAGCAAGTGGCACAGCCAAAAAAAATTTAATGAAAATAAATTAAAAATAGAACTACCATATGATCCAACATATCTACTCCTGGATATTTATCCAAATAAAACAAAAGCACTAATTCCAAAAGATATATGTACACCTATGTTCACTGCAACGTTCTTTATAACAGCCAAGATATGGAATCAACCACAGTGCCCATCAATAGATGAATGGATAAAGAAGATGCGTTACACTGGAATACAATAGAATATTACTCAACCATAAAAAAGAATGAAATCTTGACATTTGTGACAAGATGGATGGACCTGGAGGATATTATGCTACATGAAATAAGACAGAGAAAGAAAAATGCTGTATGATTTCACTTATATGTGGAATCAAAAAAACAAAACAAAACAAATGAACAAACGTAACAAAGCAGAAATAGAGTTATAGATACAGAGAACAAACAGGTGGTTACTAGAGGGGAAGGTGGGTGGAGGAAGAAAGAAATAGGTGAGGGAGATTAAGAGGTACAAACTTCCAGTTGCAAAATAAATGAGTCTTGGGTACAAAATGTGCAAGGGACTATAGTCAATAACTATGTAATATCTTTGTACAGTGACATACTATAACTAGTCTTATTGTGGTCATCTGTTTGAAATGTATAGAAACATCAAATCACTATGCTGTATAACAGGAACTAACATAGTGGTGTAGGTCAATTGTACTTCAAAAACAAACAAATAAACAATCTCATAGTAAAAGAGATCAGATTTGTGGTTACCAGAGGCAGGGAGTAGGCAGGGAGCGTTGGATGAAGGCAGTCAAAAGGTACAAATTTCCAGTTATAAGATAAATAAGTACTAGGCATGTTCTTATTTACAACATGTACAACATGATAAATATAATTAACACTGCTGTACATTATATATGAAAATTCTTAAGAGTAAATCCTAAGAGTTCTCAGCACAAGAAAAACAATTTTTTTAATTAAAATATTATTTTTCTATTTCTTTAATTTGTATCTATATGAGATAATGGATGTTCTCTAAACTTATTGTGATAATCACTTCATGATGTATGTAAATCAAATCATTATGCTGGGGGCTTCCCTGGTGGTGCAGTAGTTAAGTATCCGCCTGCCAATGCAGGGGACATGGGTTCAAGCGCTGGTCCGGAAAGATCCCACATGCCGCTGAGCAACTAAGCCCGTGCACCACAACTACTGAGCCTGTGCTCTAGAGCCCGTGAGCCACAACTACTGAAGCCTGCATGCCTAGAGCCCGTGCTCCAGCACAAGAGAAGCCACCGCAATGAGAAGAATAGCCCCTGCTCGCCACAACTAGAGAAAGCCCGCGTGCAGCAATGAAGACCCAACGCAGCCAAAAATAAATAAATAAATAAATTTTTAAAAATAGTTTAAAAACAATAGAGACTTAAAAAAAATCATTATGCTGTACAACTTAAACGTATACAGTGTTGTATGTCAACTATATCTCAATAAAACTGGAAGAAAAAATGAATACATACATTTTTAAAAAGAGATATGTAACCACTGTTGCCCACCTTGTGATCAGAGATCAGTTTACTTAAAATATTTTTCCCCATGCCCTTGTCATCAGAAGTAGGTTTGTATCTCCTTAGGTTGCTACATCAGAAGCTGAGGATTATTTCTTCTAAGACCCACAAGTTTGAAGCAGGTGCCTCGTTATTATTTACGCATCACTTTCTTCTCTTTTAGGAGTAGTGATATGAATTAAAATATTCTTGTGGTGGGTGAGCTGACAATACAATGGTATAACTTTGCTTTCTTATTGCAACACTTCCAGTAATAAACATGTTGACACTTCTCATTTTCTCAACTCCCAAGTAGAACTTTAAAATATTTCCTTCCAAATTTCACACTCCATCAAAAAGAAATTGTTTCCTACCTAATGAAAAAAAAAAACAACCCACTCTCTAGTTAAGGAAGTATTCATTATAAGTGGTTGATAGAGTAAAGTCCTAAAAGGGGAGGGGACTCCCTACATTGTTTTTGTGTTCACTTTCCATTCATTCACTTAATTTCCATTTACTGAGTACCCCACTCATACAAGGCACCACTTGAGAAACTTCATGGAATTTGTGCCCCAAGATGATTAAATCTCACAGACCAGATGAGACATGTACATTAGTAACTATAATAAATGGTATATAAGAAGAGAATCATGGTTGGGAGCAAACAAAGGGTTATAGGCACTCAGAGAGGGAAAGGACCTTTTTGGCCAAGGAAGTCAGGGTAAGTTTCATGCAGGATGTTTCCACTGCATAGTACCATAAAGAATGTGGAGAATTTCAACTTATAGAAATGGATGCAAAGGAATCTGAAACGGAGACTTGGCATGAACAAAGAAGCACAGGTAAGGTGAAATATGTAGAGTGGCTTCCTAAATAACAGTCAAGTTTTCAAGTCAAAAATGCCAAAGATCTTTAAACCCATCTGTCTGAGGAGGTTGACGAGGCCAATTTGCCTGGGGCCTGGAATGGATATGGAAGTACAGGTAACCAGGTAGAAAGACAGGAGACCACGGCAGACTTGGGAGGCCAGGCCCTCAAAATGAATTCTATTAAGCAATGGGGAACCATTGAAAGGAATGGAACACAGGAGCACCAAGATTTCAGCCAAATGTGTGACCTGATTATTTTATATTTAAATCTAGAGAAATTACTCGAATGCCAATTTAGCTCAACAAGAATTTGCCGTGCACCGACCACAAATACCAGGTCCTAGGTTACCTGCTCTGGAGTTCGTGCGTTTGAATATTTACCTTTCTGATTTCCTACCTTAATGTAAATTGATAAATCATAAAATGAAATACAATGTAGGTATAGATATAAAATAGCCATTCAATTTTAAAGTGGCCTGTAGAGGTTGGGGGATAGAAGTAGAACAGATTTAAGAGAAAGAAAACAGAACACCTTTGGAGTGAGTGTCATGTGTCAGACTCTGCTATGAGCTTTACACATTATCTCATCAATGCAGCATGAGTATTAGACAGTTTGGGAGGAGTGAGGGTGGGAAGGTGAGATACAGAGATGAGGCAAGTACAGAAAGAGAGCTGATGCCTCAGTCTTTTTTTTTTTTAATATTTATTTATTTGGTTGCAGCAGGTCTTAGTTGCGGCTCACGGGCTCCTTAGTTGTAGCACGTGGGCTCCTTAGTTGTGGCACGCGGGCTCCTTAGTTGTGGCAGGCGGGCTCCTTAGTTGTGGCATGCAAACTCTTGGTTGCACCATGCATGTGGGATCTAGTTGCCTAACCAGAGACCGAACCTGTGCCCCCTGCATTGGGAGCATGGAGTCTTATCCACTGCGCCACCAGGGAAGCCCCTGATGCCTCAGTCTTATCAATGAGGTTAAACTCCTATAAATTCCTTTCCAGTTACCTCCTGTACGTTTCATTTTATTTCCACCACTTAGGCTCAGATGAGTTTGTGAACTTTTCTGAAGCTCAGTCCCCTCATCTGAAAATCACCAAGAGCCTTATGTAAAATCCCCAGCAGACTGCTTGCTACCTTAGTAGGTGTTTAATCAATGACCATTCCTTTTTCCTCTTCTATTAACGGAAAGAGGTCAAACAGGTCTCTGTTTAACCTGAGGGTTTCTTTTAGTAAATTGGTGAATCAGGAAAAAGTAGGGGGTATGACAGAAGTACATCCAAAGGCAATGGGATAACCATCTTAGCAATCACGTGGCACAAAAATGCCGCTAATCACAGGGTAAAGGAGGGAAGAGAGCATAGATAATCTGTACATCCCAGCAAAACAATTACCTCCCTCAGATTCAGAGGGCCCATCCTAAGAATGTCATCAGTCCTGTTTGACTATTTGGGGGCTGATTGTAAGAGAAGACATACTCATACTAGACAGAGTTAGTCAGTTCCTGAGTAGCAAGCTTCCATCATATTCTCAGCTCTGGACTAGGCACTCTGAAGGATTCACAGAGGATAAGGAATCTCATCTGCAGCAGAATACGTACACATATAAAACAGAGAAAAACAAGGAGAAGCTAGAATTAAGAACTATAAGGGGTATTACTGACACCTGTGGTATGAATTCAGAGCAAAAGAGGAGGCCACACCTGGCCAGTGGAGTCAGGAAAGAAGAATGGCCTTGCAGGGATGCTGGAGAGAGAAGGGAGGGCGGATTCTAGACAGGAAAAGAAACAAGGTCAAAAGCAGGTAGCTAATGATGAACCTGGTGTGTTTAGGGGACAGTGAGTCCGTGCGTATTTGTGGGAGGAGAGGAAAACCAGTTTCAGTAGAAAGCGTGGGCCAAACACAGAGGCCCTGAAAGTCTGCACTGAATGTAGTAAACTTGGAGGTGTTTGAGCAACCACAAGAGGTGAGAAAACAGTACTTTTATTTTTTATTTTATTTTATTTTTTTGGCCAAGTCACATGTGGGATCTTAGTTCCCCAACCAGGGATCAAACTCATGCTCCCTGCATTGGAAGCACAGAGTCTTAACCACTGGACCACCAGGGAAGTCCTGAGAAAACAGTACTTTTAAAAGAGCCTCCTTAGGGCATCGACCCTACAGTTCAAGGCTTCCCAACCTTCTCGGCCCCCTGTTTTTGTATGGCCTGTGAGCTGAGAATGAATTTTACATTTTTAAATGATTGGGGGAGGGAAAAAATCTAAGGAAGAATAATATTTTGTGACATATGAAAATTATATGAAATTAAATCAACTATATTTCAATTAAAATTTTAAAAAAATTAAAATTAAAAATAAGTAAAATAATAATTATAACTTAAGAAAATTTAACTTAAATCTGATCAAGCTTCTAGATTAAGTAAAACAGATTAGATAAAACAAGAAAAAGGAAATTATATGAAATTCAAATTTCAGTGTCTATTAATAAAGTTTTATTGGAACATCATCACTCTCACTTGTTTGCTTATTGTCTATGGCTGCTTTTGTGTTCCAGTGGCAGAGTGTGACAGAGACTGTATAGCTTGAAAAGGCTACGACATTTACTGTCTAGCCATAGCCGAAACTGTTTGCAAACCCCTGGTTTAGACTGACACTGGGGAAACAGGGAGAAGAGAGAGCATCAGGGTGGGGACTAGGACGAGGTGAGTGAGGCACTCACTTTGGCCACAACATTTAAGGGGAAGGGGTGCCGAAAACACTCAGCCAATCAAATAATATTTTAATGCAGTATTTTTAAAAATCAAAAATAATGACAACGACCCATGACGGAGCAGAAGCAAGAAGAACTACAGTCCTGCAGCCTGTGGAACGAAAACCACATTCACAGAAAGATAGACAAAATGAAAAGGCAGAGGACTATGCACCAGATGAAGGAACAAGATAAAATTCCAGAAAAACAATCAAATGAAGTGGAGATAGGCAACCTTCCAGAAAAAGTATTCAGAATAATGAGAATGAAGATGATCCAGGACCTCGGAAAAAGAATGGAGGCAAAGATCAAGAAGATGCAAGAAATGTTTAACAAAGAGCTAGAAGAATTAACGAACAGAGATGAACAATACAGTAACTGAAATGAAAACTACACTAGAAGGAATCAATAGCAGAATAACTGAGGCAGAAGAACGGATAAGGGACCTGGAAGACAGAATGGTGGAATTCACTGCTACGGAACAGAATAAAGAAAAAAGAATGAAAAGAAATGGAGACAGCCTAAGAGACCTCTGGGACAACATTACACGCACCAACATTTGCATTATAGGGGTCCCAGAAGAAGAAGAGAGAGAAAAAGGACCTGAGAAAATATTTGAAGATATTATAGTCAAAAACTTCCCTAACATGGGAAAGGAAACAGCCACCCAAGTCCAGGAAGCACAGAGATGCCCAAGCAGGATAAACCCAAGGAGAAACATGCTGAGACACATAGAAATCAAATTGACAAAAATTAAAGACAAATAAAAATTATTAAAAGCAATAAGGGAGGGACTTCTCTGGTGGCACAGTGGTTAAGAATCCACCTGCCAATGCAGGGGACATGGGTTTGAGCCCTGGTCCAGCAAGAGCTCACGTGTCGTGGAGTAACTAAGCCTGTGCACCACAACTACTGAGCCTGCACTCTAGAGCCTGCGAGCCACAACTACTGAGCCCACGTGCCACAACTACTGAAGCCTACGCCCCTAGAGCCTGTAATCCGCAACAAGAGAAGCCACTGCAATAAGAAGCCCATGCACCGCAACAAAGAGTAGCCCCCGCTCGCTGCAACTAGAGAAAGCCCACGTGCAGCAACGAAGTCCCAATGCAGCCAAAATATAAAATAAATAAATAAAATAAATTTATTTAAGGAAAAAAAAAGCAACAACGGAAAAATAACAAATAACGTACAAGGGAACTCCCACAAGGTTAACAGCTGATTTCTCAGCAGAAACTCTACAAGCCAGAAGGGAGTGGCATGATATACTTAAAGTGATGAAAGGGAAGAACCTACAGCCAAGATTATTCTACCGGGCAAGGATCTCATTCAGATTCGATGGAGAAATCAAAAGCTTTACAGACAAGCAAAAGCTAAGAGAATTCAACACCAACAAACCAGCTCTACAACAAATGCTAAAGGAACTTCTCTAAGTGGGAAACACAAGAGAAGAGAAGGACCTACGAAAACAAACCCAAAACAATTAAGAAAATGGTCATAGGAACATACATATTGATAATTACCTTAAACGTGAATGGATTAAATGCTCCAAACAAAAGACACAGGTTGCTGAATGGATATAAAAACAAGACCCATATATATGCTGTCTACAAAAGACCCACTTCAGACCTAGGGACACATACAGACTGAAAGTGAGGGGATGGAAAAAGATATTCCATGCAAATGGAAATCAAAAGAAAGCTGGAGTAGCAATACTCATATCAGATAAAATAGACTTTAATGTTACAAGAGACAAGGAAGGACACTACATAATGATCAAGGGATCAGTCCAAGAAGAAGGTATAACAATTACAAATATAAATGCACCCAACAAAGGAGCACCTCAATACATAAGGCAACTGCTAACAGCTATAAAAGAGGAAATCGACAGTAACACAATAATAGTGGGGGACTTTTAACACCTTACACCAATGGATAGACCATCCAGACAGAAAATTAATAAGGAAACACAAGCTTTAAATGACACAATAGACCAGATAGATTTAATTGATAGTTATAGGACATTCCATCTGAAAACAGCAGATTACACTTTCTTCTCAAGTGCACATGGAACATTCTCCAGGACAGATCACATCTTGGGTCACAAATCAAGCCTTGGTAAATTTAAGAAAATTGAAATCATGGCAAGCATATTTGCTGACCACAAGGCTATGAGATTAGAAATACATTAAAGGGAAAAAAATGTAAAAAACACAATCACATGGAGCCTAAACTATATGTTACTAAAAAACCAAGAGATCACTGAAGAAATCAAAGAGGAAATCAAGAAATACCTAGAGAAAAATGACAACGAAAACATGATGATCCAAAACCTGTGGAATGCAGCAAAAGCAGTTCTAAGAGGGGAGTTTATAGCAATACAATCCTACCTCAAGAAACAAGAAACATCTCAAATAAACAATCTAACCTTACACCTTAAGGAACTAGAGAAAGAAGAACAAATGAAACCCAAAGTTAGTAGAAGGAAAGAAATCATAAAGATCAGAGCAGAAATAAATGAAATAGAAACAAAGAAAACAATAGCAAAGATCAATAAAACTAAACGCTGGTTCTTTGAGAAGATAAACAAAATTGATAAACCTTTATCCAGACTCATCAAAAAAAAGAGGGAGAGGGCTCAAGTCAATAAAATTAGAAATGAAAAAGGAGGAGTTATAACAGACACCACAGAAATACAGAGCATCCTAAGAGACTACTACAAGAAACTCTATGCCAATAAAATGGACAATCTGGAAGATATGGACAAATTGTTAGAAAGGTATAACCTTCCAAGACTGAAAATAGAAAATATGAACAGATCTATCACAAGTAATGAAAGTGAAACTATGATTAAAAATCTTCCAACAAACAAAAGTTCAGGACCAGATGGCTTCACAGGTGAATTCTATCAAACATTTAGAGAAGAGCTAACACCCATGCTTCTCAAACTCTTCCAAAAAATTGCAGAGGAAGGAACACTCCCAAACTCATTCTCTGAGGCCACCATCACCCTGATACCTAAACCAGACAAAGATACTACAAAAATGAAAATTACAGAACAATATCACTGATGAATATAGATGTAAAAATTCTCAACAAAATACTAGCAAACAGAATCCAACAACACATTAAAAGGATCATACACCATGATCAAGTGGGATTTATCCCAGGGATGCAAGGATTCTTCAATATATGCAAATCAATCAATGTGATACACCATATTAAGAAATTGAATAAAAGCCATATGATCATCTCAATAGATGCAGAAAAAGCTTCTGACAAAATTCAACACCCATTTATGATACAAACTCTCCAGAACATGGGCATAGAGGGAACCTACCTCAACATAATAAAGGCCATATACAACAAACCCACAGCAAATATCATTCTCAATGGTGAAAAACTGAAAGTATTTCCTCTAAGATCAGGAACAAGACAAGGATGTCCACTCTTGCCACTATTATTCAACATAGCTTTGGAAGTCCTAGTCATGAGAATCAGAGAAGAAAAAGAAATAAAAGGAATCCAAATGGAAAAGAAGAAGTAAAACTGTCACTGTTTGCAGATGACATGATACCATACACAGATAATCCTAAAGATGCCACCAGAAAACTACTAGAGCTAATCAATGAATTTGGTGAAGTTGTAGGATACAACATTAATGCACAGAAATCTCTTGCATTCCTACACACTAACAACGAAAGATCAGAAAGAGAAATTAAGGAAACAATCCCATTCACCACTGCAACAAAAAGAATAAAATACCTAGGAATAAACCTACCCAAGGAGGTAAAAGACCTGTATGCAGGAAACTATAGGACACTGAAAAAAGAAATCAAAGATGATACAAACAGATGGAGAGATAAACCATGTTCTTGGATTGGAAGAATCAGTACTGTGAAAATGACTATTCTACCCAAAGCAATCTACAGATTCAATGCAATCCCTATCAAATTACCAATGGCATTTTTTATAGAACTAGAACAAAAAATCTTAAAATTTGTATGGAGACACAAAAGACCCCGAATAGCCAAGGCAATCTTGAGGGAAAAAATAGAGCTGGAGGAATCAGACTCCCTGACTTCAGACTATACTACAAAGCTACAGTAATCAAGACAATATGGTACTGGTACAAAAACCAGAAATGTAGATAAATGGAACAGGATAGAAAGCCCAGAGATAAACCCATGCACCTATGGTCAACTAATCTATGACAAAGGAGGCAAGGATATACAATGGAGAAAAGACAACCTCTTCAATAAGTGGTGCTAGAAAAACTGGACCGCTACATGTAAAAGAATGAAATCAGAACACTTCCTAATACCATACACAAAAATAAACTCAAAATGGATTAAAGACCTAAATGTAAGACCAGACACTCTATAACTCTTAGAGGAAAATACAGGAAGGACACTCTTTGACATAAATCACAGCAACATCTTTTTTGACCCACCCCCTAGAGTAATGGAAATAAAACCAAAAATAAACAAATGGGACCTAATGAAACTTAAAAGCTTTTGCACAGCAAAGGAAACTATAAACAAGACAAAAAGACAACCCTCAGAATGGGAGAAAATATTTGCAAATGAGTCAACGGACAAAGGATTAATATCTAAAATATATAAACGGCTCATGCAGCTCAATATCAAAAAAACAAACAACCCAAACAAAAAATGGTCAGAAGACCTAAATAGACATTTCTCCAAAGAAGACATACAGATGGCCAAGAGGCACATGAAAAGCTGCTCAAAATCACTAATTATTAGAGAAATGCAAATCAAAACTACAATGAAGTATCACCTCACACCAGTTAGAATGGGCATCATCAGAAAATCTACAAACAATAAATGCTGGAGAGGGTGTGGAGAAAAGGGAACCCTCTTGCACTGTTGGTGGGAATGTAAATTGATACAGCCACTATGGAGAACAGTATGGAGGTTCCTTAAAAAACTAAAAATAGAACTAACATATGACCCAGCAATCCCACTCCTGGGCAAATACCCAGAGAAAACCATATTTCAAAAAACACATGCACCCCAACGTTCATTGCAGCATTATTTACCATAGCCATTGAAGCAACCTAAATGCCCATCGACAGACGAAGGGATAAAGAAGATGTGGTACATATATACAATGGAATATTACTCAGCCATAAAAAGGAATGAAATTGGGTCATTTGTAGAGATGTGGATGGACCTAGAGACTGTCATGCAGAGTGAAGTAAGTCAGAAAGAGAAAAACAAATATCGTATATTAATGCATATATGTGGAATCTAGAAAAATTGTACAGATGAACTGGTTTGCAAGGCAGAAATAGAGACACAGATGTAGAGAACAAACGTATAGACACCAAGGGGGGAAAGGGGGGCGGTGGGATGAATTGGGAGATTGGGATTGATGTATATACACCAATATGTATAAAATAGATAACTAATAAAAACCTGCCATATAAAAAATAAAATTAAAAAAAAAATGTTAATCTCATCCAAAAACACCGTCACAGAAACGCCTAGATTAATGTTTGATCAACATCTGGGCACCGTGGCCCAGCCAAGTTGACACATAAATTTAAACATCACACAAGATAATAAAATTAATTTACAATCTTAAAAACAAAAAAAAAGGACCCACGACAAACAAAATAACAATATTTACATAAAGATAGGATCAATAACAGTGGTGCACTGTGCCGTATCAGAGACTGAGGCAGAAGGAAAATCAGTAAGTACTGAGAGTTTTGGTGCCCCCTTAAACTTTACATGGGAAGCAAGTGCTTCTCTCATCCCTAACCTTGGCCCTGGTGTCACGGTGATATTCTGGAGAGGGTTGGGATGGTTAGGGACAAAACAGGGTGGCAGAAGGTATGGAGACTTAGGAGTAGATTTCAGATCTTAGGTCTCAGATCTCCACTTTAAAGAAGAGAATTTCACCCATTTCACCCAAAGTTAAAGCAAAACCTTATAAGGCTCTACAATCCAGCCAGCAGCCCCTCAACCCTCCAATACTCTTCCTAAAGGCTTCCTTGCTTGCCTCCCTGAAACCACTGGGACTCGTTAGAGTCCCTGCACAATGCCAAGCACGCACCATCTCAGAATCTCTGCACCCTCCGTCCCTCTGCCTGGAGTCTTCGTCCCTGACATGCACGGGGCTCGTGTCTCGCCTCCTTCGAGTCTTTGCTCACGTGTCACCTTCTCAGAGTGGCCTCTCCTGACCACACTTTTTGAGGCTAGACCCATCCTTTCACCCCTAACCCCTCCCTGCTTTATTTTTTACATTGCATCTCTCGGCCTCTAAATATTATAGAATATAATGATTTTCCGGGTTTATGGTGTCCTCGTCTCCTGCCCAATTGCATGCTCCACAAAAGCAGGATTTCTGTCTGCTTTGCTACTGGGGATGCTCAGTGCTTAGGTGAGAACGGCCACCGCATCCCTACCCAGTGGTGACTGAACAGACCCAGTAGAATGCATGGTGCAAAGGGAAAGGAGGATTGCTCTCTTTTACGGTCTAGGGCACTACTGCTACTAACAGTCAGTAAAGAAGCTTCTCCCTTAAACAAAAAGGACACTGTCCAACCTGTGAAAATTCTCACAGCTGCCCCCCCTTGACCTGTTGATTGGTCTTCCTGTACACTCAGTTTTCCTTCCTCTTGAAGTTCTTTATTTCTTTCAAAATCCTAAGTTAACTGCTCTCTTTTTGCAAGGGTAACTTTAATCACAACAGCCAACTCTAGAGACACAGAAAAGGCAATCGGTTATTTGTCTGCTGTTTAGCTGTAAATCTGTCTTTTCTTCTTTGACATTTTCCTTGGTTCTGTTATCACGCATGCCTTTCTGTTCAGGGCTGAGGCAATCCGTCTGTAATCCAGTACCCTCTTGCTGATTCGGCCAAGAATGGGTCATAAGTCAGTCAGCCCCGCTCACTTACACCTGATATCCCTCCTTCTCACACTGAGTCCCTGCTTCTTTTAGCCTGGTATGCAAAGCAGCAGCTAGTTGCCTGGCGATCCCCAGGCAGCTGAAAGCCCTGTGGGTAGGGGAGACACCGAAGAAGGAAGGAGTAAACTGAACTTGACTCGAAGGTTTCCGTCCTTAGTCTTAAAGAAACAAAGGTCTCTTTTCCTAACTGCAACCTGTCCAAAGAACCTATCTTCCCATCACCCTGCATATTATAGTTATGCTGATAGTTATTAAAATTGGAACATCAAATTTATTTTTATACAGAGGGAATAATCAATATATGTACTTTTCTAATACGGCCTTAAATACTACCCCAAATTTCTTAGCTATTGATTTTTTTCCCTCTCCTACCCTAAAATGTATGTATTTTCTAATAGTTACCTGTCCATTTAATAGCAGTAAGAGTACATCAATTGCCTAGGTCAGGTGTCAGTAAACTTCTGTGTATTGAGGGGCCACATAGTAGATGTTTTAGGCTTTGCAGGCCATACAGAGGTCCTATGATGGAAGGAAGTATGGCACCTTTGAGTAAAAACATCAGAGGGATTGAAGAGAGCTAAGACGTGCTAAGGAGAGCTAACATTTGTGGAGTACCTATTAGTAAGATCTAAGCACTTTACCTTGGTCCTCACAACAGTCCCAAGTGAAAGATACTACTATTATTCCCATTTCAGAGATGAAAAAACTGAGGCACAGAGAAGTAACCAATCCAAGGTTACAGAGTTAGTAAGTGGTAGAGCAGAAATAAGATTAGTCTGGAGAAGTAGGATAGGACCAGAACATGCAGTGATGCATAGGCCTAGTTAAAATTTTTTACTTTTATGATAAGAGGAAAAAGAAGTCACTGAAGTGTTATTGAAGGAGGAAAGCTGTGTGTGTGTATGTGTATGTGTGTGTGTGTGTTAACATGAACGTATTTGCATTTCAAAACAATCACTTGAACTGTAGCATGAGAACTAGTTGAAAGGATGGGAAGAGTGGATACTGAGAAACCAGTTAGGACGTAAATGCTGTTGTCTGGGCAAGAGCAAGAGGTGATGGTAGCAAGACTGGGGAGATGGCCCTGCAGAAGGACAGAGTGGATGTGTCTGAGATACACTTTGGAGAGACAGTGGGTGAGAAGTGAGAAGAAGAAGAGTCACGTGTCAAGGATGACGCATAGGCGCCTGGCTTGTGTCACTGGATGTGATGGTGTCATTCTCCGACGCAGAGAACACAGGAAGAGGAGCACACCTGGGCTTGGGGAAGAAGGACATGAATTTGAGGTATTTTGAGACATCTCCACTTGGCGATGTTAAGAAGTCAGCTGTATTTGTGGGTCTGGAGCTCGGAGAGGTCTGTGCCAGAGATCTGAATTTGGCAGCCATCTGTGACAAGTAGGAAACACGCAAATGGATGAGATCAAGTAAGGCAAGTGAGGAGTGAGAAGATTGCCTAACATGTAGTGAGGAAACCCAAGCTTTCCTTGGCCTGGATTCAGCTCTTCACACCTTTTTTCCCTTACTGATACACACCCCCTCTTCTGAAAGAGCAAAACAAGTCCAATTGTTAATCAGGAGGAGAAACATACCAAGAAAACTTAGACGGAGAACACCCAGAAAGTAACTTGCCAAATAACGTTCCCAGAAGCTTGGAAGAATTACTTCAGTTTCTGCAGGAGCTCTTGTTACAGATATGGAATAACTTGAGCATTCAGAGAGGTGGACTCTTTTTTCAAGTTATGATTCCCAGAGCTATTATTTCATCCATAGCCTGCTACGCATTGCACATTCACCAAGGAAAAATACACATCTAGCCCTTATACCATCTATTCATGCTATTATTAAAATAGCTCTGGCGCAGATACTTATCTAATATGAGAATTTTCATGAGATAAAAATCTGAACTTTAAAAAAAAGCAAAACAAACTCTTTTAGTTCATAAGCCATTGAGGATGAATGTTTCCATCTAAGTTCATTAGTGAAGCTTCTTTCTCGTTCTGACGCGGAATTGTGCAGTAACTGAGCAACGCGGTGATGAATACGAGAGCGGAGCCGGATCAGCCATGCCAGTATCTCTGGACTGTTCAACCAGCAGTATCAATAGAGCAAATCATTATAACTCCAGTTTTGTGACAATCTGGTTGCGTCTGTTAAGAGTGTATGTAGGGTTTCCCTGGTGGCGCAGTGGTTAAGAATCTGCCTGCCAATGCAGAGGACATGGATTCGAGCCCTCGTCCGGGAAGATCCCACATGCCGCGGAGCAACTGGGCCCGTGAGCCACAACTACTGAAGCCCTGCGCGCCTAGAGCCCGTGAGCCACAACTACTGAGCCTATGTGCCACAACTACTGAAGCCTGCGCGCCTAGAGCCCAGGCTCCGCAACAAGAGAAGCCACCACAATGAGAAGGCCGCGCACCGCAAGGAAGAGTAGCCCCTGCTCGCCGCAACTAGAGAAAGCCCGCGCGCAGCAACGAAGACCCAACGCAGCCAAAAATAAATTAATTAAATAAATTTAAAAAGAAAAGAGCGTATGTAGAGTGAGTCAGACACATCCCAGCAGGAAACAGGAAACAGATGGCTCACTCAAATTAGGATAGTCCAAATAGGTTGATTAAAGGGACTCTTTACAAAAGTGTGGGGCTTCCCTGGTGGCGCAGTGGTTGAGAATCTGCCTGCCAATGCAGGGGACACGGGTTCGAGCCCTGGTCTGGGAGGATCCCGCATGCCGCGGAGCGGCTGGGCCCGTGAGCCACAATTGCTGAGCCTGCGCGTCTGGAGCCTGTGCTCCGCAACAAGAGAGGCCGCGATGGTGAGAGGACCGCGCACCGCGATGAAGAGTGGCCCCCACTTGCCGCAACTGGAGAAAGCCCTCGCACAGAAACGAAGACCCAACACAGCCATAAATAAATAAATTAATTAAAATAAATTTAAAAAACAAAAACAAAAACAAAAGTGTGGGAAGCATGGAGGAAAGTGTCGAGGACAGTGCAGTATCCTGGGGCCTGAAGGGACGTGTGAGAGAATAGTTAACAAAACCCAGAAAGAGGAACGCAAAAACGTTTTGTGGAGAAGGTCACCTTGAGAGGATCTGTGATCTTTGATGGAGGGACACAGCCCAGCTTTAAGCGATCCTGCAGGGAGGCAACCAGCAAAGTAAATACCCTGAATGTTCTATCCTTGCTGGGGACCCCATCAGCCAAGAGCTGATTCAGGCCACGCAGGTCAGAGCCTCCTGGGGCAGAAAGCAGGGTGGAGAAGGGTGGGGAGGAACAAAAGACAGCAGCACAAAGAGGAGGACTGGCAAATAAATAACTAAAATCAGTGGATAGAAGTTACAGGAGCGGGAGTGGGATGGTGGCAGTGATTTTCATACAAGGAAGCCCGAGAGGCTGGCTCAGAAAGTCACAGGTTAGTTTTATGTGTCCATAATAATATGGCAAGAGCAATGCTAAAACCAGTGGAAGTGATCAGACTAAAGGTGGGTGACTACCTCTTGGAAATTTTATAGAAATGAAGCAGAACCACATTCCTGCTAAGGAGCCTTTCAGAGCTGCGTACTATGATTCTCTATTGGTTGAAAAGAAAGTCAGGTAAAGCTAACATCTTGGCAGAAGTACTAAAAGAAAGGTGTAGATTTTCTTTGCTTTTAGTAAAATGGATATTTGAAAACCCATTACCAAACTGAAAAATCCCTGTGTGCAAAAATATCCATCACAGCAAAGAGCAAAATGCTGGGCCAAGCTTCATTTCTAACAGGTGGGGAATAGTTAAGAAAATTACAGTATGTTTGTCAATTTTTTGCAGGATCAAATAATTATAAATAAACAATTATAAATACAAGAAATCACGAAACAGCATGGAAAATGAATACAATATAATGTTAGGTAAAAAAAAGCAGGATTTGAGCAGTGCACTCAGCGGCCCCGCGGACCTGTCTCTGGCTTCAATAGTGTTTGGACGGAACAGACCCAGGGACCACGCCCTTGCTCCAGCCTCTGGGCACCCTCAAACCTTTTCTCCGGTCACAACCTTCCGAATCGGCCACTCAGCGGTCCTCGGCCACTGGGACCAGCCAACACCATTTTTGGAGGCTAACTCCTTACTACCGATCAACCACGAGCTCCTAGGTTCGTCAGAATTATTCCACCGAGGTGGAGGCCACTGTCCCCCGCCTGGTCAACGTGCATCTGCAAGCCTCTGACACCTACCTCGCTCTGGGCTTCGATTTCAACCACGACGATGTGGCTCCGGAGGGCATGGGCCGCTTTTTCCGTGAAGAGGCTGAGGAGATGTGCGAGGGCCTAAGCGTCTCTTGAAAATGCAAAACCAGCATGGCGGCCGTGCCCTCTTCCAGGACGTGCAGAAGCCGTGCCAAGATGAATGGGGTAAAACCCAGGACGCTGTGGAGGCCGCCATTCTCGGGGAGAAGAACCTGAACCAGGCCCTTTGCCACCTGCAGGCCCTGGGTTCTGCCCCTGCAGACCCCACCTCTGTGACTTCCCGGAGAGCCGCTTCCTAGAAGAGCAGGTAGAACTCATCAAGAAGATGGGCAAGCACCTGTGCAGGCTGGCTGGTCCCCAGGCTGGGCTGGGCCAGTATCTTTGAAAGGCTCACCCTCCAGCACGACTAGGAGCTTCCAGAGCCCGGCAGCCTCTGCAGGGCCCCTCTGGTGTCAGAGCTTCTGCCTGAAGCCCCTCTCTGCAGCCGCTACACAGCCTTTTAACCACCCTGGAGCGCTCTCCCAAGTCTTGGACCAAATGGAATCAATAAAGCTTCTTGCAGGGAAAAAAAAAAAAAGCAGGATTTGAAGTTTTATAATACTCTGCTCACAATTTTTAAAAAATATCTGAAAAAAATCTTGAATGAAATTACCAAAAATTAAAACAGTCTTATGAAGGTGGTAAAACAATGGACGGTGATCCTTCTTATTTTCCAAGTTTTCTGTAATGTATGATCACATTTAATTTAAAAAACTGTATTCAGTATTGTTATGTCAAATACTTAAATAGGTTTCATTTTTTTTATTTTAAAAATTTATTTAGTTATTTATTTTGGCCATGCCAAGTGGCTTGCAGGATCTTATTAGCTCCCTGACCAGGGATCAAACCTGTGCCCCCTGCAGTGGAAGTGCAGAGTCCTAACCACTGGACAGCCAGGGAATTCCCTGTTTCATTTATTTTAATGACAATTTAAATATATTATTTTAAAATGCAATAAAAGTTGTACCTTATGGAGGGCTGAAATTTTTCTACATCTTCATCTGGATGGAGGTTACCTGAGTGTATACCTAATAAAAATACTTGTGTTATTTATGACTGACACAAGTTATGCATATTTATATATGTACATGTATATATGTTATACCTCAGTAAAAGAGTTTTTTAAATTGTAATGCACAACACGTTATCTAAAGTATACTGGATAAATGAGACTGACTGTAATTCTTTCTAATTTACCTTCATTTTATCAATACGACACAGTATGATATTCCTGATTTTTAACCTCAAAGACAAAAAAAAAAAATCTTATAGCATTCCTACCTATCATTGCCTGTTTACTGGAAAACCCTTGTCTCTGGATATAGTACCAAGCTGTCGTGATTGACAAATTGGAAGTCATGACAACAGCATGGTAGGTAATCCCTCAGCCCATAAGATTTCTAGTAATAATAACAGAAATAAAGAGAGAAAACACAGATTGAGACTGGGGATGAACTGCTATTTGAAAACGTAAGAAAAATGATCTCTATTCATATTACCACTTGTCATTTTCTTGGTACTTTTTATTTGGAAATTCCTCACAGTGGGAACCTGTAGAACACAGACACAAAATGCAGTAAGGTCAAATCTTTGTCAGAAGTGGTGCTGGGAAAACTGGACAGCTACATGTAAAAGAATGAAACTAGAACATTCTCTAACACCATACACAAAAATAAACTCAAAATGGATTGAAGACCTAAATGTAAGACCGGACACTATAAAACTCTTAGAGGAAAACATAGGCAGAACACTCTTTGACATAAATTGCAGCAGTATCTTTTTTGGCCCACCTCCTAGAGTAATGAAAATAAAAAACAAAAATAAACAAAAGGGACCTAATTAAGCTCAAAAACTTTTGCACAGCAAAGGAAACCATAAACAAAACAAAAAGACAACCCACAGAATGGGAAAAAATATTTGCAAACAAAACGACCGACAAGGGATTAACCTCCAAAATATACAAACAGCTCATGCAGCTCAATGTCAAAAAAACAAACAACCCAATCAAAAAATGGGCAGAAGATCTAAATAGACATTTCTCCAAAGAAGACATACAGATGGCCAAAAAGGACATGAAAAGATCCTCAACATCACTAATTATTAGAGAAATTCAAATCAAAACTACAATGAGGTAACCTCACACCACTCAGAATGGCCATCATCAAAAAGTCTACAAATAGTAAATGCTGGAGACGGTCTGCAGAAAAGGGAACAATTCTACACTGTTGGTGGGAATGTAAATTGGTATAGCCACTGTGGAGAACAGTATGGAGATTCCTAAAAAACTAAAAATAGAGCTACCATATGATCCAGCAATCCCACTCCTGGGCATATATCCGGAGAAAACCATAATTTGAAAAGATGCATGCACCCCAATGTTCACTGCAGCACTATTTACAATAGCCAAGACATGGAAGCAACCTAAATGTCCATCAACAGAGGAATGGATAAGGAAGATGTGGTACATATATATAATGAATATTACTCAGCCATAAAAAAGAATGAAATAATGCCATTTTCAGCAACATGGATAGACATAGAGATTATCATACTAAGTGAAGTAAGTCAGAAAGAGAAAGACAAATATATGATATCACTTATATGTGGAATCTAAAAAAATGATACAAATGAACTTATTTATAAAACAGAAACAGACTCACAGACATAGAAAACAAACTTATGGTTACCAAAGGGGAAATGGGGGGTGGGGAGGGATAAATTAGGAGTTTGGGTTTAACATATGTACACGACTATATATAACACAGATAATCAACAAGGACCTATTTACTCAATAATCTGTAATAAACTATATGGCAAAAAGAATCTAAAAAAGAATGGATATATGTATATGTATAACTGAATCACTTTGCTGTACACCTGAAAATAACACAACATTGTAAATCAACTATAATATAAACTAAAAATTAAATTTAAAAAAATCTTTGTCAGAAATCAGCAATCAGAGCCAGAGCTAGAACATGAGAGTTTTCGAAACAGTCCTGAGATTCAGATGTGCTAGCTATTCTGTGCTTCTTTAAAAGGCCAGATCCCAAGAATATCAGTCTTCTCAGTGGAAGCTGTCTTTTTATTAAAGTTGATGTCCATTTAAATGTAAATTTTTGAGTTATTACTAGAAAGAGTATGTCTAATATCTCAGATTGTAGGTAGCAATCTCTCCCCAAAGCCACGTGACTGGAGATATTTCCTGATGAACAGGGATATCCTAATTCAAACAAATTGTAAATTTCAGGAACTGTTTTCAGGAACAGCTTAGCTTACTCTCTATGACCTGGAACAATGCCCATCTGGAGATGTCAGCATAAAATGAGAAGTATTATATCACTTTCCACTGTACCTTTGGCTTGTGTATGCAAAGGACTTTTTCACTATAAGCCTGTAAAGCAAGTCACTTACTTTCCCATATTTCTCATTCTTCACGATTATCACATAAGATGTTTGAAAATATTAAGTAATAATATTATTTGAAGACTCTAAATGTCAAGTGCCCAAATTTACCCGATTTCTTTTTTTCCCCAGCTTTACTGAGATATTATTGACATATAAGCTTAAGATATACAACATGATGATTTGATACCTGTATAAATTGCAAAATGTTTATCACACTAAGGTTGGTTAACACTTCTGTACCCTCCCATAATTACCATTTTTTGTGTGTGATCCCTGAGTTTTTATTTATTTATTTTTTATTTTTTGCTAGCAGAGTTGCATTCCTTTCAGGAGGCTCCAGCAGAGAATCTGTTCCCTTGCCTTTTCAGCTTCAGAAAAGAGCTCACTGGAATAAGCTAAGTGCTAGGATGGACCCCCCCCCTGTCTCAGCTTGGATTGTATGCACACCTACGCACAAATCACTGTACCCAGGAGAAACTGTTACTCTTCCAAGGCTGGCATGGCTAACATTTCTACCTCTGGAGCCAGTGAGCAGCTTTAACTCCATCTGAACTACATAATGTAATACTTGAAGGGAGTAGCTCTCCAGCGCAAACAAGGAAAATGAGGTGCTTTTAGCAGTAGTAGGACTAAACACTGGTCAGGCAAAAACAAGCAAGCACAAAAAACCAGCTGTCAGATTCACAGAGATTAAGAGAAAACACATTCACATTTTTGCTACACAGTCAACCAGGCTGCTCGATACAAGGGTTACTGAGTACTGAGCACCAGGTGCTGCGAAAGATGCAAAGATAAGCAAGACAAAGCCCTACTCTTTAGTAGCAATCGTCCAAAGCTTTGCTTTCAAACTTTAGTGTGAATAAGGTTCCCTAGGGAACTTGTTTAAAATGCAGGTTCTGGGCTCTCTTCCAGACTTGTTAAATGAATTTTTGGCCCTGGGGTCTGAGAATCTTCATTGTTTTAAAGCAGGTGATTCTAATACAGGTGATCTCTGAACAATACTTTGAGAAACACGTGTATAGGAGGTGTCAGCACATACACACATACACACAAAAAATGATGATACAAGGGAGAAGTGGAAATTCTTGAGAGTTTCAAATCGTGTGCTCCAAGGGTAAAGCAAGCAGGGGGGCTTAGTCTCAGCTGTGAGAGATGAATGCAGATTTGGTGGCCATAAAGAGATATATTTTGGCTTTTAATAAGCAGATGAAAGAGCAAGGCATTCTAAGCGAAGCAAGCAGTGTGAGTCAAAGCACAGAGCCCTAGGGCCCTCAGTTATCCTTTTTAGAGAGTGGTCTGAATAGGATAAAAATTACATTCTTGGTAGTAGGCTATAAAAATAACTTAATGCCACTGAATTTGTATACTTAGAAATGGTTAAATGGTAAATTTTGTTATGTATATTTTACTTTTTTTTTTTTAAGTAACTTAAGACCTATTGGTGGAGGGATTCTATCTATATTATAGAAATTTGGTTTGCGTCTGGAAGCCTTGATGGTTGGAATCCTCTCAACACTTAAAACACAGCAAATGATCATGGTCTTTTTTTTTTTTTTAAGTATTAATTTATTTATTTGGCTGCACCAGGTCTTAGTTGCGGCATGCAGGCTCTTCGATGCAGCATGTGGGCTCTAGTTCCCTGACCAGGGATCGAACCCAGACCCCCTGCATTGGGAGCACGGAGTCTTAACCGCTGGGCCACCAGGGAAGTCCCCAGGGTCATGGTCTTTATCAGCAGGAATGTTGTGCAAATATTTGCTCCCTGCTTAGGCTCAGTCATCAGAAAGGATGGGGGGCCCTGGCACTGGGGCAGGATTCTGGAGGCTCCTGCTCTGCCAGCTGTAGACCTTCTGGCAGAGGTCCTGGGGGGAGGGGCAGGGCACCCAGGGCAGTGAAAGGCACTTGGGGGTTCAGGGAAGCAACTGCTTTACCAACTGAAATGGAAGTGTTTCAATATTTTCAGAACTGGTCTGACTGTTATCAGTGTAAACTGGCTGAACACCAACAATATTCCTGGGTGTTTTGGGCCTTGTGTTCTATTTCCAGCACCCATTTGGCTGCAGGAAAGCTTAAAAAGAAGGCTGGATTTGTCTTTGCCTAGCGTATCTTACAGAGATGGATCCTCCTCTACAGTTTCACGTTTCCTCTTCTCCAGCCTTTCTACCTGCCACTGATGCCCATACGCACACTCCCAGGCGCCCAGTTCCCACGAGGATACCTCAGCACCAACACCTGAATGTGCTTCAGGTTCTTCCCAAGTCCCCAGATCGGTCCTTCAGCATCTCCCTGACACACCTACCCAAGCTCTTCCCTTATGTCAACTTGCCTGACAACCCACCCAAGAAACAGACCTGATAAGTCAAGATGAAGACTTGTGCTTCTGATGACGACCTGTGCAGGCCTCTGTTGTCCAGAGCGGTAGACACATCCCTGTTGCTGTCATTTCCAGGAGGATGGTTGGTGGGGTCAGGAGCTACTTTTGAGAATAGAGTCGTGTGACATCGCTTATCTCTTAAAGCACGTCATGAGGGTTTCCACTCGCGGATGACATTTAGTACAGCTACCCCTCGAATATCTCTGCCCAAAGGAGGCAGGATGGGGGCTTCCCTGGTGGCGCAGTGGTTGAGAGTCTGCCTGCCAGTGCAGGGGACACGGGTTCGAGCCCTGGTCTGGGAAGATCCCACATGCCGCGGAGCAACTTGGCCCGTGAGCCACAACTACTGAGCCTGCGCGTCTGGAGCCTGTGCTCCGCAACAAGAGAGGCCGCTACAGTGAGAGGCCCGCGCACCGCGATGAAGAGTGGCCCCCACTCGCCGCAACTAGAGAAAGCCCTCGCACAGAAACGAGGACCCAACACAGCCAAAAAAAAAAAAAAAAATTAACTAATTAATTAATTTAAAAAAAGGAGGCAGGATGACTAAGTAAAATAACATTCACCAAGAATCCCAGAACTCCAGTGGCTGCAACCTCATTTTACATGATCTCAAATGTGTCAGTATGTGCTCTGTCTCTAACCCCTTTCCTTTCCCACACTTTCTCTTAGGCAATGAAACAATGGAATTAAAAAGGTGAAGTAACCAGATGCAATCAGGTATCCTGAATTGGAACTTGGAACAGAAAAAGGATATTAGTGGGAAAATTAGTAAAAATGCAAATAGATTTCTGTAGTTAATAGTATTGTACCAATGTTAATTTTTTAGCTTTGACAAACATAGTATGTTATATAAGATACTAACATTAAGGGGAAGCTGGGCGAAGTGTACATAGGAACTCTCTGTACTATCTTTGCAACTTTTTTGTCAATCTAAAATTATTCCAGGGCTTCCCTGGTGGCGCACTGGTTGAGAATCTGCCTGCCAATGCACGGGACACGGGTTCGTGCCCTGGTCTGGGAAGATCCCACATGCCGCGGAGCGACTAGGCCCGTGAGCCACAATTGCTGAGCCTGCGCATCTGGAGCCTGTGCTCCGCAACAAGAGAGGCCGCGATAGTGACAGGCCCGCGCACCGCGATGAAGAGCGGCCCCCACTTGCCGCAACTAGAGAAAGCCCTCGCACAGAAACGAAGACCCAACACAGCCATAAATAAATAAATAAATAAAATTAAAATTATTCCAAAATAAGAAGTTTATTTTTAAGAAAGGTCAAGAAGGAAGAGAATCTAGTCCATCATCAGACTCTATTCAAAGAATGACTGCATTCCAATGATACCACTAATACCCTCGGTATAAAATCTTCCTCCAGGTCATTCAAAGCAAGGCAAACTGGCGTTCTGGTGTTTTAGCAACAGTCCACAATGCATAATTGTTAAAAACATTGCACAAAAAAGCAGTCCGAAAAACAATTAGAATAAAACACTAAAACATTTTAAAGAAAATATGTTTATATTGATTTAGATTACAGATATGAAGAGAAAAATTAACCCCAATAGTTGATTTACTTTTGAGAACACCTGTGGATTTCATCAAACTGTTGCTTGAAGTACCTCCAGGAATGAGACCAGGGAAAGGAGGGGAAATGTATACGTTTGACTCTATATACTTTTGTACTGCATGACTTTGAATTTTCATTTTCATTTTTTTACAATGAAAATGTATTATTTTTATAATTGTTTAAACAAAGATTTTTTTTTCAGTAGCAGGTTATGTATCATGTGGAAGAGATAGCTATGTTTGAAATGGAACACCAGCGACAATTACAACTATAAAATAAGAGAAATGCAGTAATCAAAAAGAAAGAAAAAGAGGGAAGGAAGTTTGCTAGAGAACACATCCAAGATGTTCACAGTGCTTATTACATATAAGATGAATTTTTTCACTTCTGTATTTTGTTTTTTATGATCAATATGTGTTTTTTCATAATTAGTAAAATTTTTTTAATTAAAATTACAACCTATACATACATGTATTTATCAAATTTTTGGTACATATATTATGACACATGCTCCTACGTGGCTCTTTACACTTGAGTAAATGGCAAATTTCAGAATATGAATCATAAACTAGCTTCAGAAAACATTCCTATATCAAAAAAAAAAAAAAATAGGCCTCAAGACCTTGGCCATTGATGCCTAATTGGTTTAGCTTCCTTTTCAAAGTTATTTAGAAAAAATATTTAGCTGTGTACAAGGGCTGCTTTCCAAAATTCTAGAAGTAATGCTCAGGGAGATGCTGTTTGAATATTCCTGTGAAGTGTCTGAAACCAAACATTTGCTAAGTATTTTCAAAAGAAGAACTTCAAACCTCTGGTTTTCCCTCCCTGTGGTTTCTTTTCTCATCTCCCCTTGAATATCCTTGAGACACCACAAACAAAACAAGCCCCAAGTCAAATCCAACCTCTTAGCTCCTTCCCATTCCCAAAATTCTCCTCCTCCAACCTTGCCCTGGAATTAAAACAGGGCTTGATTCTCTCCAAAAATAACTGATTCTCTCCAGTTGGATCTGGAGGGGATTTTACTTCGCCTACCCTAGGAAAGCACTGGAGCAAGAGGGTCGCATTCTCAGAGGTAAGGGGAACATAAACGCCAGGCAGGAGAAGGAGGAAGGTCTCAGGAAAAGCTGTGTGGCGGCAAGAGCCCCCTGGAGCAGAGGAGAGAGAGATTAGCAGCTCAAGTGAGTGTAAACTTTGGAAGGATATTTAAAGGGGATTTTTAGGAAAGTCTGCCCTGTAACGTGCTGCATCCCCCAGCCCTACCCCAGCACGGCACTCCACCCTTAGTCCCAAAGTCTCTAAAAAACCTGAGTCCTCCATTTATTGGCTGTATGGCCTTGGGCAAATCAGTGTACCTCTCTGTTTATTGATTTGCTCATCTGTAAAATGGGTCTATGACTGCACCTACTTTATAAGGGATGTTGTCAGGATTACCTGAATTAATCCTATTCCATAACTCAAGCAATGCCTGACTACACTGTAAGAGCTACATAGCTATGTATGTCAGCTACTGTTCTTCTGGGCCCCCATAGTCCAACTAAAGCTGCTTTTAATGTACCCTGAGCAGACGGGCTCAGAAGTAACCCTGTAGAATTTGAGCTACTATTTCAGGTTGGGTGACACTGCCTACCCAGTCTCCTGATCTCTCCTTGCTCCCAACCTTAAGCAGCACCAAGTGCGGTTGCTCCATCTTTGATTTATGTATTTATTTTTAAAGTCTTTATTGAATTTGTTACAATATTGCTTCTGTTTTATGTTTTGGTTTTTTGGCCGTGAGGCATGTGGGATGTTAGCTCCCCGACCAGGGATCGGATCGAACCCACACCCCCTGCATTGGAAGGTGAAGTCTTAACCACTGGACAACCAAGGAAGTCCCGCTCCATCTTTTAAAATGTCTCCATCCTCTCCTCTCCAATGCCTTAATTGATTCACTGACTCTTGCTTAGATGGCTGCAATAGCTACCAACTTGTTCTTCCTTTTCTCAGGACCGTCTAGGCTTGATGTCCTTCAAAATGGTGCTAGAGATTCTCTAGAATACAGATCTGTACGCATCACTCCCCAGCTTAAACCCGTTTGAGCATGTCAACAGTCACTGTTTTCAACTCAACCTCTGATCCTTAAGTCCTGCTATTTTCCACCCACCTACGTCATCATTGTCAGTAAACATTTTGCACTAGCATGACTCCAGGCTTTTCCATGTGTTCTCTCTTTTCTATGGATTGATCTTCTTATTATTCTTTAACTAATAAGTTGCTATTTACCTTCAAGACACTAATAAAAAATTTCCCTTCTGTGTATATTCTTTCTCAGCAACCCTAGGCAAAACTCGTCATTTCTTCCTCTCTGCTTCCATTTCACTTGGTACATAGCCCTGCCTTTGCACTTAACCGGCTGTGCTGGAATTGTGTGTTTATGGTCCTGTCTTTCTCAGTGACAGAGACGGTGACTCATTCCTTGCTGGCCAGAACCGTGCCCACATGCCTGGCACATCAAAGATGTTTAATAACAGTGTGATGAGTGGATGAATGAATAAATGAGTGGATCAGGATAACACCCCAGGTGACATCTACATTGGTAGGAGAGTAAATACAGTTAAAAAAAAAAAAAAGGTAGCAAGTAGTATACAGGATCCACCAATAGCCTTGTGACTTTGGGTACATTTATTATTCCTTGTGCCTCAGTTTCCTCATCTACAAAATGGCAACAATAAACCTTCATGGTTGTGTGATGATTAATTCATTAATAAACGTAAAGTGCTTAGAAGAGTTCCTGCCATATAGTAAGCACTCTATGTGCATTAGCTGCTGTTGTTTTTTTGTCGTTTATGGAGAGAGAATCAGTGTAAACTCCATGAGAAAGAGGGACTATGTCCTGACTTATCATTTAATTCCTAACATCTGCTACAATGCTTCATATAGAACAGGAACTCAATAAAGATTTTTGAACAAATATCAAAATAATAAAAAAAAGAACAAAAGAGAAAGGAATGAAAAAAAAACCAAACAAACAAACCAAAAAGGGCAAATGGGAATGCATTTGGCACAAAGTACAAAGATACCGCTAAGTCACCTCAGTTCTCCACCACTGGGCTAGATGATAAGGTGTACTTGGAGTCCCTGAATCTTTCCTTTAACCCTCATGAGAACTTTGACTCTGTCGACCTCAGTCAGAGAGTGCTTTTTGAAAAGACAGTGATGGGGAGGGGCTTCCCTGGCGGTCTAGTGGTTAAGACCCGGAGCTTCCACTGCAGGGGCCATGGGTTCAATCCCTGGTCGGGGAACTAAGATCCCTCATGCCCCTAGGTGCGGCCAAAAAAAAAAAAAAAACAAAAGACAGTGAGGGGGAAAGGGATACTGCATACAGGGAATGATTTAAACAAGACGTTAAGAGCCAGGAAAGCCTGTGTTTTCTTCTGCAGCCCACAAAATCATAACCTGCTGCAGCCACATTTTCTGATCCTCAGCTTGATCTATAAAAATCAAACTCTAAGTACTTGCAGGCCTGCCTGCAACCAGGCTATGTGATCATGACTTCAACCATCACTTGTCACCCGCACTGCAGGAACAAAGTCAAAATGTAAGGGTATTGTCTTAGTTTACACTACTATACCAAATCACCATAGACTGGATGGTTTGACAACAGAAATTTACTTCTCACAGTTCTAGAGGCTGGAAGTCTGAGATCAGGCCGGCATGGTTAGGTTCTGGTGAGAACCCTCTTCTGGGTTACAGACCGTTGTCCTCTCATCATATCTTCATACGGCAGAAGGAAAGCCAGCTCTCTGGCCTCTTCTTATATAAGAAGAGTCTTCATCACGAGGGCTCCACCCTTATGATCTAAGTACATCCCAAAGGCCCTACCTCCAAAAACTATCACATCGTTATTAGGGTTTCAATATATGAGTTGGGGTGTGAGATGGATATAAACATTCAGTCCATTGCAGGTGATTTGTTTCTTTATGTGTGGGGAGGAGGGGCAAAACTTCATCTCTCCCCATCTTAGGTTCTTAGGTTTTCAGCTGGGGCTCTTCAGCAAAAAGACAGATTAATAAGGGAAAAACAGTTTATTAATGTGTGCAGTACACATCATGTGGGGAAAAACTTAAAATGAAGAGTCACTCAAAGTGATGGCTTAGAAGTCTGGCTTTTATATAACATATTCAACAAAGAACAGTACATTTGTAGGAAAGTCACAGGACAAAGGAAAATAGTTTTAGGCTTCCAAGTGCAGCAAACTGTGGGAAGGTGAATATATGGGAGGAAACTAATGAAGTAAGGTTTGTTTGTGGATTCCTCTGCTGCCGTCTCTGGGCTCATAGAATTTATCTCCAGGAAAAGGAGAATTTATATCTTGCCTATAGGCAGAAAAGGGAGCAACTACGGAGAGCCTTTCCCGTGTTCATTGCTTCTCAACTGCCTTAAGCTCAAAATAATTTTTAGGTCAAAGAGGTTTATTTTGTGGTGATGTATTCTGGTCTCCTTCATTTACTATCCAAAAAGGCCAAGAGAAGGAGAAAAATGAATGGGAAGAATTATTCTATCTCAGTCCACTAGTTTGAACCCCAAACTAGAAAAAGAAAGCAAAGGGAGAAGGTATAACCAGATCATAAACTCCATGAGGAGACTGTCAAAGTATAAGTTTCGAAAAGTTAAAAATACCATTCTCGTAAAAATATATAATGAACACATGTCAAAGATTTTATTCAACTAATTAATAGAGAGTCAGCAAGATGGTAAGACTGGTTCCTACTTAATGAAAGAAAGTTAGAATAAGATTGCTACACTAGATATAAAACCGGTTAATGTTCTTCAAGGCAATTAATTGTAGCCTTTGGAGTTATCCTTTTGTAATGGACAAAAATTATTTGCATCTTTATGGGAAAGAACTTGTAACTTCACTATGATTGGGCCCTTTAATCAACAGTAAACAGTGGACTTCCCCGGTGGTGCAGTGGTTAAGAATCCCCCTGCCAATGCAGGGGACACGGGTTTGAGCCCTGGCCCGGGGCCGCAGAGCAACTAAGCCCGCAAGCCACAACTACTGAAGCCCAGCCGCCTAGAGCCCGTGCTCCGCAACAAGAGAAGCCACCGCGATGAGAAGCCCGCGTGGCAAAGAAGAGTAGCCCCTGCTCGCCGCAACTAGAGAAAGCCCGCGTGCAGCAACAAAGACCCAACGCAGCCAAAAATAAATAAATTAATTAATTAACTTTAAAAAAGTAAACAGTGATTTGAACAAGGTATATTCCCCCTAGATTATGAAATATTCCTTGGGTGTGCCTGATAAACAATGCCCTCCCATGACATTGAAAGTACACTCATGTTTTTGCTTTATTTCCAAGGTTTAAATAATGTTTCTTAATAGAAAGGATTTTATTCTATTTTCTTCACTGCTCTGTTCCTAGCACCTAGAAGTAGTGCTTGAAACTAGCAGGCTCATAGAAAGGAATAAAATAATGCCATTTGCAGCAACATGGATGGACCTGGAGATTATCATACTAAGCGAAGTAAGTCAAAAAGAGAACGATAAATACCATATGATATCACTTACGTGTGGAATCTAAAATATGACACAAATGAACTTATCTTCAAAACAGAAACAGACTCAGAGACATAGAGAACAGACTTGTGGTTGCCAAGGGGGAGGGGTGGGGGAGGGTTGGATTGGGAGTTTGGGATTAGCAGATGCAAACCATTATATATAGAATGGATAAACAACAAGGTCCTATTGTATAGCACCGGCAATTGTATTCAATACCCTGTAATAAACCATACTGCAAAAGAATATGAAAAAGAATATGTATACATATATATAACTGAATCACTTTGCTGTTCACCAGAAACTAACACACCACTGTAAATCAACTCTACTTCAATAAAAAACAAACAAAGAAAAAGAAACTAGTAGGCTCTTGACAAATAGTTGTTGAATGAATGAATAGTTATGTTCTAAGAAAGCCTTTGTTACTTGGTTGTTTATAACTCAGAATGCATTTTCCTTTAACGTAATGTTACAAGTTATGGTGGTTAGGTCTCTGGTCAGCCCACAAATCTTTCTGTCCTGCAACGGCACCAAGACAGCCTGCTGCCAAGGGCAGGAATGTTTTCATGTGAAATACATTCATCTATTCAACATGGAGAAACAGGGAGTTCCCTGGCCGTCCAGTGGTTAGGACTCCACGCTTCCACTGCAGGGGGCACGGGTTCCATCCCATGTCTGGGAACTAAGATCCCACAGGCCACACGGAACAGCCAAAAAAAAACTTGAGAACCGTGGCCACATCCCTCCCACCTCCACACTTACATCCCCTCCAGCCCACGCACCAATCCCTACCCCAGAGACCTTTCTCAGACCTCAAGGTCTCTCTTGCTGGACAGCGGTATGGGGAACTTCCCCAGCGATGCTGGCCGCTCTGTGCATGGGCCTGCAGCAGGCTGTGGTTGCAGGAAAAGAAGGAGCAGGGAGCAGGTGGCCTTGGGTGTGAGGATGAGGTGCTGTGAGGCCTGGAACTCTGACTGTGTGCCTCCCAGCATTACTCTCCGTCATAGGCTTTTAACTACCTTTCTTTTCTTCCGTAGGTTCCAACATCGACTTGCCTGCTTCACTTTTACTATCACCATCTTATGTTCTGACCAGAGTCTGTCTCTTCTGTGAACCACTGAAGGACAGAATGAGGCAAGGGGGCGGGCCTGAAAGTTCCAACCCTCTAATGACGCCTTGGTCTTTATGGTGATCAGCACCCATCCTGAATCCACCAAGAGTGGCTTCATTAGAACAAAAGGTGCTCCTGTCACTCAAGGGATTTAGAAACTGTGCACCAGGAACCAAGGACAAAGACCAAGTATATATTTATCACATACTCAGCTCCAACACATGAGAATTCAACTGCTTCCTCTATACCTCTGCCCACTTTTCCCCAGCCCTCACCAGACTATTTTGAAGCAATCCATATTATAAAATTTCATTCATAATATTTCAATGTTTGGGACTTCCCTGGTGGTGCAGTGGTTAAGAATCCACCTGCCACTGCAGGGGACACGGGTTCGAGCCTTGGTCCGGGAAGATCCCACATGCCGCGGAGCAACTAAGCCCTTGTGCCACAACTACTGAGCCTGTGCTCTAGAGCCCGCGAGCCACAACTACTGAGCCCGCGTGCTGCAACTACTCAAGCCCGTGTGCCCTAGAGCCCGTGCTCCGCAACGAGAAGCCACTGCAATGAAAGCCCGTGCACCACAACGAAGAGTAGCCCCCGCTCTCCACAACTAGAGAAAGCCTGCGTGCAGCAACGGAGACCCAACACGGCCAAAAATAAATAAAATAAATTTATTAAAAAAAAATTTTCAATGTTCGTCTTTAGAAGATAAGAACTATACCAATAATACTATTACCACAGGTTTTGAAAGGTTAAAAATAATCCCAAAGATCTGTGCATTTTAACTGTTGTTACATATTGCTAACTTGCCCTCTTAGAAGGGTGCAAAGGGGACTTCCCTGGTAGTCCAGTGGTTAAGAATCTGCCTTCCAATGCAGGGGATGCGGGTTTGATCCCTAGTCGGGGAACTAAGATCCCACATGCCACGGGGCAACTAAGCCTGCGTGCCACAACTCCTGAACCCACGCACTCAGGAGCCCGAGTACCGCAACTAGAGAGAAGTCCGCGTGCCGCAATGAAGATCCTGCATGCCGCAACTAAGATCTGACGCAGCTAAATAAATATATATAAATAAATAAATAAAAGAAAAACTCATGAAGGTGACCAGATATAAAATAAATATTTACAAAAAACAAAAGAAGAAGGGTGCAAAGATTTACCCTTCCACCCCCAGTTTACAGCAGGGCCAGTCCCGATATTATCAATCTTTTTCATCTCCACCAATCTATGTCTCTCGAAAAGGATGTCTTTTTCTAAATCTCATTTCTTTGATTGTTAATGCGATTGAGCAACTTCTCATTTCGTACTGTCCATTCATATTTCTTCTTTTATAAAGATATGAATAATGATTATTAACCATGAAATTCTATTAACATGCATTTTAAATTCCTCAATCATTTTGTTGAATCAACTTTAAGTTTTTTTAAAAAATAGGCTATTATTAAGAGCAGAGTTTGGTGCACCACAAAATTGAGTGGAAGGTACAGAGATTTCCCTTTTACCCCCTGCCCTACCACATGAATGACAGCCATTAACTGTTTATCTATATTGACATGGACAGCCATTCATTATATATATGCGTGTGTGTGTGTGTGTATGTGTGTGTGTATGTACATATATATATATAAAGTAAAAACAAAATTAACAGAAGAATATGCATAATAAATAGGATATAATTTGAGCTTCAATGTGTATATTTGTAATTGCATAGAAAATACTTAGGATAGCTAACATATTTTATTATTATCTCTTTTTTATGTAGAAAAACAGAAGCTCTGAGAAGTTAAATGACTTAACTAAGAACAATCAGCTGTAAATAATGATGCCAGGAGAGAAAACCAAGTCTTTCTGGCATGGAACCTGGCTTAGTCCATTTTAACATTAGGCGGGATGGTCTGAGGGAATGCCAGGAGCCACTGGCAGAATGATGCAAGAACTGGGGTTGTGGGTACATTTGTTTTAAGGAAAGTTTAAGGAAACCGTGTACATAGCTGGGCTAGTGGAAAAGCTGAGGGACATACCAAGAGCCATTGTGGAATCAATGGTTCAACCTCGGTTTAGAGCAAAACTAACCATTTTCCGTTTCAGAGAGCCAAGGTTTAAATCCTGTTTTGGAGAAACCATCCCTGGCTACTGACCCTTAAAATAGTCAAGAAATTAGGTTGTCTCAGGATTCAGCCATAATCTTGCAACCTCTGTTATCTTATTGATAGACTTGTTTTGGCTTATCTAGCTCTAGGCCACCTGATACAGTCTCCTATCCAAGGCAGAAATCCCTCCTACAGGCTTACTGATGGATATTTTTTCATCTTTACTAGCTCTGTAAATTCTGACCTTTTTTTTTTTTGGCCAGGCTGTGTGGCATGTGGGATCTTAGTTCCCCGACCAGAGATTGGCCGTGCCCCCTGCAGTGGAAGCACGGAGACCTAACCACTGGACCGCCAGGGAATTCCTACTTCTGACATTTTATGACTCATAGGAGGAGGATCCAACAGGCATAGGGATAATTTCCAATTTATCTGAGTGGGCTATCTTTTAATTTGAATGTATTATTGCAAAATACATTGTTTTATGTGTGCACATTTTTAAAAAACTTTTTGGCCGCGCCCTGCAGCTTGCGGGATCTTAGTTCCCCGACCAGGGATTGAACCCCGGGCCCTCGGCAGTGAAAGTGCAGAGTCCTAACCACTGGACCGCCAGGGAAATCCCTGTGTGCACACTTTTAATGTATGGAAACAGTATTAACTATCTCCATCCAGTGTTAATATTTTTCCACTCAGCACTATATATTTAAGAGTCCATGCAGCTTTGCCCACATCTAACCTGATGCTACTCACAGAGCCCTTAGACTCCAGCATGTGCATCACATTTAACCTGTCTACTCACCCAGGAATGAGCACCCAGATAGACTCCAACCCCTTTCACCCTGGGCTGTGATGCCAGGAACATCTTCACACATGTTCCCACATAGACCCGTTTGAAAATTTCTTTGGAATATATACCAGGAGCAGAATTGCTGGTCCACAGAATACGTGTCTTCTTCACTAGACTAAATTATGACAGATTATTTCTCCAGAATGGCTGCACTAGGTTAGATGCGCCCCAGCAGGGGAGGGAGGGTATGTTCCTCTTTTCCACATCTCTTCCAACCCTTGACGGGACCCACATTTCTTGATTTTTTTGTCAGCCTGAAAGGTGTGAAGTGATATCCTTGTGAATGTTTCAATTTGCATTTCTCTGACTACTATTCTCTTGTTTATATTAAGTGACTAACCCCATGGTAAAGTCCGTGAACTGAGAAGGGTCAGACTGAACCTGCCATTTCAGGTGCATACCTTGTGCTGTTCCCGGGGAAGGCCAATACCAGTTTTTAAACAGCCCGATTGAGATATAATTCACATACCATATAATTAGCCCATTTAAAGTGCACGATTCAGTGGTTTTTCGTATATTCACAGTTGTGCAACCATCACCACTGTCACTTTTAGAACACTTTTATCACCCCAAAGAAACCCTGTACCCATTAGCATTCATTCTCCATTGCTCCCCCAAACTCTCACAGCCCTCAGCTTTTGGCAACCATGAAGCTACTTGTCTATACAGATTTGCCTATTCTGGACATTTCATATAAATGGAATCACACAATACGTGGTATTTTGAGCCTGGCTTCTTTCACTTAGCATCACGTTTTCGAGGTTCATCTGTGTCGTAGCATGTATCAGTACTTCATTTCTTTTTATTGCTAAATAATACCCCATTGGATGGATGTACCACATTTTCTTTATCTACTCATTAGCTGATGGACACTTGGGTTACCCCCGCTTTTTGGCTATTACGAAAAATGCTGCTACGTACATGCCTGCACATACTTTTGTGTGGTTGTGTCTTTTGTGTGTGTGTGTGTGTCTGTGTCTTAATTTCTCTTGGGTATGTACTACGAACTGCTGGGTCAAACGGTAACTCCACGTCTGACAATTCTAGCAATTGCCATATTGCTTTCCACAGTAGCTGCACAATTTTATATTCTCACCAGCAATGTATGAAGGTTCAAAGTTCTCCACATCCTTGTCTATACTTGTTATTGCCTATCTTTTTTATTATAACCATCCTCACGGGTGGGAAGTAGCATTTTATTGTGGCTTTGATTTGCATTTCCCTAATGACTAATGATGTTGGGCATCTTTTCATGTGCTTGTGGACTATTTGTATATCTTCTTCGGAGAAATATACATTCAGATCTTTTGCCCACTTTTAAACTGGGTTGTCTTCTTATTACTGAGTTGCAAGAGTTCTTTATATATTCTGAATGCAAAAGATCCAGCAGTTCCTAGGTATATATACCCAAGAGTTTGTTCTCACAATACTTCTGACACCAAATGTGAGGGCTTTTTTTTTCCCCACACCAACCAATACTCCAACTCTCTGGACACCAAACAGGTGTCCCATAATTCAATTCATTTCTGATACTAATAATTACCTGGCGTAAGCGCAGTCTCACTTCAGGTTGTCACCTGTACTCCTAACCCACCAGCTATACATCAAAGTCCCCATGACCCACCCTCCCAGGTCTGGTAATTTGCTAGAATGGCTCCTGGAACCCAGGAAAGTAGTTCAGTTACTGCTATTGATGTATTATAAGGATACAACTCAGGAATAGCCAAACAGAAGAGATGCATAGAGCAAGGCGGGGGCGGGGGGGGGATGGAGTGCAGAGCTTTTGCGCTCTCTCTGGATTGTGCCACCCTCCCGGCACCTCCACGTGTTCACCACCCAGAAGCTCCCAGAACCTCATCGGTTCGGGGTGTTCGTGGAGGTTTCATTATGCAGGTACGGCTGATTAAATCATGGCCACTGGTGATGAGCTCAATCTCCAGCCCCCTCTCCCCTCCCTGGAGGTTGGAAGTAGGGCTGAAAGTTGTAAAACTCTAATCAAGTCTTGGTCTTTCTGGCAACCAGCCCCCATCGTGAAGCTATCTAGGGGCCCAGCAAGAGTCACCCTCATAGAACAGAAGACGTTCCTCTCACTCAGGAAATTCTAAGGGATTTAGGAGCTCTGTGTCAGGAACTGGGGACAAAGACCCAATATGTGTTTCTTTTTGTATCACAGGTAGACATAGATTGGATTGAAGAGGAGTGAAAGAAAGAAATCAAATTTCAGGTTGGTTACCAATTCAGTTTAATTCATTTCCCACACTAATAAACATTACCTATGTGTAAGCTATTCTAAGCCCATGGAGAAACTTCAAGAAGCTTACAATCCTAACACAAATGAACACACTGGAGACTGTTAAAACTGCGAAATACTAGAAGCAGGAATTGTTTGATAATTTCGGTGTCTCCAAGGCTTGGCAAGCGTCCTGCACAGTAGCTACTCCACAAACATTTGTTCAATATAACTGAACTGAGTTAAGGAAGTAACTAACGATAGTGGCAGAAAATATAAGCGACACAAAAATACAGGCCTCTCCTGGTACAGCTGTCTACACTAGTCTTTGAGTTTAAATAGGAGCAGAAGACGGAAAAAGCGGGGACAAATGTGAAAGGAATGAAGAGAGATGAAAGGAAGGACTTTAAAAACAGATCAACGACACCAGTGGTCAGATGAAGAAAATATGGAGGGGAAAGCCGGGTGGACACTTGCCCTCCGGGATTTAGGACTTCTAAAAGGACTCTCGTGGAGATAATCAGGCTGAGCTCTATCTGCACCAGTAATGAAGGCTTCTGCCGACCTGAGGTTCTTTTCATCAGCCCCACTGTCCTGTGCCACACAGGTGTGAAGTAAACGACAGCAAACACTGAAAGGTATAAAGGGCCAAAACTGCTGAAGAGGAAAGCAGCAGAAACCATGTCATGAAGTGAGAACAGAAGTATTTAGGTTAATTTTGTGTTCTGTTTTCTTTCCTGCTTCCAAGACTCAGATGTGAACTGACTAATAATGTCCCTTGGAATTTTCTGATAGTGGCCAACTTCACATGGTATTTGCTTGATGCAGTTTCCCACAGGACAGTCCTCGATGCAGCAAAGGCTTTGCGAGGTAGACATACAGATGGCCAAAAGGCACATGAAAAGATGCTTAACATTGTTAATTAGTAGAGAAATGCAAATCAAAACTACAATGAGGTATCACCTCACACCAGTCAGAATGGCCATCATCAAAAAGTCTACAAATAACAAATGCTGGAGTGGGTGTGGAGAAAAGGGAACCCTCTTGCACTGTTGGTGGGAATGTAAATTGAGACAGCCACTGTGGAGAACAGTATGGAGGTTCCTTAAAAAACTAAAAATAGAGCTACCATATGACCCAGCAATCCCACTCCTGGGCATATACCCTGAGAAAACCACAATTCAAAAAGAGTCATGTACCACAATGATCATTGCAGCTCTATTTACAATAGCCAGGACATGGAAGCAACCTAAGTGTCCATCGACAGATGAATGGATAAAGAAGATGTGGTACATATATTCAATGGAATATTGCTCAGCTATAAAAAAAGAATGAAATAGTGCCATTTGTAACGACATGGATGGACCCAGAGATTATCATACTAAGTGTACTAAGTGAAGTAATTCTGACAGAGAAAGACAAATATCATATGATATCGCTTGTATGTGGAATCTAAAAAAATGATACAAATGAGCTTACTTACAAAACAGAAATAGACTCACAGACTTCGAAAACAAACTTGTGGTTACCAAAGGGGAAAGGTCGGGGGAGGGATAAATTAGGAGTTTGGGATTAAAATGTACACATTACTATACATAAAATAGATAACCAACAAGGACCTACTGTATAGCACAGGGAACTCTACTCAATATCTTGTAATAAGCTATAATGGAAGATGATGTAAAGAAAAGAATATATATATATATACACACATATATACATATATATGTATAATTGAATCACTTTGTTGTACATCTGAAACTAACACAACATTGTAAATCAACTATATTTCTGGGGTTTTATCTTGTTCCTTCATCTGGTATATAGCCCTCTGCCTTTTCATCTTGTCTATCTTTCTGTGAATGTGGTTTTTGTTCCACAGGCTGCAGGATTGTAGTTTTTCTTGCTTCTGCTGTCTGCTCTCTGGTGGTTGAGGCTACCTAAGAGGCTTGATGGGAGGCTCTGGTGGTGGGTAGAGCTGACTCAACTATATTTCAATAAAAATTTTTTTAAAAGAAAAAAAGGCTTTGCAAGGAATGGAAGGATTTATTCGTTCATTCATTCACTCATTCATTTAATAAGTATACTTTGAGCGACAGGCTCTGTTTTGATGCGGGGGATATTACAATTTAAATGAATATCCACTTCTCACAGAGCTCACAATCTGGGGAGTGACAGACACAAATAAGTGAATGAACGAGTAAACATCTGAGGTGCTGATAAATGCTCTGAATGTGGGGCTTGGCAAGGGGATAGACGGTGAGGGACAGGTATTTTAGGTAGGTGATCAAGGAAGACCCCTCTAATACACTGCTGAGTGATCAGACAGCTGACGAGGTGAGAGAGTGGCCCCTTGAGCTGTCTCCTGGGGAGGCCAGGGTGGCAGAACAGAGCTGCCCTGGGGAGAGGGGAAGATGGGCTCAGATCGGGAGCCAGGAATAAGTATACGACATCATTTATATTAACACACACACTTTATATTCCTGGCTTCCTTTCTGTTTTATTTTATGCTGTACATGATTAGCTTGAGCTTTTTAACCATGTTATATACTATATTTGTAATTCCTCTCCAACATGCTGTATTTTAAAAAGTTCACTTGTATTTTCCAAGGGTGTCTGGCCCTCTAAATTCTGTCACAGATCCAGATTTTTAAAAAATGTATTCCTTTAGGAAAAGAGATTCAAAGGTGTGTAGCTACCATATGGCCTAGCAACTTCACTCATATGCAGAATAATGAAAACGTGTCCACACAAAAACCTGCACGTGAATGTTCACAGCAGCATTATTCATAATTCCCCCAAAGTGGAAACAACCCAAATGTCTATCACCTGATGAGGGAATAAACAAAATGTGGTGTCTGTCAACTTAAAAAATTGAAACTGCAAAATAGACCTTACAAAACATATGTGTAAGTGATCATCTGTCTGCAACAAACGTCAAAAACTTGCTTTCTCTCAGCAGAGTTGCCTGGGCAATTGTACTTCTTACACAAGGTGGCAGGACACGGAAGCTGCCAGGCCTCTAAAAGGCTAGGAGTTGAGACAGTGTTTCTTCTCTGTATTTCATTGGTCAAAGCAGTTCCAGGCCAGCCCAGATTCAAGGCTGTGCAGAAATAGACTCCATCTCATGATTGGGCAATAGCATGTGAGTAAGGGAAGGGAAGAATTGGAGATAAACTATCATGAAGATAGAATGGGTTGGGGAGCAAGAAACCAGATTTAAAATGTCAGAAGCCACTAACAACTAAAGGTCAAACTATATTTAAAATAATTAAATGTCAGATATTATACACCAGAGTGGATTGATTTGTTGGTCTCAATTCTTTACCCCTCCCTGTACCCACACACTTACTTGATGCAGAATATACTCCCCTGTCGCTTGACTTTGGTCTTAGATATATGTGTTATTATCGATTGTCGGATACCAAACCATTCCCAGACTTAGTGGCTTAAAATAGCTATGTCACAATTCTAAAACGGTTTGGACAGGGGGTTCTTTTGCTGTTCCGACCTGGGCTCATTCGTGAAGTTCACTCAGCTAAATAGGCAGCTTGGGGGCTGAGCTAGGACAGCTGGGATGGCCGGGCCTCTCTCCACGTGGGCTTCATCCATGAAGAGGCTCAACTGAGTTGGGTTCCTCATCCTCAGGTGGTGGCGAAAGCATCCAGAGGGTGAGGGTGGAAATACAAGCCATTTAGGCTAGGGCTCACTGAGTCACAAAACTTCACTTCTATCACACTCTACTGGTCAAAGCAAGTCACAAGCCCATCTTCAAGAGGTAAAGGATATGTCTGGGAAATAAACTACCTCTTGATGGGAGGAGGCGAAAATAGTGTATGGCCATATTGAGTCCACGAGAGCACGTGACTTGCTTTGGCCAATGGCGTGTAGGCAACAGTGACTATGAGCCAGTTCAAGTCTAGGCCTAAAAAATCCTTGAGTGTTTCCTTTTCTTGCGCTTCTGCCATCATCATGAGAAGAAGTGCCTGGGGTAGCCCACCTGCCCAAGAATGAGAGACACTCTGAGCAGAGCTGATCCAGCCAGTCTGTAGTCCTGCAGTGAGAAGCAGAGCTGCCCAGCTGAGCCAAACTTAGGTCAGCTGAACCCCAGCCAGGCCGCAGAAGCAAGAACGTAATAAATGATCACTGTTTTAAGCCAATGAGTATTTGGGTGACTTGTCGCACAGCAATAACTAATACATAGGGCAACTTTTAAGAGCAAATATTTTGCAAATATTTGTGAATAAAATTTATATCCTGTCTTATATTTGCTTCTAACTGTATAAACTGTATATATATATGTCACTTTCAGAGGCTCCTCTAGTTAAAGGCAATAGGAGAAAAAACTGCTATATTTGGGGAAACATCATTAGAGTTTCCACTACAACAGCACTTTCAGAAGCAAAACCCCCATCACAAATAATTGTATTTATTCATCAAATATTTACTGAGTGACCAGTATGTGTAAAATACTACACCTGAGACTGTGGTATCTACAGTGATAAATGTGTGTGTTTGTTATGATCAGGTTTGGCAGCTCTTAACAGAAATGGTTGTTATGGTTGCTCCGTAGATCAGTTCACCGAAGATCTGACCTCCTATCTTACTGCTCTGCCATCTCTACCATGTCATGTTATGATCCAAGATGATTCTTAAGTTCCAGCCGTCATATCCACAGTCCGGGAAAGGAGAATGACAGAAGGGCATGCCTCCTTCCTTTGCACTGTGACTTTCTGGAAGTCCATGTGTTTCTAATTACATCTCATGGTACGAATGGCATCCCATAGCAAGACCACACTAATTATAAGGGAGGCTGGGAAATAATCTTTTCTTTTTGCCAGCAGTATGCCCAGATAAAAATCAGGGGTCTGTTACTAAGGAGGAAGGGTAGAATGTATATTGAATCGGGCATCTAGCTGTCTCTGCCACAATACATAATGGATTTTATTTCCTGGGAGCAACTGTATTAGTTTCTCAGTAATGACTATACTAGTAAATCTATTGATTTTTCAGTACTGATCTATCCATTCCTATTGTCAGCATTTTCATGAACATTTTTGGTATTTCTTATATATATCCTATAATTATTCATGTTCACTCACGTCCAGTGCCTATACACCTAGGATTTATAAATTCCTTGAAGACAGAGAATATCTATCTATCTATCTATCTATCTATCTCTATATCTCCACAGAACTCACTGTTGCTGCGAAATGGTGACTGAAGTCAATTATTAAGACAGTCCGCCTTCCCCTCATGTTCCTTCTTCTGGAATAAAGAAGTCTGTAATATAAATTCCAGTCCTGTATTATGTATATAACACGTCTTGATCTTTCAAGATCAAGTGGATCTCTACTTCATCTCGTTAGACTTCTGGTTGATGAATAACTAACTCACTTTTGATACAGAGAAAGCAACGGGTCACCACGTATTCTGGACCCCATGCACCACTGTCAGCCTTACACTTAGGTCAAACGGGGAAGTCCTTAACTTATATTATTGAGGCTCTTTCCTTCAATATTCTCCCATTATTCTGTCAAATGCCCCTAGAATTTGCCCATTAGAAATTAATTTCTTTGTGTTAAGAAGTATCTATTTTCTCATTAAATGCATGGAAGGTTATCTTTATATGCTATTCACCAGTCATTCACATTTTAGAGTATTTTGGAAAAAAAAAGACATTGTCCTGGGTTTGTACCACGGCCAGTATCTCCAAGTGATTGACCCTGCCGGCTTTTTAATTTCCATGGCACCACTCATGCCCTCTCTTCTCTGTTTATCCAGTTGGGATTCCACGGTCCATTGTTATAGTTTCTCACCTCCCTGCTTTGTTATATCCATGTAGCTAAAGCTTAACCTGTTCAAATCTAACTCTTCACCTAATCTGCCTCTGCACCCAAGTAGCTGAATATGGCTGGAGAAAGACATTAACACACACTAACTGGTCTCACACCAAATCATGAACCTAACCTCAAGTGGGTCCTTAGATCTGTCCAGCTACCCTGCCAGCTCACCTGGGTCCTCCAACGCCTCCTCCATCCTAGATGACTAATTTGCTCCTTTTCTTGCAAGTCAGTCTTTGATTCCCTTCAGATTATTCTCATCAGCATGCATACATGCTATAATATTTTCCATCTTAAAAAAATACCCCTCTGTTACTGCCTCATTCCTATGCCCCACCTTAAAATAAAACTCCTCAAGTACTTTTAGATTGTTTGCTCCCTTACTTCTCATTCTCTCTTGAACTCATGCCAATCCTGTTTATGTGCCCTCACTGCACTGACACTGCTCTTGTCTGGGTCTTCAATGACCTTTACATGCTCAAGCCTAATCATCAAACAGCTGCTTACACTCTCCTTGAAATTTTCTTTATTGCCTTTCTCTCACTTTTTATTGGTTTTCCTCCTACCTCATTACTATTCCTTCTCAGTCACCTTTGCCTGGACCTCTTCCTTTTGCCAACTTCTAAATTCTGCAAAATCCCAGCGCTTTGACCTCCAGCCTCCTCTCTTCTCCATCCATCTCACTCCCTAGGCGATCTCATCCTCATGGTTTTAAATTCTATCTGCACACTGATGACTCCTGAATGTATGCCTTTCACCTTGACTTCTCCCTGGAACTGAAACAGGAGGCAAGGGGTCAGGGTACGACCTTTAAAAGAATGACATAGCCATAGGACATGACAAAAACTGGTTAGAACCAACTAGGTCCAAGATGGCAGAAGATTTGACTTCCAGTGGACCTTAAGCCTCATTATATGCTCACTGTAATACATTAGCATATGCTAAATGGCACACCACCAGCACCACGACAGTTCTGAGGCCAACCATAAAAGGTCAAAAAGTGGGCGGTGGCCCAATTCCTGGAAATCTCTAACCCTTCTCCAAAATAGTTGGAATAATCCTCCCAGTCATTAGACTATGCAATTATCCAGCCCGTAAAAACTAACCACCCCATATTTTGGGGCCTCTGAGCCTTCTGACATGGCCCACTTCTGTCTCTGTAGTGTTTCTCCCAAGGCCGTTCTCACCTTTTGAAATGGACCGCATTCTGTCTATGGAATGTGTATCTCTCTAAATAAATCCACTTCTTACCTATCACTTTGCCTCTCACTGAATTCTTTCGGCGATGAGACATAAAGAACATGAGCTTCCTTAAGTCCTGAGATCAGCTGTGTGATCTCAATTAAAAGACAGTGGGTTCAAGTCCCAATCTGAATTTTGACTGGGCTCGAGTCCAGGTCCGTGGGTTGAAGTCCTATCTGGGTTGTGTGATTTCAGAACCACAGATGAATATATCTAAGTCCTACGCAAAAGCTTTATTGTATGTTTACAGGACGTCACAAAGTTAACATCCTCAAGGTGAACCTCTCCATTCTCTTCCAACAACTTTCTACCTAGTCTCCTAGTTGCTACTTTTGCCTCTCCCAGGGTTCACTCCCTGCACTGCAACATGAGTGATCCTTTTCATCACAAATCAGTTCACAACCCTCACCTACTCTCTCTCCCCAAGTCTTCTCAACAATGAGAATCAAGTCCAAATTCCTTTTCTTTTCTGTCCTTTCCTTTCCCTATCTTATCTTATCTCGGTCTCCAGCGTCTTACAGACTCTGGTTTCTCTCTGACCTCATTTCTGCTTAATTTCACTCATTAACTATGTTCCCATCCTGCAGGCTTCCTTGCCACTCTGCTGCAGCACCTTTGTGCGTGCCCTTTCCTCTGTCTGGGATATTTTTCCTCCAAATATATGCAGGGTCTGTTCTCTCCCTTCCTTCATTATGGTTCCTGCCCCCCCAATGCCAGGCCTTCCCTCACTTCCACACCTCAAATAGCACATATTCCCTTCTCTATCCCATTTTTCATCATTTATTTTTCTACAGACCATTCATTGTTACAGATATCAAAGAATATATTTATCTGTTTGGTTTTCTGTTCCTTTCTCTAGAGTGTAGGTTCCACAAGGACAGAAATTTGGTGTGTTTAGTTCACTGCTATATCCCCAGCTCCTAGAATAGTTTCTAGTACATAGGAGGAATCATTAAATAAATATGATTTGAATGAATGAACAGCCATTTATTAAGCAAACAAAAGAGTTTTAACAGAGGAGAGGAGAAAGAAGAAAGACATTCTGTAAGCAGGAAACAGTGTCAGAGGCGAGCAAGCTCAGGACCAGTTAGGGTGTTCTAGGCAAGGACAGGGAACAATAAAAATTCCTAACATTAACTAGGTTGTCTAAAGTCAGGAATGACTCTGATCACACACAGTGTGAAGAGGCTGGATTAGTACTTGCCTGGGACACTAAACATCTGGCCTATAATTCTAGCCTGTAGTTACCAGCTCTGTGGTGTTGGGCAAATCTCTTCACCTCTCAAGAGTTTGCATTTAATTTTCTGAAAAATAAAGGGGAGAGGAAGAGGAGGAAAATAGTTCAAAGATACCTGCCAGCTCTAAAATTCTTTGGTCATATACTGACTTCTGGACAGGCCGAAAAACTTCTGGGGGCCTTTCCTCTCCCAGGCTACAAATTTCGTCAGTGAGTTAAGAAGACAGAGGTGAAAGATCCCTGGTGGCAAACATTACTCCATTATGATCCTTATCAACAGTAAATAGTATGCTCTGCCTTCTCACGGGCCCCCCTGGGAAACCAAAACTCCTTCTACATCATAAATAAAACTTTCTACATCAGTCCCTTATAAACAGACAGTAGGTTCACCTAATTCCAGCGTAGCAAGCCAACACTGCAAAACGGGCGATGTCTGTTGTATGTTTTCCTGCCCACTGAAGTTCTTGCCAGCAGGCTAGGCTCAGGCGAAGTCACTGCTCAGGTTCAATCTGTATTCTACTCTAACTGGTCCTTTTCTCCCACTTCAGTGCTTCAGAGGGATGTGTTTGTCCCTTGCTCTTTCTCTAAATGCAGCAGGCCCCCAGTAGATGATACTAGCTAGTCCCTACCTGGTAAAACAGGAAATGCTCTTTCTTTTTTTCTTTCCATTCAATCTATGTTCTTTAGTTACAATCTATGTTCTTTTCTGGTGCATGAATTAGTCAGAAATTTAGGCTTATGTGTACAGTGTTTTTCACTTGTGGAACACATCAAAACAGAAAGCCAATTTTTGTTAATTTGCAAAGTCAACTTTGGTTAAAGTAATTTAAAGTCTTCAAAACAGGGATGAGTAGGAACATCTTTAACATACAGAGAGACATTTTGGTCAGGGCATGTGCTTTGGAGACTGAGGGTCCTAGGCTAATGCCTGCTTTCCACTCACTACTTCGTGGCCTGGGGCAAATCATTAACTTCTCTGTGCCTCAAATTTTCCTCCTCTGTAAAACAGGGATAACACTACCTACATCAAAGAGCTATTGTGTGGACATACATAAGGTTTCTGTAAAAAGCTGATTTCCAACAGATGTTAATGGCAGGCAAAGATATTTATGGAGGCAGTAGGAAGAACATATAAGGTATCAGTGAGTTCAGCTTTCACTTTTTCTTCTTGAGAGGTGAAGAGACCAGCAGTTAAGAACATAGACTCTGGGGCCAGGCTGTAAAAATTCAAGTCCTGGCAAGGCATCATTTATAAGCTGTATGACCTCAGGCAAATTACTTAATCTATCTGTGTGCCTCAACTGTAAAATGGGGAAGATAATAATAACCTTATCTCATTGGGTTGTTAGAGTTAAATGAGTTAATACACGTAAAGAATTTAGAACAGTGCCTGGACAGAATAAGCATTTGTATAGGTTAGTGTGATGGTTAAGTTTATGTGTCAATTTGACTAGGCCAAGGTACCCAGATGTTTAGTCAAACATAAATCTAGATGTCTCTGTGAAGGTATTTTTAGATGGAATTAACATTTAAATCAGTAGGTTGAGTAAAGCAGATTTTACCTCCATAATGTGGCCGGGCCTCATCCAGTCAGTTAAAGGCCTTAAGAGAAAGACTGACATCCCCCAAGGAAGAAGGCAATCTGCCTCCAGACTGCCTTGGGACGTGAGTGCGACGGCATCTCTTCCCTGGGTCTCCAGCCTGCGACTCTGCTGCAGGACCTCTGTGCGTGCCCTCTCCTTTGCCTCGAATACTTTTCCTCCAAATATATGCAGGGTCTGTTCTCTCTCTTCAGATTCGGACTTGCCGGCTCCCACATCCCATGAGCCAATTCCTTAAATCTCAGTCTCTCTCTCTCACTCCCCCCGCCCCCGACCGCCACACACACACATACATACACACCCTATTGCTTGTTTCTCTGGAGAACCCCAACAGTTAGCAATTATTATTTTTGTTTGCAGCACAAAGTGATACTCTATTCCGGTTCTTCTCTAAGAGTACAAGCAATCAGTAATCACATGGCAAACGTTCACTTTAATCCTTCCGTTTCTGAAGATTTAAGAAAACTAAGAGGAGAACGTTAAGGTTTGCCTTGAGCAGAGGCAAGGGAGCCAGGGGGTCAGAACCCTCACGGCAGGTTTAGGAAATGATGAGTTTGGGCCGAATGAGTGGCCGTTTAGGGAAGTAGCGGGTCAGAAGGTTGCTGAAGGGCAGGAACAGCTCACGGAAAAGTGTGAATACCAGCCTTAGAAGCTTAGAATTTTTTTTTTAAACGCTATTGGAAATGGGGAACTTCTGAAGCTTCATGAAATAGTGCTGTAAGATGAAAAATAGTACCAGTGGGTGTAGGATGAATTAGGAGGAGGGAGAAACCACAGAATGAGAGAATGTGTAGAAAATATTATATAACCTTGCATTAACCAGTTACATACAGCTCAAAGAGCACTAAGCATCTATTTCTACACTATCTTCATTGGGTCGCATTTCAGGCCATATGACAGTCCCTCATGTGGGCAGGCTGATGTCCCTCTCTTGGTCCCCCTCCCTTTTTTCCCTTTGCTGTAACTCTGCCCTCTTCCCGAATCTCAGCTTTCTGCCTCTTCCCTGTGGTCTACGCAAAGGTGGGGTGGCGGTAGGGAACACCATTTCTGTTGACCTTTGCGACCTGGGGATATCTTTCCCGGTTTCATTCTGGGAAGATGATTGTCGATTCTTATTTTATGGGAAGGTATCTTCAAGAAAACCAGTCTCCCTCTTGCTAACTTCTCATAGCATAATCATGATGTGCTATTAGTTTATTTGAATTTTCACAACTTTTTCTGGAGTATTTTTGTATATAAAATCTAGAACACCCAAAGCCAAAGTAACTTTTAAATGGTAAATGCTGAAGGCTGGTTTTCAAGTCTATATTTAACACTACCAGGGTAAGAAACACAGTCCGGTACTGCCCCAGAGTATGCTAATTAACTGGGGGAAAAATACTTTCTCTTCTGTCATTGGAAGGGAAACTGACCAATAGAAAAGCAGTTCAGCACCTACACCCACTCTGTATACCTAATAAGGAGGTGTGTTTGTACATGCCAATAACGCATGCTTTGGGTTGCCTGACAACCAGTGACAAATGTGCCTTTCATCATCTCTTACAATGTTACTTTGGGATACTGAACTCTAATCTAAATGAGACTTAGGAATGAGTTGAGAAAATTAGGTACTTCCAACAAGTTACAAGTGTACATACTTCTGAAATTACAGATCTCAAAGACAATGGCAGTTTCTATTAACGCTGCATGCATTTTTCTGCTGTTTACCCACTTGTATAAAGCTAGTTATTCGTACACTCCCTTCATTGGACTGACAAGAAAAGTACTGAACATTCCTTATGAAGATTACAGGGAATTTTGGGCTTGTTTCAGCCATATCCTAATAGCAGTGCATTAGCAGATATGACTTGGCAATCAACACTGAGTTTAGATTCTTGAAGGTACAACTCTGACCGTGTCATTCTGTGTCATTTCCCATGGCTGGAAGGGTACAATTTTAATTTTAATTTGTTTATATGTTGCTTTATAGGTGGACCGAACTTTTTTTTTTTTTTAAACTGGCTATTTATTGGCTCCCCCAGTTCACTTCAAGTAAAATCTTCAAAGAATAATAACACTTTTTTTTTATGGGCCACTTAATTCTCTGCTTAATTTAATTCTTGTAGCAGTTATGAAAGTCAGCCAAGGCAGGTTATATTTAGTGCTATTTTACATCTGATAAAAGAGGGGCACAGCAAAGCTAGCTACTTGTCTGAGGCCGCCCATTGGTCAAAAGCAATGTTGGCATTCCAGGCTCAGGCAAGGTACATTTTCTATGAGTCCAAGATACTTCTCAAGAGTTAGTTAGAAACTTGTTTTTTCTTTCTCATTCTTTCTAGGTAGGCTTGTATAATATTCAGCAACTGAATAATCCCTGACTTAAGAGAAAGACAGAGACAGAAAGGGGAAGAGGAGCCACAACACTCCAAGAATAATACTTAGAGAAAGCCATACTTTTCCAGTTATAGCATTCATCATACCTAGATAAATGCTTACTATCTCCTCCGCCCCCTCCCAATTTTCACGAGAACAGAGACATTTATATTTTTCATTCATTGCTATAAACCCAGTAGAAACTTCATGAAAAGTTATTGAAACAAACGAATGAAAATTTCTTTTTGAATAAAACTGTCCCAAGAAAACCTCAACCAAATGATTTTAAGTTGGAGCTACTACATGTATGAGTCAGGATAGGCTAGGTTAAGTTAGCTCAAGATGTAGCAGCAAACAACATCAGTGGCTCAAAACCACAAAGGTTTGTTTCTTGCTCAGCTATCTGGCCACGATGGGCTGGCAGCAGGATTCTGTTCTTCACAGTTAGTTACTCAGGAACCGGACGGAAGGAGAAGCAGTGATCTGGAACTTTGTCAGTTGTAATGGCAGAGGGAAATAAGCCTTGAAGGGTCTTGCAGAGGATCATTAAATGCTCCAACTCAGAAACGCTGTCACCTCCACGCACAATTCACTGACCTAAACTAGTCACAGGCTCCCTGCCTTCCCACAGCACCACCCACGAAGGGGCCAGAAACTGACTGGGAGGTGGAGAGTAGGAAATACTTGGCAAATGCAGCTAATGACTATCATATTCCATTCCCTTGATTTTGAGTTTTTGCAATTTAAGTAACAAAATGCAATTTTGTTTATAACCTTTTCTACATTTATAAAATACGATTTTCCTCATAACAGCCCTATATGAGAATGATGCATAATGAGATTAAATACTTGGACAGGGCCAAACAGAAAATTCATAGGTGGAAATGGAAAGATAATTCAGATCCCTATAACACTGGTACTGGATGAAGCTCATTTATTCTATATTTGTGGGAAAAAAGCAACAATTACATTCTAAGATAAAATCACTGCTACAGGGCTTCCCTGGTGGCGCAGTGGTTGAGAATCTGCCTGCCAACGCAGGGGACACGGGTTCGAGCCCTGGTCTGGGAAGATCCCACATGCCGCGGAGCAACTAGGCCCGTGAGCCACAACTACTGAGCCTGTGCGTCTGGAGCCCGTGCTCCGCAACGAGAGGCCCGCGCACCGCGATGAAGAGTGGCCCCCACTTGCCGCAACTGGAGAAAGCCCTCACACAGAAACGAAGACCCAACACAGCCAAAAAAATAATAAATAAATAAATTAATTAATTAAAAAAAAAATCACTGCTACAAGTTTTAATAGGGTTCAAAGACAAGATGTAAAAATTGTTTGTGTCAGGGTTTTGGCAGTTATTCTGGTGACACACAGAAGGGACATCTGGGCTAGCAATTCTAGATAGAAAACCACCTGAACTGTGGAAAAATACACCCTAATATCTCACACTTTAGGCATGAGGCCAGAAGTAGCGTCCAGAGTCTTACCTGGAGAACTGCTGATTCTAATGGAGGAAAAGAAAAAATGTTTCCTTTTACCATCTTAGGTTCTCCGGCTGGGACCCTGGAAATTAAATTGACAAAAGACAAATAAATAAGAGAAAAAACAGTTTTAATCCTGTAAGTATGAATGGAAATTTCATAAAGAAATGAGACTCTAGGATACCAGATGATTGAGGTTTATATACTATTTTAGGCTAAACAAAGGAAAAGGGGCTTGGGAGTAGGGAAGGCAAGTTACAGGAATGCAAGGGGAGGAAACGTGTATTAAATAAGGGTTGTCTTGTTATGTAGAAAGGAGTCTCTCAGGCCATAACAGTTATCTCTGGGAGTAGCACTCTTCCTGGTACTTCCTGGAGCCACCAAGAAAGATGGAAATTTCCTTTATAAATGTAAATTTCCTTTACTAAAGGGGAAATTTATACTCTATTTTTAGGCAGGGGGAGGTAAAGAGCTTTTTCTGCATCTCCTGGTCCTCAGTTGCCTTTAGCTCAAAATAATCCAAAGAGGTGTATTTTGGGGGTCGCATATTCTGGTACCCTTCATTGACTATACAAAAATACCATCTCTAATGTTTTAACAAGAAAAAAAATTGGTTATTCATTGGTGAATATTAATAAAATTATCAGTTCATTATTACACAGTATTTGGCTCCCAGGAGCATTAGCAACTAATCAGGAAAATGGGTAGTGTTAAATTAATTAAACAAGGAGGCCCTTAGACTGAGGTGGCTTTAACGCCTTAGTAGCCTAAGTAAGCAAACCAAAACCTAAATCTGTAGTGCCCTAAGGTTAAGAAATGAAAACCTAAGGACAACCAACCACAAAGCCAAAGAGACTTCCCCAAATAAGGTAACTGTTTAACCTGTAGCCAATTAAATCATTTTCTTGCTTGGCTTTCACATCTTCTCTATAAAATCTTGCTTCTAGCTGCACTCCTAACCACTTCCGGTTTGGTGCTGACCAATTCCAATCAGTTTTTGCTCCAACTCTTAACATCTGTAATACGCCTCAATTCAAGTTGTAACGGTTCCAGTTCAGTGGTTCATTAGCCTAAATCTCAAATGGTTTACGTCCTCACTTTACATTTTATAAGGCCCCCTGCAACCTATCCACCCACAGCCTTGTGACCCATCTTGAGGATAATTTCCCGATAGTGACTACTATCAAATAGTTCAAGTCTTTAAAATATAAAGTGAAATAAAAAGGAGCTCAACTTAATGAAGTATGGAGTGCTGCATCCATTTGATTCTTTTGGACATTATGCAGTGATCCCACATGTTGAGTATATGTACATTTGTACTACCTTTAGCCATGCTTCAGAGATGCAAAAAGCAGAAATAAATAATTCTAAAGAAGTAAACTGCTGGCTTTATTCCTAATCAACTGTGGTAGGATGTGGAATGGTATGGTTTTCAAATAAAAGTTCAAGGACTGTATTAGCACCAAACATATGCATATTCTTCAGGACAGCCTCACTGACCTTGCTTATCATATGCCTGTGAATTACAGTCTATTATAATAAAAGGATGTAGCAAAGTCATGATGTTCTCAAATCCTGGACATGCAGTTTGCAACTGCTTAAAAAGAAGGTCAAAATGCCATACATAATTACAAGTGTTTTAGACTTCCAAACTTAAAATTTCTCATGTCAACAGTTCTTGTGGCCAAAAGTTTTCACATTTGTGAGAGCAAAGCCCTTCATGATCTGGTGTCTGTATGTTTGAGATACTGCAATACATGGTACTATATTACTGATGAACAGATTCAAAAATAACTTAATTGTATTTAAAACTCAGCCACCAAATCGCTCCATCAAAAGAAAAGGCCAAAAGATACGTACTAGAATGTTTATAGTAGCACTATCTGTAATAGCTCCAAACTGAAAACTACCCTAATGTGCATCAGAAGGATGAATTCAAAGGTACATTTACAGAATGAAATAATATGAATAATCTACAACTATATGCAACAGTATGGAAGAATCTCATAAGTATAAAGTTGAATAAAGAGCCAAACACAAAAGAGTGTATACTTCGTGATTCTATATGTATCAAGTCCAAAGACAGGCAAAACTAATCTATGTTGTTGAAAGTCATGATAGGCAATGACCGGAAGGCAGTAGGATGGAGTCCCTGGGTGTTTATAATGTTCTGTTTCTTGATCTGGGTGGTGGATACACAGGTGTGTTCAGACTGTGAAAATTCACTGAGCTGTATACATTTGGGATATATGCACTTATATATATATAGAGAGAGAGAGAGACACACACACACACACATAACAGGGTGGGAGAGGGGCTTTCTGTAAGTAAGATTGCCTTGTCTGATGGTTCAGATATGCATGTGTATGTGTGCGTGTGTGTGTGTGTGTGTGTGTGTATATATATATATATATATATATATATATATATATGGCTTCAATAAAATGATTAAAGAACAGAAAATTCCAGGAAGCCCTGGTTTCAGAACAGTTGTCCGGGGACTGGGATACCTAATATGTCAAAACAAGCTAATAATTTATCTTTAAAATCTCTGCTTTTCTCTACCTCCAGTGATATCACCATAGTTTAAAACAGGTCATCTCACACCTTGGAGCTCCTCTGATTTAGTCTCCTAACCAGTCTCCCAATAACCTGTTCACCTACACATTAACCAAAGCAGTTTAAAGTCTAAACCAGATCCTTTTTCTCCTTTGCTTAAAATGCCTCAGTAGAGTCTCCTTATATTTAAAATGTAAAGCAAATTCCAAGTCTTGGCTACATCCTCTGGCCTCTGTCTACCTCATTGCCTTCTGTCATGCTGCTCTCTCCCTCCCTCTAAACTAGACCCACACTGGCCTTTCTGTTCTTCCAAATTGTCAAGCTGTCCCACCTCAGGACATTTGCTCTGCTGTCCCCTCTGCCCAGAACAATCATCACTTTCCAGGTTCCGTGGCTGACTGATCTTCTCACTCTTTGTTTAAACGTTATAAAGTTCTTATAGAACAACCCTCTCTAGCTAACCTCAACTTCCTCTGTATCCACATCTGTTTATTTCCTTCCTTGACATGATTTGTTATGTTATCTGCTTGTTTACCTCTGTCTTCTCCCTCTTCCTCCTCTTTAGACTGGCAGCTTTATGAAGGCATCTATCATGTCTATTTGTGTCAAGATTTATCTCCAGTGCCTGGCACACAAAAGGTCCTCCCTAAACACACAGAAATACTTGTGGAATAAATGAATCAACATTCTCAAGGGGAGTCCCCTGGCCGTCCACTGATTAGGACTCCGCGCTTCCACTGCAGGGGGCAGGGGTTCCATCCCTGGTGGGGGAACTAAGAGCTCGCATGCCACGCGGTGTAGCCCAACCCCCCCAAAATAAATAAATAAATAAATAAATTTTTAAAAAAAGTGCAAAAACCCCCACACATTCTCAAGGGATCACGAGATGCCTGTTCAGTCACGAAGAACGGTGCACTGTGAGCTTTTCAAAGAATAGCAATGAAACCAGATGCCTTTCATTACCTCCGCCCAGGCAAAGTGTTGGCATTCCGTTCTGGCTTTCCTAGTTGTCACTACCGCTCCACTGCCCCAAGCGACACACCTCCTCTCCTCAACCCCCTGGCGAGGTACCAAATTTCTCGACCTCACCCACCGCCGAGGCGCTCCCTCATTGGCCAGAGCGCCACGGCCTTCGGAAGGGCCGACATCCCCGCGAGCCACCACTGGCCCAAGTCGACGTCGCTCTGCGGTGCGCTGTTGAAAGTCAGCCAAGTCCAACTGCCCTTGCGGGGAGGCTCGGTCCCGTCAGAACCTGTGATTGGCTGCGACCGAGAGCCCGGGAGGCGGGCGCGCCTCGTTGCTGAGCGCGGATTGGTCGGAGCTGCCATCAGTCAGCGGGAACAGACTTTTCCCCTCTCCATCTGGCAGCTGCCCGAGAAAAATTCTCGAGAATTTCCAGCAGATGAGCCAGTGGCTGTGCTAACTGCTTGCTCCAGCGACTGGAAACATCGGAGAAGGCAGCCTTATTTACAGAAAACCCCTCTCCCGCCCTCCGTTAGCTAATTAAAATTTTTCCAGGGGCATTGCCATCACGAGGTAAGAGCCTGGAGAGTGTACTTCATTTATTTAACCGTTTATGATACTTACGGACGCGGGCACAGCCCACTGCTCCCGGTCCGCGGAATGGAGGGTAAACGGAGGAGGGTTCCCCAGGGAGGGCAGGGGAGCGGAAATATCTGTTTAGTTCCCCAGCCCCTTCAGTCCGAGCCCGGCGGTCAGTGCCTGGGTTCTCTGTGCGCAGCTTGCTTTCTTTTCGAGGTCTGGAGCAGCATGTCCGGGCGGGGCCCACCTTGGCTGAGCCACCGGCTGCCGGCATTTCCTGCGGAGCCTGCGCGCTCGGCCTGAACTTGACTGCGAGCTGGAGGCTCCTGCCGAGCGAGGGTGGTGGGCCGGGCTGGAAGGAGGGAGGGGACCATGGAAGGGTCGATGGACGGGAAGCAGGGGCCGCCCGCCCTCGCTTGCCTTTAGCGAGGCCCCGAGTCGCCTAGCGCCAACCCCCGGACGCGAGGATGCTGCGGGGGTCAGCGCCTTGTCGCCGCTGCAGCTGCGGCCGGGCCGAGGGAGACGTGGCGGCGGCCGGAATCTGTCCGCGGAGACTGTGGTTGGGAGGCGGGGACCGGGCGGCGGAAGGTGCGCGAGGGAACCCAGCCGGCCGCAGTGCCGCGCGCCGCGCCGGCGGGCGGGAGGCTGCGCTCGCTGCGGTGTATCGCCCTGGGTCGCTCAGCTGTCCGGGCCAGCGAGCCAAGCCCAGGATCCCGAACTGTCCAAGGGTGAGCCTTTCAGGGGATCAGAGGAGAGAAGGATGCAGAGCCCTGGCTGGGGTCGATCTGAGGACGTGGGTCTTGCTTTGCCAAGAGCGCACTATAATCTCAAGGCCTTGAGGCTGCTGACGTCTTCTTTCGCAGCCGCTGTCTGTAGATTAGAGATTTCCCAGGAGATGACAAAGGCGAGACTCCGGGTGGCAACAGCCAGGGAATTTGGAGTCTCTAAAGCTCCACCGGCCTTTCAGAGCTTCAGACTGGGAGCCTCTCCGGTCCTTGCACACTCCGCCAGTGCGGAGGAAAGAAGGAGGTGGTCGGCGCTTTCAGAATTGGGCAGCTAGGGTAACAGATGATGATGGTCTTGAAAGACAGCGATAGTGTCGTAGTCTAGGGGAAAAAAAGTCTCAGTTATAATTTTTCAGGATTTTTTTCTTGCAACCTTAGTCGGTTTCTGTTGGTCACCAACAGAGGCACCTACTTCCCTTGACTGGAATCTTAGAGAAGAAGAGGGGGAGAGGTGCTGGTGATAGAACGTAAACGGAAATTCTTCTTCTTTTTAAAAAAAATTTACTGAAAATTTAATGTGTAGATCTCACCGTTGTATTAGGTGCTCTAGAGGAAATGAAAAAGGATAAAATACACACCTTATACTCAGTTGTTCTGGAAAATTCTTCTTAAATGAACGTTTGGAATATGGTCTGTATCCACATTAACTGAAATGTTTTACAAGATATTTATGGAATTAGAATGATGAATACTTTTCATTGCTCCCATGTTCTTTTCTCTATTCGCACATCCAAATACATATGTTCACATCAAACCTAAGAGGAGTCCTTGGAGGTTTCTGTTGTTTTTGTTTCCTCCCTCATGTAGACTAGTAGATTTTCTTTCCTTCCTCCTAGCAGGGTACTGGTAAAGAGGATATTGGAGTCCAAATTTCCTGAAATACATTCTGGAGGTTTCCATAATATTTGAATTGATTGGGATGAATTTTTTTTTTTCTAGAGTGGTTAAAGAATTATTTTAAGAATATTAAAATTAACTGTGTTTCCATTGTATAAGTTACTGATATAAAGATACCTGAGTGCCACTTTATAATGGGCAAATGTGAATACTTCGTTAAATATTTTTGCTAGAGGGATAAATCTAAGCAAGTTTCAGTAGTACTGATCCTTAGAACTCCTGAGTAATTTTGGCATGTGCTTAACATGACAGCAAGAAACTGCACTTTTTACCTGCTTTCAACAGTCAGGAGCAGTTTAACTCAAATCCCAAGTGCACGCTGCTGCCAGAGGTTGTGAGCGCCTCCGTTTTCCAAAAGTACATTTGGACAGCTCCAAGGTGTTTAAATCATTGCGGGATTATAAAATTGGAATAAGATGAAAATGTAAAATAGGCATAGCAGTCTTGTAGCTGTATATGTGGCTTTTCTTCATCACTCACCCCCGCCTTTTATTTTTAAACGAAGTGTATACTTCAAAAGTTTGTTTACTATAAACCAAATGCCTTTTTTTTTTTTTTTTTTTTTTTTTCCCCTTTCTGATGCTTTTCACCTGAGATTTCCTGCTCTCAGGATGTGGCTTTTCACCAGCGCTCTACTGTGGAATCTCTATGTCTACTCTTGTGGACTCACAACTTATTTCATTTAACCCTCTTTGCTGAGAATCCCCCCTGCTAGTCAGCGTTGTTCAATCAGGGGTCAACTTTGTTCAATTGTCAGAGTTCTGTGTCAGGACTTTAAAGTATCAGATTAACCAAAGCCTTGAGGAGGAGGAAGATGGAGGCCTGGTCACACAAATGAATGTTAAAATGATGAAAATGGAAAGTATTTTCAGCGTTTATTTATTGTCAGTATGTAGAACATATGCAGGCTCACACTCACACGTTTTAAAAAATTCATGTGATTAAAGTAAATCATGAGCCATACATTTCGTTTTAATTGGGGTGTAAAAAAGAATTTGGAAAACAGTTTGGCCTAGGTGGAAGACTGTCCATTTTTTCTCCTTACGTTATATGACTATTAGTATAGCTAGGCTGCTTATATAAATAACCTGCTATGTAGCTAGGATTCCAATCAAGTTATTTGTCTTTATTTTCTTGCTTAGCCTAGTTTTTAAATTTTATTTTTGCTAGTAGAATATAATGTGCAGCATAATGTGTTCTTGGGCTCTTGGTTCATTTAACTTTTCCTCTGACATTTTTGTGTCTTCAAATGTCTTTCAAGCAGAATTACTTCTGCCCTTTGACTCTTCTGGATTACTTTGACTTTCAAAGACTGAATGTAAATGTTCAAATGAAAATAAGCTAGCCTTGATTTCCGATTGAGAGATTGACATAAAGGGTTCCTGAATAACTATTTTTGGTTTGCAGAATGATAAACCCATGCCCATTTTTAATTGCTGAACTGACATATAATAAAAATATTTCTTAGGTGTTTGTCAGTTTGTTCTCTACCATTTTTGTTATAAAGAACACTTTTTTTTAAAAGGCTTTTGTTTTTTCCCCACAGTATAAATTCTACTTGCTAGTCAGCGCCTCGTCATTTCCAGGGCATGGGGGGGGGGGTGGGCTATGACGGCTGATTTGTAGTTTGAAGCTCTGAAGGAAACTTCTTGATGTGCAGGTTTAATTCAAAGGTGTTCTTTAGCTTGGGAACACAGGTCCTCTTTGAGTTGTTCCCTCAGATTAGTAATGATTTAGTTATATTGCGTAAGGCGAAGGAGACTGAACCACTTCTTTAGACACTCGCCTGCTTGCATAAGTGACGCCGACCTTGTTTTGTAAACTGGCAATATATCTGGGTTACATTTCATCTACCCCAATAGCCAATAGTATGCCTTAAAGTAAATATTTTCCTGTGACTATTCTGCTTACTATCTGAGATGATTGTATAAATAAGGAATGAGGAAGGAGGCCAGGTTGAAGACTGATTTTACTTTATGCAGGCTTCAAGAAACTGCTCAAGCTGCATGCTTTCATTCTTAAATAATGTTTCCAGTGGATATATGTTCCCTGATATGAGTGCAGCTCTGTTCATTTTATTTATTTTACTTTTGGAAGAGAGAGAGGGAAAAAAAAAAAAGACAAGAGTATCCTAGAAGAGCTGCAGAAAACTTAATATTTACTAGTTTGGAATTCTAGAACTCTTGCTTAAAGTAG